>NW_026643268.1:0-600000 GCF_028829775.1 Penicillium samsonianum | reverse complement strand
ACACAACGGCATCGGCCATGGCACCGTGTTCCAAGAGCAACTTGGTGATCGCCACGTCGCTACGACCCTTTGTCGCCAAAACCAAGGGTCTTCTAGATCGGGCATCGGCCACATCTGGTAAAGCCCCACTCTCTAACAGGATTTGTACAACACTGATATGCTTGTTATTGACAGCCTCCAGAAGAGCTGTCGACTGTGCTCGATTCGGCGATCGAAGATTAAGATTCGCACCTGCACGCAGCATATTCCGCACTCCCAGTTCGTCCCCACGGCTGGCGTACCACAAAAGGGCTGATCCACCATCAGAGCGGATATTATTTTGGTAGAGCTCATTGGTCAGGAGGTGGTAGAACTTTTGGCTAGTCCGGAGGAAACTGAGGAGGTCTTTTGGCGAATTCAAATGGCTTGAAATGAGCAAAGCCAGTTCCGGTGGTAGAGAGAGAAGAGACATCGCGAGATGCTTGGACAAATGGCTGAGCTGTCACTCAATAGAATGAGGAAAGGGATTCAAAATTTGCTTGAACTAAGCGGATCAAAAGCGGTTAGCCATTGTGTACCAGGAGATAGGAAAACTAAGCAGAATAAAAAGCAGATTAGAATTCAGTCGATGCTTATTATATATGTGATAAGAGCGATTAGGTCGCCGCCTGTGGTCCGATCAGGTGGTGTTGAGGTGTTGAAAAGGTGGCCGTAATAATCGTTATCCCAGTTGAACACTTCCAATAGCCCCTTCCATGAAAGTCGGGACTTGATTTCCTATAAGAAATTAATGTCATCAAGCCTGGTCAGCACCTTTGATTTTCATACAATGCCGATATACAACCGAATATTTTTGGATGTCTTTGGGTATTTGCGGGCAAAAGCAATCCTTTTCCGTTTGTGAGGCTGCCCGAAGACAAAGAATAATGGTTGTTTTACCCGATATGATGGCCTTGGATGTGAGTAACGGCTGGGCATCTTGGGTGATGGCGTTGAACTGTTAATAAGATTAACGTTTGTTGCAAAGTCAACGATAGGAACCCGAGCCCAGTTCTCAGGACAACCATGTGAACCAGTTGAACAACCAAAGGCCAGGATCTGGTTCCTCGTCGATCGCCACCCACCTCGCGAGATTGCAACGCTACTATCACATTCTGCTGGTACCCTGGTCGCACGCAGACAATGATTCCATGGATTCCGTGATTTATAACCATTAATTCGCTCCGGCACATGGAAATTTGTTTGTGAAACTCCAGTCCGATTTATTTTTTAGTTGCTCTCCCACCCAAGAGACCCATCGTCTTCTCAATTTTTCCAGGATGGCACGTCCAAGGCGTCAAAGTCGGCGCCAGCGACAAGGAACATTCCATGTACAGGTGCCAAAGCTGCCGGAAGACCAATCTTTGACAGCCAAGGATATTCCGCGCCGCTGCCAATCGTGTGAAGTGCGATCGCATCCAAGTGCCTCTATGCAGTGGAATCAGAATGATACAGCGGCCATCAAACAAGGCCAGCCCGAGACTAGCACTGTTTCTCTCACAGTAAGTCGGTATATGGCAGGAGGCACTTCGACCAGATCTTCTTGGCTATCTCAGCCTGTGAGTAAGCGGTAAGAACTCACGACCAGTCTTCCCAATTTGGAAGTTGTTACTAACGCACTGCTCTCAGACTGGTAAAACAATTGATTGAATGTTGCCGAGGGAACATCGATACCATCTTCAGTAAGTTCAAGCTACAAATTTAGGAGCGCGCCGACTAATCTACGGGCTCGAACAACAGTCTTACAAGGTCTAAACTCACTTCTCGGAGTTCCAATGACAAAGATCCCTTTCCGCGCACAAAATCTTATTCTCCAAGCCATACAGCGACATCTCGAATTCGATGCATTTCAATTCGTTCAAAAATGGCTCTTGGAGGAGTCTCTCATGGTTGGGTGGACATGCCCAGAGGAACTAGAGCTACACAGGCTTTTCAAATTCTTGGTGGAACATCGGGACAAGATACGGTGTAGCTCTTGCCGTCAAGCCGCTATTACTATACAAAAATGGCAAAGATTGGTTTCTGGCATCCGCCACGCTGCTGTCCACCGTCTTTCACAGGATCGTGAATCTCTTCTCCACATGACCCGTGTCGCCATTGAATTCTCTCTCTGTATCGGTGGACTTTCGAGCGTACAGAAGCTTCGCCGTCTATTGAAGTTCCTGGAAGATAGACTCCCAAAGTCAGAGCGCCGTCGAGCGCAGTCAAGACGAAAGTTCAAACACCAAGCTTCTTTGCCATGACTGCGCCTCGAAGGTCTGAAAGACCGATTTCTGTTGCTGCCGAAACACACCCAGAAAGTTCTTCACCGGATTGAAGCAATGTACAACTTGGAAGTGGAATGGTTCCTGCAAGCTGAAATTAGATGACATCTACTCACTGGTTCAAATCTCTTGATGTCGAAATACAACGTGTTGTTTCTGTGTATCTACCAATACACAGATGTGAAATGATTCGTTAAGTGGTCGAAAATACTGCGCTTGAATGCGGATCGACCATTGGAATCCCAGCGGCGGCTCAAGGGACAGCGGATCAAGGAGACTTGGATTTGTGGCCCAAGGAAGAAATCAGAATGATCTGTTAGGGTCCAGCACAGACCGCGTGACGCCAGCACCGCTTCCGTACCGGCCTAAAAGAGCACGGTCGTCATCCTGGAGGTGGGACTATGTGCATGGTGTCTGTGCCGCCAGGAAGCTGAGATACCGGCGAAGAGAGCGTACACTTTAGCAGCATTTCATCGGCTGGAGTGCTACATTGCGATGTCGAAGGAACAGTGGCCAACTATCTTGATGAAGTAGTCCCGGTGCATATTACCATTATATTGCTTTCTGTACTGTGCTAACAGACGTGGCATGGGCATTGGAAAATCATATATAATGTAGTTAAAAGGGATGTAGAATTCATATCTCAAATTCAATACATCAAGAATGGAATAAAGAAGACAAAAAGTAATCCCTTTGAGTGTTTGTGACTTCTCGGAGAAAAATATTGATGTAAATGACAAAGTGTACTTGCCTAGAAATGACAAGCGTGATAGTTGAGGTGACTTCAAGAATGATAACTCAAGCCACAATCGGATGATAATCATCACAGAGCTTGAAGATGACTGCTAAAATATGCATGTCCAACAAGAGATCTAGATGAATTCCCTAACAAAGGAGGGGTGGAGGTGAGGAGAACATTACAAGAGAACCAAATGGGCGCCGAACAATGTCGATAAGACAATCATCAAGCTAAGGGTAGCGGGGATGCTCAATTGCAGGGGCTTGAGGCCAGCAGCAGCACCTTCAGAGGTGGTTGCGGAGGCAGCGCTACCGCCCCTCGTGGCAGCGGCGACCTCGCCAGAGCCCTGCGTTGCGGTGCCGGATGACTTGGTGCCAGCGTTCTGAGAGCCCTCACCGCTGAAGCCAACACCCTTTCCAGCACCCTGAGTAAGGTATTTCTTCGCAGGTAATGGTATGGCAGGGAGACCGTTATCGGGGACATTCCAGTTGGGCTTCTGCATCTTAGGGCAGCCGGATGCACCTCCAGTGGAATTGTACCCGCCGTCGCCCTTGGGGTTGTCAGTCTTATCAAAGGCAGACTTGAGAGCATCGTAGTCCTTCAGATGTGTAACATCGTCACCGTCGATCTTGACCAGGCCCCACTTGTTGCCTTCCTCAGAATACTCGTAGACGATACCGCCGGAGTAGACGGCGGTCATATCAGTAGAGTAGAGGGCGCTGACCTCCTCGAATTTACGGGTATTGGTGTTGCAGCCGTACTCGGAGATGAAAAGAGGAATGCCGTAGCCGGTGAAGTTTTTGACCTTCTGATCCCAGCCTGAAGTAGTGAAAGAGGAAGGGTCACACCAGGAGTAGTCGTTGAATGCGAAAAAGTCGGATCGCTCATCATCAGTGCCGCAGTTCATATACTCAGCCATCTCCAGACGGTTGGTATCGATATCGGTGGCAGAATAACCAACGGGGACGTGACGGAGGTTGCGAGAACGGAGGTACGTCCGTAGGTCACGGGTGACGGCCTTTATGTACGGAGCAGCCTCGGAGGTGGGACCGTCGTTGATGACCTCGTTACCCGAGAAAAAGGCCAAGGTGTTGTCGTATTTAGCAAACATCTCCACGGTGGCGAAGATGTACTGGAGGTAGACGTCGTTGTAGGAGACTTCGGGATCGGCACGGTTGATAGAGTACTTAGGGGTGTTGACGTCGAGAACTAGGTAAATTCCAGCCTCAGCTAGGGCTTTCATGCACTCGTCGTGGTCTTTAGAGTTATCGACGTGGTAGACACGAATGGTGTTCAAGCCTAGTTCCTTGAAAGTCTTGATATCACGCTTGCAGTTGTCGGCATCAGCGATAGAATCATGAAGCTTGGAGGAACCACCAGGCTGATAGTCGACACCACGGATGTAAAAGCGATCATCGCCCTTGAAGAAGGCATTGCCCTTGACGGTGATGGGAACAATACTGCTGTCGCGGTCCTTGATGTTTGGAGCCTCACTGAAGACGGTGGAAGCACCCAGAAGGATGGCCATGGCCATGGAGGCTACGGAAACCTTCATAATGCCTTTGTTTGTGGAGCAAAATGATGAAATCGATGAAAAGAGTGATGGAAATCTGATGATATGAACGAGAGTCGGCAGATGCGCTAAAAGGACTATTGAAAGAATGAATGAAGGAGAAAGATATAGTGGAAGGGATGAAGAGTTATATGGAGAGCCAGGATCGGTCCAATTGACGATTGGGGAGGCCCACTGGGCTGTCCTACGCTCAGTACATTGGTCCCGTACTGGATTGCTTCATGATAAAGAATGATCACTATGTTTCTCTTGGTCAGCCTTTACGATTATAAATGTGTGTGCCTTCGGGCATTCTGTACGACCCCCATTATAGATTACCTTATCTAGTGACACGCACAGTCTGTACCTTCATAAGTAGATCCAAGTAGATTACTGACTTCACATCAGCAACAAAGCCCTAGGGTGGAAGTATTGGCTTGGTAAGGGCGTATCCCTGTCTAGGCATAAAATGTGTCGGGCGAACGCGCCATAAGGGTCTTCTAGGTTCACAGGGATCCCGCAGGAGAAACACCACTTGTATGGTCCGATCCTGGAATTGTACGCTTCATTGGCTGTTTCACCATTTTCATAATCACGAAGCCCCACACTCACCCCACTTACGGACACTAACGGGGAGCATAAAAGGGTCTTTCTATATTTAGCCGGCCCTCGCTAATTAATGTTTCTATCCTTAATCGGCTTAAGAAATCTCGAACAAAAAAATAAAAATATGCTTAACACAATTTTGCTTTTTTTTTAAACAAGAAACATTCCAAATGACCAACGTGCGGATTGCCATGAAGAGTAGTATTCTAACTAGATCACTAGCGAACGGCGATAGCGGGACTCTTAATCGCTGTTTTACAAGGGATAATCTCCATCGATGGTTAAGAAAGAGTTGGCATTAAGAAAATAATAAGCGAGATGATTGTGTACAATGCTAGGCACTAATTGGCTGCGCGTATAGGTGGATCTCAGCTGCCCCGTCCGTCCTTCACACTTAGAGCTATGACACTCAGGATCAGAAGATAGTGAACAAGTCAATTTTCTGGGCCTTCAACTTTCCAGTGTACTTACAGATACTTCTTAATAGTCGTATAGAAGTCGTGTCCTACATTTCCTTATTATTGGCGCCACTTCCTAGGATACGATGACTATTTGCCCTTTACCAATTTGGCGCCTTCGAAAACAAGGAGTAATTATTTTTTTTCAAAAAGTACTGGACGCGTAATCAATTCCTGTAACAACAATTAGGAGCCATCTTATTTGGTATGAGCAGTATTCGAAATCGGCGTCTGATGATGCCACGACGCACTGATCAAAACCTGCAGATGGTAGAGATGTTCGCAAACAGGCATCGCTTTCTTAACCCACTTACAATGTCACCTACGAAACGCCGAGCGATATCTATTTAGCTTCTTTCCTAATAAGGAATTTGGCTATTTACATGAGGCAGCGATATCGCGCAGGCTGCTGCCGATGTGGTGTTATTGAGGCCAGCTCTATCCGGGATTATTACTATGATGGATACGAGCAAAGTGTCTATACGGCGCAGCAAAATTAAATTCGGTTAGAGCTAAATTCACAACACATAATGACCACTCGTAGCCAAGATATCTAATAACGAGTCATAGTAATAAAATCAGAGCAATAATATGATCGACAAGTTATAGCATTACCTGCGCCGAATCTTCTTACCACGGCGAGCATTCGGATCTCCATCTACTCCATCCAAGTGTCCCACGCCAATCACGGAGCTCAGAACTTCACTCACTAGGCTACTACAAGGCTCTTCAGGAAAGTAGTCTTTTCTCGGTGGTTCATTCGGTATTTCACACTTCTCACAATCCTGAGAACTATCCTCATGAGCCTCGAGTTGATGGTTGATCTCCACTGTGCTGGCTTTCCGCTCCCACTTAGCATGTGCTCTTTGGAATGGATCGTGTAGGTTCACTCCGAAGGCACGGCTCTTATAGTGGAACCAATCTTCAATGGCATTGTTTTATATCCTGGACAGAGTGAAGAATCCCGAACCACTTACTGAAGAGGAAATATGCGGTTGGTCTACGTCACATGCTGTTCTTGAACAGAAAGTTCAATCTCAATACCTCCGCCAGGTGCTTGCCTCATCTGCCGAGTGCTCAATGCTAAAATATCCCGAGCTTTCGAGGTTGGCCCGAAGCTCGCGGAACTTGCTGGCTTTCGCTTTTCTTTCGAACAAGATGTCAATCTCCAAATAGCTCAAGCCAAAGGTCTCAGGCAGCCTCCAGTAACACCAGATAAGACACAGCGCTGTCGTGCCAGCGAAGAAGAAACAGGACTTTCCCTTCCAGTTCCACGCCGTGGGGCTGAGCATACGTGGGGTGATCCAATTGATGAGGATCCCAGCTAAGTTGTAGGCCGTCCGAGCCATAACAACTGTTTTTACACGAAGCCGAGTCGATGGGATTTCTGCGACCAGAACATAGCACACAGGTCCGATGGTCATGTCGTACACGAATGTCAGAATCAACAGCAGGGACCCAAGAGTCCATAGCTGGCCACGGGATGTTGGAAGAGCGCCGACAACGCCGCCAATCAATAGAATGGTTAGTAGAGCTGATAGACCGCAGAGATACAGCCTACGACGTCCGAAACGCGATAGGAGCGACCAGGAAATCGCAGCGCTAACTATGGCTATCCCGTAGATGCCAAGGGAGAGGTTGGAGGCGTTGGCGGCGCTAAACCCAGCCTGCTGATAAAATGTTGACGCCCAACCCACCAAGCTGGTTCCGCATACCTGCTATGTGATCCAAACCATACAGGCGATCTTGGTTCGTCGGCGATCCACCCCCTTGAAGGCGTCTAAATATGACATGCCCCCATCGTCTTCTTTCAAACATTTTTCAATCTCGTTGGTATGCTTCATCATAGCGATTATCTGGTCGACATTGATTTTGTACTTTCTGGTCAACCTCGCCAATGACCTTTTGGCATCACATTCTCGTCTGTGACGGATAAGCCACCAGGGGGATTCTGGGGCGAACATGACCGCGATCAAAATGGGGAAACAAATCACCCATTGAAGTGCAAAGGGGACCCGATCCGACCACTGGGAAGTGTTGCCGACAAATGTCCTCATTATCCCTGTAACCAAAAGCTGGCCCAAAACCCAGCACAGGTTGACATTGCTGAGTAGGTAAGCACGTAGCTTTACAGGCATCACTTCAGCTGCGTATGTGGTTGATAACGTCTGAAAAATGCCCCATGGGATCCCACACACGATTTGTGCTGCTAACAACATCCGAATGTTCACCGCAAAAAATGATAAAGGAATGCTGAACATGAGGAAGGTCAATGCAGAGACGATGGTCCAGCGATACCCGATTTGATCGGCGAGATAGCCATTCACAAGGAGCCCGACTATCTCCCCAGCCTCTGCGGCAGTTGATAAAGCAAATTGCCACGTTGAGGAGATTTGATACCCGGAGCCTGGAGAGGGTGTTCCGTATTTTTGCTTGAATGCCGGGGAAGTAAAAAAGTTAAAGATAAGAAGGGTATCAAATACTTCCATGATCAGGGTGGAGGACAAAATACACGACCAGGCTATGGCCTTGGGGTACAAGCGGCATCCGCCAATAAAGGTCAGTTTCTGTTCTGCTTGAGTGGCCGCCCTAGCTGGAGAGTCGAGTGGACGCAATTCAGGCAATACCGTCGCGAGATTGCCAATGAGGATGGCCGTATCAGTTCGGCTGAGGGTGGTGCTATTCGAGCTGCCTTGCTCGGCGTGTGAAATTGACGGGAAGGAGGTCGTTTTGCTCAGGGTATCGTTTCCTTGAGTCATGTTTGTAATATATCCCAGATTGTGCGAGGGGTGCACCTCAGAGGAGCTAGGAGAGCCTGTGGTACAATTCAGACAACTCTCTTTAGAAGGCTGCATTATGACTGTTCAATGCACCGACGAGTCGTGTTATGCTTTGGGCCAAAGTCGTTGTCGGAGGATGCGTTGGGAGGAGAGCTCAATCGACTTGTTTGCGATTTTTCAAACCAATCAAGACCAAAGTGCCGGAACGCTAAAAGATTGGAGCTAAGAGGCTATATTTTCAGAAGAGATTTCGCAGCGAACGTGTTCCCCGTATTCAATGTTCATTAAAATATTTCCCGCCACGCCCAGAGCAAACCCAACAACTTCCAGGTCCACGACCTTGGATTGTGCGAGCCGCACATCTTTCGAATCGAAATTCGGGAACTGGCTTGGTTAACCATCAGATGCACAATCTGTGGCGTTACGATAGATGGGCTAGACTGACCGTTGAAACACCTTGGTTTCGAATAGTCTTGCCGAGGAAAACCTTAATCTTTGCGAACCACTGCACCATCTTTAACTGGCCACAGGGTTACTTTCCTTTCTTACCGCATCTGATCTCTGCTAATACATTCTTGGAATATAAGTTGCTAACCAGGTATTCAGGAGCCCAAAAACATGGCTAGCTTCGTAGAGGTACGAGGCTACATCCTTTTTAATGAGCAAAGTGCCAGTTCTTTCAGGGACGTATTGTTCTACACTTTTGAAATACTTTCATGATGCAGGGCCTTTACAAAGTGAGTTGTAATCGACGTGTGCAAACGTGCTCCCTCATAAAGTTATTTTTTCAACGCAATATGGCCTTCTCTCGAAGCAAAGTCCTGCTGTTGGAAAAGGAGTTAGCGGATCACGTGACAATGAAGAACGGCCCCAATAAATCATCCCAAGCTGATATGACCAGAAAGGAAGCAAATTACAAGGAAGGTGAATGTGACTCCACGGAAAGCACTAATAGCAAGGTAAATTACCAAGTGCTGACCAAAAAGCCATTATTTAGAACCGCCCAAGTCGACTTCCGCAACACCCGAAACGAAAAAGGGAGATCATGAACACGATAGTCTCAAAATCTACCGTGAAGGGCCTAATACCGAGAGTGGCGAATTGGATCCTAAATCCAAATCGGAGGAAGTGAAACGCCATAACAAATTTGTTGCCGATCATCATGAAAAGCTTTAAATGTGTCTGACTTACGGCGACTTTCTTAACCTTTCATTACCATCATATCACTCCTTCACTGGGCGCCTGATTTTTAGAGGTCAACGGGGCTAGATATTGAATTGAGTTTGGAGACGAGGGATTTGTGAAAGAAACCGAACGGACGTCTATTACAGATTCCAATAGCGGCGTTTTAACTGCAGATTCCCTTAATTTACCCCCCCACCAGCTCGTATGCCCTTCTACTTTTTATGCTTTTTTCCATGTTAATAAAATTTGCTTATCTGTTTATTTACAAAACTTACCAACATCTCGTCACTCTTTATTTTAAAGGTTACTCTTAGGATCTATACTACATGCACAAAAAAAATCATCAAGATAGACCTCTTCCGCCTCGGAAGTCTGGCCTCCCATACGTAGAACGCGTAGGTGGTCCAGCTACGAGAAGAGCGAGTCGTCCTCCCCTTCTCTCAGGTAGATCCAGATGGGTGATCGGAGTCAATGCCAATAGACTGCTGCTGCCATGGGTTTCTTCGCAGCCAAAACATCTTCCGTTCATTGGAATCTCAGCTTACTGACTGCACAGAGACGATGTACTAACCTGAAATGTTGTGAATTTTACAGGTGTAAAATTATATAGGAAGATTGCTCCTGTTTGTTTCTTCAGCCCTTTCTCCGAAAATCGGAATTCTCTCATTTCTGTGGCAGAAGTACATAATTAAAATTGCATGACCTTGGATGCACGACCTGGGTGGCGCGTCTTCGGCTGCGCATGAAGACATAGCCACGCCTTGTCGATTTCAGCTCCAGCAGGTATATGGGAAGGGTTCGCAACTCAGACGCATTCGAGACTTCCGAATGGAGTCACCGCAAACTGCCAGATATCTCTGTAACCAGCTAGGGCCTGTTCGTAAGACCTGACTAAAATATTCCATAATTTAAGTTATTATTCGTTTGTTAACTATTGCAGGCTAGAAACCAGGCGCAGATCTTTGCAGAAACTCTCAAGCGGCTTCCAGTATTATGCCGTGCATCGTCGAAGTTGTTGTGATATGAGGCTGGTGCAGATCAGGAACAAAGCTGCACTTTGGACTTAATTCCCGAGATGTCTATACGAAGAAGCAAGTTGATTCGAAATCAACTTGGAGCTCATGCTGTATATATAGCCTCACGTATCCCCTCTGGAATAATAATTGATCATTCCTCTAAACTACAACAAAAGTATTTGCAAAACTCCGAACCAGGTCTGGACCCAGATATGTAAGATCGAGGATTTAATGCGGTGGAATTTACGTCGCTTAACGTTCCGGCAGCTCATTTAGAACAAATGTAGCCCAAATCTGACTTGACTGAAAATAGGAAGAAGAGTCTAGATTTACTTCGTTTCGGCTGTATCTATAAATGCTTAGCTTTTCGAGATCCAGTTTCAGATCCCTAAGCTATCGCATGCCAACGTCTCCCAAATTGTTGATTATTGCAAGGTAACGGTAGGTATCAAACACAGCATGATTAGCGCAAGGCGGCAGGTCGGAATGCTGAAACAGCGGCGTTCCTGCCAACTGCGATTAGATTTGAATCGACGCGCGTCGTTACGATCGTCTCAGCCAAGGAAGAAGCTGCCAGCAGAATTCAAAGTCGATATTGTCCTGATTGGTGAATGATGAAGCCGTTGAATTGTACAAGATGTCCTGCGCACTTGCTATTGTAGTCTGGTATGGAAGATGTTAAGCTTCCACTCATAGCGTTAAGTGGGTCAAGCTCTTTGGCTTCCCGGAGAGAGATATTGAGGGCGAAGCTTTGCATTGGGCTTATTCTCGTGCCCCGGAGCCTGACTCTCACGATTATGGTAAAGGGAGATCCTTGTTGCAATGTAGGTGGAGGTTCATGCTCAAGGGTGATGGAATGCTCGAAATGGGTTGTCGCACTCTTCCCATTGCGACTTTCCATGATGGTTGCGTTGCTCTTTACTGGGTAAATGACGAACCGAAGAATGAACAACAAATTGGCAGGAGCCACCCTCATTGGTTTACTAAACTTACAACTAAAAATTTGCTTTTTTTTTCTATAATGGGCATGATCATGTTCAAACCCCTGCTGGTCTTACAGTCACACAGTTGGAATTTGACGTGCATGTTTGGCTATCTGTCAAAAATACACATACTTTTTCTTCTAGGATAGACCTAAAGTGGGGGAGGGGGACACATTGCAGAGGCATTATATGACCTGTCTGAGGCTTCATAGCTAATTTCCATACCTCGATGGTAAATTTGGTAAATTTGAGATGGTATGCGCTCGTCGAATACATACATATAATAGTGCTTCGGTCGATTTATTGCGAGACCACTTTTGACGGCCTCACATTCCGGCAAACCCAATTCCAATCCCTTGTCACTAGTTGTGGGTGGGAGATATGGGCACGACAATGCTGATCTCCTACTGCTCCCCCAATTACCCCGAGGCTGCTCCGGCCTTCCCGTCCCTTATTGATCACATTAGTTTCTTTCGATTCATTTTCAATAATGCCGCTGCTTTAGCATATTGACAACGCTGGTCTTTTTTTTATATCTTTTTTTACAGCCCCTGAAATTGGTTTGTTTGTTCCTTAAAAGCCCGAGAGCCTATGTGATAACACTATTGAGTCTCATTTGGAGGGACAGTATATAGGTGATCAGTGAATTGGAAGCGTGAGTCTTAGATCGGTGCATAACAGTCCATGTCCTCAGCAGAACGGTCAGTCGTTAGCTCACAGAAGAAGCATGGGATCTGCAGTTTTGACCGCCAGGAGGAGAGAAAGCGAAGCCCGCGTCGGGGAGAAGAAAGGGGCGTTCCGAAGGGTTAACTCAGGTATGCAGCTTGTTCGTGTGTTAAACGCCACAAATTTCAGGGTCAAGTTCGCTCTGGTTGCTTTACAAGCCCATAGCCTATTCCAAATCTTCTTTGATCAGATACAAACGCATAATCCCTCAGCGCCAATCAAATATTGAAAAGTAATCGTGCCTTTTCATCATCAAATTTCCAACCTAGACGCTTCTATCGTCAACCTCGCCGAATATTTCACAGGTTATCACTATACAATTTTAGAGATTGCTGGTATCTGGAACGTTGACCACATAAATCGCTCTTTTTTTGTGAGGCTGACCGCCAAGTCGCAATCTATTTGCTTTCGGCTTCAATCAAACTGCTATGCTCGACTAACGGCAGATAAGCTCTCTTAGGATTTCATTGAATCGTATACCATCGAGGCGGACGGCCGAAACTCTAGACACCATGGGAGGTGGTTCGAACACAACTGATACGAAGCGCATTATATTGGGGTATCACCGGATATCTGTCGCATGCGGTCAGTGTCGTCCTCAAACCATCATGGACACCATTCCTTTTCCCTGGCATTGTCATTGTGTGTGGGGGGAAACTGCCGATTAAGTCATCTGGACTTAGCTTCGATGTAATTGCAAGTGGACTTACACAGTTTTGTAGTGCACTGCCGGCGACGGAAGATCCGGTGTCTGATCGCAGCAG
Source organism: Penicillium samsonianum (assembly GCF_028829775.1). Classification (NCBI taxonomy): domain Eukaryota; kingdom Fungi; phylum Ascomycota; class Eurotiomycetes; order Eurotiales; family Aspergillaceae; genus Penicillium; species Penicillium samsonianum. The sequence continues at coordinate 586,909 of NW_026643268.1, read as the reverse complement.
ACCATACACAGAGACGTTGTCAGAACTGTGTTCGACTGCAGAAGGATTGCCGGTTTTACCGGGTCAATCGAAATCTCTCAGCGGAGAAAAAAGGCGCCCTTAGCCCGAAGCTAGGGACGAGTTTCTCGGAACATTCGGTTACGATACCGCCAACCAGCCTGAGCCCCGAAGCCATGGACATGTTGTATTCATGTGCCCCATTCCCTTTGAAGGCATTCTCGTCTCATCAGAACACTCCTGCGGGCTACCCCTCGATGAACTTCAAGACAGGTAAGTCGGACTATTCGCGTTGCGCCAAACAGGTATTCTAGTTCATTGGCTGAAATCTCGAGATTCGGCTAGATCAACCTTCCGGATTCTCAAAGCATCCGGCAATTGGCACAGGCGACCCTAGCAGCGGGATAACAACAATACCGGAAGCCAGGGTTCTAGCTACGATGGCTGTAGATCAGGCCCATATGACAACTACGCTAGATTCCTTGGATTTCGGGGCATTCCCATTAGCATCATCGCTCGATTTGTCATACCCTGGGGCGTGCCCAGTGGCAGGTGAGGCGCGACTTATGCACCTGGAGTCAGTTGTCTCGGGACCTGGCAGCGAACCCTGGCCAGCGCCCTTCTCGCCGCGGGCCATGAAATCCCCCAGACTGTTCGACATGAATATAAGTCTTCCAAACCAGTTCCAACCGTCGGTGCCTCTGGACCCCAATTGGTGGTCGAAGTACCCCGCTCAGTTTCTTTCACGTCAGAGTGAGACCTTGTAAAATATTTCTGACTCGTTCCTAATGATGTAGGTATTATTGGGTCCGTTTTGTACATGATTGAACCCGAGGCGGGCTTTACACGATGGAGTAAACACTTCGATGGTGATAAGCCAGAGCAGCTCACTCATGTTTTGATGGAAGCTGGTAGCACCTGAGAAAAGAGCAAGACGGTCTTCAGTTTCTTCACGGATTGCTATGTCCTACTTTTTTCGGCACAGGAATAGTATAATCGACTTCACAACTCGAGAAATTACCCCATGAAAATACTTATAAGTCCTGGTGTTTACGATGAGAACAGTGTAAAAGAGTCACCAGTTTGATTTTATTTGATTTCTTCACCGGATCACTCGAAATTACTCAATACGTTATGCACAAAAGATTTCGGATCAAGGGATAGCATCGTGGGCAGCACAGCTCATGACAGAAAGTCTAGCCGGTTGACGGACTCACCTGATAAGTACGAGGCATCGTCGACTTCGATAATGCTCGTTTTAACAGTTGACGGCTCCCTCGCGGCCACGGCGGCTACTCTAGCCAGTCGTGCTGCGGTCGAAGTAGAATGAGCATTTGCAAAACTCTCTTCTTCGGTCGTTTTCTACAGCTTCGCTGTCAGAAGCTTTTCGAGATTTTCAACGCACTGTCGATTTCCGAAGCACAGTCGCCTGTTCGCAGTGCCTGATATGCTGCTGTTTCACAAAGCTCATGAGCTAGTTCCAATTGCTTATTAGCAAGGTCAATGACTGACTTTTTCTGGGCTTTTTTGGAGCCAGACACTTATCATGGCGGATCCGATTCTCCCAATTGATGATTCACCAAACAGAGTGTTTTGTCCATTGTCTTTGGAAGAAAGCGCGTCTGTGCCATCGACATTTTCGCTCGTCGTATATTACTCCTGAAAACGCCAATACCCCGGACGAGCTCTTCAAGCACCTTTTGTGTATGGCTGTCATACTCGATGATGACCTTGTGTCGTTGTTCACTGGAGCGAAGGGCTCATTCCGGCCGATAGGTAGGTCTTCTTCCGCGCGTCGCTTGCGACCAGAGCATTGAGTTGAGTCCATTAAGCCCTTTGCCTTCGCGATACTTTTGTCGAATTTGGAGGTATTTCGTCTCTGGTCGATCCACACGACCTCGTTGGGTTGCACGGGTCGCACGGAGTGGTTCGTAGGATATCGCAGCCTGAGAGATTTCTGTCGGTGAAAGGCTTCAGAGTATTCGGTATAATAGGCAGACGTGTGAGCAGCGAGGTCCGTCATGCGGCTGATCAACGCTGGTAGATTGAATGAAAGGTAATAGAAAGCTTCCACCGTATCCATCTGAATTAATGACTCAGTAGGTCCAAGGCCGTCCGTAAAGCTCCAAGCCCCGAGGACGAGAGACATCGGGAATGATTCAGAGAAGCATTTCAAAATTCTCTGCATCTTGACTCATGATTTCCACTCAGAAGAGCGGGGATATTGGCGGATGTGATCCATGCCCACAAAAAACCCCAGCTTGCATGGCGATCAATGCTCAAGGCTGGGGGTAAAGTCAGAGGGTTAAGGAGGATCAGGAAGGGATTGACATATTTATTTGGAATTGTGGGGACATCTGGGTCTTTTACTACTCAATGAATTCTAATGTGTACCTGCAAACAAAACAAACACAGCTGAAATATTCTTGTAACCGTGCCAAGCCCACCAACACACTACACGTATAGTGTTGGTGGGCTTGGCACGGTTATGTAACGAACGGTACTATATGCATGTGGGTCCCGCAGATCATATCACCATACATCCTGTACGCTTCATGTATATCCCTGACACAGTTTCCAACTCAATACAAAATTGGCTTTGGGAATACATGGGTGGCTGTTGCACTCCTGGGACCCTCCTTCTGGGTTCTAGAGTCAATTTTCTTCGTCTGGGGTTTGAGGAAAGTCTTCACACGATACCTTCACTGGACCTGCACACAATATCGAGTCATTCGATCACTCGCAGAAGGCTTAACTATGGCCCCAGGAACCGTGATCGAGGCTCCAGGAGTTAACAAAGCTGTCCATAGGAACATGACTTTGGTTACTCGAGGCGGAGGTACAAGACCAAAGAAGTTACGTCGGGTTTCCTTGGGGCTATGTGGCTGCTAGAAGCTGCTTGTATGCTCCCAGAAACCGCACTAAAGTATCCGGGAGCAAGAGAGCTCCCGGGGCCAAGATGTGCGTTCCTGGCGCGGATAATGCCGTCAATAGGAACATGGCTAATTTTCTGCTAATGGGAATGGAGAGTCCTATAAGTTACGTGCGATTTCCTGGGGCTATGTGATTCCTGGAAGACTCACACGTTTCCAAATTCGGCTTTTTGAAGTCTTTACAAACATCAAGGTTGATGGATACTTGCGCAGGGCAGATCGTCAACCATTACTGATCTTTTGTATCGAGCCACACAAAGATGTGCATTAACGTGGAAATACTGCTCCACATCGGCCATGATCGGTTGGATTGTCAGATCAAGAGATGAACATGCTTTGATTACAATGATGGGATTCAATTGGTAAATTGTCTTAGCAACTCTGTAGTAAAGTCCATTGCACGACCATATCATTCGAATCTCTCTCATGTTTTTGGGTTCCACCTCCCGCCCTCACTCTTCGAAAAACCATCACAAAATTATGCGATTGTTTTTATATGAAATCCTCCTTGTCTCATTGTTTCCTGTTTGACTTGAATTGGAGAATGCTGTTTAAAAAACGCATCTGAAGCAGCGCCCCAGCATTAATCCTACAAGAAACAAAGTCATATGAAGTAATTTACAGGAAACCGCCCTGTGGCAAAATCACGCGGTATTGACGACTGATTCCTGTTTCCATGGACGAGGTTTTGGCACCTCGGGAAACAATTTCGATAGCGTGACTTTGTTCTTGATCCACACCAGCCTCATCTCGCAAAACGAACCACTGGTCGGTGGCATTGATTTTAACCTTTCTGTGCTCTCAGATGAACATACGGGATTAGATTCTCGTGCGGCCAGGTGCTCAAGTCTGTCAGATACAGACAAAAGAAGCCAGAATTGAAGCGTGAAATATTGATGCAATCAGTGAGCATAGGTGCATCAACGAATGCCCCGACACAATATGGGGCTTGCTTGAACGTTGACTCAGCATTTGAATAGACCCACGGGAGTAGAACCACCCTCCGATGCCATTGCCCAGAGCCAAGAAGATATAAGATGCCGTCAGTCGAGACATGCTCGAGAAAACAGCGTTGTAGAGCGAGACGCTGCATAAAGCCAATGCTCCAAACACCCCAATGACCAGCACCCGTTCTCTCTTATCCCTTGGCCAGGTTATCAAATAGGTGGCACAGACCACCCCGGCCAGTGTGATTCCCAGAATGACTGAAGTGATTTTCCCACTACCAGTTTTCTCTAATAGCAAGACCGATACGGACGTCCCCCATATGTGCAAAATAATTCCGATGTGGTCCAACAGGAAGAAGAAAGAAGAGAGCTGCTTCCTCGAGTCAAGCAAGTAATGGCAAAAAGCAGAAGTGCCAGAACAAAAGAGGTTGGATAACTGAGAAACCAATGCTGTGATCGCATTGCTTGTTGATGAAGAGCACCGAATTATATGGAAAATAAAGCAAAGCAGAATTCCGCTGCCGCAGAAATGGACTTTTGGGTCGACAGAGCCATTATTGTGGACGGGCTTATATAGTAATGCATGTCGGGGCTTCGAATCGCAACGGCTAGCTTCCATATCGACAAATCAAATGATCATTGGGGATTTTATGTTACTCTGGACAGGTGGTGGTTTGAAATAGACGGGACAGGATTTCTTGAAACAGGTCGTAGAGCTTGTGCAAAGAAAGTCTTCCTCGGATGACAGGTTTTTATTACTTGATCATCCAGAAATATTGAGGTCCTCAACTTTGGCACTCGTTTAGAAAAGGAAAACTGTTTACCTAAAACCTGAGGCGAGCAGACGCGAAAATGTGAACATATTTATGCTCGGTGCGGTGTGTTGAAATAATAGGCCCATAATATTTCTTGAGAGAGGAAACATATATTATAAGGATGTGTTTGATAAAGGTGGCGTTGGCGGGCAATGACATTGATGTTGATGGTGTGATGATGGTGAAGGGGAGTGTTCAACGTCTCGCGGACGAAGGGCAAAGGTTTCCTCGCCATCTTACCCATACGATAGATGTATCAATATACATCATCTATAGTCCGTGAGCTATTCCTTTTTCCTAACCTGGTAACTCGGTGGAATTGGCACACAGTCTCCAGTTCGATAGAATTAGTCAGATCAATGAGAAATCTTTTTGAGATTGGCAGGTGTATCACTAGGAATTCTGGGAACACCGTTTCTTTTCCTACTGAATATCCGAGTAGTGGTTTGAGGCTTTGGATTGATGCCTCAGAAACAGTGAGGCTTGTGCAAATTGAAACCGGACAACATGCTGTGATGAGTGTACCCATCCTTGTATCACGATCACACGGGCATTCAACGGCCGTTAATGGCTGGCCAAATTGTCTCGGGTCCACAAGGTCATAGATCTGAACACTTGGGAATGAGTCTCTCACCAGGAGGCTTAATCAAAAGTCCCTCGACTAACGTGTTGACCAATATCAGAATGATCAAATGGAGAAACTAAAATATTACAGTCAATTTGATGGTTGTACCATCTGGAGATTGTTGTGGAAGATTGTGCAACTTCGGCGTGTCTTTGGATCCTGGACTACCTGACTGTCTCTTGGCAGTTCGGTCAAAAATATAGATTGGGTGAGACATCATGCTCGAGAGTTTATCATAGAATGACCCACACAGAGGTTGTTATTTGCAACAATATCCCACCAGGCCTGATTTCAACCGCGCATTAGACCACACTTATGTAGTTATCAACTTATCATCGAGCTACCACGTGATCTCATCAGCGTATCTTATCTAGACCTCGCCAAAGTCCATATGACCCATCGATGGACAAGTCCAAACCCGCCCATGGACCAGTTTGGACACTCCTCTGGTGTCCAGTGGGCGGGTCGAGGGGCACCCAGTCCGCCCACCTGGACGCCCTGGACAGTCCAATGGGTCAAAAGTGGGACACTGTAATATGCATAGAGTTATGTAGAATTTGCTGCATTCAATCGTATCTAGGTTACGCCTGCAGATAAATTCTTGCAGCAGCCATTGTATTTGTGTGCGTATTCTTTTGCCTATTCTAGATTGTGGAATTGTCTCTTAATATACATCATATCCCCTTAGATGTTTAGAAGGTCTACGGACCCTCCCTGATGAGCGCTTTAGGGAGTGATCCCTTGGTAAGGGGTGCTCACCATCATCATCATCACCCGATTCTCTGGTAGTTTCTAAAACCTCTTCTCCATCGCTAGAAGAACCCTGTAAGGGTTCCAAATGCTCCCGGCCAGAGGTAAGCTAAATTGCCACATCGGCATTGATTCCAGCCTCCCTAGAATCAATCCGTGAATCCGCCTCATCATCACTGATAAGATCAAGGATTTCTTTGGGATTCTGGGCATCTTTCTCTTCGTCCGCGGTCTCTCTCTCCTCCCTCGAGAAGGATTGCCTAGAGGTTTCTTGCTCCTCCTCCCCGAGGTCAAACTTAGTTGCACACATATACATCACCAGGTCCTGTATTGTGGTAGGCTTCAGTGACCCTCGACAATAATGACAGATATCCCGAGCAGAGTTGAACAGTCGCTCAACGCCCGCACCTGTTGCTGGGATAGAAAGAACATCTCGTGCAACACTTGCGAGCATCGGAAATTCATGCTGATGGCCTTTCCAGAAGGAACATGGGTCAATTGGAGTAGTGCCTAGATGATCTAGTTTAGCCATATTCACTATAGAAACAAACCGAGTTAAGACATACCACTCTCAAGATACTTTTCAACCTCATTACTGTGGCGAGGTACTGGTTTTCGGTTCGAACCGACCTGCGCGATGAGTGCTGCAAGCTTTGAGCCCTGGTCCAATGGTGTCTGGTTATTTGAGAATGCTTGGCTATTGGATAGCCGCTCTTGATAGGGTCGAACATAGCCTTTAAGACTTTGTCGATATCTCAGACGATGCGAAGTTATTCTCTGCCCATTCGCAACGCGAAAAGAATTGCAGTTTATGCTGTGGTGCAAGTATTGTACCGATCGCGTAAAGATCACCATGGGCTGTAGTAGTGCTACCATAATAAGCTGCAAGCTTTTCCTTTCCTGCCTGAATTGCACAAAGAATTGATTGCTTCCAAGGGACCCTCTTTTGTTAAAGTTGTTGTATCGATTTTACAAGATGTTCAAAAAGAGTGTGGTAAATCTCGAAAACGATATGAACAGTCACTTCCTTAGTTTGGCAGAGAATAGTGGTAAATTGGAAAAAAGGTTGGGTCAAACATAGCAGGTAGTCAATTCGTCGCCATTCTTCCCGATCTAACGTGAACTGCGTATACTGTTTTTCAGAGCATTATCTGTTGAACACTAGCTGTAATCTCTTTGCACGTCGAAGCATAAGAAAAGTGGAATTCCAGCGGGTTTTGACACCCTGGATTGGCAAAAGCTTTGAGCCTTTAATCTGGAGACTTCGAAATGTATCACGACGCTGAGGGCTAGCGTTGATAAAAACCGCTAGGCCACGAACCTAATAAATTTATTAGTGTTAAAACTTGTGAGACATTTCGCTTCTAACCTTGCTAAAAGTACAAATTATACCCTTCCTTTGACTAGCACGGAGTGATTGGGACTGGTTTTCAGACCATTCTCTCTGTGTAGCCTCATTGACTGGTTCGAGCTACATATAACCGAGAAGGCCCTTGAGACTCAGTTGAATAACATGGGCAATACATGGAACTCGGATGTTCGGTGTTGTATTGCTGAGAGTAAGCGTCTCCAATTGCTCATGCACTCTTCCTACCAATATTTGATTGTTTGAAGCGTTATCTGTTGTCACAGCCAACACCCGTTCAACCAATTCATATCACTGAAGAACCCCAAAAAGAACGGTACCAAGATTAACGCCAGTTTGGGATCCATGGAGTGGTTCAAACCCAAGGAGAAGCTCACGACATTTCCATTTATCATCAATAAAGTAGCCAGTGATAGCCATAAATGCTTGTTGAAAAGGAGAGGTCCAGCAATCTAGAGCAATAGACATTTTGGCCTCGGCCGGTAGCTTCTTGAGTACACTTTGGTGTCTTTCCTGAACAGTATCTCGAAGCCGGCGCTGGATTGTCTTTGCCGAAGGAAACTCAAGAGGCACAGGGGACGACTGGGCTCGCTGGAGTAACCTCTGGAATAATGGGTTTTCGATGATCAGAAAAGGGAGTCGTAGACCAGTAATAGCTGTGAAGATATCTTTTTGCCATAGTTCCTTTGTAAAAGACTCGCCTTTCTCGCGGGCTGGATGATCACGCGCCTATTGATAAACGATAGACATTAATATCAAGGCAATCTACCTTTTAGCTTCAAGTATATTCCTTACCTGGCGGGTAGAAAGGTCTTGAAGATAGCTGTTGCCGGCAGTCCGATTGCTGAGTCTTTGGCATTTCTCTCCTCTGAGATGTCTTGCCATTGGGGTAGTTCCATTCAACTTGCGGCTTGGATGATCAAGGCGCTGACCGCATTTTTGGCATACTATCTTTGGATCTCCAGTCGCAGTATGAGCTACCTGCTCAAAGCTTTTCCACGCCTCTGAATAACTCCGAGATCGATCCCAGAAGCTCTTATTCCTTTCACGAAGCTCGTTTCCGTGGATAGTCTGAATCCACCAGAAGATAAAATCTCCTTGCTCATTTCAGAGTAAACAATCCAGTCGTTTCCGAATCGCTCAAGGGAGGAAGAGATCATAGGATGTACTGGTTTGGAGGCTGGGGTTGATTCAATGGTTTGCTGACTGGACTGTAGGTCGGAGGGAAAGAGGTCTAGACCGTAGCTACCGTGGAAAGACGACGAGGAGAGGTCAGTATCTTGAGACATGATCCAAGAGTACGGGATCTTTAGGGAAAATAGAAGAGGAAAGTCTCCCTGAAACTCATGGAGTAGGGTTATTCGCCTCTTATGACCGTTTGTCTACCTGAAAAGATAAGATCTGATAGATCGCGCATGAACGCTATGGCCTCCAACTTCTATGAATTGCGATTGGATATGGTGGTGGAGACATGCATATTTAGCGTGGGCGGACTTTGAACTGTCCAGAGTCCGCCCAAATACCCTGAAAATTTGCTTGAAGGACATGCCCCCCTTCTACATTATTATTTTATAGAGGGCGTCTCATCAAGTCACGTGGTACTGCTATTCCATGTTTTCTAGTCTTTACTCTACATGAATAAACGATATTATCAACCTCTGGTTCATATTAATGGTAGATATACCCAGTTTGATTAATGGACTAGATGTGTATTCAGTTTTCCTTAGGTATTTAACTGACACCCGGAATCACTAAATATTGGTAGGAACTAGGAATGAAATGAATATGAGGTGCACTCAAAAGATATATATTTCTCTCACTAGAATAGCTTCAAGTCACAGGAAACTGTATACACACCAAATAGTCGCAAATAAGAGAGAAGATCAGTGTTCCGTATAAATTGAATCAGAATACATGAGAATTTCAACAAATTTAGATGATCGAAGAACAACTGCTACGTCAAAAGGATTGTAGTGACTATGACTAGTGTAAATAACCGTTTTGTATTTTGCTGAATCATGAAGTTATGTGGGAGATTTATGCATTTTTGGGCGGCTTTGGACACTTTTGGACACTTTGGACACTTTGGACAGTCCATGGGCGGACACGCCCAGTCCGAAGTGGGTCCGATCCAAGTCCGCCCATGGGTGGACTTGGACGCCATGAGGATGTCCATGGCCTGGAATGTGGTCTTACGTAAAACCGTCTTTTCACGAGGAGCTAAGTCTAAAGTGGCTAGCTCTGAACTAAACTAAGCCTGATTGGTTTCAACTTACGGCACGTGATGTCAGGGCAAGACTTATACGGAGGAGGTGCCAAGCCATTAAGTTAAGGTTATGATAATCGGCTTTTTTAGGAAAATAGCCTTTAGATGGTAGCGACAGACTGATACAGTATGTGGCGGTGAACTATTTTCTCCATCAAGGAATGATTCGGGAGGACATTCCATTTGGTATACAGTGGTATCTACGAAGTGATAATAATAATAAATATAGGTACATGCTCGATACCCCGCACGTGTTGATTGATTCGGCCTCACCGGCAAGGTTGAGGTGGCCATTTACCCACAAAGATGTACAGGCGGCTCTCATCTAACTTACTATTCTATCATCAAGCGTGAGTACGAATCACGATGGCTAGTCAGAGAAAGTCGCACGTCTTCCGGGTGACAGGGCTGTCGAGGGAACTGCCTGATGAGGATCTCGAGATCGCATTGCAAGAGGCACTCAACGACAAATTCAGTGACGACGAGAGATCGCACATGAAGGCCGAGATCACAATAGTGCCTTCATGCTATGAAAGTGACACACAGAGGGTGGCGCTGGTGCAATTTCGCGGTGGGGTGCCTCAGTTCCTCCATAAGCTGAGAGTTGACCCTCTTGGAGACTGGCAGGTCGAGATGGGATACAATGACATTAACTTTGACTGCCACTTCTTTGGATTTACCCAGCTCTACGCGCCGGATGAAAATGAGCCTGTGGTTGCAGAGTAAGGACCTGTGTCTTTATCCACATCTAGAATATTAATACTAACTGATAACGTAATGTAGTATCATTGCTATTGCCGGACTGGATGGACATGCGTATGGATCGTGGCAAGGAAGAGGAAATCTCGGTCGGATGTGGCTCCGTGACTTCCTGTCGAAGGATCTTCCGCAGTGTCGCACAATGATCTACGGGTACAATTCCAAGCTGTCGAGCCATGGAGTCGATACGATCCTCGACTACGGGCGGGAGCTGATGGAGGAGATCAAGAAAATCCGGAACATGAAGGAGGTAGGAGACGCTATCTGACTTGTCTATTGATAGCAAGTTTGGGCTAATTCTTCGACTAGCTCCAGCAGAGACCTCTGGTTTTCATCGCACACAGCTTTGGAAGCATTATCGTGGCTCACGTGGGACCACCGTCCGATTTGAGATACATATCATATGCTGATACCAACTTATAGTGCCTGGTGAGGGCCATCCAGACGATGGAGGAAGACCATCCGGCGATCACGTCGCTGCATCGAGCCACGTACGGCATGATCCTCTTTGCCATCCCACATAAAGTATTAGTGATGGACGATATCCAGCAGATGCTAGCAGGGGATAAGAGCCATCCGCGAGAGAATCTATTGCAACAGATTTCCAGCAAATCGGATGTCCTACTCCATCAACTGGCCGACTTTAAAAATCTGATCCGGGACCGTAAGGTGGTCAGCTTCTATGAGACGGAGCAGACGAGGAAGTTGGTATTGATACGTGTTGGTCTTTGTCTGAGACAGCCTATAACACATATTGACGATCGCAATAGGACTCGGAAAGCGGACGATGGAAACGCACCGGGGATTTTATCACGACGGTTGGCGCAGACTCGGGCCTTCTCCAGCTTCCCGACCATGTAGAGGACAAGGTGCCGCTGCGTGCAGATCACTCGATGGTGGTCAAATTCGACACGCGCAACACGGCCGGGTATCGAACGGCGCTCGATAGACTGCAGCAGTTCTCAAAAGACGCGCCATCAGTGGTGGCGGCTCGGTTTAGTGAGTGGCTTGCTCCAGTGTCTCTTTAAGAGCTAATGGGAACTGTTTTCAGCGCAGACGCGTCAGAAGCCCCAGACGCGCTCCACGGTGCCTTTTAAGAAGGATCCGATGTTTGTGGGCCGTGAAGCTGTTATCAGTGCGATCAAGGAAAAACATGGGGCGATCGGCCAGCATCATGAGCGGGTGGCATTGGTGGGGTTGGCCGGCGTTGGGTTAGCTGTCCCCTGTGAAAGCCAGTTGAATAACAACTAATCTCACTGCCCGTTAGAAAAACCCAGACAGCTATCGAGTATTCTTATCACGTGCGAAAATCCACACCGGACACGTGGGTTTTTTGGATCCACGCCAGCAATGCGGGGCGGTTGGAACAGGGCTACCAGCAGATTGCCACAGTCGCGGAAATTCCGGGACGGGATGATCCGAAGATAAACATCTTCCAGCTCGTGTATCAGTGGTTGTGTGATCCACAAAATGGGCGCTGGCTGATGGTGCTAGATAATGCGGATAAGGATGGTTTCTTTTTCAGTGGCAATGAATCTAATGAACGATGGCCACTGGTGAGGTTCCTGCCCCAGGCTGCCCATGGATCAATCCTGATCACATCGCGAAATGGTCTTGCGGCGCGGAATCTGGTGGGCAACGATAGTCATATGATCAAGGTTCAGCCAATGAGTGAGGAGGAGTCCCTCGCATTGTTGCGGGTGAGGGTTCCGGCCCCCCAATCTGGAGAGTCTGCAGAGGAGGAGAAGGCACTGGTCCAGGCACTTGAATATATTCCGCTGGCAATCACTCAGGCGGGGTCCTATATTGCGAATCGATCATCTCGGGTCACGGTCTCCCGGTACCTTCAGTTGTTCCGTGAGAGCGAGTCGAACCAGACACATCTTCTTCAGCATGAGGATGCCAAAGACCTCCGGCGGGACCCCAGTATTCGGCATGCGGTCATTACGACATGGCAGCTATCCTTCGAGCAAATCCGTCATGACTGGCCGGCGGCGACGGATCTACTGGCGTTAATGAGCATGTTTGATCGGCAGGGGATCCCAGAAGGCCTCGTCCGTGCCGATGGTGATGGGCTCCAGTTCGAAGATGCAGTGGCACCGTTGATCAGTTATTCTCTTGTTCGGGTTGAAATTGAAACAGCGTCGTTTGATATGCACCGACTAGTTCAGTTATCGGTCCGGACATGGCTAGGGATCCACCTCGAGCTGGCACGGTGGCAAGAGAAGTCGCTAGCCATCATGGCAAAGATATTTCCCGATGGACAGTACAAGAGCTGGACTGAATGTCAAAGGCTGCTTCCGCATGCGAAGGAAGTGATGAAGTCAACATCTGATGAGCATGATGAAGATCGACTGCATGTGGCCACGATTTCCTCAAACTGCGGATGGTATTTGATGCTTCGAGGAACATATGAAGAGGCGGAGATGATGCAGCGATGGGCGTTGGGCGCACGTGAGAAGGTGCTTGGACGCGAGCATCGCGACACGCTCGCCAATGTCAGTAATCTTGGCTTAGTGCTCTTCAGCCAAGGGAAATATGAAGAGGCGGAAGCGATGCATCGACGGGCGCTAGAAGCACGAGAGAAGGTACTTGGACGCGAGCATCCCTTCACGCTCACCAGTGTCAATAACCTTGGCAATGTGCTCTATAGGCAAGGGAAATATGAAGAGGCGGAAGTGATGCATCGACGGGCGTTGGAAGGGAGTGAAAATGTGCTTGGACGCGAGCATCCTGACACGCTCACCAGTGTCAATAACCTTGGCAGTGTGCTCTCCAATCAAGGGAAATATGAAGAGGCGGAAGCGATGCATCGACGGGCGTTGGAAGCACGAGAGAAGGTGCTTGGACGCGAGCATCCCTCCACGCTCACCAGTGTCAGTAGCCTTGGTAGTGTGCTCTCCAATCAAAGGAATTATGAAGAGGCGGAAGCGATGCATCGACGGGCGTTGGAAGCACGAGAGAAGGTGCTTGGACGCGAGCATCCCTCCACGCTCACCAGTGTCAGTAGCCTTGGCGATGTGCTCTGCAGCCAAGGGAAATATGAAAAGGCGGAAGCGATGCATCGACGGCACTAGAAGGATATGAACAGGTGTTTGGAGGTGAACATTCCGAAGCAGTGACTAGTCTCGATATTCTTTAGACTCCCTGGATCAATACGGGAAACGTGAAGAGGCTTCATAATCCCAGACCTGTATTTATAACATGTAGTGTAAAGACAGCATACATGGAGATATGCTATCTATACTTGGCCATTTTTTCTGCAGTGCTGTATACCCTTACAGTTTGATGCAGTCCCGAGGTATTTCTACTAGAGTTACATTTCCTTACAGCAGGCCATCTCCCACTTGCGGACAGGGTTGTGGGGCGGCTGTTCCGCTTGACAGCGCTAGTATTTTTCATACATCAAGTTTCATGATTTTCCCATCCCGTGTATTCGCCTTATCAGTACTTTTGTTTTATGTACCTTTCTGCTGCCAAATGTTCCACCAAAATTGGTATATTCTCAGGTAACATAATTTTGACGATATAAAATATCAATATAGGTCACTAGGTAGGCGGAATGATGCAACCTTGTCTTTCCTATCCATCTCAGACGTTTTGTGGATGATCTTGGCGTCATAGTAGTAAACAGCGGATGTTCTAGTAGTGCGTGTCGTCCTGTAATCCGCCACTCTAACACTTTGTGATCTTGGTTTGAAAAGAGCTATCGAACAACAAATCAAGTCATTATTGTTTCTGCTGCTCTCAGGCAATATCCAATACGTGGATTGGGAATCACGGTGCTCGAATGTGTAGGTACCTGGTGGGCGTTTCATCACACAGGGCATTTCATGTCACCGGGATGGGGGTTAGTTTTCAAAAGCTATCTGCTAGAGTTGGCAGACTGGAGATCGAATTGTTGCCGATAGGGAGAGGAAGTGTCGGGTTCGAAGAGAGTTTACTCATTAGGAGGAGGTTCTTGCAGAAGATGCATAGCTTCTAGAACGTTCTATAGACCAGATAGAGAAAGCAGCAGTTTGCCATTCGACGGAGGACCAATCACTCTCTTGCGAGGGCAAGTAAACCGCGGATCGGATCTCGTTGCAAAAAGTCTGTGTGATATTCCAAATCCCTCACCTGCCCCAAACGACCTCCTAAGCAAGAAAGATCTGTTCCATTCGTAATCTGACGGTCCGTCAAGCTGGATCGTGTCTGGACCTTTGCAAATCCTTCCAAATTCTTCTCCGGGCCACAATTAGAACCTCCATGATCTACTGTCCCGTGGGTCATCGCTGAAATTTTCATCACAGGACCGTACCAGCGTCCGTCCACATTCATAGGCGGTGTTTGATTGGTGCTACTGGTGTTTCTTGTGTCCAGATTCTCATCAGTGTGATAGTAGCGTTGCAATATCGCGAGGTGGGCGACGATCGACGAGGAACCATCTCATGAGCCATGGTAGCTGAAATGAATCACTTAGTTGTCCTGGAAACTGGGCTCGGGTTCCTATTCTGGGCTTTCCAACAAGGTCTAGACTTTTTGATTATCCGTCAAAGAATACAGCCAACATCCTGGATTTGGGAGTAGGTTCGCAGTGTCTGTGGCGCCAGGTAGCAGGCATTCCAGCGAAGGCAACATCAGTTGGCCGCGAGCAACAGAAAATAAGTACCGTTCGAGCAGTGCGGGGCTAGGAGATAGACAAAATTATAGTGGGATCAATGGGAGGCACTCCTTGAGGCCAACAACCGGTACAATCAAATGTGACTGTCTGCCACAAAGTCTCCAACTCATTATTCGGCATCTGTTGAAGCACTTCAACCCTCATGAAAGAGACAGTGACCGTGCCTAGTGACCATGGTCAAAACGGGCAGAGTAGTCTGCCACCGCGTTGAGCGATTTAATCAAATTCAATGATATGTGAGAATCATATTCTTGCAGTATCACTGTCTTTTCAACAGTTGATGAAAGTGCTTCACCACACTCAACACAGGTTTTTGAAAGCAATGAATCCAGATTGAAACTTGAGTCTGTAGGCCACAATGTCTCCAAACACCATTTCAACGTCGTTTAACTCGTTTCAACGCCTACCAACGAGACAGTGATTCTCGCTACCGACTGCGCAAGTGGTTCCTTGGTAGAGACGTAGCCGAAAAAATATAAAAAGGGGCCGGATTCCCATCCCAAAAAAATCAGGACTTCCGTCCTCACACTCCGATGTGTCATGGTGTCCCTCTCTTGCCTGCGGGCTTGAGTGTCTCCGTGGCCACGGCTGTCGCTGCTCCGAGCCCAGCGATGTAAGACTTGCGCTCCCTCACAGCCAATGAGCCCTGTGACTGTAAAAATGTGCTTCGCAGGACAGGCTCTACGTTATCAAGTGTGCTTCACAGGGGATCGCTGCATTGACAAGGCCCTCTTCGTGGTGCTAGGGACCAGTATTCGAGTATTCCAAGAGTGTTCGAATAAGCAAAGACCTGCGCAACATCTTTATGACCTAATTCTTATTTCGAAAGATCGTCATTGGAGAAATAGAATAAGCCCTAAATAGATGCAAACCAATCACCAGAATCGTGAATTCAATCTCAGCCTTCGTTATCGAGCGCCGTGTTCTCAACCCCATGCCTTGATAATTTGCGGTCTACTAGTATTCCCGCCGCAATAGAATGCATCTCTGCCATCAAGGCGTAGAGCGATGATGAGCGTTGATGAGCGTTGATGAGCGTTGATGAGCGTTGATGGTCGTTGATGAACGTTGTGGTGGTATATGGCCGGGCGGTGAAGGTGAGTGGTGGTCAACGTCTCACGGCCTTAGCGCGAGCCTTTCTTGCGGCATACAGCCTCCATTTTAATTCAGCTGGTCGAACGCAAACACTGGATTTCCCTCGGTTTAGCTATAATCAGGCAATACGCTCAAGATCGGACCTACCAGGTGTAGAAGCATTTGTTAGCTCAACTAAATATAGTGATACGATAGATTGTTCCTTGCTCAGTCAAAGTCATCGCTTCAGTTGGCGTTTGAAGTCACTCAAACCTACTCTACTGCAAAATGCCTACATTCTAGAACGATTGCGAAAGTGTATCGCAACAAAGATACCCAAGTAATTGAGGGCTTTGGCTCAAAGATAAGCGATTGGCTGCTTCTACAAATGGGAGCCGCCGCGACAATGTGAGTAATCCCCGTCGGCAACTACGATATATATGGTCAGCCCATCTCCCATCTATCAGCATCCACTGCTACAATTCAGCCGACGTTTTTTGGGGGCGTAGTAGCCGAGTTCATGCGATCAAGCATACTCTGCTGCCTAGAGAACATGGTTGCAGCCCGATCGGATCTAGCAAGCGCCGTCTTGACCAGATCTGGTAAAGACGATTCCGCCAGCATTTACGACGGACTTTCGTGATGTGATCTACTTGGCTTGGAGCCGCAGCAGACATGCCCCTTATCCCCTCCGAAAGCAATCATATGAATGCTGATTAGGGGTGGAAATTTTAGCATAGGTTGTCATAATCAAAGAGTTCGCATAGCAAGATGGCTCTGAGTAAAGTTGTGCAGACATCCAACCCAGCTTCACAAAGGATCTGCTTGAACAGTGATATGCCAAATGTTGTCAAAGCGCAGTGTCTGACAAATAATTGATGCTCAAGAACAGTCGACGTAGGGGACGAAGAAAATTCGGCCATTTCCTTGAGAAAACCGCTTGCACGCGATATGTCAGAAGACGATTTCAGTGAGAGATACACGCGCTCGGCTTGACTAACCTGCAGATGCAGTGACATCCAGGGTAAATGGTCTTTGCACACGTTGCTCTGGCTTGGATAGAAAAAAGCGTGCTTAGGCATCAGATTCAGCCAGCGTATATCCAAAGACACCACAACATTTCTGACAGTGCCCTTGATGCAGCGTCGTACATGCCCGGTTGATTCATTTTCGCTCGTTCGTTTCTGTTTGTTAGTTCCACCCGCTGGAATACGTTGACCGGCTCAGCAACGCGGAGTCGGATCAGGTGAGACTATCGGACGGTATTTATTTGCTCGTGGCTCTATAGTTGACTGGGCTATGACTCGGGACCCTACTGTCTCCTTTTATCGGTTCGTACCTGATATGGCCAATGTTATTCTGTAGGCTCGAAATAATGGGGCCCCCGCCTCACCTTCTTCTTGCACGCAGACTTAGACTCACAGCCTGCTCGTCTGCGAAAGTAAGTCTCGTCCGCCATGAGCCAAACTGAAACATGAGCTCATTCCGATGTCTGTCGAGCTGCCAGGCTTGAAACGACGCGAGATGCGAACCGAGGACAATGAAGACTACCCATTGGACGCCAGGAATTTGATCCATACGGAGGCTATTCCTTCACGGTGTTTAATGCCGATACACATAGCACACGACCTGGTGCACAGAGTCGACTGAGAGAGAAGGGCCGAGGTAGACGATCCGAACCTTACATTGACTCATCATCGATGACACCAGCAGTCAAATGGGACGGATAGACAGCATGCAATCGCATCGGTATAGGGAAGCTCGAGCAGACATGGCTTTTGCTCGCTTCGCATTCGACTCGAATGACGGAAATATGAGGGGACCTTCTGTTGTATGATCCGAGTCAGCAAGGCTTGAACCAGTTGGAGGAGGTGTTATAGCTTACTCGTTCATAGAGTTTGCAGAGGGCACGCTGTGCACGCTTGAGAGGAGACGATCAGTGAACTTTGTGGTCATATGAACTTGCCAAATAGATCACTTACAATCCTCTTCGGCAAGGCAATGCAGCACCATTCATGCCAGGTTGTATTTTGGTTCGTCGCACTCTCCGGCCGTTGCTCCAAAAAGGCCGGGCTGTGGCGCAACGCGCATCCTCTCGGGCGGCATAGGCCGTGACAACCTCACCAGGCACAAGCAATCATATAGTCGTAATGGATGAATGTTTCGCAATGCGGACGGCCAGAGACTCCGCCATTCATGGAGTGAAGGCGGTGAGGGCGAAGACGCGATGGAGCACGCGTCGTAGTGCCACCTTGGTTTTATCTCCGATCCGGCGATAGGACTCCCAACAGGGATGTTTCACGGTGGCGATGGGCTGCCCTCATGTACAACGGCACGAAAATCAGCAATTGTGTTGATGTTCTGGAGCACAAGAAATTGCACAAATAACTGATGTAGCGCAGCGGAGGACGCGGTAAGTCACTCACATTATAAGGAAGAATGGACGTCTCAAGCTTCCATGCAGCGAAGCTCGCACTCAGATGTTCGCGCCCGCTATTGGCCCGCTCCTCTGGTTTATATTCTTCATCTAGGGTATGTTGCGTGGTTTGAAACGTCGGGGCCAAGAATAGTGTGTAGGCCATGGCTTTGTATTTGGCACTAACGGGGTGCTGTATCCTCGGGCCCTCTGGTGCGATGTCAATGGTTCACTGTCAATCATTAGCTTGCAGATCGGGGAGACAATCCATGACTCACATTTTCTGGTAGCCAAGTCTTGGGACAAAGAGACGGCAAAGAGCTGTGGTCCTTGCGCTCGTGCATTTGTTCGAATGTACTCGGTTCTATTGAAATCGCATCTTCTTCAGGATCAGTGAGACAGGCCAGGCTAAGTTTCACATACCTGCGACGCTTTGCGGTTGAGGTTTTGCGGGGCCACAAGGGCCATGATTTCGTTCTGAGAGAGGTCATTGGGTCAGTCTCCTGCACCGGACTTTTGCATGGCAAAGCCCTCTTGTCAGGAACTTTCGGCCGGGTTGGCTTAGAGGACGTATTTATAGGCTTCTCGGCTCATCCTGTCGCGTAAGTGCTTGGTAGAAAGCGTTGAGGGACACCTCTTGTAACTGAGGCCTGTCGAAACCCATGTCTTCTATTTACCGCAACTATTTGCAGCGACAATTTTCTGCCTTTAGATGCTCACCGAGGGAGACGAGCAATAGTGGTGTTGAGAAAGGATGCTGAGTCGGTCAA
The DNA here is from genome assembly GCF_028829775.1 of Penicillium samsonianum. Taxonomy (NCBI): domain Eukaryota; kingdom Fungi; phylum Ascomycota; class Eurotiomycetes; order Eurotiales; family Aspergillaceae; genus Penicillium; species Penicillium samsonianum. Next base: position 567,528 of record NW_026643268.1, on the reverse strand, counting down.
GAAACGTTGGCTAACTGTTGAATCCTTCACGGCCGTCTTAAATTGAGGCTTTGTGGAGATATTCCGTCCGCAATGACAGGCTCATTTTCATTTTCTGATCACCTCACCTGTGAGCGACTCAACGTTGAATGACCAAAAAGCGCCTACAATTTCATCCCTAGAAATCATGGTTTTTCAACGAAAGTGGAAGTGTGCGAAATATATATCTCCTCAATGAGCATTCATTCATATCTGGCCCTCAACATCGTGAGGCTTGATCAGTTTCCCCGCCCGACTCGTTGATCACTATCCCTTCTATCAAATTGACTGCCAACCGCCGCTGAAATTAAAAATAAAATCCATTCAAAAGCTGACTGCGTTGATTGACCAATGTGGTGATCCATAACCACATCCGTTTGCATATTCTATAAGAGACACGAAGGCCTGATCGAAACGGTACTGCCCAGATCTTGACATTCTCCTGCGGACAAAACGGATGCCCCGAACAGCTCGCCAGACCAGGAAAATAAAACAGAACAGCAGCCTAGTGAATTGCCAATTCTTAGCGAGATAGACAAATCACAGGAAAATCCTCATCATGTCCCCCCATTGGTAAGTGAAACGATTCGGCTTCAAATATTTTGGCTGACTATCGCAGTTCTCCCTTTCACAGCAGGAAGCAGAAATAAGACATACCCTGGCGACTTTGCCCTTTCAACCCATCTTGAAGGTGCTAGCAGACCTCGAACACGACGATCCAAAGTTCGCTTTTCCAGCGACTCGACTTGTCGGACTCTATCGACGCCTATGGGAGTCGTGTGTGTCCAAGCACATTGATGGCGAGAAACTAGAGCAGAGCAATCAGAACTTGAAGGAGACTGGTATGCACCTGAGAAAGGAGAGGGACGGTCTTCAGCTTCGCCACGACAAGCAGCTGTGCCGGCTGCGCTTTTTCGACCAGGCACTAGAATCATCTCGGGAAAGACTGGCTAGCGTACTTGATGACTGGAACCACCCTTCCAGACTCAATCTCGCAGGGTTCCCGGACAATGCAAGAGGAGAGTGAGAGATCGGCTATTCGGAGTTATCCTTCCTATTGTTTAGAAACAGAAATACCACAATGACGTTGTAATTGAAGGATAACTACAGCATGAACAGCAGCTTATATTCCTTGTGTCTGCGAACAATCCCCCATGTTCTGGACCGGTCTCACATGTAACCACCCAATATATTATGCACAAATGTCTCCAGATCCAGGGACAGTGTCATCGGTAGTGTACCTAGCGGAGAAAGTGCCAAGTGACTCGAGTATTGTAGAGGTTCCATGCGAGGCCACAGGGACAGTCGGAAGCTATTGCCTATTGCACCAAAATCATGGATCGTGTCTAGCAACTGCCTGCGTACCCGACAGAGATTCCCTAGGGCCGTTTCAACCCGCGGCAGGAAGAACAGATCCTCTCCTATAGTCTCACTAGATGTCCGGTCAAATTGCACAAATCGAAATTCTATCCAGTGCACGTCTTTAGGGAAAAGGAGCGCTGACATATGGAGGAAAATGTCGCTAGCCTGAGTAGAGGTGGACAGAGGACCTGGCCCTGTCCACTTGAAGCCTGACAGACTGTCGATATTGGGGTAGAAAAGGCATTCGATCAAGGAAGACCCTGGAGTTTCGCATCGTGCAGGGTCGACTTTGCCAAGAAAATCCTGCCACAGATCATTGGGATCAGTAGCGAGACAGGGAGGTGGTGTCGGTATGCCAGAGGATTCATGCCAGATAGCATGAAGGTCGAGATCCAAATCGTAGTCTACTAATGTTAGCACAAATAATTATGGAAGCAACGGGTACAGACCATTGTTGTTCAATTCGTTCATTTCTGTTCTAAGACTGGCCGTCGAAGGCTGTAGGGAAATACAGAAGTGTATAAAATAACAATTTAACGAGGGTTGGGAGGAACAGATGCCGCAGGGTGAGCAGGGATTGTATTTATCGTCGATAACGGAAGGTCGACGCAGATTATGATGGTTTTATGGCCAGATGCTAAGTTCTTGAAACTAAGCGATGAATGTATCAACGGCCGTGGAGCGTTGACGACCCGTGACCAAACCCAACGAAACTTCACCGGCGGTTGCATCGGCCTCCTCTAAGATCAGCGATAATATTTAGTAGAGAACGTAAATAGATGGCAGAGCTATCCAAATGTTATTGTAGCCCACGAGCGCCCAACAACACTGAGACCTCATCAAGGCCCATCAACATGATAGGGCTGGGGATCGCTTGCTTGCAAGGCTGAAACCACACCGTTACAAAGGACCTGAACCGCAAGCTTTCGATCACGCAACACCATTGCCTGTTCATCACAGAACCGCAGAAGGATGTCGCTGTCGCTTGCTAGCGACTCATTTGATTCAAGAAGCTGTCGCTGCTCATCCTCAAGTCGCATTTTGTCGGCAGATTTGATGACGTAGCATTCCCATAGGGAAAAGTACAAGTCAAGCAGCTTGAGGGCTGGTGTAGCGAGAGTGTCATTGTAGTGTAAAAGTTTCATAAACTCCACTGTAAGGGCACGGGGTGCCACTGGACTCTGCGCAGTATTAGTGTTTTTGTTCGTTCCCTGCCGAAGAGGATATGACCGACCTTGACTTCGATGGTTGGGCCGTTTGAAGATTGCCGTGGATGGGTTTCTAACTTGGACTGATCTTCTGCGTCCAGCGATACCCGACGCTGTCTCTTGGCTGGCCGGTCAATTGGGGAAGGCAACGTGGGATAGTCCATTTTTGGTCAGTTTGGTCATAAGATGTTGGTTGGGATATCGTGCTGGAGAGGGATTTATAGACCGACAAACACCGCACCGAGTCTATTGGTATCCACTATTGTCCTCCCGGCCTGGGAATAGACCGCACATTGAAAGCGTCAGTGGAAAGTTCATTCAACTGTTGACACTCGATCTCACCTGCTGCTCACCGCAAGCTACTCAATTATATGCGAGAATAAATCACAGATGAAGCCTTGAAGCAAAGTATTGCAGAAACCACCTCCTAATGGTAGTTTGCAAGTGTAAATTTGACGCATTGGATGCTATGCATTACGTAGAAATCATTGGAGTTTTACTGTTACGTTATTGTGACTGAAAGCTATTCGAAGAGTGGAGGTGCAGATAATTGATTCCGAGTGTTGATATCAAGTGACGCTGAAAACAGTAGATTCTCGCATTGTATTACGAGAGGTGTAGATGTCGCTAGCTCTTACAGACCACCAAACCTTGTCCCCGGAGACCGCTTCAACAATGTTTGAGGGATGTTGTCGTCTTCCATTCTGATTCGAATGGCCCTCTGGATGCAATCGTCTCTTGCTAGATCCAGGGATCTCTTCAAACTGAAGTGTTTTAGTCTGGGATTGACCACAAGTGCATCGACAATCAAGAAATGTTCACCCTTGACTGCCAACATCAATGGATCCTCAAACCATTGATTCCTGAGGTTGACATCAATTTGGTCATGACATAGTAGTGCCTGGACCATCTCCAAGTCACCGCCACGGGCAGCAATGCAGAGAGCAGTGTCGTGGGCCGCGATCGTGCTCTCATTGATGTGCAGACGTGCGCCTTGCTGCACTAAAAGTCTTACCACATCGAGATGGCCATGTGCAACCGCTCGACAAATCGGCGGATCTATTAAATCCCTTCCATTGATCTCCACGCTCTCCATACCCAACAGACAAGCAACCGTGTTCATGCGTCCGTGATATGCGGCAACGGAAATTGGAGAGTGGCCTGCAACGCAGAGATTTGGGTCGATCCCTGGCACTGCAAGCAGCTGTCGTAGTATCACGGTATCCAGCCTGGTCGCGGCGTGGTGTAGAGATGTGGATGGCGTCTCGAATCTCCCACGGCCTCCAACAAAATTAACGTTAATGTCTTTCTCGGCCAACAGCCTTTCAGTTATCTCGTCGCATGACGAGTAAGTAGACAGCCAAAGTGGCGTATTGCCATCTTTGTCTTTGCAGTTCACGTTGACACGGGGGTGACTTAGGAGCAAATTGACCATTTCCAGGCGTTTGCTTTGAATGGCGAGATGGAGCGGCGTATAGCCTTTCCGGTTCTGGATGTCTAAATTCAGACCCTTTTGTCCGAGAAGTCGTTTGACAGCATCTACCGACCCATAGGATACTGCTTGGTGAAGACGTAGCTCAGCATCCTGTGATGATTGAGTACCAAGAAATACCTCGGACTTCGGATCGTTTGAAAAAATCATTTCCAGCACGGGCCTATTGAAGCGACGTGCCCAGGCCCATGGCGAGTGGCCTGAGTCATCCTGTAGATCAGGGTCGCTGCCACTAGAAAGTAACAGACGCACGAACCCTATTCTGCCTGCGAATACTGCTAGGCGGAGTGCCGTTCGGCCGTGTTTGTGCTTGACGTCCACCCTGACGTTAGGTTGTTCTAGAACGCTCTTGACGGTGGAGAAATTTCCATAGTGGATGGCATACGACAGGGCGCTGTGGCGTGCTTGATTTTGGATGTTGATATCTAACTCTCGACGATTCAGCAAGAGCTTACGCACAGCAGTGGAAGAGTATTTCAGCGCCCTCATTAGAGGAGTTTTGCCTCGGTAAAATGCATTGATGTTGGCGTTGTACTGAAGTAAAGCCTCTGCAAGACCAACATTGTCGGTTTTGGCGGCCAGGTTCAGCAAATTGCTGTTCTGAAATTTGATGTTGTATTTCCAGATGCTGGGCTACAGTTTTAAATAAAAGGTTGTGCATGCTCTTGCGAGTGCAAACAATGGACTACCGTCCGAGTGCGACACAATCCACAGCAAAAGCTCGTTGGGCAGATCTACAATGTTTAGCTGTAATGTTTTAGCTCATCGGTAAACTCAGTAAGAAGGAATTGAAACAGACCACTTGGACAGCGGATTGGAGCTAGAAGCAAATTAAATGTAGATGACGGTGAGCTGAGAGGTGTGAAAGTTGGATATGGGAGGCCTTTATATACTCGCCTCGGCTAAATCCCGTGGTCAGCTAGGAGTGTAGCCCGTCACTTCGCTGAGAATAGCAATCACACGGCAGTATCAAAGCCTTGATGACAATGTTTTGGCGGCGTTGGAGAATCTCTGGATTCCAGCTCCTGGGAACGCCAAATCAGTTCCTGGTAGTGTGTCGATGGCCTGGAAACCGAATCTATCTTGGTACCCACTTCTCGCATCTAGCGCATAAGCGTTGAAGCAAATCACAACCTACACGCACTCGAAATGTATAGAGGCAACTCGGAATTTTGCCGACTATGCTACCAAGGAAAATAGCCAATCCTTTTGCCAATGCATGGTCGTCGCAATCTACAGCCACAAGTGTAGCTGATTTGGGCAGTGATCTGGAATTCTATCCCTTTACGCAGGCCACCGATCGGCCTATACCGGCGAATACTGCATCCGAATGCATTCTTCGACGTATCGAGTGTTTCAAGGAAGGCGTTCCATGCCAGCAGCTACGCAGCCACGTATGTAAGGACTACGGCGATGGCATATAAAGCTGGCGAGGGAACGCTGCAGAGATTGTCCAACACCAATTCCCATCCGAAGCATTTTCTGCCTTTGTCCACCACCTCAATGTCCACCATGCTGCCTTGGAATCCGCTTCTTGTTTGTGAGATAGAAGTCAGCCCCAATGGCGGTCCTGGCTTCTGTTGCGGGATGACGAAAAAAGGCGCTCCATGCAAAAACTCGATCAAACTTGAAGACACCAAGATAGGCCATCAAAAGCTGAACACTGTCGCCAGAGAGCCGTTTGACCTGTCAAATTTGCAATCGAAGCTCTGTGCTATTGCCAAAGAATTCCTCTGTGCAAGGTGGCATAGGCAACGACAGGCCGATGAGGTTGGCCAGCAGTGGTATGAAGCAGCCGTCCGCAACCAGGCGCGAGTACCATATGACTCTAGAATTGCCTCTCAATCGGTTGTTATAAATCCGAGCCAGCGTCAGACATCGCCAGCCTCCAGGCGACGCCCTCCATCAGACAACACTGACCGTTCACCAACTCACGGGCTCAGACAAGACCCGCCGGTGCCCCTCTCAACCAGCTCCGAGCCGGTGCAATCAATCAATCCCTTTGTCACTGCCGCAATGCTGCGGACCAACAGTGTTCCATGGCACGTTTCGCCGGCTCGACCAGCTATCCTGACGTCGGTCACTAATATCTGGGCGGGTGTCCAAGACTTGACTCTCCGGAGTCTCAGCTTGAGTGAAGAGCTCGAAAACATCCACTGTGTGTTTTGTTTGGCCGAAGATGAGGAACAAGCCCACGAGTGCGTAATCCTGCGCTGCGACCAGTGCCGAGCGCATTGCCATCTATCCTGCGCGGAAGAGTGGTTGGAAAGGCGAGATACAGGTTTTGACACGTCATGCTGTGTGTGGTAAGTAAAGATGGTCTTATTCTGCAATGCCGGGATGCTGATGAATGCAGTCGAAACGAAGGAAGTCTAGCCGCCTTGATCCGTCCACTCCGAGACCCCTTGGCAGATGCCGAGACAGACTCCGTCCACTCGGCAAGCGAATCATCAACCGAGAGAGAACCTGTCACCATCAGGTATTCAGCACAGCACGAACCACGTCAGAGTCAGCCGCGTCAGCCGCGTCAGCGGCCAGTGGAATCCCCAGGGGTATCAGTCGAGCAGAGTGGGCCTCGTCGCTCAGCCAGACTAAGAGGGGCTCACCTACCACGAGATTCTTCTACTTCTGCACCGCTTCGCCGGTCGGCACGACTGGATCCCACTCAGCGTAGGTGATCACTGTTTGATGAAAATGGCGAATTAGTGAAGCGACTGTCAATCACACGTGACAGCACGTGACCAGACACTCGGCATTCGGACCAGCAACAGAGCAAAGCAGTGATATGAAGTTTTGGAGCTTAGCAACCAAATGAATAAAATCCTGATCGTTAGCCCCACAGAGCACTACGCGACCGTTTCATAGTTGCAAGTGCTAGATGTTGATGAGCATAAAATGCTACTGGAAGTTTTCTTCATCTTAGATAAATATGTCTAAGCTCAAAACCGAGTGCCGGTAGATAAAAGCGCACATATCTAACGGCGGCGGCCAAAGTAAATGCCGACAGCGAGTTCAGCTGAGCCTTGTGGAGCGCGAAGACGGACGTTGTTGGCAGAAAACACAGCTCGCGGGTCGGCAGGAGAGCCTCGACAATTCTATCCATACTGCCTCACGACGTATTAAACCAGCTCGTCTATATTAATCGCCAAACATTGTTAATTTGACTCTAGGTATAAACATATTAATCCTGGAAACGCCAAAATCAATTATAGGAGCTGTTTATGCCCTGGGAACTTCTCTTTAGCTCCTCGGACCAGTTCCTGTTTCTAGGAATTTGAGGTCTACCCCTGGGAATCCACTCTACGATCCTGACTGGTTACAAACTGGCTCTGGGAATACAATGGCTAGATCTGGGAGCTGCCGTGCTCCTGGGGCACTACTTTTAGATCCTGGACTCATTATTCTGCTTTCTGAGGTGGCGGAAAGCCCTCACGAGATACCCTTACCAGACCTGCGCACAAATATGAGTCATTCAACGACTCCTGGAAAGGCAAGCTATAGCCCCAGGAACCGCACCTGAGGTTCCAGGAGTTGATAAGACTGTCAACAGGAACATGACTTTGGTTCCCCGAGGTGGAGGTACAAGACCCCAGAAGCTATTTTGGGCTTCCTGGGGGCTACTTGGCTCCTGGAAGCGGCTTCTTTGCCCCCAGAAACCGCACTGAATCCCCTGGGAGCTACCTTGCTCCCAGGGCCAAGCCGTCATTTCCAGGGCTGATAGAGCTTGATCCCGGAAACCTCAAAAGCATTTATAGGAGGTGTGTATCCCAGGAAACTAATCTACTCCTGGGATCTTCACTCTACGTTCCTGAATGAACACAAAATTGGTTTGGGGAACGCATTGCCTGGATCTGGGAGCTTTTGCACTCCCAGGGCCGTATTTCTGAATCCTAGAATCAATCTTCTGCCTCCCAGCGTAGGGTACTAACTCACCAAACACCTTCTCCAGACCTACGCACAAATCTGAGTCACTTTATTATTCCCAGATGCCTAGCCTATGGTTTTAGGAACCGGACTCAAGGCTCCAGGAATTAATAAGCTATCAACAGGGATATGACGTTGATTCTCCGAGGTACAGGTAAAAGCCCCAGAAACTACGTCGGGCTTCCCGGGGCCTACGTGGCTCCTAGAAGCCGCTTGTATGCCCCCAGAAACCGCACTAAAGTATCCGGGAGCAAGATAACTCCTAGGGCTAGGATGTCAGTTCCTATCACTGATAGAGCTGTTCATAGGAACGTGACTAAATTGCTAAAAGTAAAGATGGATAGTTCTATAAGTCACGTACGATTTCCTCTGGCTATGTGATTCCTGGACTACTGACATGTCCCAGGGTCAGTTTTTGAAGTCTTTACGAACACCAAGGTTGATGGATATTTACACAGAAGATCGTCAACCATCACTTGTCCTATATATCGAGCCACTCAGAACACCGCTCCAATATCGGCCAATATCGACCGGCTAGTCCGATCAAGCGATGAACATGCTTTGATTCCAATCAGGAAATCCAATATCTAAATCATCTCCGCAACTCTGCAGTAAAGCCCCTCCTTTGCATGAACCTATCCGTCGCACCTCTCTAATGTTTATGGACTCCACCTCCCTCATTCTTCGAAAATCATCATAAAATTCTGCGATTGTTCTTATTCGTAATACCTGCTGTCTCGTTCTTCACAGCCCTAGTCTAGTAGGCAGTTGGAACCGCCACTTTGACTGTGTTGTATGCTCGGTGCGCGTTCTCTGCTAGTGACCATGTAAGTCACGTACGACAAAACGCACACAAGACACGATGACCACTAAAGATCCGAAAGCGGCCTGGCCAACGGATCCATAATACATAACCTTGTAATATGGAATGTGGCCCCTGTCAAAAAACTCGAAGGATGTCTGAAAGCCGTGCACGCGGCTGGCAATCCAACCCCCTAAGGAGAGCACGATCATGCCCACGACGATTTGAATGCAACCGTAGTAAAACCGAGCGGCGCAGTTCTCTTGTAGCCACTTCGGGTAGATCACAAGGATTAACCCGAAGATGGAAAACAGGGCTGAAACCAGGGCCACAATCACCATGCCATCGACGACGTTGTCCATGAGGTTTTGGAATGTGATGTCCAAAATAGAGTCGCTCGGGGTGACGAGGTCGGATTTTGCACGGTCTCGCAGGACGACCGCAAAGTGTACAATGGCCGAACTGAGACTAGCAAGGGCCAGCCAAGTGATGGTAAGGGAAATAATGACAAGACGCATTCGTATCATGGCGGCGGCAGTCCTCGGAGACATTTTGTGTCCGCAAGAACAGATTTATCGAGTGTGAAAAGGTGAGGCAGGTGTCGCTCAAGGGAACAGTTGAGCAAAGTAAAGAGTGGAAGGCAGAAAGATGAAGCAGGTCATTATCTCCGGGTACTGTAAAGGTTATATGTGCTAGGTGATCTTTACGCAAATGCTGCCTCTACAAAGAATGACCCAGCTGATACTGAGCGGCGTCGTATACCATTTAATTAGGTGTCTTAGTGGCATTCCACAGAGGCTTTTACTAGATAAGTATGTTTCAAATTGAAGCACTATTCCTATGCTCAAGGCCGATGGCCTCTACAGAAGTGTCTGATCTCTCAGTACGGATCCCCGGAAATCACCCATTTGTTCCCAGGATTTACTTTCCTGCTACTATATTATTATCCTCCTTAATATGTGTCATGATTACGCGTAAGACTTCTCAAGATTGGACGAACACCGACGGCAGATTTCTGATACCGACGTAGTTTGCCTTGGTCTGTTTGCGATACCTCACTCCGCTGTACTCGAGGAAACTACGGTTTGCTGTTGATTGAAAACCTACCCAACAGCCCCCAGAAAGATGTAGTCAACTCTTTTCTATCTCTTTTGTTGAGCTTGTGTTTAACAGCCAGTGTAGGATGCGTCTCTAAGCCATGACAAAACCGTCACTGTTAGGTGAACCAACGCAGCCGATTAGGAAACGAGTTTCGAGTGGCAAATTTAACAAAGTCCCACTATTGGCAAGGAAACCAACATGGCTCAGATGGATATCTTCTATGGGCGGAAAACAACATGCTGCTGGTGTTCAATGGTGTTTTATGTTCAACGTTGATGTCAACGTTGATTCAACTTTCTGACACCATTCACTACCCTTACATCGCCAAAGGTGCTGGAATGAGAACACTCAAAAGATAATATCATATCAGCACAATACCAGCGGATTATGATCAAAGAACCTATAGCGTTCAGTGCTCCTGGAAGCACAAAACAGACTTTTGGCCAGTCGGATCTTTATCGTGGCTGCGCGGCGCGGCTGAATCATCGCCCTCTAACAACCCCCAAGGCGTGAGAAATGGAACTCCCTTCCACACGTTCCTATTCATGAGCAACAATGATTTGGCAGCCATGTTGCTCCTGGGAATATGCTTCAAATCAATTGGTGACTCGAGCACCATTCGGATACGGCAACTGGACTAAAACATCCTTGATTCGATCGTGGGTGTACATACCACTATTGTGGTCACATATTGACATCCATAGTCCTCCTAGGAGCCGGCGCTGATAATGGTAACCAGCAAAATCTTGACTGTGGATATGGTGGGCATGACCGCTTCAGCCCCAAACATTTAAAAGGTCATGATTGTCCTCACGGTCGAAGCTCTTGTGTCTTTCTTTTGCTCCAATAACTTGCCAGTACAACACCATCACTAGCGAAGCCAATCAATCATGGATCACAACCTGTCACAGGTATCAGAGAGGTCCAATACCCCCGACACAGAAGGTCACAATGGACGTACGGGGCAAACTGGTATCGTTATTTTAGATCCCCTTCTCGAGAAATCCAACAGCTAACAAATCTATTTCATGAAGGCAATGAATCGGCTGAAAACTTCCGTCGGGTCGTTGGCCTATTCATCCACGGGAATCGCGGCCACACAAGCCAGGTTTTACAACCGCCTGTTGACCAGTCCACTGGCTCCGTAACTACAGAGGCAGTTACTTCCGTTGGTACCTCTCTTGCTAGCTCAAGGGCCACTACGTTGCCTCCAAGCGTCACAAAGGCTGAAAGCCAAGACCTGCCCCCTCTGGACGCGAAAAAGAGAGCAGCCGAATCCTCAACCCTCTCACGAAAGCGACGCCGACATTCATACTCCACCTCTCAAATACCGGGCCGCTCACAACTGGTGCATCGAAAGAGTCCTCCAAGCAATATTAAAATCAGTAGGAAAATGGTCAACGATACAATTCAATACCTACAAACGCTATCCGACCGCATCTTGATCTCCGACGCCATTTTGCCCAGGGAGTGGGTCACTATGCATCTCGCCACCCAATTGCTACAGAGCAGGTACGAAGAGATCATCGCGAGGAAAGAGATGGAAACAGACGCTGTATCCGATTTTGATTCCCCACCAACACAGCCAGAAAAGAAGTGCCAGAAGTGTGCTGCTGCCGATGAGGAGCGGCTGTATGACTGAGACGCCCCTCGTTCTTATTACCTTGTCGGCTATATTTTGATAGCATAACTGGTCATTGAAAATTGAGGAGCAAATATAGTGTTATGTAACCAATAATCGACATTTGAGAACGTGTTAAGCTTAAAATCTATCAGTACATGACTAGGGGACTTTCAAATGTCAAGGAGCTGAACAATTTCCTGTGCGATGTTAGTACACTCAGAAAGCAGAAAGAAATATGCAAAACAGCTGCATCTTGATCTCCAATCAATGCAATATATTAGAAATCAGACAGCGTGTGCGAGACCAATCGGGGATAGCAATGAAGAAATAGCAATTTCGCAAGTCGAATTGCCTCGAATATCAAAACCAGCCACTCTTTACATTATTCAACCCGCTTCCCTCGTAGTGTTGCAATGGTTCTGTCCTCTACCATCTACAATAATTGAAAAATTTGTACCGTTCAGTTAATCGGCTCATGACTGCTGGTCCTTAAAAATCGGCCGTTTGGCAGTCATTCTGGGTCTAAATGTCAGCATATTAATTCATGTGAATCAACGGAGCATCACTTGTAGACTATATTAGACTCTAGTATTGGTAAGACAGGTAAAACTAGAACGCCGAGACCCAAATCAGCCGTGCCAGTATTCGTCGGAGAATTGTGTGAGAGCGACTCGCCGTGCTGAAAGGTGAGCTTTCAAGTCAAAGGCATACCTAACCATAACCAAGTCCACCGGATTCTCTCCCTTTATCTGGCCAATATAGTCGTTACAGCATCAACTAGATGCTACTCGCATAGAAGTTGCGAGTGATCATTACATGGCCATGTAAGTGGAACTCCTCTGCGCAACGCAATAATTACTGGCAAGTTTTCTATTTCATGAGCCTACCAATTACTGTAATAACCATAGCATGCCTGATCCGATGCGCTCGTTGACTCATGAGCGAAACATGAGGCCGCCATTACAAAGAAGCTGCCGCAGACTCTGGCTCGTTTGATAGCTTCCGTCTTTTTATTTTTGGCGCGTTGTCAGTCATAGGAAACCTAGAATTTGTCCGTGGATAGCATCCCCTAGCACTGTTAAGGGTAACAAGATCCCGAGGAAGTTGAGTTATGCTGAGCAGTGCGGTCATGTGTCGAGTCGTATGGAATTCTTAATTAGCTCGAGACTCATGTTCATGATGGCTGAACAGCTCATTGTCAGTTGTAAAAGGATACACGTGCCGTTAACAGTTGTATGCAAGCGCTGTGGCTCATCGGCCTCATCTTACGAAAGTCGGTCGAAGCTGCCATCTCTTACCATTGACGAGAGTTCAATCCTAAGCACCGCGCGTACAAATAAATTGAATTCCACTTTCTCTCTTAATTCTTGCACATATTAAATCAGAGAAAACACACTCCTCTCATCATGTCAACTAACCCATTCAAAGAAAACATGATATGTGACCTTGGCACTATCAAAGCTCAATCTCAGCTCCCCATCTCGATGTCAACCCCCATCACCTGCGAGAGTCAGACGGCGGCCAACACGAAACTAACCAGACCTCGCCGCCGCAGCAGATCGAATGTTGTCACGGGGCCTCCCAAGAGCCTTTGTCTACCCCGCTTGTGTGGTCTTGAAAACATTGCATCCGTCTTGATCGTAAGGCAGGAGTCGCCGTGGGATACCTATCGGAAAGTCATTACGTATGAGATCGCTGGCAAAGTTACAATTGCCACACGCCGCACCCGTCCGTCTCGCAGCGATCCGGACCTATCGGAAAGAAAATGCTCGAAGATTAATCTACAGATTCGGACGTCTTGAACACACGAACGTTCTCTCCTTACATGAATGCTACATGCACGAAGATCTTGCATTCTTCTTGGTTGACGACTTGCCGCTGACTCTCGCGCATGTTGTTGCTTTTCCATCTGTTTATCCCAGCGAGGCAGAATTGGGATCGATTATATGCCAGGTTTGTCCATCATGGCCCTATCGATGGAGTTGTCCTGACATTTTAGATCCTCGACGGTGTCCGCTGTTTAGCTTTATCTGGTCTTGCGCATCAATCTCTGGCCTGTGACGATATATTACTTGGTATTGACGGGATCATCAAGATAGGTTTGTTGGTGGCCCCATCCTTGCATTATCTGACTAACATTTCACAGCGTGTTTGGACCTTTGTGTAGATTGTACACCAGATCAATCCGAAGCCGCATATATTGCGGCCCTTCCGTTGATTACGATGCGGCTCATGCAGAAATGTGACAAAGATGAAGGCGTTGTTGGCGTGAATGATTTGGAGCGATGGCCAATCGATTCCGCTGCTGTGGGATTTCTGTCCGCTACCGAGACGGCAGGATCAATCAAGTCTCTGAGACATGTGAGTTCTCCTAACAAATTTTCGTTTTTTACTAATATCCAGTAGCAACCCCTGTTGGCGGGGAAGCACCGCCCAAGCGATGATCTGGTCGTTCTCGCAAGAGCAGCTCTGCTCTCCAGTAGTTTGAATTTCGTTTACAACCCCGAATTAAAAAGTGCTAAGGGACAAAGATATGGTGCACAACTCTCAGATCTTCGCAAATTCTCGTCATGGTCGTACGACTTCACCAATATGCAACATTCCACGCGTCTCCTACAGTTCTCTTGCTACATATTAGGGTATTTTGTTTCTTCCGCGACATAATTCATTGTTTTGTTCTGCTCGAATCCTGCTAATATTGCGCTCAAGTGAGCTCACTGCTACATAGTTAACGTTACGTTGCTCGCGAAAAATCAAAGCCTGACACTGAATACCGTGGCCCTCTGTTAACATGCACAACCTTTGAAAAGCCGAGTATAGAGGATTTCATTCGGCCAATCTCTGTTCGATAATGAAGTTTCATGCATGCTTTTGGAAGAGCTCACAATCTTTCTACTAAAAATGACCTAGCTCTTCAACACCCAATATTTGAGATCGCAATGGTACTGGAATGCCAGATGTCCATAAAAGATGAACTTTAAGCAGCTAGAGCCCAGGAAGTAGGACGGAGAAAACGACCAAATTAATGTGAATGTTTTCAGAAGTACGTATGCACCTATACGTACCGGATTTTCCCTGGCGGGTGGAGCTTTCCTATTTGAGCTGCCGCCGCTTTTATGAGGGTGCTCAGGCTCAGGCTCACTGAGTAGATGTCAGCACGGGCTCAGATCAGTGCTCATGCTCAGCTCAGTCACGTGCAGAATGACTGATGATCAATGAGTGCTTAGTGAGTGCTCAGTATCCAATTAGTGAGTAACACTGATGCACTCAGCCCGCCGCAGACTATACCCAGAAGGGATTAGCCCCACAGGGTCGTTTATACTGTAATACAGACCCTGCCACTAAGTATTTACCCACCCGCATTTTCACCCCACCCCTATGAAATATATATCTTTACATACTACTAATAGATCAACACTAGAGACACGTCCGACGGAGGGTATCACGGGAAGTGGAGCCCTAGACGATCTCGAATTCAGCCGTAGGCTTAGCACAATAGCATTAGACACAAGTTAGGACATCTATCGTAGGTAGGGATGGGCTATACCGGTGTATAGAGGGAGGTGATATAAGGAATGGGGGTCTTGCAGTACGTAAGCACCGAACACGTGATATACGGGGCCGTACCGCTATAGACGGGCACAGTCAGGTGATAAACCCTACCCTAGTCACGTTACATATGAATTTTTCGACCAATGAGAAGCCAGATCTCAAACCTGAGGCGGGAATTTTGGACTAGAAGTCATTAACTGCCTTGCCTGTATTATTTGCTTCGCTGAGCTCAGCAAAATAAGGCCACTGGGGAAACACTAATAGACATTTGAGGATGACATGATCCACTGGCTAGCGACGTAAAATTAAACCGTTTAACCACGTGGGCCGAAGCATTTCCAATTCCTCTTGCTGCCATGCTTCACTCAAGGAGCTATAAGCAATGGTTTGTTTCCCTCCAGAGACGGCTTGAAGCGGACATAGCAGGCTTTGCGGTAATCAGGCAGATCTCGTGGTCGTGAAAAAGGCGAAAGAGACCTATGAACGTCTTGACACTAACATTTTTGCCGGAGGAATGAGACACTAGCCCGAGAAAAACAAAATGCTGCATAATTCAGTGCCTTCTTGAGGGCATAAGCTGCTTCAGCCAATAGCTCATGCTAGGGAGGTTTATCCGCATATTTCCAGACGCAGATTGTCGCTCGTGCTTGCAGGATTTGATCGACAGCTATTTCCATCGCTTATAAATTTTCTGGATCGATCGAATGCGTCGAAAATGTCAAAAATCTTCCGAGCTGAGTTTTGTGGAGACAAAATGATGCGTTGCCGTTTTACCTGATGGCGATACCCACGAGAGAAATTAATTCGCGGTGATCTTGTCTGCTAGGGCCAATACCTTGGAAAGGGCTGGACTCCTTCTAGAAAAAGGGCAAGATTGAACAATGTTTCTTCATGACTAGGGAGTATGACCGGACAAGCGAGAGGCATAAGGACGAATATATTCCTGGCTTACATGCATAAAATCATATGAGCAGAAGCTTCTATCTGGGTACAAATAGAATTCATATTTCATAGTCTTGTATTAATTGATATCTCCAAACCCACGCTATTTCGTCCTTGGAAGCCGGATAAGGAACTTATTGACATAAGTACTATAGAGTGGTATAATACACTAGCAGGTTCTGCTAGGCTATGAAATGGGTGAGTGTGTGTCTGCCAAATTTAGATCAGTCCAACACAAGCATAGTTCTCGGCCCAAATCCCAGTGCAGTCACTCTTGACGGCAGGGTTCCACTTGATGAAATTTGCAACGGTGATGCTGTATTTTGTCGCGATTGAAGCACAGATATCGCCCTTGACAACGAAATGGAATTTCTTGCAGTTGCCCACCATGCCGGCTTGGAACGGCGTAGGCGTCGCAATCCCGTTGCCCGCAGTCGTCGTCGTCGTTGCGGGGGGTTGGTCGAAGTTCCAATGCGGCTGATGCAGACGTAGTTGTTCGCCCAGAGACCTGAGCAACCGGAACCTACTGAGGGATTCCAGCTCAGGAACTGCTGCTGTGTGATGCTGTATTTGGACGCAATTGTCGCGCACGTGTCGCCGGCTTTGGCAAAGTAGAACCCGTCACAGTTATCCACCATGCCGGGCTGTGTCGGGGTTGGAGTCGCGATGCCGTTGCCTGTTGAGGTTGTTGAGGTTGTTGGCGCCGAGGTAGGCGTGGCGCCAATGCGGCCCACGCACACGTATGTGTTGGCCCAGAGCCCTGTACAATCGGAACCTACCGACGGGTTCCATTCCAGGAATTGTTGTTGTGAGATGCTGTTTTTGGACGCAATTGCCGCGCACGAGTCGCCGACTTTGGTCAAGTAGAAATCGTCGCAGTTATCCACCATGCCGGGCTGCGTCGGGGTCGGCGTGGGGATGCCGTTTCCGGTGGTGGTGGTGGTGGTCGGGGCGGGGCCGGAGCCGCCGATCAGCCCTACGCAGACATAGGTGTTGGCCCAGAGCCCGCTGCAATCAGAGCCGACGGACGGGTTCCATTCGAAGAGCTGCGCGGCCGTGATGGCGTTGCCCGCCGCGATCGAGGCGCATGAGTCTCCCACCTTGGCAAAGTAGAACTCGTTGCAGTTTTCGACCATGTTTGGCTGCGTTGGCTGCGGCGTCTCCACGCCATTGCCGCTCGTTGGCGTCGGCTCCTCCGCGCTGGATGTGGTGGTGGTTGGGGCAGGTTCGTTGCCGCCCGCCGGGGCTTCGACGCAGTAAGACCGCCCCGTCAGGTAGTTGCCGCAGTCGGCAGTGATGGAAGGGTTCTGTCAGAACAAAGAAAGAACACACAGTCAGCACCAGGTGTCAGTGAAAAAAAACGTGGGTATTATTTCTGTGCTGAACTGACCCAGAGGAGGAAGTCCTCCATGCTGATGCCCCACTCGAACGGCATGTCCGCGCACGCGATGGCCCCGTCAACATTGTCCCACCACCACGTACAGGTCGAAATGGTGTTGGGGTCAGACGGCGAACCAGGAGTCGCATCCTTCGCAAAATACTGCGGACGTCCCTCGACGCTGCCAAGGGCGAGGGCGAGAAGCCCAGCCAGTCGAAACGAAGACCCAGCCATCCCGAAAGATAACGAGGAGAGGAAATGTCTAAACGGTAGCAATGCTGTAATAATGCGGTAACAAGTAGGTACCTTGAGCAACGGCAGAGACAGTATGACAGCGCACGAGATCGTGAGCGTGAGCAGCAGGGCTTTATACTTGATATACCGCACTGTGAAAACTTCCGAGAGGACCACAGGACTCCGTAGTCGAAAGGCACATCATTGTGGACCACTTCTGTTTGACCGTCTATTTTTACCGACGCCCTCCCCCCCCTATTGGGTGTTTCGGACAATCCTCCGGCGAGGCTGTAAGCACAGGTCTCCTGGTGTTGAAGGCCGGAAGGTTCTACCCTATGAGCAGGGGCTGCACCGTTCCTGTATCGTCTGATCATCTTTTTCTGCTCAACTACCTCGCAGGCGAGGCCCGCACTCATCCATCGTGATTCTTGGCATGGGGGTGGATTGCTTTGGGGATATCGCCCGGCTGTAAACTGAATCCATCAAACAGAAGCGCTCCAACATGCATCACAAGCAAAAAGTCAGCGCCCCCGTCATCTCCCTAGCGCAGCTTCGAGTTGAGAAATTCAAACTAGTGCCTTCATAAGACACTAGTGTGCTCGCAATTAAGATTGAATGTAACCCTCCCTCCCTGTTCATGGATGCGTGAACCGAGAGCCAAGCTCACATTGCCTTCTTCGTTAAATGAAGGAACCAAGTTTGCATGGATCCTTGGGCTTGTGATCCTTTAGGGACGATTGTTGAAAGCCCCCTCCCGATTATTCCTCCTGCAAGCGAGATGACACATAATCGCAACCCAGCCCTGCCTGCCGTATAACTGAATATTCTCACACTCGTAATAAATTGGGGCAAATTTGGGTATCTCTACCTCTCACATTTCCAGCAGCCCCTTCCGCCTGAGATATCAGAACATCATACTCCAGAGAGAAGGATGAAAGGTAGAAAGGGAGGAAAAAAGAAGAGACCTCATTGGGAAATAACCAGTTAGTACGGAGTAGTAGAAAGTTCAATTACAACAGGATCCCCGGAGATTGGAATGGGCATGAGGCGTTTCTTGGCGACTCCACTGCTCCGCCCTCGCACCAACAGCGGAAGGGCCGTCGGGGATGTTCCGGGCCGTCCGGATGGAACGGTTTCCCTGAGTCTTTTTATTGATGCGGCTGCTTTTGAAATTTATGCCAAGAGTTGAGAGCAAATTTCCTCTTCCTGAGGTGCTGCCAATCTCTTCAGTGAGCAGGGTATACAAGTTTGTACTCGGCGTGCAGCATGAGTTTCTTCCCTTCGACGAGACTCATCTTCGCTGATGTACCATGACCGCTCAGCTATACTTTTGTCCTTGATCATGGCCCCCGCCAAGCGCGGGGTTCCAGCACGGAGCACTCCGGCACATCCTGGATGGGTATGATCACTCGCTCGAGCCTCAAGCTAAGGTGATCTAACTGCATAGGGTCGTGGTGGACGCCACGTGCGGAGTGGAGTCAGGGGGAAATTATCACCACTCAATTCACACATTGTTCTCCCCTGTACCTTGTACCTTGCAATATGATGGGAAATGAACCGATTCAGCCCCCGGCTGCGGGAGAGCGGAGCGCTTTTGTCCGTGCACTCTGTTTCCAATTCTCTGAAGATTGTATGTGCCTGGCGGCATCTCTGCGCCCCCTTGGGCTTGTCAAGGCTAAGTCCCGACGGCTGCAGGGATGGAAAGGTCAAGTTGATAAAGAGTCGCGTCGGCCCTGATGGCTGGGAGTGAAAAAAGCTTTTGCAAGTCTGTCATACCTACACCATGTGGCTCTGGAATGCTTGCTGGGCATCCAGGCTGCTGCTGCTGTCCGCAGCCAGTGGTCTGGCGTCTGGCCTGTCACAATTCCAGCGCTTCGAGTTGAACAAAACCCCCTGCCCGGGTGCCTGTGACCCCAGCGGGAATACCACAAAGTGGTTCACGTACCACAGCGTGGACGAGTTCGCCGCGTGCAACGAGCCACTCTTGCTCAACTTTAACCTGTACACGCCCGTCGACGACGATTCAACACACACCACAATCCGCGCTTGTACCCTTGGCAACGCGCATAGCAAAGTCAATTTTCTTACTGCTTCCGGCTACGTAGCCCCTGATGCATTGGGCGCAACAAACTTTGGCCCGTCGTCTCCTCAGCGGCGTGATGGCTCTGGTTCTACTGCAAGTGTTGCCCATGGCGGAAGATCGGCTACTAAATCCAATTCCACGGCCTACATGACAAAGTCGGAGACCAACGATCCCCTCAGCAGCAAGGCAACCGAAGATATGATTACCGCCGCCCAGGCTCTCCAACGGAACCTCAGGCAGCAGACCGTGATCCCCGGGAAGAAAAAGATCACTTTTGCCTATCTCCACGGCACGCTCATTGGTCTCTATTCCGGGTCACAGGTCGATTTGATGCAGACCTTCGAGTCCATGCTGGATCAGCTGATCACGGCCCTTGAGGGTCAAGACTCAGACTCTGCCCCCTCTAGAAAGTCTCTCGAGATCTGCGGGGGGCACTGTACGGCAAGCCACATCTTTGGCGTCGTTGCGGATGCAGGCGGTGATTTCCGCGCCGTCCAGAGCATTGTTAAATCGTGGAACGACGGCAAGCTTCTGTCCGCCAAGTCCGAGGCGGAAGCTGAGTCTATCACCAAGTCCTCCCTCTGGACGTATGCCAGCAACAATAGCACACAACAGCATCGAAGACGCAGTCATGTGCGCCAACTGAGTCCAAGAGCCGAGTGTCGCAATATCAAAGTTGAAGCCGAAGACACCTGTCCCTCGCTGGCAACTCGCTGCGGCATTGGAAGCAAGGCGTTAGAGAACTTCAACAAGGGCACGCCGAACTTTTGCACCACTCTCCAGCCCGGCCAACACGTATGCTGCTCGTCCGGTACGCTGCCAGACGTCAAGCCAAGCCCAAACCCAGATGGGTCGTGCACGTACCACGAGGTCCAAGAGGACGAATACTGTAAGACGATTGCCGTAAGCTACGGGTTGACCCTTGATGATCTGTTTGACTATAACAAGAAGACGTGGGGCTGGGTTGGCTGTGACAATCTCCAGTTCGGTCTGCGCATCTGTGTCAGTGAAGGGTTCCCTCCCCTACCAGCATCCGTGTGGAACGCTGAGTGCGGCCCAACGGTGCCGGACACGAAGCCTCCAAAGGAGGGCGACGTGCTCGCCGAGATGAACCCCTGCCCGCTAGATGTCTGCTGTAACATATGGGGCATGTGCGGCACCACAGTCGACTTTTGCATACCGTCTAACTCCACGACTGGAAACCCCGGCACATCGGCGCCCGAGGAAAACGGATGCATCGCCAACTGTGGAATGGAGATGGTGAACGACGACAAAGCGCCCGAAGTATATAAGAAGATCGGCTATTTTGAGGGCTGGAACTACAACCGCCCGTGCCTCACTATGCACGTCGACGATATCGACGACGGCTATACCCACGTTCACTTTTCATTTGGCGAGTTCTCCTCCGACATGGAGGTGGTTATCAAAAAAGACACTCAAGAACAGTGGAAGGCCTTCAAAAACGCCAAAAGGGACTATAAGAAGATTCTGTCCTTTGGCGGGTGGGAATTCTCCAATGCGCCCGCCACCTCAGGTCTCTTCCGCCTGGCGGTATCGCCGGACTATAGGGAAACATTTGCTGAGAATGTCGTCAAGTTTGCTAACGACAATGGCCTGGATGGTCTTGACTTTGATTGGGAGTATCCTGGCGCAACTGACATTGAGGGATCGGATCCTGGAAGTGAGGACGATGGCGAGAATTACCTCGAGTTCCTGAAGCTCGTGCGGGAGAAGCTTCCTAAAGGCAAGTCGCTTTCGATTGCCACTGCGGCGTCCTTCTGGTATCTCAAGGGATTTCCGGTCAAGAAAATGACGCCGGTCCTGGACTACTTTATTCACATGACATACGACTTCCATGGTAAGTTTGTCAAGTAAACATGAGCTTCTCTCTACCGAGAGTGGGGAGATCGGATGCTAATCAAGCTTGCACACACAGGTCAATGGGATGTTGGCAGGGAATGGTCCATGGAGGGTTGCCCAGCAGGAAACTGTCTGCGATCCCATATCAACTCAACGCAGACCCACGATTCCCTAGTCATGATGACAAAAGCTGGCGTCCCATCGAACAAGATTGTCGTGGGCGTGACCAGCTACGGGAGATCATTCAAGATGTCTGACTCGACCTGCCGCGGCCCAATGTGTACGTCCCTTGTCATCTTCTCTCTTAGAGTACTTTCGGTTGTATTTGATTTAACCCGTGAAAACAGGCACGTATCTCGGTGATAGGAATGATTCACCTGCAAAGCCGGGTAAATGCACGGAGACTAGCGGCTATATCTCCAACTACGAGATTCTCGAAATTATTGATAAAGGTGGTGCCATCAAAAACTGGTATGACGAGGCGACTGATTCGGACTATCTGGTCTATAATTCCGTCGAGTGGGTCGCATATATGACCGACAAGACCAAAGAGCGCCGGCGCGGCCAGTACAAAGGCCTCAACTGTGGGGGTACAACTGACTGGGCCATTGATCTCCAGGGAGTGAGTGTCTATTTGATTATTTCTAACGATAAACCGGCACATTTTACAGACTTTCGCTAACGACCGGTGCCACGATAGGAAGGAAAGCGTGCCAACACAGGCGATCCTGTCTACTTGGACCCCATTGTATACAAGGAGCCCGATGCTTGGTGTGAAGCGCCATGTGTGCTGGTATTTCCACCTAGCAAACTTCCCTCGCCAGCGACCATCGACCCGGGAGAGTACACTACTTCACTTCTCTACGGCACCACAACCGAAAGTGTCAAGGGCGGCG
The DNA here is from genome assembly GCF_028829775.1 of Penicillium samsonianum. NCBI lineage: Eukaryota > Fungi > Ascomycota > Eurotiomycetes > Eurotiales > Aspergillaceae > Penicillium > Penicillium samsonianum. The sequence goes on along the minus strand of NW_026643268.1, from coordinate 545,052 downwards.
AAACGATCACCGCATTCGTGACGCAGACGACGACAATCACCATTGACCTGCCCGTAATCACGACCGACGAGTTATCGTACTCCAATGTCAATATCAGCCGAAATCAGGAAACCAGTTCGCTCTGGGTCGGGGTTAGCGTTCCTATCGCGCCCGTCACCGTGAGCCTGGACGACGGTGAGGGCGGCACGACCACACGTGTTCTTACCCTTCCCGCATGGCCGGCTGTGACCAAAGGGCCACGGCCTAATGGTGACGATGACGACGATGATGAAGGCGACGACGATGAAGACTGGGAACTACCGAATCCAGTTGAGACAACGGCTACAGTAGAGCCTACTGAGGTACTTCATCATTTTCATTTACTACCTCCCCCCCTTCTCTTCTCTCCTTAACTTGTTTTGCGAATGAGAAGGAGCTGATGCAATGCGATAACTGGTAGCCCGCCCCGACGACCTTGCCTACTTGGCGAACATATCCACCTGCCATTGTCGAACCTGTCAATGAGGACGATGACGGTGACGATGATGACGACGACGACGACAATGGCGTTGTGATCATCACGAGCTGCAACCTATGGTTCTTCAACGTATGTCTTTTCGCCCCTATAGCAATGCGACTCCCCTTCGAACCCTGCAGCCGACGCTAATCATGTCCAGATATGTATTGGAGGCAAATTCAAGTCGCTTAAATGGACACTCCCTCCAGGCATTTATCCACCGTGAGTTTTATTTTTTCCCGTCAAGGATACGCGGATCAAGAGTAAAATCAACCTTGTATGGGATGGGATAGGCTAACGTTGCTTGATATTCACCAACAGCGGCCCGCCGCCCCCAGATATCATAGGTCCCCCTGCAAGCCCCAAGTTTACTATCAACCCACCGCTTCCCCCTTGGCCAGAAATCACGTAAGGATCTGCCCTGCTCGAGACAAACAAGATTTCTCACTCACATGGCTGTCTTTATGCAGCGTTGGTCGTGACAACAAGCTCACATACAGTAACGAACCGTCCTGTAAGACCGAGTCGGCAGAGGCTTGCTCCACGACGGTCACAAAGTCGGAGACACTAGTCGGGACAATCACGTCCACGGTCACTGCAACTTCGTCCGCCTGCGAGACAGTATACGGCTGCTCCTTGACGGACTGGGACTCGACTACGACGACCACTCCGACAGTTTGCGCTCAGCCTACCCCGACCAGTGGCGCATATGAGCCGCCCGAAATTGGATGTCCGGCTCCCGCCATCGTCTACCCCAAGAATCCTGAGAACGTGGGCTCGATCCCCAGCCTGCTTCAGGGGTATGATGACTACGTTGAGGTCGGATTGACCACGGAAAACTGGGTGGCGTTCTACTGGATTCCCATGCTCGGCCAAGATACCATGGACGCTCTGAGACGCTCGGTGAGTCTATTTATCCTCGATTACTTCCTCCCCCCCCCCTTTAACTGCCCTTGGCTTTTGTGAATAGGGCTAATAGAAACGTTGGACAGCCCGACGTCTCGTATGCATACTACTACGTGGAGACAAACTACAATCTTGGAATGCCCTTCCATTTAGAGGACGAATTCCGACACTGGGACCTTCCCTCGGGCCCGGAGGCTCCAGCCGCCGCGGGCAAGCCAAACGATGGAATTTTGTTGGACGAGCTGCCAGAGGACTTTGACCCTGATTTAGACATGGATCCCAGTTCACTGAATGACACGCTCCGGTTCGAGTCGCGGCGCGACAAAAGACAGACACAATTCCACGTGCCCCGAGACACGCCCTTTTGGGGCCCTTCGCAAGTTTCCTTGCCCAAGGGTAGTAGCTGGGGCTCACCGGGCAGCTCCAGCTTCGATCCCGAAAACCCCGACGGTGACAAATACACATATAACTACGACGTCGCCAGCGCGCGGGATACATATATGTACGCGCTTTTCGACGAAGGCATTTGGAATGATCACAGTGTTTGTTTCCCATACTCCTGCGACCTCTTGTTCTACTGTCTGCTAACAGATATATTGTAGGAATTCATGGGCAGGAACATAGAGTATCTTGACTCCCAGCAAAAGTTCGGTCCCAACACCGACTATTCACCAAGATATGATCATGGGTCCGGAGTTGCCGCCATGGTCATCGGCAATCAGGTCGGCATTTGTCCGTCGTGCACCTTGGTCGTTGTCACAAGCGAGTCTCCGAGCAGAAAGGTAGAAAAGTGGTATGACTTTCCCAACGAAAAGATCATTGCCCAACTCATCGACACACTCGATGATGTCAAGAAAAAAAAGAGGCAGGGCAAGTCGGCCATCAACATGAGCTTTTCCTTCGGCCTCGACACCGTCACAACCATGTTTCACATCGTATTCCGTGAGTAACAGTGAATTTCTTTCCTGGCTTCAGATAAGCTATATAGTTCATTGCCCTCTGGATGTTGTGCTAACATTCACTTCTTGCTCCAGGACAACTACTAGAGAAGCTTGACAACGAAGGCGTTGTAGTGGTCGTGTCAGCCAACAACCACGCGAAATCGGAGCAGATACCCGTGAGAAGATATCCTGCCAAATTCGGTGACCCCAACGACCAGTATGGCGGCCTCGACAATCTGATAGTGGTCGCCGCGGCAAACTGGAAGACCGAGAGAGCCGACTTCTCCAATTACTCCCCCTTTGTGACGACGTTTGCCCCGGGGAAGGACATTCACTGCCCCGCCGACAAGTTCTTGGACTCCGGGAAAAACATGGTGACCTGCAGCGGCACTTCCTTTGGTAAGTCAACGAACGGCCCCGTGAGAAGACAAATTGTATCCCATGGCTTGACTAATTTGCCCTCTTCTTGTCTCTGCAGCCGCTCCACAGGTCGCTGCGCTGGCCAATTACTTCCGATCAGTGCCGTCCCCGTGGCAGTCTCAGCTGAGCAAAACAAGCAACGTCAAGAAGCTCATCCAGCTCTTTGCGCGTCGCTTCGCCGTACATAGCCACAACGTTGACCCCGCAGACCGGCGGCCGATCATTTGGAACGGCCAGGTCGGCGAGCACAGCTGTTTGCGCGACTACGGGTCCAAGGAAGACTGGGCCAAGGTGTGCCCCAACATCCAGGACAGCCTCGAAGACGAGCCAATGAATCCTGGGGAGCCCGTGGAGCCTTGCGGGGCAGGCCAGAGCGGCAACCCGGCAAAGCGGCGGCGGGACGGTGGTAGCTGCCCCGTTATTCCCAATGACAACGGCCCGGGCAAGAACATCGACTGGGAAGACGGCCCGTCGGAGCCCGAGTGCAACGGCGACGACCACTGCGGCGGAGAGCTTTGCAAGGGGTACTACTGCGATCCAAATCCGAAAATCAGTCACCCGCCGGACTACTACGACCCCAAGGACCCGAAGAACCCTCATGGCATGCCCTCCCAGAAACCGACATCGACATCGACGACTACCGGTACATCACCAACGACTACATCATCGCCGCCTGTTGAAACTGTGCCGTTGTGTCTTGGTAAATCAACGACACCTACGTCGCAATTCCCACTCTATGCCTATAGCATTTATGCGCCTGGTAAGTGCAATTACCAGATCATAACCGAAAGAGATTTACCCATGCTAACAACACAATCCAGGTTACCACTGCGATGGCATGTTTGTCACTGACGCCAATATCGGATCGTCTCCAAAGATCTGCTCCGTTCCTCAAGACGAATTCACCTTTGATTGGTGCAAAAAGGACGATGCTAAATTTGTGGACGAAGGCCCTGAATTCTTCGGCGAATGCGGATATCAAATTTCGATCAATGGCAAAAAGTATACGCCTCGACAGCTAGACCCCACGGATGATGATAACCCATGCTCAGGCACCTGTCCTGACGTTGTATCCATTCAAGGGATCTTGTTATACGAGGATCTACCTGCATGCGATTAGTTGGATGGGTTTGTATATATATACCTAGGTCACATCATGTATCTAAAAACAGTGCTCCTTGCCTAGAGTAGCGCGTAGAATGGATTTTTTAGTTAGGATAGTCCCTAATTCTACAGATGGAATTTTCTCTAATCTTTTTTGGGAATTACTGTAGGCACACCTGTTTTACTAAGAACGACCCCTGCCAGGTCGGGTCACTATTGGCTATAATCATCGAATCTAATGTAATATTCAATGTACACACACACACACACAATTCATTACGCCCGGAGGTATCAAACCTAGAGGGCACCTATACGCTATTTGATCTTTCCATTGCATACATTTTGTCATAGTCTCATTTTCGAGAGGAAAAGCTGAACCAGTTGCCAAAAACCCCTCTAGCCCATACGGGTGTGTCCTTAACGATTTCTTCTTGTTGTTGTCATCATATCCTCTCCCAAAAAGCAATAACCCATCCCTCTGTGACACCGACCCCCCACGTGTCCATTCCCGATGTAGTTTCGTGAACCTCTTCCCTGAGTAGCGATTTACCGAGAGTACTTCTCATATTAAAGCCCGAAGTAGCTGACTGCCTCGCTGGCGGCAACACCAGATAGCAGACGAAGGACTGACGAATTGACATGCGACCGAACCGGTAGGGCAGGTGAGTTATTGTGAGCAAAACCCGGTGAGTGTAGGTTGAAAATGTGTAGGCAGGTCGGTTGTTCGAAGGTTCGTCGACATTGCGACGTTGTTGACGTGTCCTTTTGAAGGCTTCCCGCCGCACCGTCACAACCAATAAAGGAGTTTCCACCGGAGTTTCGATTGAAAATTTCTCAGTTTCGGTCAGACATTGCAGTCCAACTTACTGACATCACTCACCACGAAAAGGTGACTTTCCACGAGGGACTATTCAATGTACAGTATTATTCGAAATCAGCTATACCTCTGCACTCTTGTGACTTGATTCCCGGAAAATAAATCCCAGGGTCGTGAGTTCTGATTGGATAGAAAGCGAAGGCTCCGCCTTTCAGACCGCTTTCTAGGCTGATAGGCGTATAATGTGGCACTATGTGTGAAAGGAGCTTGTTCGGATGAATTCCATGGATTACCGAATTAGGCCTAATTAATACATTGATTCAGGTTACCGAGGTGTTACCGCTATTAGCCAATTAGCACGCGCTGTTATAATACACTAGTGCACTGCGCTAATTGTCCTTCCCGGGACGGACGAGGGGATAGCTGATTTCGTAAAGTACTGAATTCACCCAGTTTTTCTTTGATCAATCAATAGTCAAGTTGTTAAATTATCACCCTTGTATAGGACTTAGCGTCCGAGATATAGTCCGACAGCCACTCGGACATGTTGTCTTCGCTGGGTATACGATAATGAGAATCAACAAATGGGATAGTCTGAGTGGACCTGTGATCCGAGAGCTGTCAAGAGTACTCCGTACAAGGATCTTCGCCTCGGAACGTAAGCCCAGCGACGCCTCTAGAGAGAGATCCCCGACGCTCGGGGACTTACTACGTCAGCCCTTTCCACCCCCGCCTTAAGACTGGAAGTGTCATATAATCGCGTGTTGTACGGAGTAAATATGTGGAATTTAAGAAGAATTAATGATACCCTAGCACAATCTGTAGTATACAATCCCAAAAGAATAACCAGAACTGAAAGGAGAAGTGAAAGAAGCCATCGCTTGGCCCCATCACTTTGTCCCGCTAGGCCAAGGCTAGCGGTCTTTTGCCAACGCCTATACGAGGCTGTTCTAAGCTAAATGTTAGGCTGATGCACTTTTCCTCTCCTTCTTTCCCAGCTGTTTGCTATCTGGACCATTTGCTCATGTCAATCGTCCCCTCTTGTAGATAATATAATGTTCGGATACGAGTGTCTGTACTCCAAAAGTCCCCGCTCCTTCCTCTTCTCCGTTATCGCCAATGTCGGCCCCCGCGGAGCCAGCCGCTCTCTGGCCGTGGCCTACCGGCAGGGCAACGATAAGGACATCTCAGTATCATCTTCGGAACGTGTTGAGAAAGTTGTGGCAGACATCCTTGCGCTGATCAAAATATTCTCAGATCCCGCGAACCGCGCGCCACTTGAGGCGGAGAGGGCACTCGCGGAGGGCTGGTATGGTCGGTCTCAGGGTGAAAACGAGGCTGAGAGTAATGAGCGGCCTAGCATTCCAGACAGGCCGCAGCCTCCTTTCGTTATACCTGATGGCTCCCAGGAGGAAGAGCAGTCGCAAATACAGCCCGAGCTGCCATGGCATGATGATGGGCTCAGCGAGTTTCCCTTTACAACGACCTGCCTTTTGCTGGCATTATTGCGCAACGATGGCGATTCTAATGCCACTAATAGCATCAGCACGCGCCCCGGCGACGTTCAGCTCCAGCCGTTATCCACTTTGTTCCGTGCTGACTGCCTCGAGTATGGCCTTGTCGTTCTCGACATCTCCGACCTTGACAGCGGCGTCAAGTACGGCATCGTTGGTTTCCCCGTGCGTTATATGGCCGAAGTCTCCTATTGGTGTGAGACTGGTGGCTGGGATCCAGTTGAAGACCCCCCGCCTGAGAAGGAGCCTGACACTGTACTTGCCAGCCCGCGGCCTCGAGTGCCGTTGGCTATTTCTCCGTGGCTACGCAAGTACTTTTACCACATGAACCTGGAAGAGGACCCCAGGTTCCTGATACTGAAGAATACGCCGATTGTTCATGCTGCAGCCTTAGACTGTAAGTCTGTTTCCTCGCCACCTTACTATCTCTAGTATCAAGATGATGTGCATGAGCTGACTTGGTAATGGTAGACATCTGGCCCCCGGAGCTTGAAAATCAGCCTAGAGGCGAAGATCAGGCTGCAGAATCTTCGCCAGGTGTCATCTCAAGCATCTCAAATTGTCTGTAGATCACTCGTGCTTCCCTATTTTTACACATACTTACGGCATTTACTGGCTTATGGAAAAGACTTTTGGCCTTCAAAGTCCACCACCAGCGCTAAAGATGCATCGACCACAACACCCTCGCGCTTGACTACGTCAAACGAGCCGCCGCGAAATGCGCACATGGACCGCGCCATCGATAATCTGCTGATTCTCACACAGGATCCCGCCGATCTTCACCTCGATGAGGAGACAATCGACAAATTTCAAAAGCTTGCCGAGTTCCGCGAGCAGCTGCGGCGGCGGCTCGAAGAGGTGCCCCATAGCCTGGGACCGTCCTCCGAGGCCTCGGGCCATATTCTGCGCGTTGCATACGCCGGACAAACGCACCTCAACTGGGTTGCGTTTAGGAACCTCGCGCCCGCCGTGATCGCTGCCGCGATCGCATCTGAAGAACTTCGAGGCGCGTCTGCGCTCAGTCTCTGCGTCGATAAGTTCAAGGTGGAGGGGGACGAGGGAGACCTCAGTGATCTAGTAGCGGCTCTGGCGCAGTCCAAGACCCTCAAACAGCTCTGTTTTTTCCAAGGACCGGACAGGCACAGCGATGACGCCTCTGCTCGTTTTTTCACGCAGCTGCTGCTGCGGGGGACGTCATCAGGAGGTTCATCAGCAGACTTGGCGTGGCTCCGCGACAGAATCATCTATCCGACTTGCGCCTTTTCGACATCCTTGCGCAGCCGTAAATTCACATCGCCCTCGACTACTATTTTCACTCACCCTTCCCCCGTTGCCCAAATATTTCCTGTGATGCACATGCTCACGTTTGTGGGTCATCAGCGCGAAGATGCCGCAGACGCAGACCACCAGAACAGTCACTATTACGACATGGGCAACACCCTTCTAGACCCCGAGCGCTTTGCCGTCCGATTTCTATCATACCTCCGTTCCGTGAATTCGGGTTCTGACAAGGCCATCTTGCGATTCGCATGCGGGGAAGTCTCCTCGTCACTCACCACCACCAACGACGACAAGTCGTCGCCACCATCTGTATCACCAGGACGGTTCGCTGTGAGCCCCATTCCCACTGAATTCTTTGGCAGCCACCTCGCAGCAAGTGATGAATCAAGAGTCGGAGCCAGAGATATACACCCTGGCAGCTGGATGCTCCTTCTGAATCAACAAGGCAGCATTTCGAGTGACGACGATGATATCTTACTACAATACTCATTTGTCAGAACTCGTCCAACCTCTGCCGAGATTGCACACGAGCAACAACAACAACAAATACCCGTTTTTGACCCTAGTCTTGTCGAGGTAGTTGGCGGGCTAACAGAGTTGCTGCGCGAGATGGTGCCAGAAATAGACGTTTCGAAGTACGAGAAAAGTGTCGAGAGAGTAGAGGAGGACCTCCGCACGCAGCGGGCTTCCATGAAACCGAGGAAAAGCCGTGTCCGTATCGGCGTCATGCATGAGAGTGGTGCCCGTAAATTGCTTACTCAGTTTCTGTGATATCCAGGTGGATCTGACTGTTCCAGTACACTTCAATCTCGTCGGGAGCAGGCCGTGCGTCTCCACTGCGTGCGAGATTCTTTCTGCTACCCTACTCCTTGAAGCGCCAGACTACTCGGTCTTCCTACTCCAAGGTGGAGAAAGGAGTCCTAAAGAACCCTTCTTAGACCTCCTTATCTCCGGCTAACGCCGAACGACTTTAATATTATTGCCTCCATAATTTTCACCTAGATTAATTTTAGCCTCATGAATAATTATGCCAGACCTAATATTATATCTTTGTAAATCTAAAGCACTCCAATATCATTGCCACCATAATTTTAGCCTTATAAATAATTATAACGGGGCTAATATTGTGTCATAGTAAATTTAAAACTCGCCAATTTTTAATATAGCTAAGATTAAAGTAAATACATGCATTCTTGTAAAGTAAATTAGAAATATGGGACAAAGATAAGAAGTAATTCCATGAATTTGTCACTGGCTGGTCTTCTTTGCTTGTATTCATTTGTCTGGAACGGAACGCACCTAAGATTCCTTGAAAAAGCAAAGGGAGCCCCAACAGCAGACCACTAGTTAGTAGCAGATTCGAGAAAGCCTCTTTTGGCATTTCCAGGTGACAGATGCAAATGGTATTGCTCTTGTTGAGCAGCTGCGCGGACGATCGGATGAAATGGCATGATGTGCTTGGTGGCTTTGACGGAGACGCGCCATGAAACGCGCGGCTCTGTCGCAGTATCGTCATGAAATATGGCCCAACGAAGGCACACATTTGCGTAACCACCAGGTTCAGATACCTGCATTTGATTCAGCGCCCCAGTCACCTGAGAATAGTCCAGCCACAGACTCTCGGCGGGACCTGAGATACCGTGGGTGACGTTAAAATCCTCCGAGAAACGGATAGTGCCGGCAAATATACCCAGGAAGTCTCCCTCGCAGATAGGCACAATAGAAGAGACGAATAGAGACTCGTCGTCTTTAGGCAGAAGAGTGATGAATGCGGACTTGTCTGTCCCACCTTCGTATACCGATTCATCGTTGTGTGGTATGCCTAGAATATCAGTCGAGATAGACACTGAGCCGCATTGCCTGAAGCTTTCTTCTTCGGTGTTGACGGCCCACTCGTTCGAAGCATTATCCCAAGAGAGCTCTGGCACTTTCAACCGTTCTAGCACCTGAGGATTGGTGAGGTAGCTAAGACGCTTCGAGTCTCCTGTCTTCAATTTGGTAATCCGCGTTTCCAGTTGTTCGAAATGAGGGAGATACTCGTTTTCCCATCTCAAAACTTTATCCACAAGCGGAGTTTCCGATGTTTTGGAATAACCTCTGCAGAAACTGTCGAATTCTTTCGTACGGTAGAAGAGAATTTTCTCAATACCAGCCTCACGCATGTGGAATATGTTCTTCCAGAAAATGCGGTATTGTCGCTGGTTTTCTGCACCCAAGCTATACCCGGTGTCTTCCATGAATTTCTTTGTGGCAGCTTTTTCCGCCATGGTGAATCCATCAGCCGGGCCCTTGACGGGTGGCAGCGTGGCAGGGTCGATCAGCGCCGCGCACTTGAGAATGATTGGCCAGAAGATAGTCTCGTTGTATCTTGTCTGTATTGCCCTGCCAGTAGTTAAAGCAGTGTCTCTTCGAATAGCGTGAATTGCCTGCTCATAACTGTATCCAGAGAACTCTTGGGCGTGCTCCCGCATCCTCTCGAGCTTAGTTGTTGCCAGGGCCATGCAGTCGCGCTGTCCATATTGTGCGATATCAGAGTTGTATTTGACACATTGTATCAATATTGTTGTTATGACCTTCATCTCGAAGGCTGAGTTTAGGTGTAACGGCAAAGAGCTGTCAAGGGGATCTGGCACAGATTCGGGGTCGTCGACTTCGGACTAAACATGAACCATGTATCTATTAGACTTTCTTCAATCTAGATGAACAAAATAACATACCGTTGTTTGTACTTCTGGCGAAATTGATTCCTCGGGTGCCTTATCTTTGGCTGTCCCATTTCCATCAGCTACTGACGAACCGGGCGGTTGATCTATCAACTCCGACCGGTGGCTTCTTTTTCTCTTCTTTTTCTTCTTCTTCTTCTTCTCCGTGCTGGCCATATCGCTATAGGTTGTAGGACCCTCCTTCCCTGTCCGTTTCATAAGTCGATAGGACCCACGAGTGTCATGTGGTGGAGTCGGAGGGGTTTCTATGGTCGCTTCCTTAGCCTGAGAAATAGGCTCGGTCGCGCCCCTAGCAATCACGAGTCGAGCTTTGTAAACTAAAGCGACCGTTAATGATCCATTCTCTCAGACGTTGGCGGGGGCTAACTCACCATGATCGGCAGCGTGGGCGATAACCAGATTAAGGTGCTCCTCACTGTCCTCAATTCCACAAATTGTGAATAGCTCTCGTATCTTCTGGGCTGTCAGACCCAAAATGGCCTTATCCATGGCGGGCGATGATGATGGCAAAAGACAAAGACTGCGTCTTTTGTCAATGAAGACAGAAATCCTTCTGGAACGTTCGGGGCAACGGTTGCCCTCTGGTTGGGGGGAGGGAAGAATGAGCCAATTAAATCAAACACAGGCGAGGCTCACAAAAATAGTATCAACCAGGCTAAGGCAAGACTTGACCGGGATTGACCCCCTCTTTTTGTTGTGTCTGTGTCGGCCATTTGTATATCAAAGAGCAAACAAATCAAACCATACTATTATGTAAATGGTTCTTTCCGTAACCTTCACCATCAGGATAGGTGTAACGCCTATCTGGTATATGCCTTGCGCGCAAGGACAGGACAGAGCTTTAGGGAATATTGGTATCTGCGCCTGAATTTTCGAATCATATCCTCAGGCGTCTCTCCGTATAGTTTATTCCAAAAATGGGACTGTTCTCGATGCGCCAAAACACTGACCGCAGGAATGAATGTGAAGCCGATGCATGGCTGCACGATATTCCAGGCTGAGCAATATCCCAAATCATGTGCGATGTCGGTCGGATGTGGTGAGGAGTCGATTTTTCGTAGAAATCGAGGCTCGACTCAAGACGTTGAGGTGAACATTTCGGGTGTTCAGGACACGGGTGAGCGTCCATGAATATGAGTAACTCAGATGAGTTCGTGATTGACTCCGAGTCAACTGTTGAACAGTTGAACCGGAAATGGTAAAGGTTGGTTATGTTGGTCATTTAGAAGTGGTGATGAAAAGCAATAAACGGATGGCAGGTGAGAGACGCGGCCTCCTGGACAAGAGTACGGTGGTCAATTACTGCCAATTACTGCCATTGGCCGAATACACCCACGCTTCCTGGGCCCCGCACACTATCACGTGTATCTCCTAAACCTTAAGAGTCGCGCTCCAAGTTAACTGCGTGAAATCGTTTAGGCCTCTGTGGTCGGTCGATTTTATGCCACGTATTCAATGACAGCTATTTAGTTAACTAAAAAAAAGATGCTTTCCAGGATAACTGCACCGCAGAATAAATGAGGGTAGAATAATAGCGTGCAAGGAGCTGTAAACGAGTGTTAAAGGCCAATCAATGCTGGTGAAAGGATAAAGGTCAACGGGCAAGAGTAGGTTTACAGCTGGTGATTAACCAATTGAATTGATTGTCCCTCGGCAATCTGACTACGAAATGGTCGAAAAGAATAACAAACCGATTAATTCAATTTTTCTTAAAAAAAACGCAGTGAAAGAAATAGGGTGTTTATTGAGTATGATTGGCTACGGGAAACTCCCCACTATTAATCACGCGAATTTCCTAATACCCAGGCGCCCCCAAGTCTGTTGCAAGAACTATGTCATCCTGTCTACCTAGAAGAATTATCTGGTGTCAACTTTATGCCAGATTCCCCAGGCATCAAACCCAAGCCTTTCTTGTACCTTGCTTGTTGGCTCAGCTACCAAGTTCATTTGTGACGGAAATTTCAGAAATAGAAACGTGAAGTACTCCACACGATTTATTTTTCTATATTATTTCGGGAGTGAGACTCACGTTCCTGGGATCATATCCAGCCCTAGGATTCCATATAATAGTTCATAGGCACGCTCTTGGTCGCTCCTAGGAATCAGACTCATAGTTGTGAGGGTCTCACGTATACATAGAGGTGGATAGTGTTTCAAGATGAATAATCAATATTAAGAACAACTATAGTTGACTCTAGATACAAGACGTAGCGCGAGGAAGCAAAAGAAAGGTAGCTTCCTCGCGTTCAGGGGAACCCATATACACCATGTGGGTCCCGCGTAGATCATATCTCCATCCGTTCCGTATGCTTCATGTATATCCCTGACAATAGGGGAAAGTAGATAGCCTATGTAGTCAGCTTATCGCGTGCGTAATTCAACCGTGGTGGAGACAAAGTGGCTTTTAGAGGTATGGAAAAGCCAGTACATGAATTAATGAGAAGCTCGCGTGAAGTTATGAGGGTGGAAAAAGACGTTGGAATGGGGCCTGGAAAATATGGCAGAAATAGGCATGGCACGGGGCTTGCCCAGGACATCTCTAACCTGGGTGAAATGAATTTTTTGCTGTAGACTTGGGGGGTGCCTAGGTATTAGGGAAAATGCGCTGGTTTGGAGTGGAGACAGTTGTCTAGCCAATGATATTAAATAAACACCCTACTTCTTTCAGCTATAATAAAAGAAAGTGAATTATTTGATTTTCTTTTCAATCCTCACATTTCTGACAACCGATCGTTTAATCAACAGCTGCAAGTTTGCTTGCCGTTGGCCCTCGTTTCTCACCACTATGGGCCTTGTACTACTCGTCGATGTCTTACAGACTATGTGTTTATTCTCGTTTATTCTACTTCATTACGGAAAGACCAACTGAGCATCAAATTGCGTTCTAGCTCGTTGAAATCCTGCCTCAGAATAAGGAGACTAGGTGACACGCGCTTCATGTGTTTCTGATGAGGTCTATAGCTCGGGCTTTGAGTATGATCCCTTCTTCTAATTGGAGGCAACCTCCTCAGGGCTCACTTTTGGAGCCGCCCCTCATTCAAGCATTGAACTAAGCCTGCATTTTAGTGAGCAAGGTTGAGCAATCAACATATGAAAATTTTAGCATCGTCATTGTTCATGTGAGCGTTATTTGCGGCGACTTTCAGTAGGCTGTTGGTCGACGAACTCAGATGTGCTGACCTCAAGACTCATTTATTGATTATGTTGGATAGGTTTCAAATTGAGGAATTGAATGAAGCGAAACGAACGGTTTGCAAAATGCAAAGTTCACTTGTGTTTCCTGGCCTGCAAGTGATTAGACTCATACAGTACAGTATCAGGTTGTGCATTTGGTTCCTGAAAGACTGCCCTCTACTTGACTTGGAACTCCATTCAACCTCACATAAATGCGCTTTGCTCTTCAGCTATAGTGGCGTCACAGAGTGTCCTTTAGCCGATCTTCAATTTACCGATCATTCAGAGCTTCTGAACGAAACCCTCTTTTACATTAAACATGCTATTTTACGCCATTTGGCCTCGGACTAATGTTGTTACATGACAGGGATACATGCTAAATACTGAATGGGAACTGGAAAACTAAACAAGAAGTAATGCTGTGTGACATGATGAACGAGAGAGCTATCCGGAAATACGTAAAAATACACATCCAGATTCAGACTGTTTGTGAGATTTCACAACTTAACTCTAGAAGCAAAAGGGCTTCTGCAATACCAGAATCACGGGTAAGATCAAATGGAAGGAAAAATGGGAAAGAACAATCCTAGTTCCATAGTGATACCTCTGGAGATGCCCTTCTCATGGCTAAAAGCTCTGATATCACGTATCAGACATGATCGGGGCTCGAGAACGCCTGACATCCTCATCTTCCTTTGCGATGCGCTCCAATTTGTAGAACTTGTAAAGCGCAAGAAGTGCTGAACAGATCAGAAGAGTTGCTCCAGTAACAGCAGTTGTTATAATAGCCATTACCGACCAATTCCCACCCTGAGACGTACAGACGTTGATGACGGTGGTTAGCAGCCCGGCAGCAGCATGCAGGCATAGGGGTCTAGTTTAGGGTTAGATGTAGATCTGGCTTCTCAAACCTCTCAAGTGGGATTTTCTCACTTACACAAACACTTTGTTGATCAGCCAGGGGTAGTTTCCCCTGAGCTTTGGGACGTGCATCAGCCACATGAGAGCTGCAATTCCACTAACAAAAAGGAAGCACGCAATACCAAGTAACGGGGGGTTCTGGATCATATGTAGAGCGGTACGACCGGCCTTGTTGGTTTGCAACGTCTTTTCAACCTGGTTTGAGGTCTGCAGTGAAGTGAACGTGCCGGGAATGACTAGATAGCCGGCCAGCAGTGCCCAGTTAGCCGCACCAACCGTGATACTGAAACGCATATCCATTTGCGCTTCTTCTCTAAGCATTCTGACATAGGTAGTTTCATTTGCGTGGTGTATCTGGTTGGTTCTACACAACCCGGGGGTCACATTTGCAGCTGAGCAAGGCGGAACAAGCACAGGGTTTATTCCAGGAAGTGGAGTCTTTTCCAATCCCATTTTCGCTGGCATACTTGTATGAATGTCCACAACAAAGGGGATGACTGAAGAAATTTTAGGGTTTCCATAAGAAGGTAAACCCAACAAAGGACTTTGTCAGCACTTTAAATAGTCCTTAGGGAAAGGCCGCTACAGTACTTGGTCCAACTAGGTCCAGCTTCTATTATAGGGGAAGCCGCATTTTTGCCTTGCGGTGAGCCTTGCGTGGTCTGGTTTCCGAAGTCAAAAGCTAATGGCTTCTGACAGAACGCAAAAGTTGCTGCATACTTGATTTAAGCGGCCGCCATCTGCAGATGCACTGGCGGAAGGAATCTGGTGCTTGACATGTTTTTGGTTCAGAGGGGATTTTGAGACGAGACAAGATCATGCCAACTTTAATCAGAGTGTCAAACCACCCTTGAACCACTGCTTGTCATTTTCAGATGGGAGCCCGTATATAAAGTCCCCAGTAGGCCCCTTTTCTTGTTAAATCTCTCAAGCTTTCTAATGGCTGCCTGGCTTGACCTCGTCAAAGAGAATGAAGCATGGAATTTAGTTGATACCAACCGCCTGGAACATCTAGTGCAGGAATTGCCCTATCCGGAATTCCAATATCCATCGCTGCTGTACTTTTCCGGAAATTCAAACCGCAAGAAAGCCTTGCGGGTTCTGTTCCCCTACAACAACATCACACGAAAAGGCCCCGCAGGCGTAATCCGTCTCCATCTCAGCACCAAGACCGCTCATACACAGAATCCTATATTGTTTGCTGGAAGCGGTCTATGCCTCAAACAGAGGTTGGGCGATTCCAAGTGGCTCAAGCATTCAACGACAAAGCATCAAACCTTCTCACTAGCGGGTGCAGACGGCACGTTGACCCCTGCAAGGCTACAACAAGAGGTCAAGACGCAGCTTGTTTTGCCATGGACCCAGATTAACACTTTACGCAGTTAAGCGGTGTAAAGACATCGGCAGCCATTTGAAAAGAGACGTTATATCGCTTGTATCGCCGGTGGGGTGGTCTTCGCTCCACCACTACTTGCTTGGTCTGTCTGTGTCGACCCCCGGAGCATATGCTCCCTTGTAAACATGCAATATGTGACACCTGCGTTGTGATCTTCGGAAATCCAAGTTCGCTTGGGGAGTATCATTTCGAGATTGCTCAATGTCCCATCTGCGAGGAGAGGTCCGACGTCACTGTCTGCCAAGTACCTCCGACTAATCCTCCGGTGATCTCAGTTTAGATGGAGGTGGAGTGCGCGGTCTGATCCAACTGGGCCTTCTACGGGCTTTAGAAAGTCGCTTTGGCATTTCGATCGCGTCTCTGCCGGACCTGTGCATTGGAACTAGTGTAGGTATGTACGACGAGTGGCCGAGTCTTTCGTTGTGGTTGATATACTAAGAAGCCTCCTCTTGTAGGCGCATTGTCGGCTATTGACATTATTCTCAATCAATCTTCGGTCACGCAATGTTTCAATGCATTTCCCGACCTTGCGCGAAATATTTTTCGTCGTTCATCAAATAGCCCAGTTCCTCGCTGTATCCAGTGGCTTGCCTCCGCGTTCAACTTGACCAGAGATGGTCTTTATGGTTCCGATAGGCTGTCACAAATCTTCAAAGCAGCCGTTGGCCCATCTCGCCGCATGTTCGATGTTGCCACGGCTAGCCCTGCGGGTTGCCGGATCGCTATTGTGGCAAGTCGCACCTCCGATGGTAAAGCCTGTGTATTGGCCAATTACCGAGGAACAAGCCCGCGTACCACCAACACCGCCTATCAGTTTCTAGCTCCACGCAACGTCGGAGAAAATCCTGCCTTATGTGACGCGTAAGTCGATCCTCATCCACCCAATTTGGATAGTGGTAGTCGATTTTGCTAACAGTTAGTTTGACAGATCGATATGCAGTGTTGCAGCACCCATGTGAGTCCAAGCACCATGAGACATTCTAAAACGCTGACATTCTCTAGCTACTTCCAACCAAAAAGGTTGCCAGGCCTTGGTCTCTTGCAAGATGGTGGGGTCACGTGCGAACAATCCGCTAGCCATTGCTTTGCGAGAGTCGGGCATCATCTGGCCCATGGCGAAACGACACGACCTTCTCCTATCTGTCGGAACAGGGTTCTCCACGTCTACCCCCAGTGAGTCAACGGGATTCCTTGGTCGAATTCTGGAGGGTGCTCTTCCTCGACTGTATCGAGCCATGATGTCCTCTCCGTCTATGGATGGAAAGCAAGGGTTTTTGGAAGCTCTCAATTACCTACCCCATATGTCGACACCTGATATGCTCCGACTGGACCAGGCAATCTATGGTACACTCCCCGAATTAGACGATGTGTGTTCGTTGGAAGCGATGTCGAATATGGATTTTGCAGTGCCAGCTGAGCTTGTGAGAACTATTCTCGCGTCGGCTATGTTTTCTTTGAGTTGGACGAATCTCCCACCCAGGGCAATGCTTCATTCCATTGTCGGGGATATGTTCTATGTTCACGGCCAAATCCTGCCGGGATCTTGCAGCGCGTGCTTGTCGAGTTCCCCGGCGCCAGATTTCAGTCTGGTCAGGATCTTGATTTGGGAAGCATAGATCTAATCGACATTTGCCAATTTTGTGGATATTTCAGAAAGCGTGTTGATTTTCGGGTCGCCAGCCTTGAGGAAAGGATCTCAATCGAGATTGCCAATGACACCTTTCGCGAAAAGATTGGCGGCTTCCCCAAATCGGCGCTATAATTTCTCGATGAGCAGAGGGCTTACGCTCAGTTTGGACGTGCAGATCATCAAAACCTAGATTGGCCGCCACGGAGATCTTGTTACTGCTATCGTGGGTCGAAGCGACTGGTTCACTTCTTGGAACCTGCTTTGGGGCAGAAAAAACGGCGGTTATGAGCTGTGTGAAGTTGTCGTTCGGCGTTTTAGGTAAAGTAATAAGTAGAAGCAAAATTCAGCTTAGATCTCGAGGGGTATCCAGATGAATGCACGGAGACTAGGTTTACTCTGGCAAGAATAGTAACAATTAGAACTATATGATTATTCTAGATGGGCAGTCTGAATTCGAACTGTAGTATGTCATCTGTCTATACTTGTAACCAGTGGACACATGTTATGGTCGCCCCCGTTTGTCAGTATCTGGAAAGCGCGAGTAGGGGTCAGTGCAAAGACAAAACTCGTCGCGAAGTTCGCTAGTTGACAAAGAACCATGCGCCGTCTCCAATATACCACTTTTTAGAATGGCGGTATAATTGGGCCTGGGAGCATTGCTGAAATTATCAACAGGCTAGCTTGGCACTATGCCGGTGCTGGTCCACGTCTAAGAGTTCGGGTCCGTCAACGGTGGTGAGAATGTGAGGACAGCCGTCCAGAAAATATTCTAGAGCACCAATTGACTGCTTTCGCCCATGAAATGGTCTTTTCGTTCTTAAAGTGCCTGCAACCCTCAAGCCCGACCTCCGTTTCAGATAGCCGAGACGTCGTCAGTCTGCGACCGATATGAACCCTTTTCAACATCAAATTCCCGGTCACTCTCGCGACAACACTTCAAGCATCTACAGTCGATCCACCGACACGGCCAAAGATGCTATCCCTATGACTACCATACCAACTACCCTACAGATCAAGCCATCTCTTCCTGAGATAAATTTACTGGACCACCAAATCTCTATGGCTCGCGGATCTACCATGGCCTTGGAAACCACCCGGCCACGACTGAGAAAATCCAAAACAAACCCCGAAATGTCGGTATCCGAGTTGAAGGCCGAAAGAATGCAGCAGCATAGTCAACAGGGGCTTGAGAACGATTTTTATTCCCAGTGTTTTGAGACCTTCCACCAACTTGTCAGCACCACAATGGACGCGACCCAAAGTCTAGCTCTGCAGTATCATTTCAACCCGGCAAACAGCCCTTCTGGGGACCCGCGCCTGATTCGAGCTATCGTTTCATTAAGAGTGGCTCTTGATAAAGCCCGAGCAGAGGAAACCAGCGCAGAGCAGGAGTGGAAGCAGCAGTGGAAGGTGTCTTCTGTTAGGCAGTCTTCACTTCGATGGCTTTGACACTTTGAGAGCTGTGTGTGCCTTTGACACCTGTCAAGACGGACAATTCAGGACAGACGGTTGGGCTGAATTCGGGATGAAAGCGGACGGAGGACTTGAGACTTAGACGAAGTTAAATCTGTGACTTGAACTTTTTCCAGGAAACTTAAAAGTATAGGAGCAATTTCAGAATTCAGGCTACGTATTTTTTTTATATTAGCCACAGCAGAGAGACGGTGCAGTTCGCCATGCGCGTGGCGTTGTAGGGATAAGCTGACGACCCCTAAGTACTTTTGAACCCCGTGCGTAAAAACTGTTCCACTTTAGAGACGAAGTCGTCTTCACTGCTCTGAAGCACTCTCCTGACAGCTTCCGGAAGCAAGATCAACCGCCGATCCAAATAATGGGGGTAAGCTTCACACAAAGAGATTTGTAAGCGGGCCTTTTGCTTTAGCTGGGCTGTCAGCTGGTCGAACTCTGAAAGAGCTGTCTTCACGAACTTTTGAATGCGACAAAGACTTTTGGAGACTTTGAAGCCAGCGATGCATTTCAAAAATTTGATGGCCACCTGAACCATCTTAAGCAGTGTTTTTCGATCGTGTGGAATGCGGTGCACAGCTGCGTGGCGAATGCTAGTAATCACGCGACGCCATCCTGTCAACGCGCTCAAAGTCAACTGAAAACATTCGTCCTTGACTTTTTCTTGATGAACTTCCAAGAACCGAAAGAATTTGTGTAACTCTAAGGCCTCTGGGCAAGTCCATCCGGCCGCGAGAGACTCCGATAGAAGCCAATGCTGAAGGAAGCAGAAGGCATGGGTTTCGAGTTGTCGCTGTATGACCTGCAGGATCTGGTGCTGAGCGCGAAATGGAAAGTAGCGAGCCGAAAATCCGGGTAATGAGATTATGCTTTCCATTACCCCTGTCCAAAATGGTTAGCTAATAGGCGCTGCGGTTGTCAATGTTTGGGTGACAAACATACATTCACATAGTAAATCTTTCTGGGCCATGGAGGTGGTTGGAGCTGAGGATTTTAGCCTTTTGGTGGTTTATAAATAATAATCGAATTCAGTGAAGTGATATGCAGCCTGCGAGTTGGCAAGATTCCCTTAAATATATATCATTGTATACATGTGAGGAACTTGTTGAATGAGGCTGAGGTGACCGTGTGAGTGGGTAGCATGAATTCCTCATGTTTTTAAGTATGCGATAACATCATATTGCTGCGGGCTAATCAACTTTAGGTTGTGACTTTACAGGGGTCGGTAGCTCTCTCATATCGCAAACACCACCTTGATCGTTTCGTTAGATTACCTGGAAGCGTCAGATATATAACAGCGACCCTTTTTCTTTCTTATCTTTCACAGTGCTTTTGGCTTTTGTGAACAAACAATATGATCGCGCTTGGGATCTTCATTCTGAGCGTCCTACTGGTTGCGATTCCAGTGGTATGACCTTTTTTGCCGTCTGACGAGACATGCTAAATATATGACAGGCTTCCAGACCCTTAATGGCAATCATTCACACACCAGAGCCGGTAGTAAGCGATGCTGCTCATATAGCACGATATCGTCAGGACTTGCGCTGATAATCTTTTGCAACGCAGACACCTGTCCCACTACCCGCCCACGGCGTGAGACGAAACCACGACCTGTCTAGTGACCCAACTAGTAAGTATTGCAATCCCAGTAGAAACGGTCTGTTTACTTATGAGATGTTCTAGTTTCTGTCGATTCAAGCGCGAAACACGGTCGACTCCACCGACATCGCCGGATGCGTGTTACACGTAGGTAGCGTCAGAGAACGGACACGGGGAAATTGTTATTCCGATGTATCGTTGTTGCTGAGTCATTTCCCCCTATTCAACTACTTGACTCAATAAAGGACGCATGTTGAGGTCAATTGGGTGCCAGAATCATGGACCAATCACAGCACTCGGATAGTTCAGGCCTTTTCATACACCGTATAGAGCGGTTTCAATATTGAAGATCATCTGGTTTACTAGAGTGATGAGCTATTCCCAATCTAGTAGTAGAAAACATAAGTACTGCAACCAACTGAAGGTTACTTGTCTGCTCGTAATCAGACTTACCTCTATCCTCTTTGGTTCATCTTAAATCATGGCCAAACCCATTTCAATTTACATCTGGCCTAGATTAACTTGGACCGTCGAATAGGAAAAGGGCGATGAGCAAGGGTCCGTCTTTGACCAACTCTATTAGGCCTGGCGTCACTAAAAATAGAGTTTGAGAAACAATCAAACAGATCAAAATGGTACTGTACACTGGATTCGATTCGCTCTGTTGTATACAGTGAGCTGTCATACCCCGACTATTATATTGAACAGGTTCTATTGCTTAGCCACTATGCTGAGATCCGTATTCTTGAAGTGCGCCCGGGATCCCACTGTGCCCCAAAGTGAACTAAATAGGCGCAAAAGTGCTTGTATTGCTACGAGACCATGCGACGATTATTCTCCAAGTGATGCGCCAGAGCTTCCCATATTTGGTTTTGACGGATTGGGGCACAGCGGACGGGGAGGTCTCTGTCAACTGACTGACCAGAGGTCACAGGACTATAATCGCGAGGCGTTCGAACAATAGTGGGCTTGGGGCGTGTTTTCTTTCACCAATCAGCGGCAAATCACTGAATACTCATATTAATTTTGTCTTACCACATCTTCCCTTGAGGGTGGAGGGGTATCTGGGTGAGAGTGATATGTGAATATCTGGCCATCAGGCAGTTCCATGATGAGCCAGCTTTTCATCCCATACAGAAGCCAAAATTCATTGTGGCGTCGTAGTAGATTATTGCGACGCTTGCGGAGTTGCTCTCGCTTGACACGGCTTAGAGGAGGCGCCATCTGTCCACTAAATTGCTGCAATAAAAATAGTAGTTTGCCATGGCCGGTTGGTGCACTTATTTATGTCGGACATCTGTGATGGCCTAACCATCCAATCTATTACTTCAACGATGGTCACCATTTGTAGCAACCTCCAACGATGTTCACCTGCTACGACTTATATTGCGGGTTAGGGATTCAAAAGATGCGGCTCGGTATTGACGTGCAAATCCACCGCCAGCATGAGACATAATTATAATAATACTCTATATGCGTTTTAAATTGCCACAATCCCTAATCTTGGATACTTGGAATTATATCGGCGATTCACCAAAGACCCAATATATTGAACAGGCCAACTTATATTATTGACAGCCTCGGGGGAGACACACTCTGGTCTTCCGGTGCTTGATTAATCCACATTCAGTCTGTGAAGCAACTTGCAATGGAAAGAAACAGCTATCGCTCAGCAGTCGTATGTATCGTACATGCCTCTATCCCCATTCTTTGCATCTTGTCCGCGGCTTTAGAGACGAGATATTGCCTTAACACCATCGCTGACAGTTATGGGCACACAGCCGACGTTGTCTTCACGGAAGTCTACATTCAATCGAGTCCCTGGTTCTCGGACAAGCCAGGGATTACCTGAGGAGAAATCAAGGCTTCACATAACACCAGTCTCGAAACAATTCCCTTTGCCAGCCTTCAAACGACCATTATACTGTGATGATTTGCTATTATACCCCAGCTCTCCAATCAGCACCCCTGATGTTGAACTTACGATGGAACGCGACCACAATGGAGGAGCTGCCGAGGTAGATACATCAACTGGTGCCATAAGAGGACAATATACCAGCACTGGCTTTGATGACCATAGCCTCTTACCGAACGAGGATTCAATGAGCGACGTTACCGACTTGCTTCAGAACGTCATTAGCAAAACCACCCTTTCGCCGACTGCATTCGATCGTACCTTTCAGCAAGACTTGGCTACTTTGGATACATTGCACTCTGATTATTCATATAAATCTTACGTGGTATCCCTGCATCATTCGACGAACCAGGAACATACCCAAGATTCCGAGGCCGGAGGGACTGGACAGAGCAGGTTTTTACAAAGCGACAGACTTTCAGGAACCCAGTGGTCTGGCGCTGCTGATCGTATTACTGGGACGACGGGGCATCACTTATCTCAGGCCCCGAGTGATGAAAGCCAAACTTTGTCGAGGACATTGACAGGAACGGCGGCTAGCTCTCAAACTATTTACCAGACGTTTCCAACATCAGCCACAAAAACCTCAGATCGTGAATGGCATGATACAGCAGTCTATGGCAGTAATCTATCGGCAAGGGTTTCAAAGCAGGGCGCGGTATTGATACTCTGCAGCGTTCTCGGAGGCTGTCTTGCTTTAATTGGGGTCTTTATCATACACTGCTTTATCCTCCGTCATTTCCATAGGCATTCCGGGGGATCGACCCCTATCCTTCCCTCGCAACTAGTGGTAGATACCCCGGAAAAAAGTGCGAAAATCCTACCTAGGACAGCTGAAGTATCGCGTTTTTCAAATGATACTTGAATTCGCATCGCATTGCGACTGACTCACAATAAACCCTTTTACTGTGCTTAATACCCTCGTAATAACCCTCTAGGGGTTGTTATTGATAGATCAGGGCCAGACTTCAATTTGAGACCCCCTGTTTCTCCAACCCGAGTGTGGGACATACAGTTTAGTGTTAGGTTCTAAGTTCAATAAATGAGACGAAAATCACTTTCAGCCTAGGACGGGTCCCTTTTTAGGTTTCAGGACAATGATCATGGGATTATGACGTGGGAACTGCCTAACTGAGTGGAAATGCAGCTAGTGGCAATGAAGGAGATGAAGGTTGTTGAATATCACGGTCACTGAGATAGTCACAGGGGCTGGGAGCGCGTGCATACATATATACCTGTCTACCAGCCTTGTATCTAACACAACCAACTCCCCTCAATAACATGAATACTGAAGCATCACTTATCAATCAACAGTGGTGAAGGAGATGAAAGTGGTGAAGATGGTGAAGGTGAAATCAACGTTAGGTCGGTCGTGCTTTGAGCAAGTACGCTTCGTTTTCTAGATTTTGGCGTCGGACTGGTATGAATATTGCCATTCTCATAGCGAGGCTACACAGCCTCCAATTTTGCTGCCTACCAGAAAAATATTCATCCCGTTGATTTTAATGGGCCCACAACTATACAAATAGCCTCAAAAATCGACAATGCTGACCAGGGTGGCATTATAATGTACTGTGAAATTCAAAACGTCGTGTCAATTATTATATCATATTTAGTGACTATTTAAGGTTGCTAGTCCCGCGAACTAAGGTCAGCACACCCACGTTACGCCACGCTCGAGCTTAGCTTCAACACACACACGACGCAAGCGGGTGCACACGGTATCTGTGCCGGCAGGTCATGGCTTCTGGAAATCAATTGATTAGCCAAAGTCCCGTCAAAATTTTACAACCAAAAAAGTGGTCAAATGGGGGAGACCAAATCTCCGATGAATGCTGCGTCAGTTGCATGATCCTGCTGGTTTTACTCTTTTCGGGCACCTCCCCAGAGCATCGTATCACTGCCGTCGAGAATGAAGTGGAGCGGTCAGTGGGAACATTGACGGCGACAATTCCCAAAATTCACCGTCCACCTTTGGATCAAGGATTTCCTCCGATGACCATGGTATCGAATTTATTGGCTCAGATACATTCTACACAAGCGCCGCAGGGAAAGACGGGAAACTATAAGATAACGTTCCCTATCAAGCAATCTCGGCTACCATTAGTGAATTTGCTAGATACGAGTCAAATCTCGACCAAAATTGAAACTTTGAAGAGACGAGGCTGGCCCAAGTTGAAGCGACTGGGTCGAGCTGTTCAACGCAATTCAAGACGGATTTCGCGTCTTCGTGCACACCTGTCATTCTTACAAGCAGAGCTCGAAGAATGGACATCATCTCGAGATGGCTCAACAAGGACAACTCTGTGCAAGCAGGAGCTGACTGAAAATGAGTTCTCCCCAGGCCGGATGTATCTAGTTGGATCTTTTTTGGTCCAGTATTATCTCCAGAAATGGAATGAGGAGCCAATTGATGGAAATAGGGTGAATATTCCGGGGTTGATCGCTCTGTTAATTGACCAATTCCCTTGCCTACGTGCGTGAAATTATTGATTTTGTGCTTTTTGGTTGTTTTGGTCGGAAGTGCTGCGAAGTATCATTACATGGGTGATATAGTAAACTATAGCATTTTCCATAGAAATAGACCGAAGAATGATTGAATTATGGCTCATACTTTTTTCCAACGGTTTTACACGGCAACCTGGGGTATGCTATTTCAAATATTTGAAGAATCTTTCTTCTTCCCTAGCGACAGCATTTGACGTTTAATAGTAAGGGCATCACCAACGCACGAGCTTTCGGAAAAACAAGCTCCACATTTTGAGAGTTCTATAAGATTCTACATACAAAAATGTGAAAGATTGCGGTCGCAGCCCAATTGGTCCACCTCGAACAACAATCCGACTCAGTGGCGAAGTCGAGGGGCTCTTAACTACTACATAGGATATCCCATGGATTCGCCCGCAACTATCAAGTGAAAGTCAATCGAGTCACTCGCGTTTCGAGAAGAGCCTCCGATAATTCCAAAGGTGTAAAAGTTGTCTACCTGGCATGTTTGTTGAACTTTTGTCGCCAGGGGCACAAGGTTTCCACAGTTTGTTGAGATGCGCTCGGGGCTCTGAGTGTCGTCAGTACGGAGCCATACATGCCTTGAAGTTTGGAGCACTTACATAGTTGCAAAGAAATATACCGGATAGGTTGGTATGGGAGAGACGATGGCAATTGCCAGCATCAACATCGCACGAGATTTCGCTGACTTTGCTCAAGTGGTCAATGTTCTCCGTTGTAGCGTCCATGTAGGCAATCCCGTGCGAATATACACAAGCCGGAGTTTTCTGTTACGATCATTAGATACTTGCCAAAGGTCAAGGATGGAGACCGACCTCTATGATCATTTCGTACGGGAGGCTCGGCAGTGGAAATGTTGGCGAAGAGTGATACTAGAAATACGTCAGCAGGTGTTTTTCTAGGATGCGCTTTGCGGGGATCGCACTGGATGGGTGGATGTTGCTGTGTGGACCGGTTTATCGTTGGGCCTTGCGACCTATCGAAAGTGAGTATATGTGAACCGCATGATGCAGGGCGAATGTACAGCTACTCACGACTAGAACGGCGAAAAGCAGCAACACAATGCTAGCGAAATTTATGCCGACCTTCATAACGTTAATGGAAAACAGACACAGTCCGTGACATAAGGAGCGAGAGTGAGGGTACTTTATATCTCTTAAAAGTGGTAGACTTCGACCGTTATAGCTCCACACGCGCAGGGAATCTTAAATTGAGGCTATACCGGCATCAATGTGCCGTCCCAAAACTAGAAGTCGATTCCTTATACTGACATCAATTTTCAATGTCACTGGCATTTCTTTGATGCCAGTGATGCTAACATAATTATGCGCCACCCGCCGTTATTTTCTTTTTCTTTCACTTTTATGGATTGCCACACCTCCTAGGTAAATCGGCGCCTCAAAAATATACTCATCGAGCCTTGATGATATAAAAGCGCTTCGCACCACCACCGGCCAAAGCTAGGTCTTCGGATACCTAAATTCACTGATCATGTTTAGGTCTCTGCTCACACTGATTGCTATCCTCGGTCAAGTTCAAGCCCTTGATCTTGGACGACTCATTCAATCCACCTGTGATGCAGTCATCACATGGAACCAATTTATGGGTGGAAGCTTGAATGCCACGCTTTCAAGTTCTGGACACCCACAATCAGTTTCCTTGTCGATTGACTGCGAGGCTGAGATGGAAAGCGCATTCAGTAGATGTAGGTATCATACTACCCTCGCATTATACCTGATTGCTAATATTCACAGGTGTTAATGGTTCTTCCATTGATTGCCATAGTATTGTCGTCTCCCTGGAAGGTCAAATTTCTCCGATGGCTACGGTGAAGCAACATGCAGAAAGGGCAACTAGTGATGAGGTTCCCTCTCAACAGCAGGGCACTTGTTCATGTCAATCGCGTCCACAGAATAAAGAGACTACGAGCCCCGAAGGCACTCAGTCACAGACAAGCATCAGTACCGAGAGTACTGTGTCTGTTACTCAGATTGCGACCTCTAGCTTCGAGCCCCCGGACAAGAATACATCAACCTCTGCGAGCATCTCGACATCCACAAGCGCACCTAGCGAGACACCTGGCCCTACCACAACTCCCCCGCCAAAGGGTTCTGGAAAACTCGACCTGAATACCTGCCTCATCAAGTAAGTGATTATTTGGTATGCTAAGCAAGCTATATTATCTAACCACATTATTAGAGAGGCGGACCAACTCGCAGGCGGTCTTTGCCACTGCGCCTCTGGGCCAACAAGGGCATTTACGTCAGCGGAGTGTACCTTAGTCCATTGAAATAAAGGAAGCAAGACTGCACTTGTCAAATTGCAAACCAAGTGACTTGGCCCTCATTTCATCATGCGGTATAGAACCCTTGGTATTGCCAGGAGTGCAAACTGGAAGTATCACGCTATGTATTGAATGTAAGAAGAATATAGAAATCAGAAAATAGTTGAAGTCATTGATATTCGTGGGGCTATGGGAACTTACTCTTTAATGTGTTAGACAGTAACATACAAAATAACTAAAATCAGTGTCGAACCTCTATCAAGCTCATTTCCAATGGATATCCCGCTGAAAGCGAACCACAATTCATCTCACTAATCAAGAAGTGCAGTACAACTTATCCATAAACGTTATATTAGTAGATACTACATGTACAAGTTTGCCTACTTCAACTTGATCTTTGCCAGGATAAATACTTCGAGTTCCTTTCTATTGGCAGTTCAACCATATGGATGGTCCATCTTTTCTGCTGTTGCATCTAATTGCCAAGCCTTGGCCGTTATCTCTATGGCCCATATCAGTTGGTGGATTGAGGCAGTGTTGCTTCTATGGTGTACATTCTGGGGTAACTGAAAGCTTTTGATCGCTATATCTGATTCATGAGAACTCGTGTTGGTGAGCTTCTATATGGAGTATGGCCTTTTGGTGCGAACTGCTGTGGTACATAGGATGCATTATTGTTGTCTTCACGCGAATACATAGAATCACGAAAATATCGCCTCTGATAATATCACCTTGCTCGCCCATCATCCCAGGCAACGATGCGAGGCTAGCAGTTCCACGGTCATCTTCTGCCCTGCGATGAGGCTTGTGGGTCGGTGTACATCCTTCTGATGGGATCGAAGACATCACGCGCTGAGAATGATGCATTCACTGAACAAAACTCCTCGCATTCCGCTTGGGCTTCGCAAGCTCTTTCAACCAGGTTGCAGATTGTGTTCTGAAAATTCCGGAGAAGTTGATGGACAGAATTGGTCGAGCGCTCGGTGCCGGATTTGTAAAGATTTTGTAGTTCGTTTAAAGTATGTTCTGTGAGGTCTTGGAGTAGCTTGAAGAGAGCATAATAATCCCGGTAATAAGCATTCTGTGCTTGCTGTTGACCTATCTGACGTACAATCTGTACAATGTCTTCCATTGTGCTTATTTGCTTGAGGCGCTATCATCCACGGGAGAAAGAAGAATCACATTTGACTCTCAGGCCCTGCCTTTGCATAATGAGGAACATCGATTACACAAATAGAAGGAGGACAGTTTGGATGCCGTTGAGACCAAAAACACCCATTGATAATTCAACGTAAACCTGCTCTTTTCTAAGGCTCTACTCTAACCTTTGAGGTGGTCATTACAAATGTGATGGTTCTCACTTCACCGTTCTGGTGATCAACACCGCACAAAGCGTTAACTCAACTCTTCATGTGCCATAGGAAACACCTAGTTACCCGGTCAATGAGTACAGTCTGAGCTCCACATTTGTCTATAAAACCACACGCTCTTCCGAATAATGCTGCCCAAGACGGCCAGTAAATATACTTTGACTTTACAAAATGGACACTCTCGATTATCGAAACCTGCGCAACTACGCCATCGGTGCCATCATAGGCATGCTCGGGTTTTCCTACTTTGTCATTTATCTACTGATGTTCCTGGTTTTTCATTTTCCTGCATCTCAAGAGTCAATCCCATACGCTCTAACAGTGATCGCGTTTGGTGGAGGCATTGCCCTGTGGTATCTGTGTGTTGTCTTCCAGAATGGCTTCAGTGCATTTCAAAAGGAAGAACCGAGAAAAGAGCAAGATTCAATGTGGCTTGTAGGTCTGTTCCTGGTATGGACCGCAGCACTTCCGACGATCGCTTTTCTCTTTCCAGCCCAACCATTGCTACAGCTTGGATACGCGTCGGCTTTTACCATGATCGCTGTTGGAAGCCTCTCGGATGGTTATCTCCAAGATATGGACACGGGAGCATTTTCCAGTCGATTGTCCGTCCAATTTGCTTCTGTGGGCCTGTTGGCCTTGGTACCAACCATTCACGCATTGGCCGAGCCGCTCCACGCTCCCTCTCCACTGGCCGCTGCATTCGGCCGACTGGTGCTCATCAACCTATTCGGCTGTTCTCTCTACGCTTTGCGCCCTCTTGAGAGAATTGGAATGGTCCAGACTTGGCAGCCTAGTCTCCACGGCATGTACTTGGTCTTGACATACAGTCTCGTGGAGTATTCCAAAGCGGTCATGCAGGTAGCAATTCCTTACATGTCTTGATGGCGAGCAGCGAGTAGTCATGAGCAAGAGCGGAACTGAAAGGCCAACACTTGTAATACCCTATTTTCTGTTGTCTGATGTAGGGGTTATTGCCAGTGTTTTGTCTGGATCAACCATTGACCTTCACCTGCGTGACTTAACCACCACATGGGATGTTTGCTCCATGTTGATGATACTGTTGTCAATTTGTCTTTTGCTTATTCCTTATGTCATTTACCTTTGTTTCTTAGTTTGGCGGTTTTGCATGCATTCTAGAAGCAGGCAAAACCGTGAACAATCTAAGAAAATCTACTTTGGAGCAGGTTGAAACCAGACCTGAGATAGCAGAGTCATTTCCGCCATGTCCATCGACGCTTTTTTGCATATCGCAGACTGTAGATCAGGGAATATAATTAACAATACCCTATAGCCAGTTGCCTGAAAACTATTGAGATGTAAGAGAGATGAGGGAAAACAGTCTTAAAACTATTACAGGGTTTGGTTATTTCGCGCTATTGGAACAATATTCATCGGCTTACACAACATAGAGGCTCTCTGGTCCGTCAGTAAGAACAAGGAATTGTTAAGATAATGAGCAGAGCGTATTTCACTTTCTTTTGAGGCTTTAGTGATGTAGCTATCCATTTTGCCGCATTCCATGGAGTTGCGACGGGTCCCAAAGCACACTATCATGACGGTGAGTGGAGTTTATAACCCCTGCCTCTGCATTTTCCGATCCCAGGCCCTTTGAAAACGAGACGCGTATTGACTTATGCCGATGATGGAACGCCAATCTAAACATGGATCATGAGCAAAAGCATCTCCGTTGTCCCAGTACAAGCGATATCCTCTGGAGCCTAAATTAGCGATGACAGCAAAGGTGGAAGTAACGTTTTCAGCCAAAAGAAACAATGATTATAGGGCAATGAGAGTTCGTCCAGGACAGACAACCGTTAGCTACTGGAACTGATAAGGAGAATCGAGGTTATATGAATTCATTATTTGGGTCATGTTCATTCAAGACTCCGTATACTGTATATTATTAATCAGCCATCTTCAAGGATGAGAGGCTGTTTCATCAGAACCTCGGGAGGATTCCAGGCATATTGTAGCCAACACACACTGTTTTCTTGAGGATTTGGGGGCTGAGACCTGGGAAAATCACAGTGATCTCCAGCGGTAGAGTTAGGTATTCAGATATTCACCAACTTGCTGCATTGCTTCGATATCTGCTGGACAGGACGATGCTACAACAGTGATTGGCCACTCTGAAACGTTGTCTGGCTGCACCCTATCCCTGACAAAGCCAAATGCAGATGGTCACTTGCTTTTGTCCGCTTGATTAAGCACGATACATATTGGATCAGAAATTATACTCCAGGCTTTCAACACGGAGCCTATTCTTGTTTCCGCACAAAGAAAGAGCAAGAATGTTGCCGCGGAGCCTCAACTGAGGGTCCTCACTTTGTCTTTAGTACCTCAAGGTTGCGGAAAGATGTTTCTTATAAGCAGGAAATTGAGTATGCTGTCCGTCAAGGAGGTCCTAGAACAAGATGAAGAGCTCCTGGGGATTATACAGTATTAAATGGGCAATATGCCTCTAATTGAGTATATAAGTCTCGAGTTCTCATTCAAAAAGCATATCGGCTGCAATCAATCATGGGCATGATTTCAGAAAACATCGTCAAGTCCGTTTTAGTGACCATTCTTCTTGTTCTCAGCCTTGGAAGACTATTTATTTCGTATCGGTTTCCCTTAAATTGGCCATGGCACAAAACCGATTTAGCTTTGTGTGCCTTGCCTTGTATTTTCTTCGCTCTTCTCACTGGATTGTTCTGGAGCAACAGGTTTCCAGCATGGGGTGAAGTGCTCTTCTGGGTTACTTCGATCTTCCCACCACTACATGCAGTAGGTCGACAGTACATGGAACTCGATTATGATGGGTCTCTTTTTAGGCTAACCACGCCATAGTACCTCCCTATAATCTTCCAGCAGCGGAAATACCCAAACACGCCTCGATTACTGCGCACCATATATCCTTCTTTTGCTGCACTTTCCACCCTGGCTAAAGTGGCATTCTCTCTCGTTGGAACTTTTGTCCTGAGCTCTGTTCATCTGGGCGGCCTCTTTATTCTCTCTGTGGACTACCTCGGTATAGCTGCATGGTATTGGTGGTTGTTTCGACAGTCAACTCTAGGCCGAGCTCAGCTGCGGTTTATCTCGTGTTACTTCTCTGTAGTAGCACTTCTTTTGCTTGTGGTTGCCATCATAGGCATGTTAGGTAAAACATGGATATTTGCACTGGAGGTAATCACAATCATTCCCATATTGCCAACAACACTGACACTCAGCAGATCGAACTGGTCTTTGCCTTGGTGTCTTCTTTGCAGTTAACCAAGTGAGCCACGGAGATGTACCTTTGGGTACCTCCAAATTAATCACGCCATGTCGAGGCCATGGGCAGGGTGACTCAGGCAAGGCTTTTAAACCAGAATCATATGGTTTCCCGCCTGAATGCAAAGAAATTTGCCAAGGAGACTCGAGGATAATTTGAAATCCAGCCTTCTCATTAGCTAGAGCAAATTGCAACCTTTTTTCCATGAACTCAGGAGATATACTGTAGAGTGCTTACTGCTTGAAGTCGCTAGATTATATATAGTGTGATCCCTTCTTAATCAAGTTGTAAATACATGTATACTCTCTCAGAATCATGCATTTAGATCGCAATGTACTTATTTTGACAACTTGGTGTCCCCAATCTCCGAGACGTTTCATTTTTCCACATGCAATTGTCTACAAATGCACTACAAAAGCAGAGCAACGATCCTCTTACTGGCTGACATTTTAATGTACAGGTCCGCTCGAAATAACTTCCACCACTTTATTATTTTTAGTCCTGCTTGAATCTTGGCCAGACTCACTTCAGTCTACACCTGGCCTAGATCATCGTGAACTGTCGAATAAGAAAAGGGCTATGATCAAGCCGGCCTTCGACTAACTACATTAGGACTGGCGTCAGTAAAAATAGTGTTCGAGAAACAATCAAAGAGAACGAGATAGTGAATCTGATTTCGATCCGCCCTGTATACCAATCGATAGAATGCCTAGCAGAGTAAGCTCCTACATAGAGAGTCCATTTTGACGGGCTAACCCATCGTGCACTGTAAACATATTTTCTTACTCATTTTCTTGCAAGAGGGTTTCATATATTTAACGATACAGTGGATTTCAGAAACAGATTACCCCAAAGACAAATGATTTCTATTTCGGCGACCCAGTAGAGAGGGCCAAGTCCAGATCGTCCAGTTTCAGATCCCGCCTGCAGCCAATCAAACCAACGCACTCCGCAACAAGGGCCCTTTTTCTCGCCAAATCAAGCTTAGCGCATTCAGAGTGGGGCACTGGGAAAGAAAGCGTCTATGTCTGGGGGGTAGTCTGTTTTCGAAATCCACTGTACATAAACGAAACTAGAAATTGCGACATGCCACACTCTGGGTCTTCATGTTTGCCCTGTACTTGTCTGACCTAACAACGTCTATGGGGCTTGGGACGAAGTCGTCGCATCCAATCCATTCGAGTTGTCTCTCGCTCAGAGACCACTCGCCTCTGGTGTGGGCTTTCTTTGGCACCCTTTCTTTGGGATTTGCCGGGCCATCCTGCTAGGAGCGTAACATGCGAGCCATGAGATCGATGATTAATCCTCATTCGAAGAATTTTCTTGGCTCGCCGCGAAGGTGGGCTTGGTGAGTCAGTGCGAATGTTACGACTGGCATGGCGAGTGATCATCTTCGACGGTGGAAGCTTTGAGGAGTCACACAGTAATGGCGTCAGGTCGTAGTCGCTGGCTAGTCTTTGGCGGCGGAGCTGGCGAGCTGTTGGAGTCATTGCCACTTTAACAGACAGGTGGCACGAAAAACACGGTGTCAACCCGACCCTGCCCATTATATATATTCCAAATGTCTTGCTGGATCTTTGGGAACGTTGTTAGCGAGCCCGACAGTCTCCCCAGTGGCATCAGTTTTCGCCTCCATTAAGTCATTATGGGTTCCGCCGGCACTTTGGAAGGCAGAAATCGTTGGCAGCGTGAAGAGGACCCCCAACCAAATTGATTCCGGCGTTTGCCTACCAAGTTTTGATAATTGATGGCGTATTTGAGCAGAAAATGAGGTCTAATTTTTTGCATGTTGTTCACGACTCCAGCAACCAAATCTCAACTAATCCAAGGTTCATCTGAAACTTTATTTCATCCAATATTAATGGATACTTCAAAGGTGGGGGCCCCCACCCACGGATACCACTTTCGACCTGAGAAAGAACGAATCATCGATCCTACATTGAGCCGGTCTTTGGCGCAAGGGTCAGTTTTTAATCATATTTTAATACCCGCGTAACCTTTCCCTTGATATTTTTTGGGTGCTAAAGGTACCCTACGATCCTAAACGTAGCAACGAGAAGCGCTTCAAACTGAATCAACAATGTCGAGAAGCCCTAGCGGCCAATATATGTATTTGTGGTCCTCTTCTGACAATATCCTCAGCTAATACTCCTAGATGACCGACTTCGCATCGTAGTCGCTCCTGAAAAAGTCCGTCTTCAACCGCGACCTGAAGATGGATACGCTTGGTCCGTCACGAGTGCAAATGCTGCTTTGCTCAAATCTAGCTTGAGTAGTGGCAATATACGTCTTTACCGGTCAATTTGCAATGAGATCGGTCATTCATTCGAGGCTATTTCCCCACAAACCTTGGGAACCTCGCAGTCAAATACGGACGGTATTCCAAAGGAGGTGAGCATTGCTAGACATCCTTATTGATATTGCATTGCTGACGGAGCCTGGAGGCGGAGAGTTTCGGTGAAGGAATGGATGGTTCTTTCACGGCAGAGATTTCCAAGCTTAAGGCTACCAACAGCCGCATAGAAGAGGAATTAGGACGCACTCGTTCTCGACTGGATGACTGTCTTCGCGAAAGTCACACGCTCCGGGCTGAGACCAATGGTCTTCGCCACAATCTTCAAATTCTTGAGTCGCAAAACAAGAACCTGCATGATGAGCTAGTGCAAAGAGAGTGGGTATCGCTGGAGCAATACAGACATTGAGTTCGTTGCAAACAGAAGGAATTGAGATTATACTTGACACTCATGGCAGTCAATCATCAGCCATTAGTATGCACTCGGTAGCGAGCGAGGCCTGAGATTCAGTGGACAGACGCGACGGATCACCGATATGCGCTGAGAGCCCACCGAATATTCTATTTGTCGTGCATTGCATATCGTGCATACCTGCGGTGATACGCGCTACATTTTGACAACAAGGCTCATCGAGATTCAAGCCGTCGCCGATGTTTTAGCAAATAAAATATATCAATAACTTTTGTAGGAAGGCCACCAGCGAACGAGTAATAGCAGTCTCGAGCCGGGTGTTTGGCAGACACGATTTCCAAATGATATATGCTGAGGCCAATGTCGTATGTGTAGCTTATGAGGATGGTTGTAACATGCATGGTTGGTTTCCGTGGAACTCACTTATGATTGCTATGTTGTATCTGGAATTTTCAGTCAATGAGATGTTAGGTCCATTGAGGGCAGAAATGATAGTCAACTTCGTCCAATCAACGACATACAGGACCTGTCAATTTCTAGTTGCGACACGGCGCTTTCTCCTAGAAAAGCTGAGTGAAAGATTACCGATCATCGTTCGATACTCTGCTAACTCGGTCCAGACATACTCACATTCTATTAGCTGCGTCAGCTCGTAGGCACACGCCTGGCCGTCCATCAAACATGGAAAGTGGCCTAATGATTTCCCTGTCTCGTGACACGTCGTCAGTTCCCATCGCAGTATCAAGTTGATTTCAGGTTTCTGCTAAACCTATCGTTTGGTGGTAGCATTGGGTATTCTTGCCCCTTAGTCGTGTCTGTCATGGTGGGACACTTCACGAATACCTTACTAGCAAGGAACGCCTTCATAGTTGCGCTAGTATCGAGGAAGCAATGGTCGATGATACTTGTCAATCGAAACTCATATGTAAATACAAGTAACGGCTTGTTGAAAATCCATATATATTTGCGGACGTGAGTTTTAGGACCGTGAGAACGCCGCAGTTTCTTAGGTCAACCTACGGAGCGTCGTGGAAGCTGGCGACACTCACAAAATAATAATTTTTGATAGATAATACTGAGCCCTAGAGCATCTGGGTGGTATCTCGGGCCGATTGAAATTTTATCATGAGATAGCGTTGTCTGCAACAACGTACATCTTTATGCGGACTTGTTGATCGCATACTCCAGGATAAAGCGGCAGGTATTTTGTGCGTCGCGCTTACGCACAGTACTCAATATTTGATTTATGATCCTGATTTCGCACAGCTGTTGGACAGGAGTGAGAGAGCTTTTATTCATTTTCAAGTCTTGCGCCTGGGCCTCCACCTATATAATATCAACTTCTCGATCGTCACTGCCGATAGTTCTTTCAACCCTTCTACATCCCATTGGATAATTTCTCATTCTACGATCGAACAGACCGAGCATGGCAAAGAATCACAAGCCTTCTGGGAAGCAGGCAGGCCACGGGTCTGACGAAGTACAGCTGCATGCTGCACCGTCGTGTTATTCGGCTCGGTCTACTGCCTCCAGATCCAAAGATGACCGGAACCCTCTCAAACCGGTGACTAGGTCGCAAAAGCATACGGTACCCAATCTTTACCTTCTTCCCATATGTCCTGACTCCTTCGTGATCAACACTGTGCTGGCGGCGTAGCTTGATGTACTCTACTGACTATGCTAGGCATCCTCCGTCACGAGAAAGCCCAGGCCGAAACATGATAAAGCGACCCATGAGAAGTGTCTCCAGATGATGAGCAACATTGAGGAAGACATTCAAAAAGCACAAGAGGAAAGGGACGAGGAGAGACGCAAGCATTGTCAGTTGCTGGAACAACTTGAAGCCGAGAAAGCCGAAGAAAATTCGAAATTGCAGCTGGCTATCACAGCACAAGATGCAGCATTAGCCGAGAGTCAGCGGGTCGGGCGAGAGATCTGCGAGTTGCAGCAGCAGCTGGAGTCCAAAAATGCCGCCTGTGTGTTCCGGACTGCGCAGCTCACCCAGGAAATACGTTAGACTTAATACCATCTAAGAACTATCTTCGTCGTATGAAGCACAAATGGCTGGTTCTGGTTTGTCGATATCACCATCGGTCGCTCGTCGAGACAATACACCATCACCTTCGACGCGTGAATATTCCCACAACATGGCGCTCCCTTGGGCATAGCTTGAGATGGTTCAGGATATGATCATGTTTGGCTGGGTAATTGCCCTAGATATCACAGAAGTTATGTACTCTGTTCTAGCCAACACTTGGGCACGTATGCACGCGGGTCTTGGCGTTGGAAAACTTGAAATGACTCCAGGGCGTCAGGCTCTTCCATGTAACTAGATAGGTCCATTCTCTCTCTCCTCGTCTACCCCTCTGCCCTAAATTTCTCCCAATTTCATACCCTCTCCTATTACTTCCGGCTTCCACTCGCACAATTCGACAGAATTCGATACGGCTTTTCATAGTGTATCGTGTGTCTCGACTGAGTCGTATCTACACTTATTCGAACTCAAAAAGATCGAATCGCAATGACTACCGTCGGATTCATATGTGCTAACTGGGGCCTCGAGCAGACGGCTTGCAAGAAGGAAGGTAGATACACTTGCAAAAATTGTTTTCTCGTTATCGTCAGTTTCCCCTTGAACAGCCGAGTTGTTTATATAAGGGGGTTTCTTATTAAATATGCTTACAGTACTGCAGTCCAACATGCCAAAAGTCCCATTGGTCTCAACATAAGATTGAGTGTCAGTCGCCCCTGGGTAAGGAAATCTGGCAGCCCGCCTGGGTTCTCGAACACAGAACTCCTGCATTTATTGGGACCGGCATTGGGGAGACGTTTGGGGTAAAGAAGTACCTCTGGGGTAACATCCCTGCGTTTGACGTCCTTAAACTGGGATCAAATGAAGGAGAGAGATATGCTGGAGATCTTCGTCTCTTGTTTGCAGGTATGTCTTAATGGCTGTTCAGTCTGGTGGCTTATTCAGGGCTAACACACGTTTACCAATAGCTTCAGGAGACCTTCGCAATGTTATCAAGACGGTCGCCCACCTTCCAAACAGCTATAACCACTTTCTCAAAATCACGATCAATGACAGGGATTTTGACGTCGTGGCCCGCAATCTGATTTTGCTTCTTGTTGCACTGGTTGTCGAGACGTCCGATGAGGCTGTCGATTGCATCATTCACCTATGGTACTCGGCTCTCGTGCGTGAATCCGATATTGACATTCTTTACAATCGTATTCGGCCTTTGATCGAAGATGTCTGTGAAAAGATCAAAAGAAAGTCATCTGGAAGTCTCCTTGGGAAGACCTGGACATTTGGACATCGCTCGCTAAGAATCGTTCTGGAACAATCATCGTGGAATCGCCTTTTATCATTTTGTAACAAGCCGGCCAGCCTAACTGCCAAGCAAGCACATAGCATTCGCGCAACCAACACTCTAGCTCATTCAAGGAGGGACTATCGCGACCGATACATGTCCTGCCTTTCGCCGTTCCAGCGGATCTCTTTCGACAAGTTCCGCCAGGACGGCCTCTTGCTTCCGTTCGGATCCCCACGCCATGACTTTACGGAGCCAAACCCGTGCGTCAGCGGAACAATTAATGTTTTAGAAGGGATGCTAACACAGAGTAGGACATTTTTCCAGACCACTGACAGTTGGCCGATGAAAGACAACGCAGACCCTCTTCATGGGTGGTCTTTAGAAGATGTTTTAAGTACAACAAGCGGAGCTGCAACTGCTGACATCTACGGCAAGCTGTTTTACTACCTTCGCGGAATGTTTCAGTATTTTTTGAATCGAATATTGGATTTAAACATATCCTTTCAACTTCTCCATCTTGACGCTTCTTGCCTTTCGGATCATTTCGAAAACGATTATTTTAGCCGAATCGATGTAAGTGACTCACACTTTACCAACGTCACTTCTTAGTGTTTTACAAAGATTGGGCCTCTGCAAACGAAAAGAAACCACATCCCATTCCATCCCAGAGATATCAGTCCTAAGTTTAACTTAGATCAGGACACTCATAGCCCTACGTAGGTGTCAAACATCTCGGATATGGCCTGGCTGGGAATACATCGCACACTACATTTGATGGTTCCCTTGCTGCAGAATCCTGTGCAAAACCCACATGCCACCATTATTACCCTCTTTATGAACGCTGTCGAAGAGACTTTGACAGATAAGGATAGAATGCGGGGTCTAACTTTAGAAAGCCAAGCGACGAAGAGTCTACTCAAATATCTCCCCCGAAATGGAAGAGCAAGTTCCAAATACGATCCTATGATTGTCAAATTTACAGTTGGTCGGGAACTTGTTACAACTTATGACCACATCTTTAACAGGTAAATAGAATATTGATGGAGCAGTCCGTGGGGATTAGTCAAGACCTTATGTTAATGCTGATAATAGGTACTTGAATGACTTTGAGTTCCATGAGGCTGGTGAAATTTTCGGTGTGATGATGAAAGAAAAACATACCGTCATCGAGAAATGGCCTTATAGGTTAAAACTCCGGCCCGGTCAGCCAGGAGCTCAAGATGAGTTTGACCGGTGCATGAGGAAAGGTGTTTCAGGGAAAGAGCGATATGTAGAGTGGAAAAGAATCCATCAGGGCATGTCTTGAAGAAATGATCTACTTGGTTTGGTTGCAGCAGTTGTGAAAGCCTTACCAACCGGCCATCGAGTTCAGTAAACCAAGACCTGAATTGAAGTACCATCGCAGTTCCGACCTAACATCCTTCAACGGACTTAGGCACGCGATATCCGAATGAAAATTTTGAAGAAATCATCACAGGAATATATGCTGAAATGTCAAATATGCAGCATAAAATTACGAGGCAACTGTTATGCTACAGTACAAAAATACGACAACATGTCATGGGCCCATGCAATAGAGAAAGCGCTTTTTCGAACGGGCACTGGAATCATCTCGGGAACGACTGACTAGCGTTTTCGATGACTGGAACCACCCCTGTAGACTCGATCTGGCAGGGTTACCGGAAGTTGCAAGAGGAGGGTATCAGTTTTTCTATTTAGGGTTGCCCTGTCTTATTTTGTCCATACAGAAATAATACAGTAATTATCATTGTTACTAGTAGTACATTATAGTACAGTACATCAATTGATCTCTGTCAGCATCCGAAGTGGGAATTTACCACTTACAGATTATATTACCAAGTAACCGTATAGTAACCCAATCATTCAGTAGTCTCGAGGCAGGCAGCAACTCCTGAGATCTGCGAAATGCGGGGGTATTTCAACCTGCCCTCGACTGCATGTCTATTTTTTGATTGATAGATTTTTCCATGGTGAATTGGTTCCACATGGCCTCATTCGCTATCAATGGATACAAGTCTACCCCCAGAACTAATTCCGACCAGTTTACATAGAATAAATCTATTATTAGAAGATAACTCGCGTGGTCGATACTATTAAAAAATACAAACGACAGAAACAAGCGGCAGATAATCAACATAACCCCCTCGCACCATACCTGCATATCCAAAGAAGTTTATGAGCGCTTCTTTATAAAATATCAATCAGACCAAGAAAATGCAGTGAACCATTTGATTTTTCTTTTGGCCCGCCTGAGCTGGTTAGCACAAAATCAAACGAACGTTTCAAGAATATACCCACCTCGAAATTAACAACAAGGTCTTGTCTCGATTTGATCCAATGAAGTTCAACTTCGTCATAAGAGTGCTGAGGCTCGCCGTGCCAAGTATGGCTTCAACCTTTGTCATCTTTTACTTCGAAGGCAGTTATTTGCCCGGAATGTGTCTGAGCAAAGCGCCAACCTCGTAGCGTTTAAATTTTTAGATTTATCAAGCACACACGAGGGAATTCGACTAGACAGCAGCCGATGGTCTTTCCATCACACGCTAAGCCAACCAAGCGATATAGTCATCATTTTAGTTTGTATCTCTTCTATTTCTCTCCACCTAGCAGAGCCCGTTGCCTAGTTAAGGACTGTGGATTAGGGTTAGAGATGGCGGTACTCTGAGTCGGGCAAAAGTTAAAAATCAGCAAGACAAAATAAATAAAAAACAGTGAAAGAAAACACGGCTAATCACGAGTTGATGGTCCAGGAATCCATGATCATCGCACTCGCATGCAGCCACTGGGCTTCAGTGCCTATGACCATGTCTGCAGACGTGGCCGAGGGCATCCACATAGACTCCGTCGTCCCTAAAGAAGGAGATACTTCGGCTAGTGGCCCAATCGGCGTCATGTCCATTAACTGCATACGCGCTTCAAAGTTAGGAAAGTTAGACATTGGCTGATGCTGTGACACTTCCAGGGTAGTCGCTAGCAGCGACCGTTTCAGTGGGTTGGGCCGGATCTCGGGTTGCCCGGGCGGGACGGACGAGATCTGGTTCGACTGCGGCCTGAGATTCTGCGCCCCGGTGGACAAGGACTGGTTGGCACGCGGCGTTTGTCGCCGTGTCAGACCTTGTTGGACGTTCTTGATGAGTCGATCGGCCTGGCAACTGACTTCACGGACGACCTGTGCCGCATTTTTGGCTGCCAAAAAGTGATCGCTGACGAGATCCAGCGTGCGGATCGCCGTCTGCAGTGACTTTCGGGCAGATGGGGTGGGGGGACAGACGGAGTTAGCGAGCACAAATCCTAGGGTGCACAGAATGGCATCCCACTGGTACTGGAAGATGGGCGACCAGCCGCGCAGGAGATCTGTCTCGGACAGCACTTGATTTAGGATACTAGTGATCGCCATGGCGTGATTCAGACAGGAGATGTTGTAACCGTCGGTCCGCGGAGTCATGGAGGAGCTCACGGGAGGGAATCGGATAAAGTGACGCAGTGTCGAGATCACAAGATGGTGATAGTGGAGCTCCAGCAGGAGGCGTTGGCGCTGCAGCCAGAGCGGGCTATACGGGCACAGATTCAGCATGTCCCGATTGGTAGAGAAGGACTCACCCGCCCCCGTGCGAGCATTACATAGAGACTGTGGCACGTTTTGAACCCAGTTATGAATGGCTGTCATCTCCTGTCCGAGAAACTCGGCCAAGGTCTCGAGGAGGCGTGGATCCTCATATAGATCCTTGACCTTATCCCCATTAAGCAGCTGGGAACATTTCCTATGTAGTGCTGTCTGCACACCCTGAACGAGATATATGAGCTTTGTGCACTGGACATGGAAGCTGAGCCAACTAATGTCATCATGGTTCGTGTGGAGGACTGTGCCAGATATCCGGGCGTGCTCGCGACCGTCTCCCGGTAGCCCGCAGCTGACATGGGACAGCTGAATGAGTGGTGGTCGACCCAGGGTCATTGAGAGCTGGGTGTCGATCCGATAGAGCGTCCACCAAATCCGGCGCTGTAGCTCCTGCTGCTCAGGGGAGGTCCCGTCCAGTGGGCGGATATGCAGCCGCAGCGCGTGGGCGATTCGCAGCGTAGCACCCAGGTTAATATGCGCCGTATTCAGCAGGGAGGCGTTGTACAAGTAGACAATCGAATAGATTTGACTCTGCACGACCATGATGGTTGGATTTTCGAGCTCACTCTGCAGAAGCCTCTGGGCCCTCTGGTAGTAAGTTCGACTGGCTAGATTCGCATTTTTGGCCTGCCATCCAGGACCCGGATCTCCCTGCTGGTTTTCTTCGCTGACGAAGAACGTGCTGCTGTACTGCATACAGACTGCCAACAGCACATCAACCAAGGCGGACGACTTCCGGGTAGACATTCCATTTGTGGAATTGGACCATAACGTGTCATAATACTGCTGAAAATCACGTTCGTCGAGGATAGGATATACACAATGGAAGTACTGCCAGAGCAGATTGAGAAAGTGTTGCTCTTGTGACCAGGTCAGATCCTCGGCCTCTTCACTTTCGTCCGGGGGCTGATCCGCCTGGTTGGCCGGGCTTGCATCCCATCGAGACGGTTTATGGGAGGGGGCAATATAATGAAAGCGTGCCATGCATGCCCCCAACTTCGCATCTTCTATTGGCAGGTTGAGTGCTTGGGAGAGATAGCGACTGATTCTGGAGACAAAATATGAGGACGACAAGGGCCCGTAGTGAATCTGCCCCGTCTGCTGGAGGCCTTGCCATCCTTCCGTAGTATTTGTGAGATCCGCAAAGTCGAATGAGGTGTGCGCAGCATCCGACAGTGGAGGCGTCGCGAAACCGGTCTGTACTTGGATTTCCGCTCCATCTTTGAGTTTCGCGATCTCATCCTGAAGGTCCTTCACTTTATTTCGTAACCCTTGGATCTCTCTGTCGATATAGATCAGCAGGCCATTTACGCTTATCCCGAGGTGATCCCGAGGGGGCTGGAGATCGGTTTCCTACCGGTTTGCAGCCGGGAGCGAGGTGGCCTCCTGTGGCTTTGTCTTGCTGCAAGAACCTCCTCGATTCAGGCAGTTCTGACATGGCTGCTTGCCATCGCATCTCACGCGATAAAGCCGACACCAGTCACAGGCCCGAGCGACCTGGTTGGGCTTAGGTCGTGGAGCTGTGATAGGAGTGGCTGATCTCTCACGGGAGGTGTCGATCGTGGTATCGAAGTTGGCGGAGAAAGTGGAATACATGACGGAGCGGTGGAGAGGACAAAACAATTCAGATATTCATTCCGACTAGTTTTATTCAACTCCAAATGGCGATCGGAACCTTCAAAGGAATTTCCCTCTGAACTACTCGAGACTAGATGGGAGGGGCGGAGGGGGGGCAGAAGTCGGATCGCGCAGAGGAAAATCAGTTGCGCAGGAGTGGTGTTGGCGGTAGATTCCAGACGTTGCAGATCTTGGCCAAGGACAAAGGTACATGCAAAAAACAGGGATCACTGGCTTCCCTGCACGCCATGAGACTTGCATGAAAAAAAACGAACAAGAAGGGAATAACAAACGAGAAAAGATCCGGATGCTACCTAGGTACACACCCACGTTCTCTCTAGTGTGTCATCTCGCCAGCTATTGTCAGCTATTATGGTGGACATTGCCAAGGTTGGCCTAATTCGCCACTTCTCTTTGTTGGAATAATAAGCGAGCGTCCACGCGTGATGGTGCTATTGGTCCAAGTCAGACACATAAGATAATAAGACCTTAGACCCTTATAGTTACCTACATATGTGCATATGTATGTACTTAGTTATGCACTCCATGGATAATTTGGAGTAAACAGTGGATCCCGTCCTGCTATAGATGAGAGACCTTACGGACATACAATTTTGCCCAGATTGCCCAGTGTTAATGATAAAGATTAGCCCTATATTGATAGGATATTCATGTGGGATCA
Organism: Penicillium samsonianum; assembly: GCF_028829775.1. Taxonomy (NCBI): domain Eukaryota; kingdom Fungi; phylum Ascomycota; class Eurotiomycetes; order Eurotiales; family Aspergillaceae; genus Penicillium; species Penicillium samsonianum. The sequence continues at coordinate 501,366 of NW_026643268.1, read as the reverse complement.
AAATCATAGTTTTGGAGAAGGGCCTAGATAGCCTATTCCAGGTACGATGTAGTAGCCATGTGGTAACTAATCATAATATGCACGAGCAAAAGTGAGGTTATATCCGCTTGCCCATGAAAGGCTGCAAGATTAAGAGGAATAAAGCCAAGATTGGTATGGGATTGCACATCAAACCCTTCCCAGATCAGATTACGGGCTGTTTGTAATTGTCCGTGCTCTGCAGCCCAAACCATAGCTGAACCGTTCTTATGTCGAATATTTGAGAGATAAAGGTAGGAATTAAAGAAAAGGTAAAATTGGCGGTTCGTTTGGGCTAGAGCGTTGATATCTCTTTGTGACTCCAAGTTTTGGGGGATAACTTGTAGAAGGTCGTTTGCGAAATTGAGCAAAAACATTTTCAGATCCTTATTCAGGATTATTTGTATTAGTTTTAAGACGAGTGGGTGGGATAGCAGACATCTGGCTTAAGTGTTAGCACAAAATGGCCTTGGCTTAGACCAAATCGGGAATTTTAGAAGCACTGATCTAGCCAATTATATACATAATGTTTAGCCGATCAGATCACCGATCTGGCTGGTCAACATGAGGTGCAGATAATCTGGTGAAGCTAGTTTCGATCCATTCTGTACATGACCCAACATGGAACGCGATATCGGGCGCTACTGTAATTAATAGAACGCTGTGACAGAGGATAAATTCTCAACTTCCAGGCCCTGGGGCGGGCAAGAAGCCTTTCCCAACCCACCCTCGCCCATCTTCTATCTCGAAAGCTGCGAACACCGCAACTCCACCCGAACGAGTTACCCCACATCGCAACATTCAGGGGGAATTCCTCATTTCGAGTACCTACTCTACCATCGCCGCCAGAGCTCTTTCGTTCCAAAGAGAAGTCCTCACTGGTGTCACTGCATTTCTGTCATTTATTCCTTTAATTCTCACTCGCTAATATGTATTGCCTACGTTCTTCCGTGATAAAAAAAAATAACAACCCGCCCTCCCCTCTAAATAGGCGCGTTACGGTAATCGGGAGGTAGAAGACGGCGGTTTGCTTTATTTGCAGCGAATTTATCTCGAAGGAGAGATATTGTCAGTGGTAGATTACCACTAGTGCCCGTTTCAGAGAGGATCCACAGAAAAGGAGCTTACTAAGAAGCAAGCCCCTGAGTTCTAGGATGGATGAAGAACCGACAGACGGAGAGACTGAGGAGGAACAGCTGTTTAGTGATAATTTATTGCTACGTACGAGACCTTACCGATTCATCGATCGTCGACAGATATTTATAGAACAGATTCTATACGGTGTTATGGTACAATCCAGTCACATACGACTGGTAAAATACTAAATTAACGAGCTAAGCTCATAGTGGATTAGTAAAGTGGCGCTGAGAAAGGGCGAAAGAGTGCAAATCCTGTACTCACGGATATTTCTGAAGGTAAGGAAATAATGTTGATTCGAAGCGGTTGAAGGTTCTTTGAATTCTCGTCTTGCTAACAGAGCTTGCCATAGAAGCTCCAGAAAGCAACGATGAAAGCGTTATTTCGACAAAAGAGTCTCACGTAGCATTATGTGGCCAGACTGGTGTCTCTAGGCTCGGTCAGGGTGGTGAGCTGGGACCATCAGTCAATACTAGCCATATCGCGAACGACAATCCACCTCCGCCCTGTCTACAAGGCTACGTTTATCCCAAAAGAAAGCTTGAGGGTAATCTTGGAGCCAGGCGATCAAAGCGCCTCATAGCGCAACAGTTTCGGCAGCTATTATCAAGCCATCAGCCTGCGTGTTAGGACAGCCCCTGGGGGTGTCCTGATACGATATGGATACGAGTGGGGAATGTGAGATGTGCCTGATATGGGTATGATGATATTCAGACTAATCGCTGGTCCTCCTAAGAGGATCCAGCCCCTCTTTTCTTAGGGGATCCCCTCGTGCTTATGCAAGCAGGTAAGCGAGGTGATGTATCAACAGACAGCTCCGGTGGTGCATAGGCACCTCCTCCACATTCCCTATACCTCATTGTATGGTTGGCGTAACACTGCGTTGATGTAACGACCTTTGGAAAAGTTTAACGTCTCCTATCAATATCTATTTTGAAAATCCAAAGATATGAGTCATAATTCATCGTAAAATGACAATGCACTATGAAGCCGTCCTGGCTGGCGGGCCTCAATATAGGGCCGGCCGTTCAGTAGATAATCATCGGTGCTAGGGCCTGAAGATAGATTTCTCGTAATTCGGCATTCTGCTTTTAGCACTCTACCACGGAGACTTTTTAGACCAGCCTTTGGATAAAAGGGCCTCCTAATGCTAGAGTCTGACGCTAGCTTCCGAAATTGACATAAAATATCAAGTACCGATGATGAAAAAATACCAGCTCCAGTTGAATTGAGGGACTAGGTATCTGCCGACAGAGAGAAAGATGCAAGCAGCAGATGCTTGACCAGCCCAAGTTGAATGTCTATCAAGCGTGCAGGGATGGACTTTTTTTCAGATGTAGTACGGATTAGAACCGCCCTGACAATCGTAACCAGTAGTGCATGTAATAAGAGAGGTCTAGATAGATCCAACGCACTGCTTAAGCACAGCACCGTTGCATTACCATACTTTCTCTGAGCATGCTGTGGAGAACACAGTAGCTTGAGTACCTAATGTGCCGATGATCATAGTCGTTGGGGTCTCAGACTAAGCCGGACACTGAACTAAGGGCTCAACGGTAGCAGCATAGGAAGATTTTGGTTCGGATAACGAGACAAAGTTCGAAGAGCTACCGACGAAGTCATTTACTTTCTCCTTAACGATTTCCCATGAAATGGCGACGTGACCAGCCTTACAGGCGTTACCACCAGGTAACTCTTCGAGGACGGTGTAACTAAAGACAAGTCCCGGAGCACCCTCTGCATTACATATATCGCTTATAGAAGAGCCGAGGCCGCAGCGCTAATAGCCGTCTCCGATGAAGAGCTGTAGGTCAGACTGATGTCTATTGACGGAGAAAACAACTCTTTTACCACAGTACATAGACGGGTCGGTGCCTAGCTGGGTGTTGTTCATGGCAACTGCATAGTCGGTGTCCATATGTTTAAGAGAGAGCAGGGTCGCAAAGCTGTACATTACTGCCCCTTGGTTTTGGTAATCGAACGTAGTACCGCAGCTATCTGCCTACTCGACATCGTAGTAGTAAGTTCCAAAGCCTTGACCACTGTGGATGATTGACCGCGCAGAGGTGCCGACCGTGAGGAGCAGGCTAACTATGACAGTAGAATGAAACCTCATGTGAGATAAGAGACAAAAAAAAAGGTAGAAAGAGAATCAGCTTTGGTAGGTCGGAATTGGTTGTTAAGCCAAGATCGGCACGTTTGTTGAGAAAAGGACTGGCAAAAGTGTAGGATATATTAGCGTTCTATATAGACTGGAGTCATTGTAGAATTCTTGTATATAGTTTAGAATTCTGTTTTGATTTCTGCTAGGCTATTTCTTTCGTCAGGAAAGATCAGCTGTTTGCGGCGTGATATTGGTGATAATACCGTTCATGTGAAGACGACCTATTGTTCAGCCAAATGGCCACAAATCAACCAGATATAACAATTGATACGCGGCCCGCAGAAATTGAAGGACTGGCCCCGCTAAACAAACGCACAATCTTAATACTGATTGGCGCCGATTGTACGAGGCAGCTTTAGGTTGTAGACCCTGATCTGCACCAGCCTCATATCATAACGATGATGATTGGGGGATCCCTGAACACATCCCAGATGGCTGGCGTTCCATAACGAACATCCGCAATAATCTTCATACATTCGGAAATGTCAGAGCACCTCGTACTCATGTTGAACGGCGACGAAGCATCACCTCTTCGATGCTAGAAGCCATTCGTGATCGTCTTCTTGAGAAGCCTGGGCTACATTTCAATTTCTTTTGGTAACCAAAATGTATAGCAAACTCAGCACTGAGACATTTCAGAGATAAAAAATGTCTTGCAAGAATCCGAAATCATTCTATCTCCAGGACATCCAGAGTAAATTTGAACTCTCTCTCTTCACAAGCGACGAGATACTTGTCCAGGGTAGTCGGCCCACAAGCACCAGTTCCCACTCCGCTGCATTCAGCATCGAGTCTCACATGAACTGTCTTTTCAGGAACAAGATCACATGGGTGTCTTGCTGATTCAATCTGTTTCGCGCTGTAGCGAGATGCGGCCCAGTGGAATTGGACTGTAGGGTCCTTGTCTGTATGCACGGAGTCTCTGAAAACCTTGATGCCCCAGCCACGATTATCGCTCAGCTGCAACCAACGGGTCTCGGATCGGTTTCCGCCCTCCTGAGGGACTTCATATGGTGTGTGAAGCTGTTCAGTGGTAGCTTTATAGATTCCGAGCTTTTGAGATCGTTTCTTGTCTGGGTATGACTCCCCTGGTCCTAGACCAAACCATTTGGCGTTGTCCAACTGGTCGGCGAGACGCAAGTCCAGGCCTAGTCGTGGAAGATCTTTGGGAAGAGACCCTCGAGGCTTCACCAATGAGGTCACAGAAAGCTTTCCATCTCCGGTAACAGTATAGTTTGTTGTCACTTGGAAGCCCCATGCAAGAACGGGTGGCCCCACCCAAGTTTCGGTCACTATTTGCGCGGAGTCACCCTCGACTTTAGAATTCTTGATGCTTCGAAGCTGGACTCTCATATCATCCAGTCCGTATCTCTTCCTTTCTTCTAGATCTGATGACATAGTGTCATTGTCGGTTGGAGGTCGCCAAAAGCCTGGTGCTAAGGCAGTGGCTGTTTTCAGATCAGGATCCAGAAGCTGATGCCCCCTAGAGGTCCAGCTTGTCAAGCCACCGGTGGAACGTGAAAAAGAAATTTCAAAGTCCGAGCCTGTCACGGTGTGGCTGGAACAGTTGGAACTGGTCTGCATAGGGAACCGAGGAGAAAGAGAAGGACCGATCGAAGAAGTTTTGAGAGGGTGTTGAAACCAAGCAACTTCATGACCACTCGGGGTCCAGGGGGTAGATTGGATGTTCTGGAAGCTGACAGTGAGCCAAATTTCACCTCCAGGAAGGCTGGGTAGATTTTGAGCAAACTCGATGCTTGCACTCTGCCCCGCCTTCACTGAAGGAACTTTGAGACTACCTGTGGACATGATGGTTGTCCTGTATTTTCATTAGCTTGATCTTAAAAGTAAAAATGAGGATCCTTACTCTTCACCGAATGATTCAATGCGGTATAAGGCCTGAAGATGCGCCAGTTCCGTGAAGTCGTATCTATTCTCAATGGAGATCGAACCGTTGGCGTAAAACGCGTGAACTGGAGAGTAGGCCTTTTGTAGCTCAACGAGGCCTGGAGTCGGAGTATGGTTGCTAAAGCAGAGCCCATCCATAACAAAAATACCGTCGTTGGGAAAATCGTCAAAGTCTCCACCATATCCGTAGAATCCCCGTTCTTCATCCCAGAGGCCGTGGTTTGCCCATTCCCAGATCCATCCGCCTTGCAGTCGTCGATGGGTTCGGAAAGCTTCCATATACTCTTCCAGGGCGCCTGGGGCATTTCCCATCGCATGGCCATACTCGCAGAGTACAATGGGCTTCTCAAAGTCATCACCCTCTGCCACCGCCAGTTTTTCAATTCGGTTGACAGATGGGTACATGTAAGAGAACATGTCGGCGGACTTTGCCTCGGGGTCCCCTTCGTAGTGGATGGGCCTGCTCGGGTCGACAGACTTGATATAATCATGCATAGCCTGGTGGTTCTGGCCGTAGAATGCCTCGTTTCCGAGAGACCAAATCACGATACAAGGATGGTTTTTGTCACGCTGGACCATCTGAATTGCACGATCCAGATATGCGTCCTTCCATTCAGGATTGTTGCTAGTGTATTGAGCGGCTTGGTCGAAGGTCAGCTTCTTGCGCTCTTCGTAGTCCATTGATTCTGGAATATCGAGAGGTCGTGCGACCGCATCGTAAAATCCGTGACATTCCAAATCCGCTTCGTCCATCACCCATAAACCAAGCTCGTCACAAAGCTCGTATAGTCGGGGGTGCGATGGGTAATGACAACATCGCAGTGAATTGAGGTTATGACGCTTCATAATAAGGAGATCCTCGCGAAGGAACGACAGGGGAACAGCACGACCGAATTGGGGGTGGTGGTCATGGCGGTTGGCACCACGGAAGAGGATGGCCTTGCCATTGACGGTAATATTTCCTTTCTTTATTTCAACCTGGCGGAATCCAACACGATGGTGTATCTTTTGAAGATCTTTCTTATCCGATGAAGTCTGTAGACTTAGAGTGAGATCGTATAGATATGGTGTCTCTGCCGTCCAGTGTTCAGGGCGCTTCACAGGAATATCCAAGATCGCATCCCCACTCTCGACTTGCGACACACCCGCAGAGCCGATAACTCCCTCTGGTCCATTTCGGTCGGTCAGCGTAGCTTCCAAAACCACTGACTCGCTAGTTGTAAGGCGGACCGTGATTTTCAGGACACCGTCCTCGTAGGATTCATCGAATTCGGTTTTCGCGAAGAAGTCTTCAATTCGAGCTGCGGAGGGGAAGGCGAGTAGGTTAACATCGCGGAAAATTCCTGAAATATAGTTAGCTTGCACCAATTTCCATGGGAATTTGTGAAGAAAAGATACCCGAAAGCCACCACTGGTCTTGATCCTCGATGTACGATCCATCTGACCACTGATAGACACGCACAACAAGATCATTTTTCGCCTTCCGATCAACGAACTGCGATATGTCAAATTCAGATGGATTGCGGCTCCCCTGTGCATATCCAACTTCATGTCCATTCACCCAGAGATGGTAGGCGCAGTCTACTCCGTCGAATCGGAGCCGCAGCTGCGCGGTTGAGTCCCAATCAGGTGGCACGTCGAACGACCTCCGATATGTACCTGTCGGGTTTTGGCTGGGGACATTAGGTGGGTCACAAGGAAATGGAAAGATGGTGTTTGTATAGTTGGGTTTTCCGTGGCCTTGTAGCTGCCAGTGACCAGGAACCGAAATGGTTGTCCATTGCACCGATTCAGACGATGCGTCGGTCTTCTTGTCATTGGAGACTTCCGGGGCCAGCAAGGGTGACAACGCGTAATTAAAGTCCCATTGGCCGTTCAGCGACAGTGATGATTCTGGAAGAAAGTATGCGCGAGGGGGGAGTTTGTTTCGCTGGAAGATGCGCGGGTTCTCCCAGTCGCAGGTGCTGCTATCGGCCTCGGACATGGTGCGATCGACTCAGCGAGCAAAAAAAAAAGCTGGAATCACAACTTCGTTTGTAAGATGAATTCCCGCAAATTATTTCCCTCTTCTTTTTATTTCGGCGGCACTCGGGCTCTTAAATGGTATCCGTCGAACTACCAAGACAAGAGCCCGCAGAGAGAAGGGTAAAAAAAAGAAAAAACCACAGATCATCACTCGTCACTCGTGCGGGGATCGTGGAACACGTTGTATTTACCCCTCTCTACTACTGGTCCGATGCATCGTGGACTGTCACGGCATATTGGGCTCATCTGGACGCGGTACTTGCATTTGGTGCTCATCCGATCTGTGATTCGCGGATAATCGTCTGCTGCACATGTTGAGATAGCTAGTCTACCGAGGGCCTGTGATGGTGCCAGCCCCCAGACGGTAGTATCTGAAGCGATTCCAAGTGCACGAGTATTGCTGGGTCTACTCTGTATGTACGGGGGAATCCTAATCCATCCCTTGACCTGATCTGCGCTTTTCGGTCCCATCATCCCCGACGGACCTGTTACTGGACCCACTTCTGCTCCGCCAATTCGGTTGTATTCGCCTGTCCAGATGAGCGCTTCTCTAAAAAGCAGGAAAAGTCTTGATTGTATAGACCCATCCCTCAATCTCCAAGATAATTCTTTGTCTGCAGCTCGATCAGAGATGCAAGTAAACTGATATTAGCAGCTTAGCAAGGTATCGGTGGCGCCCTTTCTGCGCAAAAAGCCCTGGAGCTCATTGCTCTGTAGACACTCCCAAATATATCTTTGTATCACAACCCCGAAAACTCCAAGTGCCAGTACCTACTAGATATTTAGTAGTCCCTTGAAGTAATTCAAATACGATATTCCCAAAATTGAGGGTTGCTATCAAGTATTGAGGTAGGACCTGATAAAGACTTGAGGTCACGCACTCGTCCTTTCCACCAACTACAAAATCTCCGGTAAATTGTCGGCTGGAGTCGAGATGACCGGTTAAATGAAAACAGGCTAAGCCTGAACAAGGCCAGGGGGCGTCTCGGCCACCCAAGTTAGCCCCTACATTCCTTGCTCGGGGGTACCGGAGCCGATGATGCGGGGTGATCAGTTGAAAGAATTCTGCTGAACCGCCTCAGACCATCCACACAGACCGATCTGGGATAGCTACTGCATATCTTTGAATCCAAGAAGGGGTAAGCGCTTCGGTTCACGCCCCAAAACTGCAGTATCCGCATTTGCGAGCCAGTCACAAGCCAGTCGGGGAAACGCGACCCGAAAGCGCGTGCCCCCGCGAAAGCCCTTCATTTGGCGTCGTTCCTAGAGTTAAACTTTGGTTAACCCCGGATTTTCAATCTATCAACATGCCGGCCATCATGCGACCCAAATCGTTTAAATACCCACATATACCGCTGATCCTTGAGCTCCATGAAGCTATCCAATTCATCGCGCCAGTTACGATTACATTTTTTGATTGAAGTTCGCAACAAGACTTGTGTCCTCCGGCATAAAACCCTGCGATGACGGCCATGGACCCCTCTAAGCCATCCCTCGAGCATGTCGAGATTGGCAAGGATGGTGTGGATTCCAAAGAAATGGCCCTGCAAGAAACCAGCGAGGCGATTCAACTGGCTGAAGCCGTGGAGTCTATGAAGTGTAGCCCATGGACTCCCAATATGTTTCGCCTGTACGGCTGCTTAACGGTCGCATATCTTTGCGATTGTCTCAATGGATATGATGGGTCGCTGATGGGAGGAGTGAATGCCATGACTTCATATCAACAGTATTTCCATATGTGAGTGCCTCTCTTGCGATGTCGAAACTTTCATTCTGACTCTACTTTGACAGGAAAACCGCGTCTTCGGGAACTGGCCTGGTCTTTGCAATCTACAACATCGGATCCATACCTGCTGTCCTTCTCTCCGGTCCCGCAAATGATATCCTGGGACGTCGGATGGGCATGTTTATTGGAGCTGCGATTATCATTGTCGGAACTTGCGTCCAGGCACCAGCTGTCAATCACGGGATGTTCCTTGCTGGTCGATTCATTCTTGGGTTTGGAGTCAGCTTTTGCTGCGTGAGCGCGCCATGCTATGTCTCTGAGATGGCTCACCCAGTCTGGCGTGGTACGCTGACGGGTCTCTATAACTGCACCTGGTATATCGGATCGATCGTCGCTAGTTGGGTCGTATACGGATGCCAGAGTATCGCCTCCGCAAATGGCTTTCGCATCCCAATTTGGTGCCAGTTGGTTTCGTCCGTCATCGTAGCCTGCACCACGTGGTTCCTACCAGAGTCTCCGCGTTGGCTTATGGCACAAGACCGCGTTGACGAGGCAATTCAGGTTCTTGCGACCTACCACGGCGAAGGTAGTGCTAGCCATCCCATTGTGACTCTCCAAGTCAAGGAGATGCAACATCAGATTGCTGTCACGGTGGATGATTCCAGTAAGAAGTGGTGGGAGTACCGTGAGCTCTTCAACACTCACTCGGCTCGCCGTCGCTTCATCTGTGTGGCCGGCATGGCTTGCTTTGGCCAATTGTCGGGAAACAGTCTCACTGGGTACTATCTTCCGGTAATGGTTGAGAATGCGGGTATCGGTTCCGTCAAAACGCAGTTGATGCTCAATGGAATTTATCCTGTCATTTGCTTCTTCGCCGCTATCTCTGGTGCTGGTCTCACAGATCGTATCGGCCGACGACCGCTGATGCTCTACTCGCTTCTTTTCTGTTCCGCCGCCTTTGCCGTGATTCTCGGAACTTCGAAGATGTCCGTTGACAACCCGGACAACTCTAGTGCAGCGAATACTTCTGTTGCATTCATTTACCTCTTCGGAATCGTTTTTTCCTTTGGTTGGACACCGCTGCAGGCCATGTACATTGCCGAGACGCTGTCGACCAACACACGAGCAAAGGGCACGGCAGTTGGAAATTTGCTATCCAATATCAGCAGCGCCATTATCTCCTACAGCTCGGGACCAGCCTTCGCGAAGCTCAAGTATTATTTCTATGCTGTATTCATCGCGTGGGATCTTATCGAAATGGTTGTAATCTACTTCTGGTTCCCGGAGACCAAAGAGCGCACCCTGGAGGAGCTCGAAGAAGTTTTCTCCGCGCCAAATCCAGTGAAGAAGAGTCTAGAAAAACGTGATATCACCACCGTTTTGCGAACTTTGGAAGTCGCCGATGACAATCATACACGGAATGGCGTCTGAAAGTATTCGCGCATGTTATTTTCGATCAAGCGGACTGGAAGTGAAGCGACCGGTGAACTCGAATGGACAGGGGGTTAGCTAGCAGCACATTCACCGTCTTTTAGCAATCGGAATGATGCATCATGAATTTATTGGAACTATAGTAATATAAATACCGCAAACCGCTTTTTCTTACATATTTGAGGTTTAATTCTTGTTCCTGGGCCTGGAACTCAAAATTAAAGAAAATCACCCGATGCTGCGTATCCCCAACGCCTTTTCGTCGGCTAAACTAAGCCACGAATGCGGGGGCCCAGGCCAACTTCCGATCTCTCGAATTTGCTGCTCTGTCTTTCTCCCTGACAAACTCCATGATCGACGATATAATGTCCCCAGATAGAGAAACGGAGAGTCATAAGCGAAAACGAACGTGTCTGGCGGTATGTCGTGTGCCTCCTCCCTCATTTTACATGGGCATGGCGTTAACAGCTAGGTCTCAGTGCGACCCCTGTCGCTATCGGAAAGTGAGGTCAATATGCATGGTCCCACTCTTTTGAGATCAAATGGGCGCTAACATATGATTTCTAGATGTGATGGACGTCGGCCTTCTTGTACAACCTGCACCCAGGGGGGAACGGACTGTGTGTATGGAGCCGAGGCTATCAAGTACGTTGAATTATTTCACCACAAGCCCGTATCTTTGGAACGAATTCTGATATGCAAAATAGCAAGAGCAAAAGTGACATGATTCTGGACGTCGCTATTCGGTCGGAAGGTCTCCTGCTGCAGTTATCCGCACAGCTCGTTCGTCGTACCCTACCGGAGGCCTACGTGACTTGACCAACATTTTTTCTAGGCCCAAGCATCCCACCGAAGTCCAGCTAATATCTCTTCTGTGGCATCTCCTGGAAACGCAATCTCACCCAGCACCCTTAGTAATCTGGGTCGCGGAGAGGGGCCCTCTGATCATATTTCAAACGCCATTTTGTCCCCATTCCACGCCTCAACGACGGAATCTATCTTATCGTGGCCGCATTTTGGTGAATTCCGAAGTCTGATCAAGGAGAGTAAATTTTCAGTTTTCCAACTTGAGAATGCACGCAGAACACTGTCTCACAGGCCGTCCCCCCCCTCAACCATACATGGCGAAGCGCGACATAGGGAAAACGTTTCGAGACTTCGAGCGAGGGATCAACTTTTGGTATCCCACTATGGCGAGATCTACCACGAAAAGCCTGAAGGAACATTTATTGTCAGGCGCGGTAGAATACAATACGCGTTCATGCCTAGCTTTACTAGTCATGGCATTAGGATGTTCCTCCGAGCTTGTGAGATTATTCACGACCAGGGAAACTCCAGAGCCACATTTAGCTGAGGTGGAAGCTGAAAAGCGACTCCTGGGTTCTATGTACTTCGAATGCGCATTTGACAAAATTCACTTGGCACAAGCGGAATTCACGGCGGATGCAGTCCAGTGCCTGTTTTTTACTGGGTACGTCATTTTTCGAGAAAAATCTTCACTACACCAGGGTCTAACAACAATATTCAGCTTATATTTCTCCTTTCTACAAAGGCCGCTCCAGGCTTGGTCGTTCATAAGCGCAGCGGCAATCAAGTGTAGGCTGCTTTTATCCTATACCCCCTCCGACCAACCCCCAGAGCGATTAGAGTGCCTTCACAGGATATTCTGGTCTTGTTATATACTCGAGAGGTAGGCACTATCGCTTCTCTTATAAAATAACTGAGCTGATTTCGTTTCCCAGTGACTTTCTGGCTGAGCTATCCGCTCTTCCACAAACAGGAATTGCGGAGATCGAATCCCTTATTCCTCTACCAGGCGAATACTCCACCCAGGAGTCACAGAGCGACCAGGAAAAATCGTCTCTGTACTTTCTCGCTTGCATCTCAATGCGTCGATTGCTCAATCGTGTACATGATCTTCTATATGCCCGTAATGACGGAGTGGGCTTTGACAATAACCAATTCCCCTCCGTGGTTTCGGAGCTCGGTCATCAATTAGAAGAGTGGAAGGATCTTCTACCATTTCACTTTCAGTTTTCAGTTGATCTCGACCCTACAAAATCTCCGGAAGGTGCCTTCCTTCGTCAGCGGTATTTGACTTGCAAGAGTGTCATTTATCGGCCTTATCTTACATGGGCGCTCTCAAATGGGGAAGAGGTAGTCGAATGCCCCCCGATTGTATTCGAGGGATCGCGTCTTTGTTTAGAGGCGTGCTGGATGCATGCCCAAAACCTTCGCAACATTCATCATACAATCATGGTGGATACTTGGATTTGTTCGCTCTCGTAAGGACTGCAACCTCTTCTTTTATCTTTTTTCACATTATTGACATTTTCCAGCATGGCGTCCGTTGTTCTGATAACACTCGCGGCATCTCGCGTCCACTCCATCAGGCAACTAATTTCACACCAAGTTATTGAAATTGGTCCGCATATCAATGACCTGATTACGCGATGGATGTACATCCCAGGAGATGAGGTCTCGCCAAGTGTCCTGGAAAGCACAAAGCTCATTGCGAACGTGTCGGCTTTACTGAAACTCAGCCGGAATCAAGATTGATCAACTAAGTTCAAATATTTGACTCTAAAGATTGAGGCACATGACAAAAGAACTAGCACGCAAGTGCCAAGTGAGGCATTTCAAGCTTCGCAGTCCGTGCAGGAAGCCCTCGCATGAATTTCACAAGCAGCCCTTGGGGTATCATATTAGGTTGATTCCCTAGACTCGCTTTGAAAATGAAACCCGAATACAATAATTCCACATTAGACTTGGGGTTTTCCATATTAGAGAACGCCGCCAACGGCCACGCCTCCAGAGCTGATACCGATGGGCTCGGCAGGAGTTGAGACTCGTTTCTGAAATTCGACTTCGGAGGTATCGAGATCTAGGTCGTCGTTTGGCATGGGCGCTGCGACTGCCATGGCCACGAACACCGTGATCAGAAGAGCGATAAGAGTGGATCGCATTTTGGGAATGTCTAGACCTTTTAGCATCGATCAAATACATGTATTCCCGACTCTTGGATGATCAACATACTGTCGCTTAGCTTTGAAATCGATGGAGGACCAAGATGAAGACTAAATTGACGGGAAAATAGGTTTCTTAAATTTCAATTTATCAAATAGCAACGGTGTATTGAAAGTTAATCCGGGCCTTAGAAAGCGGGCTGACCCTCGAGCACAATTTCTGATCCAATCCATCTTGATGACCAAAATGGACCATCCCACTTCGCCTTCCCCAATTGATCGGCCAGCCAAGAGACAGTGCCGAGTATCCCAAGCTCCAGAGGATGAACCCAAGTTGGAAAACCATCCAGAGCAAGCCTCAAACGGCACAACCATTGAACCCAAGGTCGGTCATACCCCTCGGCAGGAAATGAAAAAAACCCACTAATACTGAATAGATTCCAGTGAGAACACGGGGTACCCTTACGGCGGAGTTCATGAAAGTAGTAAACCTCAATGACTCCCTCGCTACACCAGTCCTCAAATTGCTCGACTTGTACTTTTGCCTATGGGAATGCTACGTCGTCAAATCGGCGCAGAAAATACGACTCGAGGAGGAGCAGCGACAGCTTCAAGCGTCAAATGAGTGGCTAGCAAGCGACAGCGACATCCTTCTACAGCTCTGCGATGAACAAGCATCAGTATTGTGGGACCGCAGACGAGCGGTTCAGGCTCTTTGTAATGGTGTTGTTTCAGCCTTGGAAGCGAGCGATCTTCAAGCCTACTCTGTCGATGAGCCTGAGCCTTGATAAAGTCTCCATGTGGTAGAGCGTTTATGGGCAGGAAGACTGACATTTGGATTTTCCGCTATCTATTTGCGCTATCTCCTGAGGATTAGCGCTAATTTTAGATAAGGTCTATACTGTTGGTGAACTTTAGTTGGGTTTGGTGACGGGTGCCAACGATGTACGGCTGTTGATACATCCAACGCATTCGATAATTTAGCATCTGGCTATGAATCCCCCCTAGTTTGTCCTGACCTTGTGTAATCAGAGTGAAATAAAATTGTTGTGATATGAGGCTGTTGCAGATCAAGAAGCTTCCAGTTCTTTCTGCGTGGAAGAAATACATGATGCAAGTAGATGCCTTCACTGTGTATATATATATAGCCTCGTGTCTCCCTTTGAGAAAACAATTAAGATCATTCCTCTGAATTACAACAAAATATCTGCTCAGCCTCCAGCTTTCCATCTCTCTCAACCCTCGTTAAACCGCTATTTTATACACTTCTGTATTTCTTTCCTACAGCAGCTTCGACAGCGAGCTTTCGACGGATATGAATGACTCGGGCAAAGATGGTCTGTACCCGTTACCTCAATGGCATTTTGTGCTAACATTAGTAGACTACGATTTGGATCTCGACCTTCACGCTATCTGGCATGAATTCTCTGGCATACCGACACCGCCTCCCTGTCTCGCCACTGATCCCGATGATCCGCGGCAGATTCTTAACAAAGTCGACCCCGCAGGACATGAAGCTCAGGGGCCTTCCTTGATCGAATGCCTTTTCTACCCCAATCGCGACAAGCTGTCAGCCTTCAAGTGGACGGGTCCAGATCCTCTGTCCATCTCTACTCAGGCTGGCGACATTTTCCTCTACATGTCAGCGCTCCTTTTCTCTAAAGAGGTGCACTTGATAGAATTTCGATTTGCACTATTTGACCGGACATCTGGTGATACTATAGGAGAGGATCTGATCTTCCTGCCGCGGGTTGAAACGGCCCTGGGGAATCTCTGTCGGGTACGCAGGCAGTTGCTAGAAACAATCACCTGGCATGCTGTTGGTGCAACAGGCACTAGCTTCCGACTGTCCCTTTGGCCTCGTATGGAATCTCTACCATATTTGAGTCTCTCGACATATTCTCCGCTGACTGTGCTGCCCCCGACACTATCCCTGGACCCACGGTTTTTTGTGCATAATATATCGGGTAATTACAGGTGAGATTGATCCAGAACATGCGGGATTACTCGCAGACACATTGCAGTGAAGACGTTGATAATGAATCAATGGCTATTTTATGCGTTGTTACTAAAAACTATCGGAAAGATATAGCTGCTTTACATGCGGTAATTTTCCCTGCACTGCGTCGCCGCTTGTAGTATTTCTCTGTCACCAAGATAGGACAGGGCAATCCGGAATAGGCAATTCCTCACACTTCTCTTTCAACATCCGGCAACCCTGTCAGATTGGGCCTGAAAGGGTGGTTCCAGTCATCGAGCAGGCTAATCAGCCGTTCCCGAGATGCTTCCAATACCTCCTCAATATAGAGCAGTCGAGGCAGCTGCTTGTCGTGGAGAAGCTGGAGGCCGTCTCTCTCGTTGCTTAATTTCATGCTAGCCTCCTTCAACTTTTGATTATTTTGCTCTAGCTTCTCTCCATCAATGTGCTTGGACACGCACGACTCCCATAGGCGTCGATAGAGTCCAACAAGTCGAGCTGCTGGAAAGGTGAACTTGGGATCGTCGCGTCCGAGGTCTGCTAGCACCTTAAATGGGTTGAAAGGGCAAAGTCGCCAAGGTATGTCTTGTTTCTGCTTCCTGCTGTGAAGGGGAGAACTGCATTAGTCTGCCAAAATATTTGAAGCCGAATCGTTTCACTTACCAATGGGGGGACATGATGAGGATTTTCCTGTGATTTGTCTATCTCGCTAAGGATTGGCAATTCACTGGGCTGCTGTTCTGTTTTATTTTCCTGGTCTGGCGAGCTGTTCGGGGCATCCATTTTGTCCGCAGGAGAATGTCAAGATCTGGGCAGTACCGTTTCGATCAGGCCTTCGTGTCTCTTATAGAATATGCAAACGGATGTGGTTATGGATCACCGCATTGGTCAATCAACGCAGTCAGCTTTTGAATGGATTTACTTTTTAATTTCAGCGGCGGTTGGCAGTCAATTTGATAGAAGGGATAGTGATCAACGAGTCGGTCGGGGAAACTGATCAAGCCTCACAATGTTGAGGGCCAGATATGAATGCTCATATATATTTCGCACACTTCCACTTTTGTTGAAAGTCCATGATTTCTAGGGATGAAATTGTAGGCGCTTTTTGGTCATTCAACGTCGAGTCGCTCACAGGTGAGGTGATCAGAAAATGAAAATGAGCCTGTCATTGCGGACGGAATATATCCACAAAGCCTCAATTTAAGACGGCCGTGAAGGATTCAACAGTGAGCCAACGTTTCTTGACCGACTCAGCATCCTTTCTCAACACCACTATTGCTCGTCTCCCTCGCTGAGCATCTAAAGGCAGAAAATTGTCGCTGCAAATAGTTGCGGTACATAGAAGACATGGGTTTCGACAGGCCTCAGTTACAAGAGGTGTCCCTCAACGCTTTCTACCAAGCACTTACCCGACAGGATGAGCCGAGAAGCCTATAAATACGTCCTCTAACCCCCGGCAATTCGTTCTACAATTCATTCACCTGACTCTGCAAAGTAGAGCAGGCTTGTGTCTGAGTCACCTGATAAGTTCTCCCCTTTGACCCAGAACCGAATTTCCACTGTACTGACATTGATAGGATACATCGAGGATTACAAGCCAGACAGTGCCTGTGAGAGATACAGGTATGATTCCCACCAGATGCACTGCCATTCACATCAGCCGGTTAAAGATACGAGTTTTGGATTAGCTGGTCAAGGTATCTATGCGCAGATGCCTCCGCCACAGCAGTCGACTAGTTGATCTACTGTACAGCCACTGTGTGTGCTCCCAAGAGATAGGTGAATATCCGCGTCGCAGGTATGTCAACAGCAATGTATGAAGAGATGGCCAGCTTGAATAACGAGAACTCTCGCCGCTGCTCTCTTCCGTGAGTCACCTTGCTATGATGCTTTGAATATCAAATGGCCCTAACATAGTTTAAGTTCTTTCAAATCAACCACCAGCATGGGAGCCTCCGATGTGGGCGAAGAGCGCCGACTGCCTCCTCTTCCCCAGATTTTGCCTCTTCCTTCTCCCGGTCCTTTCAACCCGTTCAACACAAAAGATGCCCTAATTCCCACCACCCCTGGACCTTAGGACACCTTCCAATTCAAGTCACCTTGGCAGCTGCCGATCACATCGTCGCTCCCCCTTCACCAGCCAACCCGGCCTGGCCTGTCTCACTGATCCTGAAGATGATGCGATTTCAATAGAACCGAGTACATTCGAACAAATGCACGAGCGCAAGGACCACAGCTCTTTGCCATCTCTTTGTCCCAAGACTTGGCTACCAGAAAATGTGAGTCATGGATTGTCTCCCCGATCTGCAAGCTAATGATTGACAGTGAACCATTGACATCGCACCAGAGGGCCCGAGGATACAGCACCCCGTTAGTGCCAAATACAAAGCCATGGCCTACACACTATTCTTGGCCCCGACGCTTCAAACCACGCAACATACCCTAGATGAAGAATATAAACCAGAGGAGCGGGCCAATAGCGGGCGCGAACATCTGAGTGCGAGCTTCGCTGCATGGAAGCTTGAGACGTCCATTCTTCCTTATAATGTGAGTGACTTACCGCGTCCTCCGCTGCGCTACATCAGTTATTTGTGCAATTTCTTGTGCTCCAGAACATCAACACAATTGCTGATTTTCGTGCCGTTGTACATGAGGGCAGCCCATCGCCACCGTGAAACATCCCTGTTGGGAGTCCTATCGCCGGATCGGAGATAAGACCAGGGGGCAGCAGTACGACGCTTGCTCCATCGCGTCTTCGCCCTCACCGCCTTCACTCCATGAATGGCGGAGTCTCTGGCCGTCCGCATTGCGAAACATTCATCCATTACGACTATATGATTGCTTGTGCCTGGTGAGGTTGTCACGGCCTATGCCGCCCGAGAGAATGCGCGTTGCGCCACAGCCCGGCCTTTTTGGAACAACGGCCGGAGAGTGTGACGAACCAAAATACAACATGGCATGAATAGTGCTGCATTGCCTTGCCGAAGAGGATTGTAAGTGATCTATTTGGCAAGTTCATATGACCACAAAGTTCACTGATCGTCTCGTCTCAAGCGTACACAGCGTGCCCTCTGCAAACTCTATGAACGAGTAAGCTATAACACCTCCTCCAACTGGTTCAAGCCTTGCTGACTCGGATCATACAACAGAAGGTCCCCTCATATTTCCGTCATTCGAGTCGAATGCGAAGCGAGCAAAAGCCATGTCTGCTCGAGCTTCCCTATACCGATGCGATTGCATGCTGTCTATCCGTCCCATTTGACTGCTGGTGTCATCGATGATGAGTCAATGTAAGGCTCAGATCGTCTACCTGGGCCCTTCTCTCTCAGTCGACTCTGTGCACCAGGTCGTTTGCTATGTGTCTCGGCATTAAACACCGTGAAGGAATAGCCTCCGTATGGATCAAATTCCTGGCGTCCAATGGGTGGTCTTCGTTGTTCTCGGTTCGCATCTCGCGTCGTTTCAAGCCTGGCAGCTCGACAGACACCGGGATGAGCTCATGTTTCAGTCTGGCTCATGGCGGACGAGACTTACTTTCGCAGACGAGCAGACTGTGAGTCTAAGTCTGCGTGCAAGGAGAAGGTGAGGCGGGACCCCATTATTTCGAGCCTACAGATGAACATCGGCCATATCAGGTACGAACCGATAAAAGGAGATGGTAGGGTGTCGAGTCATAGCCGAGTCAACTAGAGAGCACGAGCAAAGAGATGCCGTCCGATATTTTCACCTGATCCTACCCCGCGTTGCTGAGCCGGTCGGTGTATTCCAGCGGGTGGAGCTAACAAGCGGAAACGAACAAGTGAAAATGAATCAACCGGACATGTACGACGCTGCATCAAGGGCACTGTCAGAAATGCTGTGGTGTCTTTGGATATACGCTGGCTGGATCTGATGCCTAAGCACGCTTTTTTCTATCCAAGCCAGAGCAACGTGTGCAAAGACCATTTACCCTGGATGTCACTGCATCTGCAGGTTAGTCAAGCCGAGCGCGTGTATCTCTCACTGAAATCGTCTTCTGACATATCGCGTGCAAGCGGTTTTCTCAAGGAATTGGCCGAATTTTCCGCGTCCCCTACGTCGACTGTTCTTGATCATCAATTATTTGTCAGACACTGCGCTTTGGACTGGTATATCACTGTTTAAGCAGATCCTTTGTGGGGGTGAGTTGGATGTCTGCACAACTTTACTCAGAGCCATCCTCTGTGCGACCTCTCTGACTATCTATGACAGCCTATGCTAAAATTTCTACCCCTACTCAGCATTCATATGGTTGCTTTCGGCGGGATTGGCTACGCGCATGTCTGCTGCGGCTCCAATACAAGTAGATCGCATCACCAAAGTCCGTCGTAAATGCTGGCGGAATCGTCTTTACCAGATCTGGTCAAGATGTCGCTTGCTAGACCCGATCGGGCTGCAACCATGTTCTCTACACAGTAGAGTATGCTCGATCACGTGAACTCGGGTACTATGCCCAAAAAGCAATGGCGATCGTTTTGGGTGCAGTAGTGGATGTTGATAATGGGAGAGGAAAGGCGATATAAATCGTAGTTGCTTACGGGATTATTCACGGGGTCGCGACGGCTCCCATGTAGAAGCAGCCAATCGGAAATTTTCCAGCCAAGCCCCTCAATTTCTTCGTTGTCTTTATTGGGAATCCACTTTGACTCGCGACCGTTGTGGATGTAGGCATTCTACAGCAGAGTAGGAGTGAGTGACTTGCAAGCCGCCTGAAGCGGCAAATTTGACTACGCGAGGAACAGTCTATCGCATCACCATAATTATCTGAGCAACAAAATGTATTTCGAGCGCTCCTCATTCAATGCTTCTTCTACACCTGGTAGGTCTGATCGTGGGTGTTTTGCCTAATTATAGCTTCACCGAGGGATATTGGTGTTTGCATTGGACCAGCTCAATCGAACTGGAGGCTGTGTGCGAACTTTACTGGGTATACACCAGGGGACCATCGTATCAAGTGATGCCAAATTGTGCAGAATGAAACAATGAAACTGTTATCTCTGTCATATGTAGACTTCCGGACCGGCCCAAAAGCCCGAGGCCCAACCCGGCCCCAACCCGCAGATGGGCTATGGGCCTAAGGTAGAAGCCCCCGGGGCTTTCTTGGGGGCCCAATGGGCCGAAAACAATACACACACACACACACAATTTATTAACGCCCGGCGGCTAAGCCGAAAGGGCAACTATCTCTGATCTACTATACATGTCATAATACATATAGTACTGTGTCTCCTCAGAGCCCATAAATAAAGCCTTGCAGTATATGTCATCTCAGATGTCCGTATCGCACGAAAACAATATAGACATGCCAATTTTTGGCATTTGCATAAAAAATGCAGATTTTCCCAGTATCAATTATCTGTGGAAACGGACACTCATTGTGAGAAACTAGCTAGCTTTCGGCATGAAATTGAATCCTATAAGCCTACAAATGAGGAGTTCCACTGATGAAAGTATCATACTTGAACAGGAAGATACACCTACTTCTGTCTATGAAATGTATATATCTATGTGCTGACGCTCACTAATCCTCCAAGTGCCAGAATAGTACAAAATCCTGGTCAAATTCGACTTTTTCTTGGTAATTCCTATGCAATCGGGTCTATAGTGTAGCCACTGTTTTCCATGACTTTTATTACCAGGTCGTTGCCGTTGAATCGTGATATCTTGCTTCTTGGAGTAGTTGAACCCCCGGATTGGGCCGGGGAAAACGTCGGGCCGAGATCTGGGCTTATAGACTAGAACATGCATAAAAACAGACATTGATCAGCAGGGTTATGAATGCCAATACCGTAGTTGTGTGCATAGAAATGGGCTTGGTTGGGCTTTGCTGAAGTCTAGTGACCATCACTCAACTTCACCGCCTGGCCGTATACCACAATACACATCAACACCCTCATCCATACTATCGTCAACGCTCATCAACGTTTATCAACAACCATCAACACCCATCAATGTTCATCAACGACCATCAACGCTCATCAACGCCCGGTCAACACATCCACGACGCACCAAAATACTCACCATTTTGTTCGCTCCACGCCCTGATGGCAGATGCATTCTATTGCGGCGGGAAGACTAGCCGACCGCAAACCATGAAGACAGGAGGGTTGGGAACACGGCGGGCGATAACGAAAATTGAATCTTGAATTTACGATTCTGATATTGGTTTGCTTCTATCTAGGGCTCATTTTATTTCTCCAATGATGATCCTTCGAAATACGAAATACATCATCAAGATGTTGCACAGATCTTTGCTTCTTCGAGTACTCTTGAATACTCGAATACTGGTCCCTAGCACCGCGAAGAGGTGCCTGCACATCGCTAGAGGCCTTGTTAACGCAGCAATCCCCTACGAAGCACATTTGTTGACGCAGAGCTCGTCCTGCGAAGCACATTTTTACACTCGCGGGGCTCAGGGCAGCGAGGGAGCACATTTTTACACTCGCGGGGCTCGGGGCAGCGAGGGAGCACATTTTTACACTCGCGGGGCTCGGGGCAACGAGGGAGCACATTTTTACACTCGCGGGGCTCGGGGCAGCGAGGGAGCACATTTTTACACTCGCGGGGCTCGGGGCAGCGAGGGAGCACATGTCTTACATCGCTGGGCTCGGAGCAGCGACAGCCGTGGCCATGGAGACGCCCAAGCCCGTAAGCAAGAGGGACACCATGACACATCGGAGTGTGAGGACCGAAGTCCTGATTTTTTGGGCTGGGAATCCGGCTCCTTTTATATTTTTTCGGCTACGTCTCGACCAAGGAACCAGTTGCGCAGATGGTAGCGAGAACCACTGTCTCGTTATTGGCGTTGAAGACATTTGAACAACGTTGCAATGGTGTTTGGAGACTTTGTGGCCTACAGATTCAAGTTTCGATCAGGATTCATTACTTTCAAAAACCTGCGTTGAGTATGGTGAACCACTTCATCAACGGTTGAAAAGACAGTGATACGGCAAGAATATGATTCTCACATATCATTGAATTTGTAATTAAATCGCTCAACGCGGTGGCAGACTACTCTGCCCGTTTTGACCATGGTCACTAGCCACGGTCACCATCTCTTTCTTGAGGATTGAAGTGCTTCAACAGATGCCGAATAATGGGTTGGACACTTTGTGGGAGACAGTCACATTCGATTGTACCGGTTGTTGGCCTCAAGGAGTGCCTCCCATTGATCCCACTAGAATTTTGTCTATCTCCTTGCCCCGCACTGCTCGAACGGTACTTATTTTCTGTTGCTCGCGGCCAACTGATGTTGCCTTCACTGGAATTTCTGCCACCAGGCGCCACAGACACTGCGAACCTACTCCCAAATCCAGGATGTTGGCTGTATTCTTTGACGGAGAATCAAAAAGTGTAGACTTTGTTGGAAAGCCCAGAATAGGAACCCGGGCCCAGTTTCCAGGACAACTAAGTGAGTCATTTCAGCTACCATGGCTCATGAGATGGTTCCTCGTCGATCGTCGCCCACCTCGCGATATTGCAACGCTACTATCACACTCTGATGAGAATCTGGACACAAGAAACACCAGTAGCACCAATCAAACACCGCCTATGAATGTGGACGGACGCTGGTACGGTCCTGTGATGAAAATTTCAGCGATGACCCACGGGACAGTAGATCATGGAGGTTCTAATTGTGGCCCCGGAGAAATTCGAAGGATTTGCAATGGTCCAGACACGATCCACAAACCTAGTCTTGACGGGCCGTCAGTGTGCGGATGGAACAGGTCTTTGTTGCTTAGGAGTCTGGTTGGGGCAGATGAGGTATTTGGAATATCACACCGACTTTTGGCAACAGAGATCCGATCCGCGGTTCAGCTGCCCTCGCAAGAGAGTGATTGGTCCTCCGTCGAGTGGGAAGCTGTTACTCTCTCTATCTTGTCTATAGAACGTTCTAGAAGCTATGTCTTCTGTCCTGCATAAACCTTCCTCGTAGAAAGCATACTCTCTTTGGGCCGACCCATCCTCTCCATCTGCCAAATTCGATCGCTAGTCTGATATATCTAGCAGATGGCTTGTAAAAAATATGCCAATTATGTAAGGACAAGATGGTAGATCTAAACAAAGTGTCCGGTTTTTGCACTAGAGGCCGGGAAACCGATTGGTCCCGGCCGACCCACAAAGTTTATTTCAAGCACCCAGCGCATCTTGACCATTACTCTGGCGACCGAGAATATTTACGAATAAAGTTGTTTCCTTCTACAATATACTATACTTCGCCAGCATGAGACCTTGGAGAGAGTACCTCGATTTTCTCTCTGAATTTTCGGACTCTGGGACAGATTTTATCACGCCAATCCAACAAACAAGTGGAGCAGAAGCCTATAGATAAGCTTTCGATGAAGTTCTGCTAACAACCGCATTCTCTCACCGAGCGAGCGTTTCCATGGTTCATCTAAAGTTAGTTGTCGAATTGACTTGGGATTCGGCTACTGATCGACGGTCCCGCTCACTATTCTTGTGAATCTAACTTTTTCCTATGATTTGAGTCTGCCAGTTTTGAACTGACTCGGAAAACCTTTGCTTCTCGTCAAATATGACTAGGGCGTGATTCGAAAATAAGTCGTATGCCTCAACTTCTACTCTACAGATCACTCTGCCTTCGACCACCCATCTAACCGAATCCATTTGAAAATGCAACCAAAGATATTACCTCGAGCTGACAAGAATTAAGTGGGTTTTAAAATTTTTCAGGGAGCCCCCTTCCTACCATGTCCTGATCTTGTTCCGAGGATACTCATAGTTCTGTGGGTCTTTATACATTTCCCGCAGTATTTTCCAGGCCGCATGGGACTCCGATGACATACTCCTGAATTAAAGAGACAATAATGAAGAATGTGCAAGTATAGCGGACTTATAACAGCACTGTAGACGGGTCTGTTTCGAAGGCACACGGAAAAGTCCTCCATTTTACAAAGTTTGACATCTGGGACACTCTCGATAGGAAGAGTGATTTCTCTTGTTTTTATAATTACATGAGGTGATATGTACAGCCACGACGGAATTCCTCATGCTGCGGCTTCCTTGCGGAGCTATCGCAGCCGTTTGTTATAGAAACGTGCACCAGGACTAGTTATCGAGATAGTTGACCACTGTTGCTTCGATATTCCGATGTAAACCGCGTGTCAACAATCTGCTGCTAGCATGAACGTTCTGTTCACTGCTATTCAAGCTTCCTGGCAGCACAGACACGATGCACATAGTCCCACATCCAAGATGACGATCGTGTTTCTTTAGGTCAACACGGGATTGATACTCGCGTCGCACGACCTATGACAGGAGATCAGCTTGTAATGAGTAAATGATAATTTCCGCCGACCGAGCGTTTCCGTGGTTCATTAAAAACGATTTGTCCATATGATTTTAATGATCGACGGTTCATCGTCTCTCAAGTTGTTGATTGTTGCAAGGTAACGGTAGGTAGCAAACACAGCATGATTAGCGCAAGGCGGCAGGTCGGAATGGCGAAACAGCGGCGTTCCTGCCAACTTCGATTAGATTTGAATCGACACGTGTTGTTACGATCGTCTCAGCTAATGAAGAAGCTACCAGCAGAATTCGAAATCGATATTGTCCTGGTTGGTGAATGATGAGGCCGTTGAATTGTACAAGATGTCCTGCGCAGTTGTATTGCAGCCTTGTACGGAAGATGTTAAGCTTTCACTCATTGCGTTAAGTGGGTGAAGGTCTTCGGCTTCCCGGAGAGAGAAATTGAGGGCGAAGCTTTGCATTAGGGGTTTTCTCGTGCCCTGGAGCCTGACTCTCACGAATATGGTAAAGGGAGATCCTTGTTGCAATGTAGGTGGAGGTTCATGCTCAAGGGTGACGGAATATCGAAATGGGTTGTTGTACTCTTGCCATTGTGACTTTCCATGATGGTTGCTCTTTAGTGGGCAAATGACGAACCGAAGAATGAACAACAAAATAGGCAGGAGCCACCCTCATCGATTTATTAAACTTACAACAACTGAAAAATCTGCCTTCTTTTTCTATAATGGGGATGATCATGTTCAAACCCCTTCTGATCTTACTGTCGCACAGCTAGAATTTGACGTTTGACGTGCATATTTGGCTCTCTGTCAAAATCTCCATCCCTTTTCCTCTAAGAAAAGCTAAAGTGGGAAAAATGCATTGCAGAGGCATTATATGACTTGTCTGAGGCTTCATAGCTAGTTTCCATACTTCGATGGTAAATTTGGGATGGTATGCGCTCGTCGAATACATATGATAGGGCTTCGGTCGATTTATTGCGAGACCACTTTTGACGGCCCCACATCCCGGCACGCCCAATTCCAATCCCTTGTCCTGGCACGCGCGTGCGACAGACCCCAAGATGTTTTGTCGCTTACAAGTCGAGCTCCAGCTCAGCTGAGAAACATGTTACTATTTGTGGGTGGGAGAAAATGGGCACGACAATCCTGATCTCTATTGCTCTCCCAATTACCCCGAGGCTGCTCCGGCCTTCCCGTCCCTTATTGATCGCACATTAGTTTCTTTCGTCTCATTTTCAATAATGCCGCTGATTTATCATATTGACAACGCTGGTTTTTTTTTGCAGCCCCTGAAATTGGGGTGTTTGTTCCTTTAAAGCCCGAGAGTCTATGTGAGAGCATTATTGAGTGTCATTTGGAGGGACAGTACCTAGGTGATCAGTGAATTGGAGGTTCAATGATAGAGAGGTGCATAATGGTCCCATGTACTCAGCGAAATGGTCAGTCATTGGCACACATAAGAAGCATGGGATCTGCACTCCTGACCGCCAGGAGGCGATAAAGTTAAGCCCGCGTCGAGGAGAAGAAAGGGGCTTTCCCAGGGATGACCTCGGGTATGCAGCTTGTTTGTGTTTTCAAAAGCCAAAAATTCCAGGGCCAAATTCCCTCTGTTTGCTTTAAAAGCCCAAAGTCTATCTCAACTCCTCTTTGATCAGATACAAATGCATAATTCCTCGGCGCCAATCAAATATTGGAAAGTGACCGTGCCATTCCATCATCAAACTTCCAACCTAGACGCTTCTATCTTCAACCTCGCCGGATCTTTTACAGGTTATCACTACAGTTTCAGAGATCGCTGGTGTCTGGAACGTAGACCGCATAAATCGATATTTCTTTGTGAGGCTGACCGCCAAGCCGCAATCTATTTGCTTTCGGCTTCAATCAAACTACTATCCTCGACTAACGGTAATTAAGCTCTTTTAGGCTTTCATTCAGTCTTGTATAATCGAGGCAGACGGCCAAAACCTTAGACACCATGGGAGGTGACTCGAACACAACGAATACGAAGCGCAATATGTTGGGATATCATCGGATATCTGTCGCATGCGGTCAGTGTCGCCCTCAAACCATTATGGACACCATTCCTTGTCCCTGGCATCGTCATTGTGCGTGGGGAACTGCCGATTAAGGAGTTTCTGGATTTAGCTTCGATGTTATTACAAGTGGACTTACACGGTTTTGTAGTGCACTGCCGGCGACGGAAGACCCGATGTCTGATCGCAGCAGACCATACACAGAAACGTTGTCAGAACTGTGTTCGACTACGGAAGGATTGCCGGTTTTACCGTGTCAATCGAAATTCCTCAGCAGAGAAAAAAGGCGCCATTAGCCCGAAGCTAGGGACGAGTTTCTCGGAACATTCGGTTAGGATAAGACCAACCCGCCTGAACCCCGAACCCATGGACATGTTTTATCCATGTGTTCCATTCCCTTTGAAGGAATCCTCATATCTTCATCAGAACACTTCTGCGGGCTACTCCTCGATGGACATCAAGACAGGTAAGTCGGACTCTTCGCGGTTGCGCCAAACAGGCATCCTAGTTCATCGGCTGAAATCTCGAGTTTCGGCTAGATAAACCTTCAGGATTCTCAAAGTATCCGGCAATTGGCACAGGCGACCCTAGCAGCGAGATAAGAACAATACCTGAAGCCAGGGTTCTGGCTATGATGGCTGTGGATCAGGCCCATACAACAAATACGCTAGATTCCTGGAATTCTGGGGCATTACCATTGGCATTATCCCTCGACTTGCCATACACTGGGGCGTGTCCGGTGGCAGGTGAGTCGCCACTTATGCACCTGGAGTCAGTCGCCCCAGAACCCTTGCTAGTGCCCTGCTCGCCGCGGGCCATGAACTCACCCGGACTGTTCGACATGAATATAAGTCTTCCAAGCCGGTTTCAACTGCCGGTGCCTTTAGACCCCAATTGGTGGTTGAAGACCCCGACTTGGTCTCTTTCACGTCAGGGTGAGACCTTGCAAAACATGTCTGGCTCGTTCCCAATTATGTAGGTATCACTGGGTCCATTTTCGTACATGACTGAACCCGAGACGGGCTTCACACGATGGACTCTTTCGTGTCCAAGCACATCGATAGTGATAAGTTAGAGCAGCTCACTCATGTTTTGATGAAGGCTAGTAGCACCTAAGAAAAGGGCAAGACGGTCTTCAGTTTCTTCAAGGATTGTGCTATGTCCTACTTTTTCAGCTCAGGAAAAGTATAATCGACTTCAGAACTCAAGAGGTTTGAAAACAGCTTCTATTCTTAAGCCCTAGTATTTACGAAAGCCACGATAAAAGATCCGACTGACCGAGAGTCTGTTTTGTGCTTCCGGGAATTCTGGAGCCTTTAGGTTCTTTGATCATAATCCGCTGGTATTGTGCCGATATCATAGTATCTTTTTGAGTGTTCTCATTCCAGCACCTTTCGCGATGTACGGGTGGTGAATGGTGTCAGAAAGTTGACATCAACGGAACCTACCATTGGTCCTTTCGTATACTAGCGCGTACCGTATTCTCTTGGAATCGACATGATTACTGATGTTTCTGTTTTCCACGATGTTGCGGCTATTAGTCATACTGTCTTACCCTTCCCATT
The DNA here is from genome assembly GCF_028829775.1 of Penicillium samsonianum. Classification (NCBI taxonomy): domain Eukaryota; kingdom Fungi; phylum Ascomycota; class Eurotiomycetes; order Eurotiales; family Aspergillaceae; genus Penicillium; species Penicillium samsonianum. The sequence goes on along the minus strand of NW_026643268.1, from coordinate 473,125 downwards.
GGTCAATGCTCACTGCATTAGTATCAGTCAAGCGGATCAAATGACTGTCTTTGACTTTCTTATCCCTGCCTTTCATTTTCATCGTTTCAGGGCCACAGCGTGCGCAGCGCGTCACCTGTAGATAATAGACACTCTCAAGTACTTCATTGGCTATTCCCGTACTGGTCCGTACTGTAACGACCACGTTCCGACAGTTTCAACTCGACGAGGAGTCAGGGTAAATTACTGTAAGGTAATGATAATAATAATAATACAGCTGTAATAATAACAGCTCATCCAAATAAAGCTAATTTGTGTAAACGTTTTACACACACACACACTGTACCGCTAATATATCTTCAGTGTACATTTACGGCAATCTGCAGTGCCATTTTGACCAGATTGAAGTTCCTTTCAACAAATACGTTAGTGGAGAACAGGGGAATAAAATGTACAAATCTGGCCTGCTCTCATTTGCCGAGGCGATCTTCAGCTTGAAGTCCGGGGGCTCCTTTCTCATCCGCCTACGCAGCTCTCCTTACATCTGCAGTCCGCAAAGACCTAGCTTTCTCCCTTTGTACTCTCGAACAGCATTTCTCTTCGTCGCCCACCATGACACTATTGCAGCCTAGTTCGGCTGAGAAGACCATTCGCAAAACCCACATCGCTCAGGTAAGAATCGAGCGGAAGAAAAAAATATATACCAATCGGAGATTTCTGGATTGCAGCAATGAATCCGGACATCATAAGCCTCCAATATAGCCTATATCTCGCCCACCAATGGCTCCTTATAAACAAGCCTAGCTAAATTTGTCCTGCGCCAGGTATCCTTAAATCTGCGGTATCGATTAGGCCTGGCCAAACTCAAATACCAACATGGTCCGCTTCACGGCTTGTACTCGAGCCAGCCCTTGGATAGCGACAAGCCCCTAGACATCTCGTTGGAGTCTCTACGCAGTCGTTGCGGAACCCTATTGACTTCTCCGCCTCTCCGAGCCTCGACCTACCAGGAACCACCTCGATCAGCCCGCAACAAGCATGCATTCTCCCTCAACTCTCCAGTGATGCAGCCGATGAGTTTTGCCAGCCGCAAGCGTCTTCAGTCGGATTCAGCCTCGGTGCGCCCTAAAAAGGCACCCCGAGTCTCGCGGAAGAGCTCTTACCAGCTGGCAAACTCTTCTCCTGGCACGAAGGGGCATCTTACAGCCTTTATGGCTGCGGCCTCAATTCCAGAAACACCGTCTGTCTTTCATCAACCGTCTGACGAAGAAACCGATTCTGAGCTGCCGCTGCCCAGTCACCAGAATGCGAGCTCGACGATAGGCTCCTCTCCGCCACTAATTTCTCCCCGAAAGCACTCACGATTGGCACGAACCGGCCGGTATATTGAAGAAGCGAATAGGTCAGACTTGCCACCGTATATTGTGGACTCCCCCACCCCAGCCCAGGTAGTTGGAAGCAATCAGGTCTTCCCCCCTTCCATTCCTCCAAGTCAGCATGCAGTCTTGCCATCAAAGACTCCCACACTAGGTGGCGGCATGTTTGCGACCCTAAGAACTTCGAGCCCGCAGTTCAATTTCGCCGATTTCGTGAATCTGACTCCCAGCCCGACACAGGCATCTTGGGACACCCGCACGCCTGGCAATGCCCTTCTTATCCCTACCACCACCAAGGAGACCCGAAAATAATTGAGCATGAGCTTCGAGACTCTGTATCTGTGGCGGGGAGTCTAAAGGGGCTCTGCAGCTTGTTGTCAAAGTGCGGCCTCGAAACTCCACCTTCAACCTCCCCTGGCTCTTCGCTCATTCGTGCCTTAACTCCGCTCTAATTTACTGATTATGCAACTTCGGAGAGATAATGCGATTGTCTACTCTAGACGGTGCTGCTACTGCTTATTGTTGTGATATGAGGCTGTTGCAGATCAAGAAGCTTCCAGTTCTTTCTGCGTGGAAGAAATACATGATGCAAGTAGATGCCTTCACTGTGTATATATATATAGCCTCGTGTCTCCCTCTGAGAAAATAATCAATTAATACCTCTGAACTACAACACTTATACCACGAGCTATTGGTCGCTCCGTTTCTGTAGCAACACGAAGCAGACCCTGGTATTGTGGTGGAACTACGAAGACACGCCACACAGAATGGCTCAATACCGTTATGGCACATGGGACGTGTCCGGACATTGCACGCAACGGGTACTGTCACGCCCCTGCATGCCTATGCGTCGAAGTGCCAGCTGGGCATGTCTTTCGCTGGTCCCGCTGTTCGGTGCCAGGTCTTCGGCTTTCTAGCCCATGCTGGGTTCAAACCGAACTAGACTACTTCCTGTACAGTAATTTTCGAAATCAGCTATACCAACTCACTCTTATGATTTGATTCCGGGAAAATATATCCGATACGAGCTAAGCCATTCTAGGTCACTGACTTTTAGTTACGGCAGAACTGTATTGGTAATAGCCGTACACCGATCAATGAGTCATTGCCCAAGACAAAGGGGCGATTGCCAAACAACCCTGGAGTGCGTCATCACTTATTTACAGCCAAAGAGTCTTTGTTCATCTTTTAATACTCTTCAGAAGGGCCACGATGAGGCTCATCTGGATAAATGCCCAAAGACAAACCTAAAACATTATTTCAGCTGGCATGGACATCCTGGATTCTCCTCCTAAATATCGGGCCCAAGACCCTCTCATAACTGCAGCGCTGTCGGAAGGCAATGAGCCAGTGATACTGCACATCTTTCGCTACGACGACCACAATTACGGCATCTTTTCAGGGGATCACTTTTTAAAATTGCATGCTCAGTCCCATCTCCAGAGTCTCCCAAAGCCAAAGTTCATTGTTTATGAAAGTGGGACTAATGCGCTCAATCAAGAATTGGCCCGTTGTGAATTCACCGAAACTGGTCTCAATGATATTTGCTATGCAAAAAGCCCGAGTGGCAAGCTAACTACTTTGTGGTGGGCTGATATGCATCAAAATGCACCAATTTCTATCCAATACCGATTTACAACGTTGGTGTATTTCCCCCCACATGCAAGTGGTAGTTTGTCCAACGCCAGCGGACCCCGACTCTTCATCTGGAAACGTACATCTAGGCTGATGCTAGTGGATGAAGAGACAGATACAGTGGCTGCCATAGTCCATGATATTACGACCGACTCAACTAAATGCGGGACACTACAAATCCTAGTGCCCTTCGGTGATAATTTTAGCCTTACGGCTTTGACCACTTTTCTTACAATTTGCGAGAAGCTACGGAAGGATTCTAAGCGTTGAATGATTATCCAAACTGTTACATCCACTATTTGAATCGTTCTTTTTTCGCGGGCACTCCTGATGAATCCCACAAGTTATGTATGAGGTAATTTGGACAAAGAGGGTGTTACGATTGGATGGAATGTTCGACAAATTGAGCAGATATGACATGAATATTTCTAATACGAATTTCGTTCCCAATCATGTGGCAGCGTAATCCTTGGTTGCTACAACCTTAAGTGGCAAGGGCTGCAGCAGGTTAGAATCATGGACTGAAACTCATGCCATGAGATAGATATCCCATCTAGGTAGAGAGAGTCGTTCTTGAGGCACAAGTAATAAACGGCCACTACTGTGTCATCGGTGGTCACAATTCATTTCCGACCCATTTGGCTTTGGTGTACGTTTACAGTTGCAAGTGTTTATTTTTTTTACTTTTTTAACCGGGTGTTTATGATCGTAAAGCTTTGGCATTCGGCTCTCTCGGCTATCTGAGACGTGGTAAAATCGTGGATCTCTGATATCGCGGTTGATATGGTGCTTTGTAGAAAGAAGGATTTGAAAAACTGATGTGTAATCTAATCGTGGAAACCCTTGTATGATGCGCAAGAAGAATAGGTGAGGGTCCGGAGGAAAGCCTGATTCGGGAAAAGGAAAAGGCAATGAGGTAGCGAGTGTGGAGCAGTTGTTTAAAATACAGACAGACAAGTTCGCCTTCGTATTGTGAAATACAATGCTCATTTTAGAAAGCGGTCTGAAGATCGGAGGCTGCCGCATCATCCAATCAGGACTTGCGCATTTTCAGATTTATTTTCGGGGAATCAAGTCGCAAGAGTGTGGAGGTATAACTGATTTCGAATACTACTATAGTGCTCCTCGGTAGGACAGTGACTGTATCGAATTCAGAAAGCCACTATTATCTGAGTCTAGGAAGAAGTTGAGGACTGTACAATACAGAAAAGCAACGAGAACTTGTGCCACGTGGCGACGGAACCGACTTCCGATATCGATTTTGAACAATGGCGGGACGGGCCGCGATGCGAACCCCTGAACCGCCCGGGCAGTCTATTGCCTCTCCCATTTGGGATTGTAACCTGACCACAGAGAACAAACAAGATACAGCACACAATGCTCGCTTCCATATTAACATTACTGAAGCAAGAGTAGACTGGCCTAGCAAAGGCGCTGGTACGGTATCAATTTATGCTCGCGTGGAATAAGTTATCTGCACGAAATGAGGCCTTCTCAGCATGACCAGTCCGAATCAAAGTTTATATCCTCTGGCTCGGTAGTCATATCCTCCTCTATGCCTCCAGAAGAAGGGGGATCGATTGCCCACTTATTGAGTCCTTGCGGTATCCTCGACCCAGTGGCCGAGGCTGGGTGAACAACGAATTGAAATGGCCATGTGCTTAATTGAAAAGCTATCATGTGATTAGAGACGTATAACGGGGCGGTGCCCCAAAATGTAATATGACGAGGTCTGGACCCGGGCTACACGTGATCTGACAGGTGGGACTGTCCTCGCATATCCATGGATCAAGGTTAGCTGGAACGGGGTAGGAGTAAATCCGAAATCCGAAATCCGAACCCGGAACATCCGAAACTTCTAGGTGCCTTTTACGTCCAATGTTAACTCTGTCTCCTACTTGATTCCTGAATGCTTGTGGTATTGAAAGGCTGATTGTGTTCCTCAATTCCGCTATCGACATGGGGCTTGATACTCTCCCTGCAGAGCTCCTTCAGCAGGTCCTGGGGTTTGTTTTCTGCCACGATTGGCTGCGATCTCCCAATAGACGCAGCAAACTCAATCTCAGGCTTGTTTGTAGTAAGAGTTCCCACTCTCCCTGATCCTATCTCACGGGAGGGGTTGCATGCCAGAAATCTAAATGTCAAGAGCCAATAACTTAACTAGATTTTTCAAGGATATTTTGATCACAACATCCGTCACTACGCTTTTGGTAAACTTGATGTTGATCACAGTGTCTTGCAGCAGACTGACTGCATGAACGACCAAATGGTTACTCGGTTACTCTTCGAGATTGTCAAGGCTGGCGCCAAGAGCGAGAACGCTCTGGTAGCTGCCATCCACAGAACTGCCCAATTCACCCTGCGCTTGCTCCAAGGTAGCTCGCATGATGGTAACACGATTAGTGAAAAATACTGGCATATCCTCTGTCGTGTCACTGTGTCAAACCTGGGGAAATACAACGCTGTGGAACAATTAAATCACGATAATGGCCCTGACGACATATCCGAGAGTGAGGATTGTGCCGGCGCTCTAGTAGCAGCCGCCTATGACGACGATTTATCACTTATGAATCGACTTCTACGCGACAGCCTCGACGTCAACACCAGTACTAAGTACTTCTCAACCGCCTTACACTGGGCTGCACATCGAGGTCACATTGTGCTGGTGAACCTGTTGCTCGAAAAGGGAGCACGGCCTATGGCCAGAGACTCGTATGAGCGAACGCCTTTGCACCTCGCCGCGTCACAAGGCCACAGCATCGTTCTGAGACGACTCCTCAACACAGATGCTAGGAACGACGAGACGTCTGATTATGAGTTCTGTTCACTCTTTTCTACGTCAGAGGACATCTATAATGCGGCGGCAACGTCCCCGGAGCCAACCGAACCTGTTAAAGCAGACGCTATCAATGCGGACGCTGAAGACAGACTTCGTCGAACACCACTCTCATGGGCATCGCAGGGAGGTCATGAAGAAGTGGTGAAACTGTTATTGGAACGAGATGACGTCAACCCCGGCTCTAAAACACGAGACGGCTTGACACCGCTGTTATGGGCAGCAAAAGGAGGACACGTCGAAGTGGTGAAGCAGTTACTGGCCTCCCCGAGTGTAACACCTGATGCCAAGGACATCTGTGGCCAAACACCACTATCGTGGGCAGCCAAGGAAGGGCAATATGCAGTGGCGAAGCTCTTGTTAGAGCGAAAAAAGGTGAAGGCGGATTCTAAAGATAAATTTGGTCGAACTCCGTTATCATGGGCTGCTACGGCGGGATCTGAGGATATTGTTAACCAGCTTTTGATGCGGGGCGACGTTGAAGTCGACTCAAAGGACGAAAATGATCGGACACCGCTTTTTCATGCCACAGTGGTCGGACAAGAGCACATTGTAAAACTGTTACTCGCGCGAGAGGATGTCAATGCCAACCCTATAGACGTGTTTGGCAACACACTTCTGTTAGAGGCATCTCACAGCGGTCACAAGGCCTTGTTGGAACTGTTCTTGATGCAAAGTGATGTGACCGTACATTGTCATGACAATGATGGGTGGACGCCACTCTCACGCGCCGCTTATGCAGGGCATGACGAAGTGGTCGAGCTGCTGTTGCGTGAAACAGGCATCGATGCTGACCCCAAGGACAGTTTCGGTCGATCACCCCTAATCTGGGCTGCAAAGGAAGGCCACGATATGGTAGTGAAGCTCTTGGCGCTGAGGGAGGATGTGAATGTGAACTCTACAGACCACCTTGGTCGAACTGCGCTTTCATGGGCCGCGGTAAATGGACATGGAAAGGCGATTGAGTACCTATTCACTCGAAAAGAGCTGACTCTGTCTCATCGGGACAATGATGGGCAGACACCACTCATATTGGCAGCGGTGGAAGGGCGTCCCGGAATAGTGAAACTCCTGGTTGAACGGGGTGATGCGGAAATCGACGGACGGGACAAGGGAGGTCAGACAGCTCTGCTTTGCGCAGCCAAAGGAGGACATGAGGCAGTGTTCAAACTATTAGCAGACCGAAAGGAGGTAGAAGCAGACGCGAGGGACCGGCTGGGTCGGACAGCCCTTCTCTGGGCGGCAAAGGGAGGTCATGAAAGCATTGTGAGGCAATTGGTCCATCGGGGGGATGTCGATCCGAACCCGCAGGATATCAACGGTGAGACGCCACTCATCTGGGCATGTCGTAGAGACCACAAGGAAGTGGCCAACCTGCTACGGGAGACGCTCGGTGTTCACCAGAATTACGCGGCGGATCGTATTCAATTCTAAATTAGCTAAGCAAAATAAAATCTGATTCTCCATGAACTCGAAGAACACACCACACCGTAAAGTGCTTCCTTCTCGAGATTACTCCAGTACATGTACTGTAACATGATCTCTTCTTAGAACTGGTGGTACGCGCTTTGAGAGCCATGAATGATGGTACACATAAACAAGCTGCAATAAATCCCAGTGCGTTTCTTTTGGCCGGTTCTGGGTGCCCTAATTCTAAGCATTCTTCCTATCCCACAGTAGATACAGGCTGTGTGTGTATGTGAAATCATTTACCCCGACCCATCGCTGAGTTGATTTGACCACTAGACCAAAATACGAATCTGTACCCAGCCTAGTGGGTTGTGGTTTAGAATCCAACTCGCTGAGCGATATGCAGGCTACCACAACTATATATAACCTTGTATGTACATGTAGGGGGTACCACTGCCTAACAACGAGCTTAGAGCCTCGTCAAGGCCTGCCCTGGCCAATTGCCGTTTATGCTATCAGACTGTCCTCAGACGCGCGACTTTGGAACCGTTGTGACGCCTCCGCAAAGTCCAGTATAGCTTCCACTGTGGTGGCTCGCGTGGCAGTATTCTGCTTACTCTCCTTACCTTCTTCACGACCTCCCAGCAGACTCGAAACGCTATTGAACGCGTCGCCAACTTTCCTCCGTAGCTCCTGGCGCAGGGTTCTCACTTCGGGCAGTCCACCAGCACGTGAACCACGGTTTCTTGTGCTCCGCAGACACAATCGTCTTCCTTAGTGAAACCGCGCGCTTTGCGGTATGTTGATAGCCAACAGTGGCCGGTCCGCAGCTGCGTTAGCAGGTAAGCCCGGCTCCTCGGCAGTGAGCCGTATAATCTTCTCGTATAGGTGGCAGGCAGCGTGTTGTCAATTCTGCGAAGGTGACTGACTCACTTTCGTGGAAGCTTTCCACTCTTGCTCCCATTGTGCGTGAATGCCGTTGCGGATGAATGCCTTCTCCCTAGACAAGAGGGGACAGAATGGGTGTGTCTTGCCTGGGCTGGCTGCGTTCTTCGCCAGTCGGTCCGCTGCGTCGTTTCCGGGGTTATCACAATGCCCAGGCATCCATTGGAGGCGGAGAGAGGTCCCGTTTGCCTGGACCTCAGAAGCTGCCTGTAAGATGGCATGGGTGATTCGTTGCCCTGACTTGTTACTCGGGTTTCGGATTGCTTGCAGTGCCGATATGCTGTCGCACAGGATTGTGGCTGATGTCGGTGGTGTAAGCGTTGACCTTTGGTTCTGATAGGCGAGTTTGTACACTAAGCTGATGGCATGGAATATTCCAATCAGTTCGGCAACATGGATCGACCACTGTTCCATTGGTCCGACCTGGATTTGGTGGGATTCTATAACTTCTTGGTCCTTATCGAGCGTAACAACTGCGACTCCCAGATGGTCATGGTGTCCTGAGGCGTGCGTCCGAGTAGACAACAATGTCCGAGATTTCTCTTTTGCGATCTCCCGGTCTGGTTCAATTTCAACCTCCTTAAAAGCATCGGGTCTCCATGGTGGAAGTGGTCTCGGGTCAATAGTTTCCAAACTCTCCAACCTTTCGAGACTCATGGTCTTCAAGGCCTCGGCCAGTGGGAACCGTGAGTATGACCCGATGTTGTCTCTGCGTTTCTGGGCTCGGGACAGCGCGGACAATATGGGATGGTCACGCGGAATGGTATGTAGCCTTGTGATGACATTTTGTGCGCGGTGTCGGAGACGTAGGTGCGTTGGCAGTACGTATGCTTCTACCTCCAGTGTGGAGGTCGCTACAGTTCTGAATGCGGAGAGGATGCGGATGAGCGCACATCGTTGAACGGTGCCCAGCAATCGTAGATGTGTTTTGTCTTTGAGTGGGTTGTGCCACACTGTTGATGCGTAGTCTACCACCGGTGCGATACACGCCTGGTAGAGCTGTCTCATCTGCTCCGGGCGAAGCTGTCTCAGCCTGCCGAGGGCAATGTTCACTTTCGTTGCTCGCTTAACTGCCTGTTGCACGTGTTCTTTCCAGCGTAGCTCCTGGTCGAATATTACGCCCAGTAGCTTCGCGGTGGACGACGGCTCAATCACCTTGCCATCCATAATTATCTGGCCTTTCCCTTGCTCGCGTTTCTTCCTAGTGAGATGGATGAGTTTGGTTTTCTCTGCAGCGAAGCAGGACCCAGTTCTCCGGGCCCATGCCTCAATACGAGGGATGTCTTCGGTCTGGATATTCTCTAGGTTCTCTTCTGCCGTCCCCCCAGCCCGCCACCGGAAGTAGACGTCGATGTAGGCCGACGCACCACCGTGAAAGTCGACGGGTTGGTCCACCAGATCAGAGTTGAAAAACGCGAAAAAGATAGGGGAGAGGGGTGACCCTTGCGCTAGTCCAGCATTCTCCAGCGGGGCTATCTCTGTCTCAAAGTCATCGAATTCGATGCTAGCAAATCGGTTGCTCATGAAGCTAACGATCCACCTTCTGGCCACCGCTGGTATCTTCTTGAAGCGCAGGCGGGTATCCAGGCTCTTTTTGTTGACCCCGTTGAATGCACCTTTCAGATCAAAAGCTACGAGTGTGACAACCTTTTGCTTATACCATGCCCGGTCTATCGCGTTAGCCAGTACTAGGAGGGCCTGCTCTGTCGTCCGCCCCGGCCGGCCCCCAAACTGGGTGTCTGGTAGTAGTCCGTGAGTTTCGGCAAAATAGGATAGTCGCCGGGTCACCACTGCGGTAATGAGATCGGGCGGTAGGCCCTGGGGACCGAGTAATCAGGCTTCCCCGGTTTCCGTAGCACCACGATTTTAGCGCGTCTCCATTTTTTCAGGTGGTAGCCTAGAGTGATAGAGGAGGTAAAGATCTGAGTAATAGGTTTCGCAAGGTATTTCCATAAGTGCTTCCACACAAGCGTCGGGAGGCCGTTCTCGCCTGGTGCTGTAGTTCCCTTGGCGGCTTTTAGGGATCGGTAGATTTCCAGTTCGGTGATCGGTTCCCATGGGATTTCAGGCAGCGATGGGGGTAAAGATTCCTCCTGGGAGTCCGCCATACTGGGGAAAAACTTGTCCATGAACGCTTTGGCCTTGTCTTCGTTGTCAGTCAATTCCCTCGAGCCGGTCTTAAGAGTCGGGATACTCGCGAACGAGTCCCGGGGCTTCATGTATGTGGCTGCCTTCCAGAGGTGTCCTTCACCAGCCGCGTCAAGAAACTCTTTCCAGTGCGCGGTTTTCGCCTTTTCGATGGCTCGGTTCCACGCTCGGCGTTTCTGTGGCATGGTCTGGAAGAGGGTAGTGGAGGTCGTATGCTCTCGTCCGATTTCTGCGCAGCTCTCCTGCCATTTTCGCCGGGCGTGATTGAGATCAGCCTGCTGTTTTTTGAGGTCTGTTGTGAACCATCGTTTGGAGTAGGGTGAGGGGTGCGACAGCGGTGTATATCGCACAACGGCGTTGTTGTTACCTCGATTAATTTCTCCACTGCTTGTTCTATTTTATTCGTGTGTTGATAGCGGGGCAGGGCTCCATCTGGAGTCGGGCCTGCTCTCCGATTTTGTTCCATCAGCCCGTTCAAACGCTCTTTTATGATTGGCCACGGGGTTGCGCTGTGGCCGTAAAGTCCACTCTGAGTAGGTTGCTCGGTGATCTGAACCGTAGTTGTCGTGGTATAGGTGACATTTTATGAGTTGGTTAGGTTTGTCTGTCACAGTCTGGTCGATCGTGGATGTCTTCCCGGGTTGGTTGAGAGACCAGAAGGTCGGGGTCCCCCAGGGGAGACAGCCCTGAAGATGATATGTTTGGAAGAAGTCGACCAGCTCAACTGCCTGCTCTGCGAATCGAGGTGCAATATAATTGCCGCCCCATACAGGGTGATGGCGATTGAAGTCACCGGTAAAAAATAATGCCCGTCGGTTTCCGGTCTTCCTGGGAGACAATCCGGATTGTGTCCCGGATGGCATTCAAGGTTGACTCCGCAGGCAGAGGTTTCTTCGGGGGTTTAAAGAGGCACCGGAGGGATATAGACTGAGAGGAGGAGGGTCTGCGACTCCAGTGTCCAGATTTTGATTGCCGTCAGATCGGATGGTCGCAAGGAATTCGTCGATGGAATGACGTCGAGAGTCTTCTGCTAACATAGATTAGGCTTCGATATCGGGCCGAATCGCTGGGAACAGTTGGTCGGTAGAGACGCCAGCCGCTGTGATTGACGTGTGTTCGATAGGTAGTGACCGATGGTTCTTGGATGAACAGCACATCCAAGTTCCGACTTTGATGGTCGTTGATGAGGGCTTCCATACCCGCCCTCGATTTCATAATGTTCAATTGTAACATTCGTAGGTTGGATTCTAACATTGTGAGGGGGTCGAGATTGTAGGGGTCGGACATTTACGGTCGCCGGTTGGGTGTTCTCCACTGCAGTCGAGGCATCGCGCTCTCTCCCCCGGGGGCAGTTTTGACGCTCATATTGACCGGCGCATTGCCCGCATCGTGGTGTCTCTTGATGAGCGTTGATGAGCGTTGATGAGCGTTGGTGAGTGTTGATGAACGTTGTGGTATATGGCCGGGCGGTGAAGGTGAGTGTTGATCAACGTCTCACGGCCTTTACGCCCTTTCTTACCATCTCACCCACATGGCAGAGATATCAGTTTCGTTGGTTCAATTCTGCGCCATTTCTTGTCCCCTAGTGGTTACTCAATGAAGTTCGCCCATAGCCTCCGTTTCGATAGAGCTGGTCGAATGCAAACACCGGATTTCCCTCGGTTCAGCTATAATCAGGCAATACGCTCAAGGTCAGACCAACCAGGTGTAGAAGCATCTGATGAGAAGCGCTTGAAATACGGTTTGTTGGCTCAACTAAACATGGTGATGCGATAGACTGTTCCTTGCGTAGTCAGAATCATCGCTTCAGTCGGCGATTGAAGTCACTCAAACCTATTCTACTGTAGAATGCCTACATCCAAGAACGGTCGCGACACTCAAGTGGATTCGCAACAAAGACAACCAATTTAGGCTTCTTTGGCTTGAGAATATCCGATCGGCTCCTTCTACAACTGGGAGCCGTCGCAACCTCGTGAATAATCCCGTCAGCAACTACGATTTATATGGCCTGCCCATCTTCCATTTATCAGCATCCACTACTGCACCCAGAGCAATGGCCATTGTTTGGGGCGTAGTACTCGAGTTCATGCGATCAAGCATGCTCTGCTGCCGAGAAAACACGGTTGAAGCCCGATGGGGTATAAAAAGCGCCATCTTGACCACATCTGGTAAATACATCTCCGCCATTATTTACGACGAACTTTCGTGAGGAGAGATCATCGCAATTGGTACTTTAGTTGACTTGTAATTGCACCAGGCATGCGCCTAACCCAGCCCCCGAAAGCAATCACATGAGCGCTGAAAAGGAGTAGAGATTTCAGTGAAGGTATAGGAGATGATCAAAGAGGTCGCACAGCAGGATGGCTCTTAGTGGTGTTGTTACGGACATCAATGCCACCTTCACAAAGGATCTGTTTGGACAGTGGTATGCCAAACGTCGTCCAGGGCGCGGTGAGTTCGGCAAATATATACTTGATGCTCAAGGACAGTGGACGTAGGGGACGCAGAGAACTCGGCCATCTCCTGGCAAGAGCTGCTTGCGCGCGATATGTTAGAAGACGATCTTAGTGAGAAAATGATACACGCCCTCGGCTTGACTGACCTGCAGCTGCGGTGATATTCAAGGTAGATGGCCTTTGCACATATTGCTCGGGCTTGGATAGAAAAAAGCGTGCGTAGGCATCAAATCTACCTAACATATGTCCAAAGACACCACAACTTTTGTGACAGCGCCCTTGATGCAGCGTCGTGTATGTTCGATTGGTTCGTTTTCGCTCGTTCGTTTCCGCCTGTTAGATTCCACCTGCTCGAATACGTCGTACGGCTCAGCAACGCGGAGTAGGATCAGGTAGAACAGTATCGGTCGGTGATTCTTAGCTCGTGGCTCTTTGGTTGGCTCGGCTGTGACTCGGGACCAGACCGTCTCCTCTCTCAGTTCGTAGCTGATATGGCAATGTTAATCTGTGGGCTCGATATGACGGGGCCTTTGCCTCACCTTCTCCTTGCCCGCAGACTTGGACTAACAATCTGGCCGTCTGCGAATTTATGGCCCACCTGTCATGAAGCAAGACAAAACCACCAGCATTCCTCGGGTCTTTCGGAGTTCCGGAATTGGAAAGACGCGAGATGCCAACCGTTGACAATGAGGATCACCCATTGGACGCCAGAAATGCAATCCACAAGGAGGCTATTCTTTCACGGTGTTCGAATGCCGAGAGACACACGGTGGTATGAGCCCATTGTGACTGCGAATAAGCGCATTACTCATATTCGCATTCATATTATACATTTCGCGCATATTAATAATTCTTACGTTTCCCCGGTTTTCGTATTACCGAAATACACCTTTCCACTAGTCAACTTGTATTTTAAATGCCATCACGGGCCTCGGCCAAGCAGAACTAGGAAACATCTCCTGTGTAATTACCTAAGATAATCTGTATAGAAAAGTTCAGATCTAAGAACAGTGTTGTGTGTAGAATAGCTAGCGGAGAAACTGTCGAGTGACTCGAATATGGTAAAATTCCAATCTGGATCTAGCGGCAATAGGAAGCTAGTGCCTATTGCACTAACAGTATGCCGGGAGATTTGTCTGGTAACCGCCCGCGTACCTGACAGAGATTCCCCAGGGCCGTTTCAACCAGGAGCAGCCCATTCGGCTACACCAAATTGCGGAGAATAAGACCTGGAGTCAAATGTGGCGCAGTCACGCGTGCGGCGCAGCTCCCTGGGAGTAGGGCATTTCTTCTGCTTGATGAAGCGATAAAACTTGGACTGCAGACCCTGGAAACCAAGGCGCTGACGAGTGGGGAATTGGTAATTGAAGCTCTCGTGGACCTTCTTCCATTGTTGGCACAGGTCAACACGGTGGTACCAGATGAAATCCATTTCTTCTTCTTCGTACTTGGGCCGTGGCGATCGCCGGAGATCTGCGCTGTCGGTCCTCGAAGTACTGTAATGGAATCTGTGCCTCTGGGAAAGCTTTTGTGAAAAGCTTGCCAAGTCTGGTGGACGGTACAAGATAAATTGGCTGTGGTTATGATAATGCAATTGCAAGCTGTTTCTGCTGGCACCGCTCGTGTGCAAGTTTGCAGGCACCGCCGAGATTGTCCTCTGGCTGGTGTGTTGAGCTCGGAGATATTGACCGCACCAGATCTTCATTGGAGCGATAGTGTACCCCAAAGTATTCTTGCAGCTCTGACTGGGCAACGAAGATAGCATGAGCTTGTGTTGCGATTGTGAAGAGCCTGTGTAGTTCCCCTTATCCACGGACGGATTCAAGAGAGACTCGATTTTCATTTTTGACTTGGTAGCATTGATGACAGATTATGTGATGTAAAAAGCGACAATGGAAGGTGGGTATGTATTAACTTTTGCGGTTAACATAACACGACAGGGACGGAAAATGATCTCTCTATTATACCCCCTGACAGGAGGGCCCCTCGTGGGCCTCGCCATCTATTCTGTTAGATTCCAAATTCACCCTTTCGCATTTTGAGAACGTTAGCAGAGGGAAAAGCAAGTGTTAATCCAGCTCCTGTGTGACAGACGATCTTGCTGGTATGTAGCACAAGAAGACAAGTTTGTGATCCAAATTGACTGTGCTGGTGGGAACGAAACAAAAGCGGTCGCGTCTGGCTGCAACTGGCTGCATTGGGAAGCATTGATTGATCTGGGAGGTTCAAATAGAGAGGAGGTTTTTTCATATTTCTTTCATTACGTTATTCTTCTCATTCGCAGTGCTTTTCCAAGTCGGCGGTGTGCATGGCTTGTGTAACCTTTGAGGCCTTGAATCGTCATGGTTGATGGTTTAGGCTGAGGCAGTATCCAAATTATCGGCGGATAATCGATTATCGTATCCGAAAATTGCAGATAACGATATAAGATCATTATCGAATTATCCGCAACGAAAAGATGCGATAATTGTTTTTTCATTTGCGGATATCCGCGGATTATCGTACGATAACAAATATTACAAACATGCCAAGACTCGTGAGCTGAACGAGCTTGCTAGGTTATGCATTTTCGCAGTAATTTTCAAGTATTCAATGTGTCAACGATTGGTGAATTGGTAAGGTCTCGTACGTGGCAATGGATTATCATTAAACAGCTGTCTCCTCTTAAGTCTATCCGTCTGTCGGTTCTTCATACATACTAGAACTCAGGGGCTTGCTTCTTAGTAAGCTCCTTTTCTGTGGATCCTCTCTGAAACGGGCACGATTATGTGGCGAGATCCTGGTGAGCTAACCTAACTTGCAGCGGGCTTTGATCGGCCAGCTCTTAGCGTCCCTGTATTTCGTGCCTCAGGCACAGATTCCGATCTACCGGTTTAGTACCCTTTGCACCAGATCAAGTGATTTCAAAGCTTAATATCCGGCTTCGAACACCTCCCCCCCCCCCCCCCTAGCCGGGGTAGTGAATCAAGTCAAAAATTTACACCAAAAACCCCAGCTACAGAGAAAGAACTACGTCGGCAGGCTTCATCAATCAAAGCTTTACTTCGTACAAGATCTCGAAGTCCACCTAGCCCGTCAGATCGTGCATTAATAACCAGCTTGTAAAAGGCTTCCGTCCTACAATGCAAGGTGCTATCTTACTCGCGAAAGAAAACAAGGAATTACGCGCCACCAACGAGAAGCAGAAGCAAAAGCGTACTCGATCCCGACAACAGATACCAGCTGAAGCAGGGCTCACAGTTCAAGAAGCTTCTCAATTCATTACTGAGCCGGTGGAAGCAGATGAAGCACCTCCCTCCCCTCCACGAAGAAGCCCTTCGCCAACTTTACAACCATGTACACGGGCGCCACCAAAGTGTAGTGGCTGTGGAGAAATAGGGCATAAAATCAATAGATGCCCAGCTAGATAGATGATTTTAGTGTATTTAATTTAATGGAGTTTTGGTTGAGATATATGCATTTGAAAGTAGTAGGTTGGGTAGGGTAGACCACTCGTTTGTATAGACTACTCGTATGTGAAATACGTTAGTTAGTAAGGTCGTTGAGAGCCTTACGATCATGGTTGAAACCAGGCATATGGGGATGAGTAAAGACGGAGGGACAGACTTAAGGAAGAACAGCTGTTTAGTGATAATCCATTGCTACGTACGAGACCTTACCGCTTCACTGATTGTCGACAGTAGTGCTATCGCGCTGTATCATGTCGTTTCAAAGTACGGGTGCAGAGCCGCCTAGACGACTAGACTGTAACTGGTTTCCATTACCGGCGACACTGCGTTTGTGGGCATGTTTATACATCGAAACCCCCCCCCCCCAAGCATTCCTCCGGTCGGCCGCGTGCCGCAGGCAGCCTGTCTGCGTCGACGCACCGCTAATAAATGATCTGAACCCAGCGGAATTTCTGCAAAAGTCAATACAAAAGTCGCCTGTAATAATCTCTGCTTTCGCGTCTCACCCTGTCGTTCGCAGCCAAATCTCAGAGCACCGCCGCGTATTCCCGAAAGCTTTTAAATTTGGCCGTTCTGCAGCTCTGGTACACTCAGTGTCCCTAGAGATTCAACATCCATCTCCCATCTGCAACCTCGGAATGTTGGAAGATTCCTCCATTTTCGACCCAGAAGCTTTCTTCATGTAAGTAGCTTACCCTGCATATATTCAACAAATCGGGCGAAGAATTTGTAATGACCGCTCTGGGCCGTGCTGACAAGCGGTTCACCCGGTCGCTTGATACAGATCTGAAGTTGCCTTTCGGCCTAAACCTTTCCCATCATATCTGGATAAATTCGTTCCACCAAATGAAGATATTGACTGCAACGAAAATGTTTGCGAAGCCCAATCTATGGCGTCTTTGAAGCATACAATCCACAACAATGGGCTGCTGGGGTTTACGCCCTCGGTCCATTTGATTGTGTTGCTTGATTCTTCAATGCGGCAATCCTGGGTTGAGATATCTGCTCACCTATCTGGAAATTTCCATCGGCCTGAAGTTGACCATACGTCGGGGTCTGAGATCAACCCGTCCAAAGGGGGTGAACATCTCATCTTCTACCGGCGTAACATGTTTGGAGTTGCAGGCATCGTCACTATTCCGGAAGACTTACGCTATGTTTTGACGCTTCATGGAAACCGAATTCCTATAATTGCGAAAGAAATTACCATAGCTACCATGGAATCCCTGGAAGGCGAGTGGGCTCAAATGAGCGTGGTGCCGTGTCAAAGAGGGTCGACAGAAAATACTAGTCCAGGAGATAATCAAGGTGTCGCGAACAAACCACTGCCTATCTCGCTGAACTTTATTGATTCCCAGCCGACAAGCAATGACAATACTATGTTTTGTTTCGACTGGGGGCGTCTGCGATTCCGCAATGCAACGAAGAGGAATTTAAGGTTTGGCAAGCCAGGCCAAAATTTCGTCATTCGACTTCAGGTAATTGCAACTTTATCAACTGGGATAACAGTCCCAATTGCAGAGACTTTCTCGGCGCCAATCATCGTTCGTGGCCGAAATCCGGGCCAGTTTCAATCTCGCAGAGGAGCAGACGAAGTCACATGGGTTGATAGATCTTCTCGCAAAAAAAAGATAATTGAAAAATCTCAGATCGTCAACCAACAGACAAACCTTGGGTGAGGCATGCGTTCATTTTACCTATAAGAGATGGGTTGGGCCAATTAAGTCGCTGTCGATTTTAATTTCGTTTGTCGTTAATTTTCTCGTTTTCTTTTTCTGTTTCTTCTTTCTTTTTTTTGGTACCGTCTAGGAATCATATGAAATAGTTATTGGTTCTAAATGGTCATATTGTAAAACTGCCAGTTAATAAAAAGCTATGTAAGAGTCAATGGTAAATGTACTCAACACTGATATCCTCCACTCCAAGTGGCCCCTTGGGGCCACCAACTTCTCGTACAAACCTCACTACAATAGTGAATTCCTAGTCAAGAAAACAGACAGATGACCATCATCCCCAAAGAGGATATTGTGTGTGTTGTTGTTCAGAGGACTGGTTTGTTTTTATATCTGCGAGGGATTACGAGAGATCATACATACAACATAAGATTCAAGGTCATGAATTTCAGCCATTCTCGAAATCGGCTTGACCAATACACACTGAATAACTCTTCCCTGGACCCACCGTCAAGGCTTTAGCGCGGATAGAACATGGAGCAAGCCGCATTAAAAAGTGATGGGCAAGAGGACAATGCTTCAGTATGGTCCTGTATTCTGCCATGTGAAATTACATTTTATTATTCAACCCCTGATCAGTAAAATTAATGGTCATTATACTATATGGCGGCATAATACAGATGGCATAATACTGCGGCCCTCACTTTGATGCGGCTTGCTCGATATACTATCTGCGCTAAAATCTTGGCGGCGGGGCCTGGGAAGAGTTATTCAGTGTGTATCGGTCAAGCCGATTTCGAGAATGATTGTACAACACTCAGGACATGAAACCTTAGTATTTCATTGTAGATTGAATAGCTCCCAGTGACTCAATGTAGAGCCCGTGGAGGATTTAAACGCTAGCTAACGTTGATTAACCGACCCAGCATCATCTTTCCCAACAAGACCCCAACTCGTATCTATCGGTGGGTATCCAAAATGGGATCAAGAATGTCGCTGCAATAGTCGCGATAAAAGGAAAGACATGGGTTTCAACAGGCCTCAATTAGGATAGGTATCCTTCAACGATTGCCACCAAATAGAGCACCACATGGTAGGATGAGCCGAGAAATCTATAAATACGTCCTCTACCCCCATTAATTTGCTCTACAGTTTAATCACTTGACTACGCAAAGTCGAACAGGCCTTCTGTCTGTCTGAGGCACTTGATAAGTTCTTCCCCTTTAACCCAGTACTGCAATTTCCACTGCACTGGCATTCATAGGATACATCGTGGACCAGCAACTCAGACAGTGCCTGTGAGAGATGTGTTCCCAGCAAATCTACTGTGCCATCCATGCCCGATCAAAGAGACGAGATTTGGTTTAACTGGTCAAAGCATACTTTCTCCACTATAGCAGCCGACTCACTGTCCCGCCCCTGGATGTATCCTCGATTCAAAAGGGCGACTTTTCATGCAGGTATATGAATCTCAGCCCGATCCTGTCTGAAACTGGACTGATTTCAAAGATGATGCGAAACAACCAGAACCGTGCATTCCGACCACTATACACGAGCGCAAACACCACGGGGCTCTTTGCCGTCTCTTCGTCCCTGGTCTTGACCACTGTAACATGTGAGCCATGAAATGTCTCTCCGATCTACAAGCTAATGATAGACAGGGAACCGTTGACAGCGCACCAGAGTGAGCCCCCGAGGATACAGCACTACTGTCAGTGCTCGGCGCAAAGCCATGGCTTATATACTATTTCTGGCCCCGTCGCTTCAAACCGTGCAGCAGGTCCTAGGCGGAATATTGTGAATCAAGGCAGCGGGCAAAAAACACGATGCGGACATGCCATTGTGAAATTCGTTGCGCAGAAGCGTGAGACATCCGGTCTTCATGGTAAGGCAAGTGAATTAACGCGCCTTCTGCTGCGCCGGATCCAATTCTTTGTGCCAAGTCTTGTGCCCCAAAACACGAACCGTTACTGATTGCCATGCAATTGTAGGAGCAACCCATCGTTACCCGTGAAAAACCTTGGGGCGAGTGATCAATTATCGCCGGATCGGAGATAAAACAAAGGGGCACTAGACGCTTTGATTCGTCCACTCCGAGTTCCCTCGGCAAGCGAACCATCAACCGATAGAGAGCCTGTCACCGTCGGGTATATAGCACCAAACGAACCTCATCAGAGTCAACCGCGTCGGGGGTCAGTGGAATCCCCAGGGGTATCAATCGAGCAGAGTGGGCCCCGTCGCTCAGCCAGACTAGCAGGGGCTCACCTACCGCGAGATTCTTCTACCTCTGCATCGCTTCGCCGGTCGGCACGACTGAATTTCACTCAGCGTAGGAGGTTACAATTCACAGCAAACGCGCGACGGAAATGGGAAATTAGCGAAGCGGCTGTCAATCACACGTGACTCCACATACTGGTAATATGGAGTTTTGGAGCAAGCTTAGCAACCAAATATATTTTTTAGCTCGAAAACCGAGCGCCGGTAGATAAAAGCGCACATACCTAACGGCGGCGGCTAAAGTAAATGCCGACAGCGAGTTCAGCTGAAGCCTTGTGGAGCGCAAAGACGGACGTTGTTGGCAGAAAACACCACTCGCGCGTCGGCAGGAGAGCCTCGACAATTCTATCCATACTGTCTCGCGACGTATTAGAACCAGCTCATCTATTTAATCGACAAACATTGTTAATCTGACTTTGGGAATCAACAGATTGATCCTGGAAACGCCAAGAGATATTATAGAAGCTGTTTATTCCCTGGGAACTCCTCTTTAGCTCCTGGGGTCACTTCCTGTTTCTAGGAACTGAAGTCTACCCCTGGGATCTTCACTATACGATCCTGAATGAATACGAACTGGCTCTGGGAATACAATGGCTAGATCTGGGAGCTGCCGTGCTCCTGGGGCCCTACTTTTGGATCCTGGTCTCATTATTCTGCTTTCTGAGGTGGCGGAAAGCCCTCACAAGATACCTTTACCAGACCTGCGCACAAATATGAGTCATTCAACGACTTCTGGAAAGGCAAGCTATAGCCCCAGGAACCGCACCTGAAGATCCAGGAATTGATAAGACTGTCAAAAGGAACATGACTTTGGTTCCCCGAGGTGGAGGTACAAGACCCCAGAAGCTACTTTGGGCTTCCTGGGGGCTGCTTGGCTCCTGGAAGCGGCTTCTTTGCCCCCAGAAACCGCGCTGAAGCCCCTGGGAGCTACCTTGCTCCCAGGGCCAAGCCATCATTTCCAGGGCTGATAGAGCTTGATCCTGGAAACCTCAAAAGCATTTATAGGAGCTGTGTATCCCCTGGGTACTACTCTTTAGCTCCTGGAGCTACTTCCTTATCCCAGGAAACTAATCTACTCCTGGGATCTTCACTCTACGTTCCTGAATGAACACAAAATTGGTTTGGGGAACGCATTGCCTGGATCTGGGAGCTTTTGCACTCCCAGGGCTGTTTTCCCGAATCCTAGAATCAATCTTCTGCCTCCCAGCGTAGGGTACTAACTCACAAAACACTTTCTCCAGACCTATGCACAAATCTGAGTCACTTTGTTATTCCCAGATGCCTAGCCTATGGTTTTAGGAACCGGACTCAAGGCTCCAGGAATTAATAAGCTATCAACCGGAATATGACGTTGATTCCCCGAGGTACAGGGATAAGGTCCCAGAAGCTACGTTGGGTTTCCTAGGGGCTAAGTGGTTCCTGGACGCGGCTTGCAAACTCCCAAAAACCGACTCGGAGCCCCCGGGAGCAACAGAGCTCCTAGGGCAAAGAGGTGTGTTCCTAAGGCTGTTAGAGCTGTCAACAGGAACGTGAATGCTTTGATTCCAATCAGGAAAATCAATTGGTAAATTATCTTAGCAACTCTACATCAAAGTCCATTATTTTGCATGACCCTATCTGTCGCACCTCTCTCATCTTTTTGGACTCAACCTACCTCCCTCATTCTTCGAAAAATAATCATCGGATTTTGCGATTGTCTTTATTCGTAAAAAAGAACTTGTCATTATAGTCAGTGTGCTTGCACGTGTACTCATACGTGCTAAGAGCTGTTCCTTCGTTTTGCAGCGAATCCAACAAATCTGACAATCCGAATAAGCACTCCTTGTTTATCTGATGCATGGAAGTGTAATTGAGTGACCGGTATCAGCTGAAATGATTCTTTTGTCAGGTTTGGGATGAGTCTTGCTTAGATTTGGACCTTAGATGAGTAGTCTGGTATAGAACAAGCATTCGCATACTGCAGCTTCACCTCAGATCATAGCCAATTTTGTTTTTTTGTTTTGTCTTATATAGATCTGGTCTAACGCCACAGCCCTAACAATAACGAACCGCCAGCTTTGATATACCTATCGATATAGCACCCGAATCCAAGAGTTTAACATTACTCTGCCAGATCTTGCGCGTCGTCAATCGATAATCCAAGATGAACCACACCCCAAAGTGGTGATGTCGCTCGCGCCAAAACGAGAATCAGTATATGTATCAAGCAATGATATCTGCGGAGGCTACGTTAGGCTCGCAGACACCATACTTGCAACCAATGTCACATAAAACAGCGTAAATGGAACTCTCGACAAAGCAAGAATAGCCGGAGCAGCAGAATTCGAAGATGTAGCCGTGGGCTTCGCAGAGGTAGTCGTAGTCTTCTCCATGCTGCTGCTGTTCGCAAGATCAGAACCAACCCAAGCATTCCAGTTCTGAATATCATTCGGACAAGAGTCCGAGATGGATGCACCTCGCATTTCCGCAATCTTGTTCCCTCGCCGCGATATCGTCACTACCACCTGCCCGGTATTGCCATCGAATGGCACACTGCCGTGGTAAAGTCCAATCTGACCAGACGGTGTACTCTTCCACTTCCCGTCTTGCACAACGCCACCAATGTCGACCGCTACATCCACTGCAATCGCGGAATGCAGCAGTGCAGAGTAGAACACTTCGTCTCGCAGGATATCCGTCGGTGGAACGACCTTCTGCCCCTGTGTCACCGAGTTGCCCATGGTGCCACCATTCTTGCATGCCTTGCCAGGCATCTGTCGGAACCAAGCAGTAACACCCTCGTCTTGTATGCTTGTTTTGCCGGTCTTATACAGGCCAATGACGAAGGGCAGGAAGCTCCGCCATCCATCGTGCGGATAATTAGCGGCGTAGTTGTAGTTCGCATTGCCGATCTCGAAGGTTGCATATGCATCATCATGTAGCGGTCCGATATAATGCGACTCGCCGTAGTCGTTCCATGAGATTATCTCCACGAACTCGGGCTTCAGTGACAGAACTTGCTCCCATCGGTCGTACCAGAGGCTATCGCCGTTCCAGACCCAGTTCTTGCCGTAGGCTGGTAGGTTGGTGTAGAACCATGGTGAGACGGGCATCATGTACGGCAGGTCGCCAGCGTCTTTGAGCCATTGCATGTATGTCGAGTCGACGTATGTATTTAATGATTCGGAGCCTTCCGGCCATGCTGCCCAGGAAAATAGCCCGTCTGGGACTCCTGGAGCAACTGCTAACGCTTCCTTGGCTCCTAGGGCCGACCAACTTGGTACGAAGAAACAGTCTGCGAACTTTTTGATTGTAGACCAATCGGTGGCGTTTGATGAACCCTCGAAGGTGGAGACGAAGGGCTTGCCTCTGTATTGGTAGTATGCTGGATTGTCTCTGTATTTGTTGATGACGGCTATTACGTCGCCCTCGGGCCAGGCACCGTTTCCTACATAGTCGAAGGAGAAGAAGAGTTTGAAGTCCAGTGTGCGTGCGGCTTTGAAGGCGTTTTCTAGGGAGCGGTTGTTTGTTGGATAATTATACGCGAGGTTGAGCGCAAATGCGTCCAGATGGGCCTTTTGAGCCTCGGCAATGTTTAACTCCCAGTCGTAGAGGGTGAAATTCTCCGAATTGTATACCTGGATACTGTATGTCAGTGGGCGCAGTCTGGATGGAGGGATGAAGATTTGAAGCAATACCATGAAATGTGCAAATACGGCCGTGGCCTGGACTGGGTGAAATATATTCCATAATAACAGGAAAAGAAGTGTTGTGGGTCTCATAGCAATTGAATATGTGAATTCGACTATAGAGGCAAGTCATGCGAGGAGATCAAATATCAAGAAATCCAAGGTAAATCAAGGGTGGCTCTTGTATGAATATGTACTAAGCTAGGCACCACACAGACAGGGCTTGAGGTTAAGCGTTTACTTGGGCTAGGAGAATCTGTCTGGGCCAGAGCAAGATTTTTAAAGAAAGTGGGTATGTCGATGGTACCACTGTCTCAAGCGCCACCTAACGACCACAGTCCAAGATCTTAGGTGGTCATGTCTGACTATGGATAGCAGGCTATGGAAAATGTCTTGCTCTGGTGTGAACCCAAGGAAATGCTGAGACATGTTTCTCCGGTATATTTAGCGAATTGCCTGTTTCCCCCCCAGCAGTGGAATTATCTACACGCTAAAAAGGTTATTCTAATTATCTCCTTAGACATAGGGCCGCCGGGTTTTCCGCTAGATCGCTGATTGACCAGATCAGGATTGCGACGGGCCTGACCCCCCCTACCACCAGTGGATCGCCAAGCCCTACGAGCCATGATCCAGCCCCACATGACTCACTATTATTTTCATCCAGGAAGGGTAAGGACCTCGCCTAATCACACTACCAAAAAGTACACGGCCGTAGAGAGGAAGTTACTGCCTTTGAACCCACAAGGATCCAGGTGCATCTACTACCGTCACTTACGGAAGTCTGTCGATTCGTCGATCTGTCGACCCTGTTTACATTGACTAGAGCTCAAGCGCTGCTTGGCAATTGCTACAGAATCAATTTCTTCTAGCCACATGATATGTAATAGAACCCTATATCATCGGGGCTCGTCGTCCATCCAAGTTTAGGTCCGGCTGATGAAAGTCCGACGATAAGTCCGGCAGAATATTCCGACACAAAGACACCATGTATGTTTCTTCTTAGTAGTATTTTACTGTACTACATATACAGAGCTGCTTGACGACTACGGGGTTCTGGATGGCAAAGACGACGGGCGTAAGCGGCATTAGCTCAAAGGTGTCGTTGCGCGGGAAGATGACGTCGACCTCTGCGGTGCCCGTGGGATCCGCCATCACCGAGGCGATCACCAGGGGATGCGGGTGAGAGGGTCGAAGAAGAACGAAAGATAGAGTGGCAAAGTAGCCAAGAGTGCCGAAGACAAGGAAAGTAAAGATATTACGATGATAACAAGCTATGTTCACCAGGGGTCGAAAGTTTTCTAGCTCGGATAGAAATAGAAACGCAGGGTCTCGCAAGATTGCCCAGACGGTGGACCCATCATAGTGGGTCCACCCACCGGGGAACAAGCGAGGCCCTTTGGTAGTCTATATCGAAATGAATGCCCGCATGCACGATGGCCTGAATTGTTTTGGACCATTGTGGGCTGAAATCAGGGTCATCAAGATAGTGAAATGATTTTCCCATACAGGCAAAGAAAATTAGCGTCCAATTTCGGGAATCGATTACAAGGACTGACGAGGCCAGTCTAAGTATGTTAAACGTTTATGTGTGTGAATTCGTGCGTTTTTTTATGGACGCAGGGCACACAGATGATACATGTTCTTGCGCCATCACCCACCCAATATGCAGCTACCTAAACGCCACAGATATGGGATAACCTCATAGATGTAGTATTGAAGGGCCAGTTGATACAGAAGACCACCCATAGCTGCATGGTTGCAACATCGGTAGTGGGAAGCAGTTCATGTGCCTCCTACGGGCATCATGCTAGCACCAGATTCTATCTCTCTAAAAGAGACCATTCCTTCCGGCTGCACTTCCAAGTGCAAATGAGCGGAGGGTGTTGAGTCTGCTGATGACGGTTCGAGCCGGAGTGGACAATCAGAGGACTGAGGAGTGCGCTCAAGATGAGAAGAATTCGGGGAGTTAAGGTGAGATTGTCAATGCAAGACCGTAAGATGAAGGGACGTTTGGCTGAAAGCTCAGGTAAACTCCAGAGGTCAAAATGGAGAGCCCGGTCGGTTGAATGGACGTTTGTTCAAAGCTCAGAGTGTCGGTGTGGCCGCTTTGTGCACCATCGTGCACTAGAGGAGCTATGTCCACATTGCCGAATCCAATTTGAAAAGAAGGACACGGCGTGTGACAGAATCTGGTTTGGGATGGTGGCCATAGAATCCATTCATGCGGAATTACCCTGAGTTCCCTGTCCAAGTGGCATGCCACGCCCGAGAGGCGGTCTAAGGAGGTGAAGATGTGATGTGATAGTCAGAGGGTGGAGCAACCCCTCAATTCAAAGAAAAAGCAGTCCCTCAGGATCCACACCACTTCCACAACATATCCACTAGCTGCTGACGATGAAGTGGCTTGGCAATGTAATCGTTCATTCCCTTGGCCATGTAAGTCTCCGCATCTCCCTTCAAAGCATTACCCGTTAATGCAATGATAGGCACATCAATCTTCATCTTACGAATATGCTCTGTGGCTGTGAGGCCGTCCATGACGGGCATGTTGATGTCCATCAGGACCACGCTGTAGGTTAGGGGTTTCAGCTTCACCAGACGAACTGCTTCTGCCCCATCCCAGGCTGCGTCAACGCACTCGAACCCGAGTGTGCTGAGGAGCTTGATCATGATGGTTTGGTTGACTTTGTTGTCTTCCACCAGGAGTATGTGCTTTTGTGATGCAATTTTCTTGAGAGCTGCGCAATAATCAAGTGGTGGTGCCTTGACGAGTGGGGGCCTCTGCTTCACCTGGGCGACTGGTGAGATGCCTGCCATTTTGGCTGTCATCCAAAACGCACTGCCCGGTCCAACCGGGTTGGTGTGGAATCCAACCGCTCCGTCCATGAGTTCGGCAAGGCTCTTGCAAATTGAGAGACCGAGGCCAGTTCCCTGATATACTTTTGTGGCTGTATCGGCAAATCTTGTGAAGGGAGTGAACAGAGTGTTCACGGCTGTATTGGAGACTCCGATACCAGAGTCTAACACTTTCGTGGTAATCACGTACATATCAGGATCATTCTCGTCGACGGTGTGTTTGGCATCAATCTGAACGCGTCCCCTCTCGGTGAACTTGACTGCGTTACCAACCAGGTTTTGTAAGACTTGGAGGAATCGCAAGGGGTCTCCTTTCACCTCAGGAGAGAACCCTGGGCTGACGGTGCTCTTCAGCTCAACCCCAGCCTTCAATGCTGGCTGGCAATTACGCACAACGGCATTGATCACATTGGGAACGTTGAGCACGTCGGCATTCAACGAGAAAGACCCAGACGACAACTTGGAGTAATCGAGGACATCGTTGATAACCTGCAGTAGAATGGAGATTGAGTCCTCCAGAATGGACGCGTATCCCCGCTGCTCCTCATTCAACTCGGTCCTCATCAACATCGTCAACGCCAAGAACATTCCGTTCATTGGCGTGCGCAGTTCGTGGGACATGTTGGCCAAGAAGTCCGACCTCCCGAGGTGCAGGAAAATCACTTCGCTCAAACACTCGAATGTTGAGACCAGGAGTAAAAGTCCCAAGCTCTCGGGAGATTGCAATGGCGCAAGCCACTCCGGCGAGCCCTGCGCCCACGATGGCGGTGTTGCGAGGTTGCTTGACAGAATGCATGGAGATGATTGAAGGTTGTATCAATATCGGGTTGGTGATTTCAAGGTAAAATATAAGTCGTGGTCTAAAGTATCTGCGCCATTGATGCATCCTTGACACCCTTTTTAATACTTTCATCTTGAGAACTTTGCATTCCAAAATCCGTGGTCCGAACGCTCTTCGCCGACATTCGGATGCAGGCACGGGATTTGTTCGGCCATTCCTCTTTTCCCCCTCGGATCCACGGTTGAGTCTAAGTAAGCGTCGGGGGCTGAGGAATAAGATGCACGCCGGATAGTGTTGATCCATGGATGTCATAACGCTTACGGAGCCTCCGAGTGGACCTCGGGAGACGTCATCGGGACACAGCTTATTTGTGGTTGTAGTGGCGGAAACTCCGCTGTGCTTGAACATCATCTCAAACGACTACAGATAGACACACAAATAAGGCGTCCCTTTCCAGAAAGAGAATGAGATATAGGCGTGGGTATAATTGATTGTGTCCAGGTCGGCGGGGGCTGTGCAAAAGAAAAAGACCCGGTCAGTGCCGAGAAAGGTTATAAGCTCTAGGGAGAAAGCATACTAGTATGAGCAGATTTGGTCTACGTATGATCAAACCAACTCGTCCCTTCCATGCCGTACGAAGAAGGTAGTTAGTGGATCAGCCACGGCCTTATCGTAAAGGTGGTCAAATATACTGTGGCTCAGGAATCGGGTACTCGAGTCGGTCGACGACGAAGCATAACATCTCCGATGGTAGAAGCACTGTGTGATCGCCTCCTTGAAAAGCCCGGGCTATATGTCGACGAGATGGCAATCTT
Organism: Penicillium samsonianum; assembly: GCF_028829775.1. NCBI lineage: Eukaryota > Fungi > Ascomycota > Eurotiomycetes > Eurotiales > Aspergillaceae > Penicillium > Penicillium samsonianum. The sequence continues at coordinate 444,821 of NW_026643268.1, read as the reverse complement.
TTTATGGGACGAGTTCCGTGTCCAGGTCACAAATTCGAGCCTCAAACGGGCTCTTCGGTGGGTTGGTCGAAGATGGCGGCTCGATAGAGGGCAAAGGAACAAAATGCCGATTTAAGGGATTTTTATCTGCATAATCTGTCGGACTTTCAATCACATCACTTCGTCTACGTGGATGAGTCTGGATGCGACAAGCGAATCGGGTTCAGACGAACGGTTTGGTCTCCGTTGGGCGTGGCACCATTGCAGGTAGCCAACTTCCATCGTGACCAGAGGTACCAGATCCTGCCTGCATATGCCCTAGACGGCATAGTCCTCTCTCGTGTATTCCAAGGCTCAACCGATGCTGCGTGCGGTATTTGAGGACTTCATTGAGCAGCTCCTTAGAAATTATGGAAGGTGGCCCGAGCCAAAGTCCGTCCTTGTCATGGACAATGCATGCTTTCACCGGAGCCATCGGGTAGAGAAATTATGCGCTGATGCAGGAGTCAAACTGGTGTATCTACCACCATACTCAGCTGACTTGAATTCCATTGAGTTCTTCTCGGAGTTGAAAGCATGCATTAGACGGAGACTGGGTGCGGTATGAAAAATACCCAAAACAAGGATTCCAGACTTTTCTCGAGCGTTTCATTGAGGCTGTTGAGTGTCGAGACGAGAGTGCTTCAGGCCATTTTAGACATGCTGGAGTGGTTATTGGGGATCGTAATTAATCAATGTTTTTGCCGACATTGCGAGGGTTTCCCCCAAATATATACTTTGTATTCAGCTACTCAATCTCATACTAGCCTTACATCTTGTCTCGTGCATTCTTACACTTTCAGGTTGCGCCCTGCGTAGCCTTCTCAACGAGGGAATCAAAACACAACGTACACTCTTAAACCATGTGCCAATATCTCTGACGAATTGGCGTGCAATACTTACCATAATTCCTTTGTCGATGAGGAATGACGGATTCTGGTCCTCATAGATCAGCTTTGGATCTAGACCATTAGCCAACGCCACATCGCATGTTTGCCGAAATTGAGCCTTCAGTTGTCGTCACCGACATTCGCTTTATGCCATGCGCTGTATTCTCTCACAGCCACGTCTCGTAGTCCAGGAATATTAGGGTCATCCATAACTTGACCATTTGGTGGAGGAAGCTTTGCTGAGGTTGTCGCTGGGTTCGCCGCCTGTGATTGAAGAGAAGGCTGCATTCCATTGAAGCCTATGTTTATAGGAGGATAACTTCCAGTAGTGCCGACCATCTTTTTGATCTTGGTCTGTTGGGTCTCCAGTCTCTGCCGCTCTTTCATATATAGTTCTTCACGAAAAGTATCAGGAACGTCGTTATGAGACTCCAAGTTACCGCCATTTTCGACAAAGTCGATGAGACGGTTTAAATTATGGCTCCTCAGCCCATAGTGTTTTTTCCCGTGTGGGTCTTGCCAGCACTGTGGGCCAAGATGGCATGATGAGGAAGGACAACGCATCAGGTTGTAAACGCCCCGCCAAACCGATTCTTGCCCAGACGCGTTTTCCTCCGCATCCAGCTGTGCGTCTCGCTCGTTGAGCATCCTTTTCGTGACGGATGACTTTCCTCTTTTCTCGACCCTACCTAAGGTAGTTCTGGCGAAGTGGTCATCCTCAACATATTTGAAGGTTATACTTAGCCTCAGTTTCTTTCCCCGACAAAACAGCTCCCCCCACTTAAGCAGCTGTTTTTCCACAGTAGTCTCATCGATGTCGGGATTATCAAATTGCTTCATCAGGTCGCGCTGGGAGCGATCATTCACCGACACAACGATGGCGGTGTCGTCCTACCTTACCCTTCCTTTGCCGGAGGTTTTCCCTTCTAACAACTTCTCCAACTTCCATTTTAGGTTCATCGGCCAGTGAGCACTCGGAGTGAGAGCTACGTCCTCTTCTTAGATGATCGAAGAACAACTGCTACGTCAAAACGATTGTAGTGACTATGACTAGTGTAGATAACGTTTTTTATTTGCTGAATCATGAAGTTATGTGGAAGATTTATGCATTTTTGGGCGGCTTTGGACACTTTTGGACACTTTGGACAGTCCATGGGCGGACTTGGACGCCATGAGGATGTCCATGGACGGGTTTTGGCGAGGTCTAACGGGATCCCCCGAGGAACAGGAAGCTTCTCGGTTCGTCCCTTCGTCCCTGGAATGTGGTCTTACGTAAAACCGTCATTTCACGAGGAGCTAAGTCTAAAATGGCTAGCTCTGAACTAAACCAAGCCTGATTGGTTTCAACTTACGGCACGTGATGTCAGGGCAAGACTTGTACGGAGGAGGTGCCAAGCCATTAAGTTAAGGTTATGATAATCGGCTTTTGTAGGAAAATAGCCTTTAGATGGTAGCGACGGACTGATACAGTATGTGGCGGTGAACTATTTTCTCCATCAAGGAATGATTCGGGAGGAATTCCATTTGGTATACAGTGGTATCTACGAAGTGATAATAATAATAAATATAGGTATATGCTCGATACCCCGCACGTGTTGATTGATTCGGCCTCACCGGCAAGGTTGAGGTGGCCATCTACCTACAAAGATGTACAGGCGGCTCTCATCTAACTTACTATTCTATCATCAAGCTTGAGTACGAATCACGATGGCTAGTCAGAGAGAGTCGCACGTCTTCCGGGTGACAGGGCTGTCGAGGGAACTGCCTGATGAGGATCTCGAGATCGCATTGCAAGAGGCACTCAGCGACAACTTCAGCGACGACGAGAGGTCGCACATGAAGGCCGAGATCACAATAGTGCCTTCATGCTATGAAAGCGACACACAGACGGTGGCGCTGGTGCAATTTCGCGGTGGGGTGCCTCAGTTCCTCCATAAGCTGAGAGTTGACCCTCTTGGAGACTGGCAGGTCGAGGTGGAGGACAATGACGTCAACTTTGACTGCCACTTCTTTGGATTTACCCAGCTCTACACGGCGGACGATAATGAGCCAGTGGTTGCAGAGTAAGGACTGTGCCTTGATCTATATCTAGAAGATCAATACTGACGGATAGCGCAATGTAGTATCATTGCTATTGCCGGACTGGATGGACATGCGTATGGATCGTGGCAAGGAAGAGGAAATCTCGGTCGGATGTGGCTCCGTGACTTCCTGTCGAAGGATCTTCCGCAGTGCCGCACGATGATCTACGGGTACAACTCCAAGCTGTCGAGCCACGGAGTCGATACGATCCTGGACTACGGGCGGGAGCTGATGGAGGAGATCAAGAAAATCCGGAACACGAAGGAGGTAGATGACCCTATCTGACTTGTCTACTGATAGCAAGTTTGGGCTGATTTTTCGAGTAGCTCCAGCAGAGACCTCTGATATTCATCGCACACGGCTTTGGAGGCATTATATTGGCTCACGTGGGATCACCATCCGATTTAAGGTGTTATACGCTGACATCAAGTTATAGTGCCTGGTGAGGGCTATCCAGACGATGGAGGAAGACCACCCAGCGATCACGTCGCTACATCGAGCCACGTACGGCATGATCCTCTTTGCCATCCCACGTAAAGGATTAGTGATGGACGATATCCAGCAGATGCTAGCAGGGGATACGAGCCATCCGCGAGAGCATCTATTGCAACAAATTTCCACCAAATCGGATGTCCTAATCCATCAACTGGCCGACTTCAAGAATCTGATCCGGGACCGTAAGGTGGTCAGCTTCTACGAGACGGAGCAGACGAGGCAGTTGGTATTGGTACGTGTTGGTCTTTGTCTGAGACAGCCTATAACACATATTGACGATCGCAATAGGACTCGGAAAGCGGACGATGGAAACGCACCGGGGATTTTCTCACGACGGTTGGCGCAGACTCGGCTCTTCTCCAGCTTCCCGACCATGTAGAGGACAAGGTGCCGCTGCATGCAGATCACTCGATGGTGGTCAAATTCGACACGCGCAACACGGCCGGGTATCGAACGGCGCTCGATAGACTGCAGCAGTTCTCAAAAGACGCGCCATCAGTGGTGGCGGCTCGGTTTAGTGAGTGGCTTGCTCCAGTGTCTCTTTAAGAGCTAATGGGAACTGTTTTCAGCGCAGACGCGTCAGAAGCCCCAGACGCGCTCCACGGTGCCTTTTAAGAAGGATCCGATGTTTGTGGGCCGTGAAGCTGTTATCAGTGCGATCAAGGAAAAACATGGGGCGATCGGCCAGCATCATGAGCGGGTGGCATTGGTGGGGTTGGCCGGCGTTGGGTTAGCTGTCCCCTGTGAAAGCCAGTTGAATAACAACTAATCTCACTGCCCGTTAGAAAAACCCAGACAGCTATCGAGTATTCTTATCACGTGCGAAAATCCACACCGGACACGTGGGTTTTTGGATCCACGCCAGCAATGCGGGGCGGTTGGAACAGGGCTACCAGCAGATTGCCACAGTCGCGGAGATTCCGGGACGGGATGATCCGAAGATAAACATCTTCCAGCTCGTGTATCAGTGGTTGTGTGATCCACAAAATGGGCGCTGGCTGATGGTGCTAGATAATGCGGATAAGGATGGTGTCTTTTTCAGTGGCAATGAATCCAATGAACGAGGGCCACTGGTGAGGTTCCTGCCCCAGGCCGCCCATGGATCAATCCTGATCACATCGCGAAATGGTCTTGCGGCGCGGAATCTGGTGGGCAACGAGAGTCATATGATCAAGGTTCAGCCAATGAGTGAGGAGGAGTCCCTCGCCTTGTTGCGGGTGAGGGTTCCGGCCCCCCAATCTGGAGAGTCTGCAGAGGAGGAGAAGGCACTGGTCCAGGCACTTGAATATATTCCGCTGGCAATCACTCAGGCGGGGTCCTATATTGCGAATCGATCATCTCGGGTCACGGTCTCCCGGTACCTTCAGTTGTTCCGTGAGAGCGAGTCGAACCAGACACATCTTCTTCAGCATGAGGATGCCAAAGACCTCCGGCGGGACCCCAGTATTCGGCATGCGGTCATTACGACATGGCAGCTATCCTTCGAGCAAATCCGTCATGACTGGCCGGCGGCGACGGATCTACTGGCGTTAATGAGCATGTTTGATCGGCAGGGGATCCCAGAAGGCCTCGTCCGTGCCGATGGTGATGGGCTCCAGTTCGAAGATGCAGTGGCACCGTTGATCAGTTATTCTCTTGTTCGGGTTGAAATTGAAACAGCGTCGTTTGATATGCACCGACTAGTTCAGTTATCGGTCCGGACATGGCTAGGGATCCACCTCGAGCTGGCACGGTGGCAAGAGAAGTCGCTAGCCATCATGGCAAAGATATTTCCCGATGGACAGTACAAGAGCTGGACTGAATGTCAAAAGCTGCTTCCGCATGCGAAGGAGGTGATGAAGTCAACATCTGATGAGCATGATGAAGATCGACTGCATGTGGCCACGATTTCCTCAAACTGCGGATGGTATTTGATGCTTCGAGGAACATATGAAGAGGCGGAGATGATGCAGCGATGGGCGTTGGACGCACGTGAGAAGGTGCTTGGACACGAGCATCGCGACACGCTCGCCAATGTCAGTAATCTTGGCTTAGTGCTCTTCAGCCAAGGGAAATATGAAGAGGCGGAAGCGATGCATCGACGGGCGTTAGAAGCACGAGAGAAGGTACTTGGACGCGAGCATCCCTTCACGCTCACCAGTGTCAATAACCTTGGCAATGTGCTCTATAGGCAAGGGAAATATGAAGAGGCGGAAGTGATGCATCGACGGGCGTTGGAAGCACGAGAGAAGGTAATTGGACGCGAGCATCGCGACACGCTCGCCAATGTCAGTAATCTTGGCTTAGTGCTCTTCAGCCAAGGGAAATATGAAGAGGCGGAATCGATGCTCCGACGGGCGTTGGAAGCACAAGAGAAGGTACTTGGACGCGAGCATCCCTTCACACTCAGCAATGTCAATAACCTTGGCGGTGTGCTCTCCAGGCAAGGGAAATATGAACAGGCGGAAGTGATGCATCGACGGGCGTTGGAAGGGAGTGAAAATGTGCTTGGACGCGAGCATCCTGACACGCTCACCAGTGTCAATAACCTTGGCAGTGTGCTCTCCAATCAAGGGAAATATGAAGAGGCGGAAGCGATGCATCGACGGGCGTTGGAAGCACGAGAGAAGGTGCTTGGACACGAGCATCCCTCCACGCTCACCAGCGTCAGTAGCCTTGGTAGTGTGCTCTCCAATCAAAGGAATTATGAAGAGGCGGAAGCGATGCATCGACGGGCGTTGGAAGCACGAGAGAAGGTGCTTGGACGCGAGCATCCCTCCACGCTCACCAGTGTCAGTAGCCTTGGCGATGTGCTCTGCAGCCAAGGGAAATATGAAGAGGCGGAAGCGATGCATCGACGGGCGCTAGAAGGATATGAAGAGGTGATTGGACGCGAGCATCCCTCCACGCTCACCAGTGTCAATAACCTTGGCTTAGTGCTTGACAAGCAAGGCAAATATGAAGAGGCGGAAGCGATCCATCGACGGCACTAGAAGGATATGAACAGGTGTTTGGAGGTGAACATTCCGAAGCAGTGACTAGTCTCGATATTCTTTAGACTCCCTGGATCAATACGGGAAACGTGAAGAGGCTTCATAATCCCAGACCTGTATTTATAACATGTAGTGTAAAGACAGCATACATGGAGATATGCTATCTATACTTGGCCATTTTTTCTGCAGTGCTGTATACCCTTATAGTTTGATGCAGTCCCGAGGTATTTCTACTAGAGTTACATTTCCTTACAGCAGGCCATCTCCCACTTGCGGACAGGGTTGTGGGGCGGCTGTTCCGCTTGACAGCGCTAGTATTTTTCATACATCAAGTTTCATGATTTTCCCATCCCGTGTATTCGCCTTATCAGTACTTTTGTTTTATGTACCTTTCTGCTGCCAAATGTTCCACCAAAATTGGTATATTCTCAGGTAACATAATTTTGACGATATAAAAGATCAATATAGGTCACTAGGTAGGCGGAATGATGCAACCTTGTCTTTCCTATCCATCTCAGACGTTTTGTGGATGATCTTGGCGTCATAGTAGTAAACAGCGGATGTTCTAGTAGTGCGTGTCGTCCTGTAATCCGCCACTCTAACACTTTGTGATCTTAGTTTGAAAAGAGCTATCGAACAACAAATCAAGTCATTATTGTTTCTGCTGCTCTCAGGCAATATCCAATACGTGGATTGGGAAGCACGGTGCTCGAATGTGTAGGTACCTGGTGGGCGTTTCATCACACAGGGCATTTCATGTCACCGGGATGGGGGTTAGACCAGGACAAAAAACGCCAACACTAACCCAAGATGATGAATTCTTGAAAAGCAATCAGAAGAGGGCGTGGAATGAGAAGAAATCAGAAAGTATCGAATCAGAGGCGAGCAGTGGATCAGACTAGCGAATCAGAAGCCACAATTTGGCTAACATCAGGCAAAAAAATAAAAGTTTTGGAACAGGGGTATTCCCGCGAGCGGAGAATCCCTTTCTCTCACTTCGTTCGTTTCAGGGTATTCACTGGTAACTATACATGAGCCATTGTTATATTACCGTAATTTCCCGTAAAAATATTTCATGCCAACAGACCAAACAGGAGAAATCCTAGAAATCTGGTGACAGCCTCTTCCGCTCCTTACGTCATAGTCTCCTCGGCAAGGCAAGGCGGTGCCACGCTCCGCAGCCGGAGGAATGAGCCATCCACTCACAACCGAGTGGATAATTCTGCTTACTTTAGTCGCATATGAATGGTCGGGGCAGTTAATGATGTAGGTGGGCCCGCCCTTGTTCCTGGACAGGATATCTGCCACTGTGGTGCCCCACCAATCGTGCACACCGCAGGGGCCCATCCCTCGACTGTTTCGTTCTTTGCTCTCCAGCCAGATCACTTCAGCCTACCACATACCAATCTATCCTTCAGTTAATCTGCCTTGTGCGGAAATATCGCCCAAATACGCCGCCTCATTGGTCCCACCCTCAACTCATTCTCATATTTTATATTGGGACAGATATCGCGTACTCTGCTCACTGTATCAACTGGTAGTTCGGAGATGGACGGCGAGTATGGCTCTTACTAGTGGTCTATTGACTCTTACTCTGGACAATACGGGCACGCCCGTCTGCAAGCCTTTTGTCACAACACCTCTGAGAGACGAGGGGACGGCACTAGCAGAACCCAACCGGAGCTCGAATTCTAAGGACGAGAAGAAGATGGAGACGCCGCTGAAATGCACAGGTTTCGACGCCTCCTTGGGTCGAATTTATCGTTATCACCCGGTCCCTACCTTGATTCTTGATGAGGATTGGTGCATCGTGGAAGTTTCAGACAGTCATTGTACCTTCTCAGGTCAATCTAGGGATGAACTAGTAGGCACTTGCGCCTGCGACGTTCCGGTCTACATCATTCCTGCGCCGGACACTTCTACTCTATATGGAGCGCTACGTACAGCTATCAGCTCGAAAGAGGTTCAAATCATTCAGGGTATACACGTCAAAAGCAAAAATTCGATATATCAGCTTCGCATAACGCCAATCTTCGAAAAATCGTCACTGATCTTTGTCGTATTGGAGGCACAAGACACTTCAAAAGATCACTGGGTCGCGACGGATGAACAGCACACCTACATGAACGAAACTTACAAAATATTGCTCGATGCTGTGAAAGATTACGCCATCTTTATGCTCGACACTCGGGGCAACATCACCACGTGGAATCCTGGCGCCGCGATATTGAAGGGATACTCTTCCTCGGAAATCATCGGCAAGCACTTCTCCATTTTCTATAGTCCTGAGGACCGTGATATAGAAAAGCCAGGTAGAGGTCTAGCACGGGCTTTACAGGAGGGACGGATGGAAGATGAAGGCTGGCGATATCGACAAGATGGATCGCGTTTTTGGGCCAACGTGATGATCACGCCCATTCACCAATTCGGTCGTCACGTTGGCTTTGTCAAGGTCACGCGTGACCTCACGGGACGGAAGGCTGCTGAGACACGCATGGTCGCAGCCTTCGAGGAGTCAGCGAAGATGAAGACGGATTTCTTGGCAAATATGAGCCATGAGATACGGAACCCCATGAACGGTATGCAGCTTGCGCTCGCGATGATCAAGGACACCGATCTTACCGACCAGCAACTTGAATACGCTTCGATCATTGAGGACTCGACATCGATCTTGCTCCAGATTATCAACGACATCCTCGACTACTCGAAGCTGTCATCTGGGTCTTTTTCTCTTCACTCCGACGTCGTGGATATCAAGGGCATTCTTGATGCTGTGATGCGCAACTGCAGGTCTCTCTTGAAACCCGGAGTTGAGCTGGATTGTTCGATCCCACCGGACTTCCCTAAAGCTGTGCGTGGTGATCCTTTACGGTATCGCCAGGTGGTTCAGAATATGCTTGGGAACGCAGTGAAATTTACGGAGACCGGCTATATTCGACTCTCTACTACTTTCTCTCTCGTCGAATCGGACCCGCAGGCATACATGGTTACAACAGAGTTTGCGGACACTGGAGTTGGAATTCCTGATTTTGCTCTCAATACTCTCTTCACACCTTTTACGCAATTTACCGATTCCGCAGCCCAGAAGTACCAAGGCACTGGCCTTGGTCTTTCGATTTGCAAAACTTTAGCTGAGCTTATGGACGGTACGGTGGGCTATAGGCCTGGTCCACAAAGCAAAGGCAGTGTGTTCTGGTTCACAGCCAGAATGGGTCGCATAGACATAGGCTATTCAAACAAGCAGCCTGCCATGCCTTCAATCGATGATGCGAAGGACCTCTTGAATAGAGTGCGGGAGATTGCGCCGCGCAAGCGTATTTTACTTGTCGAGGATAACCTTGTCAACCATATGGTAATGCTCAAGCTTCTTCAAAGCCTTGGTTTCAAGCGCATCGACGTTGCCTGGGACGGGGCGGAGGCCGTTCGACAAGTCAAGCAAACGACTTTGTCCTACAATGTGGTTCTCATGGACATCAGCATGCCGGTGCTAGATGGTTTGGAAGCGACATCGCAAATCAGAGGCATGGGCATTGACGTGCCTATAGTTGCCCTTACAGCAAATGCGCTAAAGGGAGATATGGAGACGTATCTTGCTAAGGGGATGAATGATTATATCGGAAAACCGATCCACCGCGAACAGTTGATGCAAGTCCTCTGGAAATGGATGGGGACCTGACAGGCCCCTTAAACAGAACGTTAAATACAGTACAGTCGGATCGGTCTTCTCGTCCATCAAGCATCCTCTGTGACAGAATACTTTCCTGTTCTCCCTTTCCCGTTCGGGCCAGGCCTGGAGGAAGGAAAAGTGTGATCGTCCACCTACTTGAAACAAGTACCCAGATTGCCTCGACAGAGATATCTCGACCACATCTGGAGCTGCTTTTCAATGGCAATCTTGTTGAAGCGCTTGGTCATATTACGCTGGGATTTATCGTTGAGTGGCACAAGAATCGCAGTGTCATTAGCTTAGCCCTTATCCCGTCGTTGCGGGGTTTTTGTCGAAGATGAACCTACAACCACATCTGATAGAGTCCCCCTGATCCCTCTTCCTCTCCGCGTTCCTGAGCTTGTCGACACAAACGAGCGAGCGGGAAGAAATCATTCGGACATACACGGAGCTGTATGCTATCAAAAATGTTTGTCTCGTCCCTATTGGACCGAAGGTTGTTTGGTTTGATTCCGAAGCCTGCGTTTTTCTATCCAAGCCCGAGCACTATGTGCAAAGCCCATATACATTGAATGTCACTGCAGCTGGAGGTCAGCCAAGCTATCCAATATCCTTTGTCCATTGAGACCGTTTTCTAACATATCGCAATTGGCGGCGCAAGCAGGTCTAGCCAGCAAATCACCGACTTCTCTACCTCCCGAGCTCACTGTACTTTGAGCATCGATGATGTTTCCGCAAACTCATCGCGTCCGGACGATCTCTGGCATATCACATCACTGTTCGCCTAATTCACAGAAGGTGGGTACGATGATTGTAACAGCACCACAAGAGCCCTCGGGTTGTAGGACCCCTTGGACTCTCCCATACAGTCTATACTATATTTTCTACCCCTAATAAGCGCTCACGTCATATTTGCTTTGGAAGGATGGTTTAGGTGCATGCCTGCGACGACTACACGTAGATCAGATTAACCCTGTGCGAATATCATCCGGTCCTGAACGGCGATCGTAGAGAGATATTTTTGCCAGGTCTGGTTTCAGATGGCTTATGTTGAACCCCGATCGGACTTCAACCGTGTTATATCAGTAGCGGAGCATGCTGTATCGCATGGCTCAGGAATACGTCCACAGAAAGTAACGACCGTTTCTTCATCGCTGTAGTGGACATTCTACGAGAGCTTGAGTGGACTATGGATCGTAAGTACTGACGGGAAATTATTGACGAAGTTGCGACGGCTCCTACATGTAGAAGGAGCTGATCAGATATTCTTGAGCCAAAGCTTCCCAATGACAAGTTGAACACGAGGGAAAGCTACACTCACTCTCGCAATCCCTCTATGATGTAGGCATTCTAGTGTAGAATAGGTTCAAGTGACTAGCAATAGTCATCGCAAGCAATTTCTTTGACGACGCAAGAAACAGAGCCTATCGCATAATCATCTTGAATTGAGCCCACGATTCGGATTTTCGAGACACATCACATGGCTCTACACCCGTAGGTCTGATCTTGAGCGTACAGTATATTGCGTGATCATAGATGAGCAATGTGTGAATCAGATCATTTCAACTGAGTTGGTGGAGGCTGTACGTCAAGGCGTGACCAACAGGGATCAAAATTGCCTTGCGAAATCAAAAAAATGCAATTGAAGTTTCTATGATGTGGGTGACATGGCAAGAAACCGCGCTGCCTCCATGAGACGTTGAACACCCCTCTCTTCACCACCCGACCATTCACTACAACAGTAATGTTTCGCTACACACATTTCACCGCATCGACATCAACACACCAACACATCAACACACCAACACATCAACACACCAACACATCAACACACCAACACATCAACACACCAACACATCAACACACCAACACATCAACACACCAACACATCAACACACCAACACATCAACACACCAACACATCAACACACCAACACATCAACACACCAACACATCAACACACCAACACATCAACACACCAACACATCAACACACCAACACATCAACACACCAACACATCAACACACCAACACATCAACACACCAACACATCAACACACCAACACATCAACACACCAACACATCAACACACCAACACATCAACACACCAACACATCAACACACCAACACATCAACACACCAACACATCAACACACCAACACATCAACACACCAACACATCAACACACCAACACATACCGCTCCGCACGAATCGAATCGAATCGAACTTTTGGCAAATTCGATTCGATTCGAACTAATATTGAACATAACGATTCGTACGAATTCGAATTCAAGACCGATTCGACTTCGATTCGAAGTTCGCGAACTTTTTTGTTCTAAAGCTTCATTGGGAAGGCGGTCAATCACGCCTGTTGTTCAATACGATAGCTAGCAATCAATACCTCATACAGGTAGTCTAATAATTAGTTAATTAATAGTTGGATACAGAGATAAGTAGGCTAGATTCAGTCTGATATCAAAATTGGGCAATCTGACCTTAAGATTAAGAAGCTGTAGGGCAGTATTAATTGATGCAATTTTCTTCCAAAACCTGCATCCAAATATATATTATTCGACTCCTGAGGTTACTCCACAGATCGATAATCTTATATGTGGTCTGTTTTGCTTCAAATTATACTAGCTCATAGATCGTACTGAGATACACGTAATATATCAATATAGAGTTATAGTATGAATAGTTGCACATTGCATTTAATGAAGAGTAGATGGATAGTCTAATCGGGTTAGCGGAGACTCCACAAGAACGTGTCTTCGCGCATACGTGCTTTTACCAAGAACAACATCCAAATGGGGTTCAAAAGCTACTGCAAACCGTCACTTCAGGGTGCCCGAGGGTAAGCGATCGATCAAGACACAAGCTTGAAATACTAATATAACGTTACATATGACTTCTCCACTTGCTACAACAGTTGACTGTCCTAATACTAGGAAGAATAAACGCGATTATGCGGCGCTTAATAAATATGGCCTCCTTGCAGAGGATAAATACCACTTCCGCCTCCCCGAAAGAAGATGGCGGTGCGGTCCGCCCTTAAGTCGCCGACTCCTCCGATTTCAACCTCTCCTACAGCTCCCAGCAATGTCTCTATGAGTTTATCGAATCTTGATACGGATATACTTCCTTCGCAATCAATATCTCAGGTCGAATGCGAGGTAGATAGAGTCAAAATCAAGCAGAAAGATGAGACCAGGTCGAAAGAGCGGAGCTGGGTTTGGAAACACTACCTTACTACACCTGAATCTGGTACCTGGAGATTAGGAAATAAGGAGCGGTCCGAGCTTAAACACCTGTGTATTGTGTCGCCATCCACCTGCCGATTCTTTCGATTTACATCGAAACTGCGATCATCAACCACAGCGTTGAAACAGCACCTGCAGCAAACCCACAAGCTCTTCGAGGACGGCCATTCAGGGTGCCAAGGTCCGTTAAGCTCATGGATTTCTAAGGAAAAAAAGCTCCCATTCGGAGAAGCTGACTTGAATTGGATTGTATCAACCTGCCAACCGTTTACATGCGTCGAACAGCCTTCATTCAAGGCTATGTTGAGGTCTGCAGGCTTTCAGGACTCCATACCAAGTGCGGATACTATGTCGCGCCGATTATGTCTTCGGCTTGATGCTCTTGACAGTGAGCTTCGAATCTTATTGTCTTCAGCATCCTCAATTGCGCTATCTTTGGATGGTTGGACAAGTCAGAATTCATTGCCAATGCTAGCCATTAATGCTCACTGGATGTCCTCTGCCTTCCAGCAATATCGAGCTTGTATTGAGTTCGTTGAAATTGAAGGCAGCCACTCTGGAGAGAACCTTGCTAATATCGTTGCGACGGTTCTCGAGAGGTTTCATATATCTGATAAAGTTATGACAATTACAGCTGACAACGCATCGAATAACGATACCCTACACCGATATCTCTACCAAAAGCTGTCTCAGCGGTACGATGAGTACCTGGCCGAGACTATCATTCGAGAAGGGACGATGAAATTTACCCATAACTCCCAAATCCGCTGCTTTGCTCACATCTTGAACTTGGTTATGAAAACTATATTGAGGTCTCTACGCGCTAGTTCGCATAAGGAAGCCTGTGATCTCCTTGATGATGTTGCTAAGAGGAGCTGGAAGACGGTCAACGCTCCTACTTCGCCTATTGCAAAGCTTCGACTACTTGTCCTTTGGATTGCGCGATCTCCTCAGCGGATACAGAAGTGGGATATCGACCTGGTTGTACAAAGGCTATCAATTACGATGTTGATACTCGGTGGAACTCTACCTTTGTTATGATTGTGAGAGCTGAAGAGTGTCGCCGTCAGCTCGAAGATACAGTCAACGATGATCCAGATATCGAAGCCTTACGTCTCACACCCAGCGACTGGAGACAGCTCTCGGATATCAAGAAGATCCTGGCTCCCTTCAACGAATATACCGATACGTCTCTCGGGATAGCCCTTCAATTCATATGGCGGCGCGTATGTTTGGAGAGCTCCGTTCTATACTCCTCGCTATTAAGGAACGACGAGGCGAGTGGCAGAAGGTCTCACCAGCAATAACTGTTCCTGTTTCCGTGGAATCTCACTCCTAGAGAAGTACCACGACTGCGTCAAAGACAACGACATATACTATATCGCAAGCGTTCTGGACCCTCAAATCAAGACCAAGTGGCTCAAAACGCTACTAGATGGAGAGAAGATTATTGACCGAATCCGGGAGTTCCTGAAGAAAGCATATTCCGCTCCAAAACAGCCTGTGTCGACTACTCCAAGCACCAATTGGAAGAGCTTCGAATATCGATTTCTGGAAGCCTTTCAACCTACACAGTATAACGTCGCTGAGTCTGATATCGATAAGTATTTCGATACTCCGACAATCAGCACTGGTTTCGATATAAGCCAGAGCCAGTCCGAGTTTATACGAAACTGGTGGAAGGCCAACATGCTTGAATTTAGTTGTATGGCAAAGGTAGCACAAGATCACCTTGCTATACCGGCAGCAGAGGTAGATATCGAGAGATTGTTCAATGGTGGGAGAGATGTGCTGGGGATTCGACGTTTCTCCATGAAAGGCAAGACCCTTGGGACCTTATTAAGACTGAAAGATGCTGCACGTTGGAAGTCTTAATAGTTAGACATTAATAGCTTTTTTGGGCATGCAGGTGTTTGATATTCTAGACCTTATTTGCAGAAGTATTCTTGTAGGGACCGGGCATCACGAAACCTCGTTCCACAAACCATTTTTCCTAAAAAGGCTAGATATTAGTTCGCGAACTTCGAACAGTTCGAAAATTCGTGCGGAGCGGTACGCGTCGCGCATCGACAGAATCTTCGTGGCCATCCTAGTGGGGATGTGGTCAAGGAGGGCAATGTTGCCTTCGACATCTTTTCCGAATGCTCCATTAACATCTTCTCTGGAGACTTTTGTCGCCATGAAGGTGGGCTTCTTTGGATCTTTTGGGCCACCACCGTCGTCATCTTCGTCGTCGGTTGAGGGCCGCCTCTTTCGATAGCTTGCGTGCCCCAGTATATGCTGTACTTGGCTTTGCCTTGTGTCCCTTTCCATTCTTCTTTTGATCCTTCAGCCTGGGATTCTTGCTAAAGCATTCGGAGTCCACATGGTAAAGTTTCCGGCAAAATGAGCAATATGGAACGTTATCAATCTCGATTCGACATGTCGTTCCGTTGGATGACGGTATGAGTTTCTTATCACCTGGCCCTCGGATTAGAGCGAGAGCAGGAAGCGCTTGCGCATCCGTTGGTTGTTTGTTCCATTGCCCCTTCCTAAGTTCTTCCTCAATTGCCTTGTTCTCGATATAGTCGAACGTGGGCGCCGCTTTCGTGATGTTCCCATTTGCGTCCCTCTCATTAACAAGATCCATTTGCCGAAATATATGATCGCGAAAGCTTTCGTACTCAGGACCTAGTGCGTGCATGAAAAAGAATGTTCGCTCAATCTCAGGTCACGCAGTCAGGGTCAAGGAGGAGTTTTCCCGCATGGATTTTCCTAATCTCGGCTCCGAGGGCTTGGGCGCTTCCACATTTTTCTCTTGTGAGGGACATGTACCGTCGCTGGAGATTAACGAAAGTGCCAGTGCCATCTGGTGTGAAGCTGTCTTTTACTGCCATTAAAAGTGGCTGAACTCGAGAAAAACTGAAGGCACTGACCCTCTGCGCCGCATTGTAGGTCAATTTTGCCGTGATCATCGCAGAGTAGAACTTTTGACGATGAGTCCATTGCTGCGCCTCGACTTCTTCAATCGGTGAAGTTGTTCCATCGTCAGCGACAGGGGCTATCCGAATGAACTCATTTACCTTCTAGTTCCACAGAAACCAGTCACTAGAATTATCAAGGATTGGAATATCATTATAGAATGCATTTAGACCAAACTGCTCAAATTTCGTGATGTCAGTAATGGTGTAGACGGATGCTCCTCTGAGATGAAGAATTCTAAGCTGGAGATGTCGTCGGATAAACTGGAGGTAACCGGGGAATCACGATCTGATGAGCAAGTAGGAAATACAATAAAGCAGTTCTTTCTCACCTCTCAAGTCAGATTGCCATCTAATTTAAGGCCCTTCAAAGCGAACCAACCCACCCAATTTCTGCCCCACACTCCCCATGCCTACGCCCGAAAACTACTACTCCATCTTGCCCTCAAATCAACAAAGTTGTTCGCATCTCCACCGCTTACTCCACCGCTTACTCCACCTACCATCCACGTGATGACGCTGTCCTGCTTTTCTTGCGGGACCGAGTGGAGCGACTTGGACCCAGCGCACGCTCATCTTACAAAATAACCTATGGAAACTCACGAGATGCTAGATATGTGCCGTGATGTGCAGCAGCGGCTACCTCCATACACTGACCAAAGCCCACCAGTGCCCACGAATCCGCCGCCCGTCGAAAACGTATATCAACTTGAAGACGACGGGTTCGAGACCCGAAGTCAATGTGCAATGGCGTCATCCTACTAGGAGTGATCTTCCCGTTGGTTTCATGGCTTTGATCGCTGGTAGGTATGGCAGCTATATCAGCAGCCTAAGGCGCGTCGGACATATGGTACACCAGGACTCGCTATCTCACTAGGGTTCGACTACAACTACAGAGATGCCGCAAACGAAGGTAATGCGCAGCATTGGTTGGAATGAAAGATAACAGGGCTGCTTATGACTGCTTTACAAAAAATGAGGAAATCATTAAAGACCCACATATACCTCATTTTCAAAACTTTTACTTTTCCATAGCCTTCTCGAATAAGGAGTGGAATAGCGATTCCGTTTTCTCCATATCGACTTTGGCTGCTTGGTCCATCAGGCGTTGGGATCTGCTTATTATCTGATCATGTAGGGACTGCCAGTCGACACCGACAAGCTGCCCATCACGCTTGACAATGTTTCCGTCGACGATAACGGTGTCAATGTTCTTCGGTGATACATGGAAGACCACAGTTCCGATAGGGTTCACAACGGGCACCGTGTCAATGTCGTCACAGCGGAAGATCACCAGGTCAGCCTTTTTGCCAGGAACGATAGAACCAATCAACGACTCCATATTCATAACCTCTGCCCCTCCCAAGGTTGCCATGCGTAATACGTCTGCTGTCTTCCTGCGGACATCTCTGTGTACTGTATTATCATAGTCGCGGGCTCGTTGCGTCTGAAGTGCCAACCTCATCTGTGCCATGAAATCATTTCCTTGATTCGAAGTAATATCGAGTCCAAGGCACGTTCGACAGCCCAGATCAGCCGCATGCCATACAACGGGATATCCCATCCCCATCTGCAGCTCAGTATCGGGCGTCCCGACAATACCAGCCCCATAATTCCGTACGGCAGCCATCTCGCTATCTGTCATCCAACCTCCGTGACTGAACACAAGGTCAGACCCCATCAGTTTCGCATCGACAAAACTCTGGACGACTTCTGGCTTAGGGGCCCCGTGAGATACCACTGAAGCATGTACGGTCGTGAGCCTGGCTCTCAGATTTCTCGCGAGTTCTAGTTCCGCGATGTTTTCTTCCCGGGACTGCGTCGGTGGGTCGTTCAATGCAATACCGAATGTGAGAAGCGAACTGTGGGGATCATTGCTCGGAAAATGTTCTTGGCGCACACGGAAAGCATCATCAACTCGTGCGGCCTGGTCAAACGTGTCTGTCGCAGTACTCGCGTGATCCCCAGGTTCTTTTGGGTTCTGGTAGAACCCATAGCAGAATGTGCCTCGAATTGCTGCATCCTTCAGGCCCTTCACAGCTGCATCAGCGTGTGCGGGCGAGTTTATAACATGGCAGTGGTCCAGGACGGTTGTGATGCCGCTGTTGAGCAGACTCAATGCAGCAGCATAGTTGGCGTAGTAGACATCATCTGGTGTGTACAAACTCCCATGGACACTCCTCAGGTGACATGCATAACCAAACAGGGACCAATCAACCGTAATGCCGCGCAGGAGGTGCTGCCACATGTGATGGTGGCCGTCGACGAACCCCGGAGTAATAATGCAATTTTTTGCATCAATGGTGAACACATTGCTCTCGGTCGGCAAAGATAGGTCTTGGCCTATAGCATTTATCCGGTCATTTTCTATCAGAATGTCGCAATTGTCGAGGGGCTTCCCCTCCGATGCCTCCATAGAGATCACCGTTCCCCCTTTGATAAGAATGTATGAATTTGGCATAGTGTACCGTCTTCAATCACAGTGATAGATCAGAAAATATCGTGAAAATGCAAAGAGCAATGCAAAGACTTGTCGAGACAGCAACAGCAGTTTTATATTTATGGTTGACGTCACTGAGTCTGCCCGCGTCATTCGAAGTACTCATCGCCAGCACAATATGAAATGAGTGTGTTTTTAAATTATATCCTGAATAGAGGTATAGGTAAAATAAGTAAATTTCGAATAGTTGTCTACAAACTAATTGTCCAAATTGTCCACCTCGTCGGATCTACCAATCTATACACAGTATACGCACTCTTGTTAATCGCCTGTTTATTCCAATTTAGACTAGGCTGATAACTGAGTAGCTAACCGCTCAAAACTAATATTCAATATCTCCACAACGTTGCACCATGGATCCGTAACGTAAACACACTCAATACCTCCCGTGTTGATCATTTGCCCAATCATTTGACCTCCAGACTCGACCACTTCCCTCGCCAAGCAAGCTGGGTCAGGATCAGTCACACAAATATGGAAAACTCCCTCTAGATTGTACTGAAAGAACTTTGCCTGAGGGACTGGGCGTGGATCAATGAATTCAATCACCTCAAGACTGGCCCCATTTCCAGTGGCCATATACGCAATTTTATACTCATTCAAACTGGCCGGATAGATCCGGAATATCGCCGCGTCTGGTGTTTCCGACCTCTTGATATGCATAATATCGCCCATCTGTTGGAAGCCCAAAATCCGACTATACCAGTCCACGAAAGGTTCAATGTGGGCCACGGACACAGCAACGTGGTTCAGCGGTCGGGGAGGGATTTTCTTGAGATGGGTTAGCTCGGACTGAAAGGACAGATAGGGAAGCTTAGAATTCACATGGGCCTGCACCTGCATGTTAAAGTAATTGGGCGTGTCTGAATAAGATTGAGAGTGAATCAAGGATAGTTACACTGCGACAGAATTACGGTGGGGTCTCCTGGCATTATATATCTGGATGCACCGAATATATAGCATATTTATGACGTCTAAATTGCTTCATTTATGTTTCGCATTTGAAATAACGATGACATATAGACCCCAGAGCAAATGTAGTAAGCCGCCGCACTCCCCGAGGCCAACCGTACGGACATGTCATTTCCGGAAGCCAATCGGCCTCTCGGCTTTTACAGTGACGTTTCATTAATGTTTTCACCCAAATACATCTACCTTTGACCGCTCTTACTATACCGCCTACCCATTCCTATACAGGCTTCTGATCCACTGACTTTTTGGATTAGCGTTGATTAAATCTGTGCCTACAGTCCTAAGAGAGTTGGGTATATATATTGGGGTAACTCACCACAATATCGGTCTACCTAAATAGAATATATTGTAAAAAACCATAACTGTATTAGGATTATTATCAATTGCCAGAGTCATGGTAAAGATGCGCAGTGCTTGAAATAGACTTTGGGGAACCGCAAATGGGTCGGCCCACAACGCTAACTCCTGCCATGTCCGAGAGCCAATCGTTTTCTTAGCTTCTAGTGTAAAAACCGGAGACATTATTTACGTAAGCTCACGTGGTCTGTCCAAAATTGGTGTAAATTTTTACAAGCTGTCTGGGAAGTGTTGGGCTCGAAGAGAGTATAATCAGGGAAAAGCTTGGTGCAGGAGAAGATATATAGCTTCTAGAACGTTCTACAGACCAGATAGAAAAACAGCAGCTTGCAACTTGACAGGAAACTTACTCAGCAACTAGGAGAACAACCACGGATCGTTTTTAGCCTACCATTCTTTCGCCAAAGTCTGCGCGATATTCCAATTACCTGACCTGCCCCAGCAGAACCTCCTAAACAACAAATACCCGCATTCCCAGGCTGACTGCCATCAAATTTGGGCTTGCGGATCGTGTCTGGACCTTTGCAAATCCTTCCAATTTCTTCTCCGGGCCACAAATAGAACCTCCTTGATCTACTATCCCGTGGGTCGTCGCTGAGCTTTCCATCGCAGAACCGTTCCAGCGTCCATCCACATTCACGCGCGTTATTTGATTGGTCCGACTAGTGCTTCTTGTGTCCAGGGTCTCATTATGGTATGATCGTAGCGTTGCAATCTCGCGAGGTGGACTGGTGATCACGATAACATAGCTCGTGAGTCTTGTTGCAACAGTGCACATGGCTGTCCTGGAAACTAGGCTCGGTTTCCCATGGAAGGCTTTCCAATAAGGTCTGGACTTTGATTATGCCCTCCCAAAGAAAGACAATCTTCATCCTGAGTTTAAGAGTATGTCAGTGTATGTGCGGCCAGGGAGTAGAGGTTCTAGTAAAGGCAACATTAGCTGGCTGTGAGTAGACAGGAAAGAAACAACATTCAGCGGCGCGGGGCCAGGGATGAACAGGATTGATTCTAGCGAGACCAAAGGGTCCTCCGGCCAACCGCAGGTACAGCTCAGCGTTTCTGTCGGCCACAAAGTCTCCAACCCATTATTTCAACGTCCGTTAAAGCACTTCAACCCTCATGAAAGAGACGGTGACCGTGGCTAGAACGGGCAGATGTAGACTGCCACCGCGTTGAGCGATTTAATTGCAAATTCAATGGTATGTAGGGATCATATTTTTGCGGCGTTACTGTCTTTTCAACAGTTGATGAAAGTGCTTCACCACACTCAACGCAGGTTTGAAAGCAATGAATTCAGGTCGAAACTTGAGTCTGTAAGCCACAAAGTCTCCAAACACCATTTCAACGTCGTTTAACTCGCTTCAACGACGCCTATCAACGAGATAGTGGTTCTTGCTACCATCTGCGCAACTGGTTCTTTGGTAGAAACGTAGCCTAAAAAATATAAAAGGAGCCGGATTTCCAGCCCAAAGAAATCAGGACTTCGGTCCTCACACTTTGATGCATCATAGTGTCCCTCTTTTGCCTGCGGGCTTGAGAGCTTCCGTAACCACGGCTGTCGCTGCCCACGAGCCCAGCGATGTAAGCAATGAGCCCTGTGTATGTAAAAATGTGCTTCGCAGGATGGGCTCTGCGTCAACAATATTCCTCGCAGGGGGGTGCTGCGAAATCAAGGACTTCAGAGCTTCCGTGACCACGGCTGTCGCTGCTCCGAGCCCAGCGATGTAAGACATGTGCTCCCTCGCTGCCCTGAGCCCCGCGAGCGTAAAAGGTGCTTCGCAGGACGAGCTCTGCGTCAACAAATGTGCTTCGTAGGGAATTGCTGCGTTAAGAAGGCCTCTAGCAATGTGCAGGCACCTCTTCGCGGTGCTAGGGACCAGTATTCGAGTATTCAAGAGTACTCGAAGAAGCAAAGATCTGCGCAACATCTTGATGATGTATTTCGTATTTCGAAGGATCATCATTGGAGAAATAAAATGAAACCTAGATAGATGCAAACCGATCATCAGAATCGTAAATTCAAGATTAAACCTTCGTTATCGAGCGCCGTGTTCCCAACCCTCCTGTCTTCACGGTTTGCGGTCGGCTAGTCTTCCCGCCGCAATAGAATGCATCTGCCATCAGGGCGTAGAGCGAACAAAATGGTGAGTATTTTGGTGCATCGCGGATGTGTTGATGAGTGTTGATGAGCGTTGATGAGCGTTGATGAATGTTGATGGTCGTTGATGGTCGTTGATGGTCGGTTCGAAAATTGAGTGTTGACAACGTTGGGCCAAGCTTCAACGGGTTGACGGGTCGAGCACATCCTACTGTGACCTCGCGTTCCGCAGTCTAGTCGGACAGACCCACAGCTCAACACAACCAACACCACACTAAAGCGAGGCTAGGGAGAAAAACCCATGACTTCTCGGGATGAAATTGTAGGCCTTTTTCAGTGATTCAACGTTGAATCGCTCACAGATGAGGTATCAGCACAAGAATCATGAGCCTGTGATTGCGGATGGAATATCTCCCACAAAATCTCAATTTAAGAGGGCCGTGAAGGATTCAGCAGTGAGCCAACGTTTCTTGGCCTACCCAGCATCCCTTTTTCTCAACAACACTCGTCTCTCTCACTGAGCTAAAGGCATAAAAATTGTCGCTGCATGTCGCTGCAAATATTTGCGGTAAAAGAAGAAATGGGTTTCAACAGGCCTCAATTAAGAGAGTTGTCCCTCAACGCGTTCTACCAAAGCAGAGCACTTGCGCAACAGAAGGAGCCGAGAAGCCTATAAATACGTCCTCTACCCCCGGCAATTTGCTCTACATTTTATTCACTTGACTCTGCAAAATCGAGCAGGCTTGTGTCTGAGCCACTCGATAAGTTCTTCCCCATTGATCCAGTACTGAAATTCCCACTGTACTGACATTTATAGAATACATCGTGGATTAGCAAGCCAGACAGTGAGAGGTACAGGTATGATTCCCACCAGATGCAATGCCATTCACACCAGCCGATTAAAGATACGAGTTTTGGATTAGCCGGTCAAGATGTCTATGCGAAGATGCCTCCGCCACGGCAGTCGAATGAGCTGATCTACTGTACAACCTCTGTGTGTATTCCCAAGAGAAAGCGCGAATATCCGCGTCGCAGGTATGTGAATCTTAGCCTGACTTGTCTGAATTCTACTGATCCTGAAGACGATACGATTCCAATAGAACCGACATTCGACAACAATGCACGAGCGCAAGGACCGCAACTCTTTGCCGTTCTTCGTCCCTAGGCTTGCCCACCAGAACATGTGAGTCATGGATTATGTCGCGCATCTACAAGCTAATGAATGACAGTGAGCATTGACATCGCACCAGAGGGCCCGAGGATACAGCATCCCATTAGTGCTCGATACAAAGCCGTGGCCTACACATTATTCTTGTCCCCGCCGCTTCAACCACGCAACAAACCCTAAGTGAAGAAGGAACGGGCTAATAACAGGTGCGGACATCCGATTGCGAGCTTCGCTGCATGTAAGCTTGAGACGTCTATTCTTCCTGATAATGTGAGTGATTTATCGCGCCTTCCGCTGTGCTATATCACTTGTTGCGGATTTTTGTGCTCCAAATCACGAACACTATTACTGATTTTTATGCCACAGTACATGGGAGCAGCCATTGCCACTGTGAAACATACATGTTGGGAGTTATATCGCCGGATCGGAGATAAGACCAAGGCGTCACTACGACGCGTGCTCCATCGCGTCTTCCCCCTCGACCTCACCGCCTTCACTCTGAACGGCGGAGTGTATAAACCCCTCGCTGTCCGCGTCGCGAGGTCCTATCGCTTTACGACTGTACAATTTATTTCCACAGGTGAATTCGTCACGCGACTTTGGCTGTAAAAAGGTGCCCGGTGTACCCAGCGCAGCTTCTTCGAAGCGGCAGCCGGAGGTTGCGACGAACTGGATACAACATCATGTTAACATGGCATGATCGTTGACTGCATTGATCAAGAGAATTGTAAGTGATCTCGTCGGTAAGATACGACCATAAAGCTAATTTATCGTCTCGTCTGAGGCGAACGTTCTAAAAACTCTATGAGTAGGTAAGTCATAACAACTCGTCCAAGTGGTACGCCTTGTTGACCCGGATCGTACAACAGGAGGTCCCCTCATATTCCCGTCACTCGAGTGAATTACGAATCGAGCATGCCTGCTCGAGCTCCTCTATACCGATGCGATCGCATGCTGTCTATCATTTCCACATAACTACTGGTGGCATCGATGATGAGCCAATGTAAGGTCCAGATCGTCTCGGCCCTTCTCTCAGTCGACTCTGTGCATCAGTCATGTGCTGATGTGTCTACCCGATACAAAGCTCAAGCCACAATGGGCTTATACCACCGTGTCTCGGCATTCGAACACCACGAAAGAATAGCCTCCTTGTAGATCAAATTCCTAACGTCCAATGGGTGATCCTCATTATCCTCGATTCGCATCTCACGTCTTTTGATACCTAGCAGCTCGACAGGCACCGGGATGAGCTCATGTTCCAGTCTGGCTCATGGCGGACGAGTCCTACTTTCGCCGACGAGCAGGCTGTGAGTCTAAGTCTGCGTGCAAGGAGAAGGAGAGGCGGGACCCCATTATTTCGAGCCTACAGATGAACATTGGCCATATCAGGTACGAACCGATAAAAGGAGACGGTAGGGTGTCGAGTCATAGCCGAGTCAACTAGAGAGCCACGAGCAAAGAGATGCCGTCCGATAGTTTCACCTGATCCTACTCCGCGTTGCTGAGCCGGTTGATGTATTCCAGCGGGGGAAGCTAACAAGCGGAAACGAACAAGTGAAAATGAATCAACCGGACATGCACGACGCTGCATCAAGAGCACCGTCAGAACTGTTGTGGTGTCTTTGGATATACGCTGGCTGGAGCTGATGCCTAAGCACGCTTTTTTCTATCCAAGCCGGAGTAACGTGTGCAAAGACCATTTCCCCCGGACGTCGCTGCATCTGCAGGTTAGTCAACCCGAGCGCGTGTATATCTCACTGAAATCGTCTTCTGACATATCGCGTGTAAGCGGTTTTCTCAGGGAATGGCCGAGCTCTCTACGTCCCCTACGTCCCCTGTCCTTCCTTGGGCATCAAATATATTTTGTCAAACCTCATCGTACCCTGGACAACATTTGGCATATCACTGTTCAAGCAGATCCTTTGTGGAGGTGGGTTGGATGTCTGCACAACTTTACTCAGAGCCATCCTCTGTGCGACCTCTCTGACTATCTGTGGCAGCCTATGCTAAAATTTCTACCCCTAATCAGCATTCATATGGTTGCTTTCGGCGGGATTGGTTACGCGCATGTCTGCTGCGGCTCCAATCCAAGTAGATTGCATCACCAAAGTTCGTCGTAAATCCTGGCGGAATCGCCTTTACCAGATCTAGTCAAGATGGCGTTTGCTAGACCCGGTCGAGCTACAACCATGTTCTCTACACAGTAGAGTATGCTCGATCGCGTGAACTCGGGTACTGTGCCCAAAAAGTAATGGCGATCGCTTTGGGTGCAATAGTGGATGTTGATAATGGGAGAGGACAGGCGATATCAATCGTAGTTGCTTACGGGATTATTCACGGGGTTGCGACGGCTCCCATGTAGAAGCAGCCAATCGGAAATTTTCGAGCCAAGCCCCTCAATTTCTTCGTTGTCTTTATTGGGAATCCACTTTGACTCGCGACCGTTGTGGATGTAGGCATTCTACAGCAGAGTAGGAGTAAGTGACTTGCAAGCCGCCTGAAGCGGCAAATTCGACTACGCGAGGAACAGTCTATCGCATCACCATAATTATCTGAGCAACAAAATGTATTTCGAGCGCTCCCCATTCAATGCTTCTTCTACACCTGGTAGGTCTGATCGTGGGTGTTTTGCCTAATTATAGCTTCACCGAGGGATATTGGTGTTTGCATTGGACCAGCTCGATCGAATTGGAGGCTGTGTGCGAACTTTACTGGGTAAACACCAGGGGACCACCGTAGCAAGTGATGCCAAATGGTGCAGAATGAAACAATGAAACTGTTATCTCTGTCATAGGTAGACTTCCGGACCGGCCCAAAAGCCCAACCCGACCCCAACCCGCAGATGGGCTATGGGCCGAAAACAATACAGACATGCCAATTCTTGGCATTTGCATAAAAAATGCAGATTTTCCCAGTATCAATTATCTGTGGAAACAGACACTCATTGTGAGAAGTTAGCTAGCTTTTGGTATGAAATTGAATCCTATAAACCTACAAATGACGAGTTCCACTGATGAAAGTGTCATACTTGAACGGGAAGATACACCTACTTCTGTCTATATGAAATATATATATCTATGTGCTGACGCTCACTAATCCTCTAAGTGCCAGAATAGTACAAAATCCTGGTCAAATTCGACTTTTTCTTGGTAATTGCTATTCAATCGGGTCTATAGTGTAGCCATTGTTTCCATGACTTTTATTACCAGGTCGTTGCCGTTGAACCTTGATATCTTGCTTCTTGGAGTGGTTGAACCCCCGGATTGGGCCAGGGAAAACGTCGGGCCGAGATCTGGGCTTATAGACTAGAACATGCATAAAAAACAGACATTAATCAGCAGGGTTATGAATGCCAATACCGTAGTTGTGTGCATAGAAATGGGCTTGGTTGGGCTTTGCTGAAGTCTAGTGACCATCACTCAACTTCACCGCCTGGCCATATACCACAATACACACATCAACACCCTCGTCCATACTATCGTCAACGCTCATCAACGTTCATCAACGTTTATCAACACCCATCAACGTTCATCAACATTCATCAACGACCATCAACGTTCATCAACGTTTATCAACACCCATCAACGTTCATCAACGTTCATCAACGTTCATCAACGACCATCAACGCTCATCAACGCCCGGTCAACACATCCACGACGCACCAAAATACTCACCGTTTTGTTCGCTCCACGCCCTGATGGCAGATACATTCTATTGCGGCGGGAAGACTAGCGGACCGCAAACCATGAAGACAGGAGGGTTGGGAATACGGCATTCGATAACGAAGGTTGAATCTTGAATTTACGATTCTGATATTGATTTGCTTCTATCTAGGGCTCATTTTATTTCTCTAATGATGATTTTGGACTACAAAATACATCATCAAGATGGTGTGCAGATCTTGGCTTCTTCGAGTACTCTTGAATACTCGAATACTGGTCCCTAGCACCACGGAGAGGTGCCTGCACATCGCTAGAGGCCTTGTTCACGCAGCAATCCCCTGCGAAGCATATTTGTTGACGCAGAGCTCGTCCTGCGAAGCACCTTTTTACGCTCGCGGGGCTCAGGGCAGCGAGGGAGCACATTTTTACACTCGCGGGGCTCGGGGCAACGAGGGAGCACATTTTTACACTCGCGGGGCTCGGGGCAGCGAGGGAGCACATTTTTACACTCGCGGGGCTCGGGGCAACGAGGGAGCACATTTTTACATCGCTGGGCTCGTGGCAGCGACAGCCGTGGTCACGGAACCTCCCAAGCCCGCAGGCAAAAGAGGGACACCATGACACATCGGAGTGTGAAGACCGAAGTCCTGATTTCTTTCGGCTGGGAACCTGGACCCTTTTATAATTTTTTGGCTACGTCTCTACCAAGGAACCAATTGCGCAGATGGTAGCGAGAAAAATTACTTCGTTGGTAGGCGTTGAAGCGATCGCAATGACGTTGAACTGATGTCTGGAGACTTTGTGGCCTACAGAGTCAAGTCTAGCCTGGACTCATTCCTCTCAAAATCGTACGTTGAGCGTGGTGAACCATTATCATCACCTGTTGAGAAGAAAGTAACGCCGCAAAAATATGATTCCTACATATCATTGAAATTGCAATCAAATCGCTCAACGCGCTTTACCTCTACACCAGATCATTCTGGTTATGGGCCACCGTCTCGTTGAAGAGGATTGAAATGTTTGACAACGCTGAAATAGTGTACCGGTTGTTGGCCTCAAGGAGTGCCTCCCATTGATCCCACTAGAATTTTGTCTATCTCCTAGCCCCGCACTGCTCGAACGGTACTTATTTTCTGTTGCTCGCGGCCAACTGATGTTGCCTTCACTGGAAGTTCTGCTACCTGGCGCCACAGACACTGCGAACCTACTCCCAAATCCAGGATGTTGGCTGTATTCTTTGACGGAGAATCAAAAAGTCTAGACCTTGTTGGAAAGCCCAGAATAGGAACCCGAGCCCAGTTTCCAGGACAACGAAGTGAATTATTTCAGCTACCATGGCTCACGAGCTAGGTTCTCGTGATCGCCACCCCCTCGCCAGATTGGAACGCTACTGTCACATTGATGAGACCCTGGACACAAATAGCACCCAACGGACCAATCAAACACCGCGCGTGAATTTAGACAGACGCAGGTACGGTTCCGCAATGCAGATCCCAGCGACGACCCACGGGACAGTAGATCAAGGAGGTTCTATTTGTGGCCTGGAGAAGAGATTGGAAGGGTTTGCAAAGGTCCAGACACGACCCACAAGCCTAGACTTGACGGGGCGTCAGCGTACGGATGGAACAGGTCTTTGTTGCTTGGGAGGTCGGTTGAGGCAGATGAGGCATTTGGAATATCACACACTTTTGGCAATAGAGATCCGAACCGCGGTCGTGTTCTCCTAGTTGCCCTCGCAAGAGAGTGATTGGTCCTCCGTCGAATGGCAAGTTGCTGTTTTGTCTATCTAGCCTAACGCGTTCTAGAAGCAATACATATTTTCCTGCATCAACCTTTCCCTTAATCAGTTTAACCTCTTCGAACTCGACACTTCCTCTCCCTATCTGCTCCAATTCGATCGCCAGTCTGACAACTCTAGTAGACAGCGTATGAAAATCTATGCTAATCTTCGACACAATGGCTTACGTAACCGGGTCCCCGCCTTTTGCACTGAAAGCCGAAAACCCGATTGGCTCACGAAAATGACAGGAGCTGGCATTGTGGGCCGGCCCATCTGCGGTCCCGAAAAGTCTATCTTCAAGCACCCGGCGCATCTTTACTATGACTCTAGCGATAGAGAAATTTACAATTTCAAACACGATTCTGGTCCTTTACAATACTGATATCTGAAAAGGTCTATATCGTGGTCAGTGTGCCCCAATATTTTCCTTCAATGCTCTTGAAATTGTGGGCACAGATTTAACCAACGCCAAAAAGTCAATGGAGCAAAAGCTTGTAATTAAGCTTTCCATGAAGATCATTTATAACAACCGCATTCTCTCACCGAGCGAGCGTTTCCATGGTTACTCGAAACTCAGTTGTCGAAATGATTTGGGGTTTTCGCTCCTGATTCCACGGTCTCTGTGAAGCTAGCTTTCTCCTATGACTTGAGTCGAACCTGCTAGTCTTGGGTTGACTCAGAAAAACTTTGCTTCTCGTCAAACATGACTAGGGTGTGGATCGAAATCAAATCGTATGCCTCAGCCTCTACACTATGTATCATTCTACTTTCGATCCACCTTTCCAATCAAACACAATCAGACCTCTGTAAATTCAACCAGGCATATTTCCTAGGTTGATAAGAATCCAGACACTTCAGAAATTTCCAGGCAGCCCCTTTGCTACCGTGTCCTGATCTTGTCACGAGGACACTCATCCCGGTTCCATGGGTCTTTATATAGCCGTCTTACCAGCCCAACCTTACTCGGCTAATTACTGTACGTTGAAAGGAAACAGCAATGAATTCTCAGACCGAGTCCTACCGGCTATTGAATTATGTTACATCAAACAGACTTAGGTGGCAAATACTTTGTCTTCCGAAGTTCCTTACCCTAGAGTTGAAGGTCTTTCGTCACTGATTGGTCAAAATGTATTCCAAATTGAGCGACAGGTGCGGAAAGTATGGATGGAAGATAATGGACTTCGCAAATCCCGATCGCAAGCTCTGGTTTGGCGAACCTGACCCCACAATGTGGGAGTGGTATGGCTCACACTTTTTTATCATCACTCTAGACTCATATCTTTACAAAAATCAGGAGAAAAAAAATGGTTCGGGCCACATTTGACAACTATAACGGATTTAGGATTCCTTGGGTTGCTGGTTCGTGGCAGCGAGCTCATTACTATGGATGAACGCGAGATCGAACGCAAGACGCAACGAGGGAGTTGCAAGGTTGTGGAGCACGCACGTTGTTGGTCTGGTGGACAAAGCGATAGCCTGTCAAATAAAACTTCAATTCAAAATATGGGTTACCTAGGCTGGGCATGATACGAAGTTCATGAATTGCGATGTGGAAATTCTGTCATAGAAATAGTAGACAAAGAAAACATGGAGTGAGATACCGTCAATTAACTATGCCCCGCCCTTCACATACTCTTGACCCACAACGTCTGTGAGTTGCAGTACGCCGTCAAGCCATTAAGACCACATTCCGTACCCATACCGCTTGCTTTGTGTCCACCGAATGGGGCTTCAGGCGTCACATCGAAGTGACTGTTGATCCACACGCTCCCGGCTTCGAGCTGATCCGCCATGCGTTTCGCCCGGGATAGGTCTTTACTCCACACTGATGCTCCCAGTCCAGTCTCAGCAGCGTTGGCGCGCGTCAGAACATCTTCCTCGTCGGTCCACTTCAAGATCGGCAGGATAGGAGCGAACGGCTCTTCCTGCACCACGCGCGATGTCTCGGGCGGGTTATCGATGATGGTGGGCGTGACGAAATAGCCACTGGAGTCGGTGATGGTGCCGCCCAGGACGGGCTTGAGGCCATCAGAGGCGATACTGCAGAGTAGATCCTTGGCCTTGTCAAACTGCATGCTATTCTGGATTGGACCGAAGAAGACATCTGGCTCGGTACCTTCGCCCACCTTAAGGGCCTGGACGAACTGCACGAGCTTGTCCCGGAACTGGTCGTAGATCTTCTCGTGCACGTAGAGACGCTTGATCATCATGCAGATCTGGCTGGAGCAAAGAAAGGAGAGAATGGCCACCTGTGGAGTTAGTTAAGTGGACTCGGGTAGAGCGGGTTTGTTTACCTTGGGGATGACGGCGTCGATATCTATATCGTCGCAGATGATGGCTGGATCATTGCCACCAAGCTCGAGCGTCACTCGCTTCAGCGTCTTTGCACAGCTAGCCATCACCCGCCGACCAGTGGCTATGGAACCAGTGAAGCTAATCTTGTTGATGCCTGGATGCTCTGTGATCATGGGACCCAGGTCATCCCCACCGCTGAGGACCTGCATCACACCGGGGGGGGAAGCAGCGGGCGGCAAGCTCACCAAGCTTGAGGCTGCAGTATGGGGTGTAGGGAGAGGGCTTTACGATGACCGCGTTACCAGTGTAGATCGCAGGGACGATCTTGCCAATCGCCAGAAGAACGGGGAAGTTCCAGGGCACAATGGCACCGGCCACTCCCATCGGGACATAGCGCTGGGTGATCTTCGCCTCTTCATTATCCTGCACCACTGTCTCCGGGATTTTGATGGCACTTAGGGCGAGACACCACTGGACTGCCTTTCCCACTTCCACGTGGGACTGATCCAGGGGCTTGCCTTGCTCCTGGGTCAATAGCGCCGCTAGGGCATCCTTATTCGCTTCGATCTGGCCGGCGAAAGCCTTGATCGCAGCCCGACGTTTGTTGAAAGAGGTCTTGGACCACTGACGGAAGGCCTGGCGAGCAGCGGTCACGGCACGATCGAGGTCTTCGGCGGTGGAAACGGGCACCTCAGGGTTGGGCTGCCGGTTTGCAGGATTGGTCCCATGGCGGGTTTTTGCCGTGGAAGTCAACTCATTATTGATGACGTTGTTGAAGGTCTTCTACTGATTAGTGCCATTTTCCGGAGACCGGTTGCACCGACGTACCGTAATATTCAAAGCCATGGTTGCAGTCTGGGGGTGTCTTCGTCCAAAGCATATGAAGATATTGATCTAGTCAGGGTAAATGACCCCGGTAATAAACACTCCAGTGAACCAGGCCAGCCCCCAATTAGATCGACAAGCTGACCAGGATGACCTTGGTTGAAGATACAGTTCGGGGTTTTGCCTATCTCCGGCTCACGGCATACATGCCTTTAAATCCGGGCAAACAGCCCACCAAAGTTTATGCAAATTAACTAATTTAGCAATCGCAATTCATTAATATGCCGTATGAGTCATTCTGCGTGGCACGCTTCCTTCCGTTCCGGGCCGGTCAGACTATCTCACTTTTATCCGCTCATCCGGGGCAATGCTAGAGCGACAGCAACCTGAGACAGGATATGCCTCGGCTCCGACTCCCGTGCCTTTCTGGCTAGGCAGTATGGCGGAATTGCAGGCAGCCACTGTTGCTAGACGAGATGCTCAGCCTGTCACAACCTCGGAACAATTACGTGGTACTGGAAGTCCCTTTTTGCCTTTCATGATACCCAGCTGATTAGCCTTTTGCAATAAAAGATAGCATTTACAGGCATGAATTTTTTGTAGTTGTCTGGTGTCTGAAGGGGAACCCAGATGCCAAGCTGGCCACAACAAAGTGGCTCTATGCCATAACTCGGAAGAAATCGCCGAAAGCGAGATCCCTGATAACGAGTGCAGCAAGACTTGAGCCCACCAAAGCTTGTTTTCATGTACTGGATATTTTGTGGGACGAAAAATGCGTGGGGTTACGAGGATAAAAAGATCTGGGAAGAGTGCAGGAGAAACTAGCAGCTTCATGGATACTCACAAATTCCGGTGAGCTAAGCCCGAAGCCACGAGAATCGCAAGAGATAAGAGAATCAACTTAATTTGACCGTCTCAGCCGGTGGAGATCAGGTCGTATAGGAATTGGATATATGTGCGAGAAAGGGTTGGCGCTAAGGAGGACCATGTTGAAGGAGAGAGCTTGCGTCAGGACGTTGAGATGGGCGAGTCATTGAGGGTCTCTAACAGATCCCTACCCCGAAGAGCCTCCTTCGAGTTTATCGAGCTATGAGTCGAAATATGCAGTCTAAGCTATAAATAAGACGTCATGGGCAGAATCAATTTGAACTTAAATCGACAGCGATTCAGACTGTACATGTTTTGTATGTGTATATAGCTACAACACCCAAAACGCCAACCAGGTATCAACAGTCTGCACCAAGATTTCAGTTCTCATAATAGTTTATTTTCATAATAGCCAGATAATATCATAAATCAGATTACGCGTTGCATTCAGCCATTTACTTCAACTTTCAGACGACGCATTGTTGAGTCGATAGGTGGCATTGTTGCCGAAAAGATCGTCGAACGATATCCCCAGGTCCATGTTCATGTCCATCGTTTCATCCATGCCCATGCTGAAATCCGACAACCCATTGGGGTTTGGCATTTGTTGTCGCGTCGCGGATTCCGGAGCCATGTTGAAGTTGTTGTTGACCGTGTTGTTCGGGTTCGACTGGAAATTGTATCCGTGCCAAACGAAGTTCTGGTTCGGTATCGAGACCAAGTCCGGAATGCTGAGTGGCTCGGTTGGGGTATGGCCCAGCAAGATTGGGGAGTGAATCCGTGACAAGCTTCGGGGATGAGAGGCGTGGAAATGGCTTGGCACTGATGACTTGATCGCCGAGGGATTTTCGACGGGGAAATACGGGATACTGTTAAAGTACAAGTTTGGGATAGTGACTCCAACGCTGGACAAGTCGCCTGGTGTAGTTGGTCCCATGCCTGTTGGCTGCGGTGTTGAGTCGAAAGGATATCCCGAGGAGGGCATTCCGTGGTCGTGTTGGAAGTGGTCATCTTCCAATGTAGACATGAGCTGGGTGGATAAAGCGAATGAGTTGTCGGACGGGAGCATCATTGGCATAAGGTCTTGGAGCTTGGCCGGGTTGGTGAATTGCTTAGTCCATGCCAAGCTCCATGGCTCCTGGTTGGACAGAGACGGGTTCATGGAGCCTACTGAAGAGATCTGTTCTGGAGTCGACATGGTTTCCTTCAGTAGCTCGGGTATGTTTGAAATCCATGTTGGCTGGCTGCTAATATAACTGGTCCGGTTGTTGGCGGCCTTTGTCTTGTACAGGCTTTGTTGCCAAGGATTCAAAGGATCGGGTGTGGAAGGCTGGGACATTACGGGCGTTGGGAAGGTGTTTGAACGATGTGGCAATATTTTCTCGAATGAAGCGTGGGTATGCTTAGGATCGGCAGCGCGGTTAGATTGCGCGGGTCGCTTGAGATTGACCGGCGTATTAGAGCTCTGGCTATTCCTCAATATCTCAGGCAAAGTCCTGAAGAGGCACTGCAGTCTAATCAGTCATGGTCATTCAAAATTTATCATGGGAAACACATACGTTTAAGCTCTGCAAACACCGGTCGGCAACCAAACTCTTCTTGGCCAAACCGGCCAAGGTGTTCTTGCCCTCCACGGCATCTTTCAGGGCACCATCTTTGGTCGTCGGTGAATCGGGGTTTTCAATTACAAAGAAGATCAAAGAAAGAACAGCAAAATAGGTCGTATACATGGTGAACCAGAACGGTCCATTAAGCAAGCCTCTCCTTTGCATGCCGGTCGTGATGTGAACGATGTTTCGAGAGACACTGACACAAGCCGCTGCGCAGGCATAGGATCGCTTATCCACGCTACGGGCTTGAGAACCACCGGAGACGTAGCGAAGGAAAGGACGGTACATGGCCATCTGCACATGGGCATAACTGATACGCAATAATTGCCTAACGCTAAGGAATGTTAGTCGAAATTCTTTAGGTACGACACGAGTACCGTTGGGACTGACCGTTCCAATTGGGGCGACACTTCTGTACCCGGCCGCAGAGCCGGAGGTAATTCCTCCATCCAATTTTGCAGATCCCGCTCAATCTCCCGGACTTTAGAATGGCTGACCATATATCGCTGGTCTGACTTGGAGCGATAGCGAGCATTCTTGGCGGGATAGATATATTTAACCACCTTCAGAATGATATTGGAAAGGCGTATGTGCGCATTGCACCCAGCCATTAGCGGTGTGTAGTGAGACGGCGGTTTCGTGATTCCCTCTGTGGTATGGAAATCCCAATAAACCTCCATCGGGTACTCCTGGTCAATGTCGTCGTCACTTAGCATTTGAGGGAGACCCAGGAGGGTGCTCACGTAAACATCCATATTGCGGACGACCCAAAATATGCGCTTCCGAAGTTCACGCTCAACAGGCTTGAAGTCGGCCGTGACGGTGCGATGGAGACCCAATCGCAGTGCTGAACGAAGCGCAATTCTCACGTAGGAATAACATGTGCTCAACTTGGTAGAAGATTGAAGGAAAAGCACCATGAAACAAATTGCTTGGAGAGAAAGCAAGTCACGGCAGTCAGTGACCTCCAGCAATTGTCGCCCAGCCTTGAAAAATTGGAACCTGTAAAAGGGGATGAGTTGTTGGCCATGATCAATGACAGATCAATAAGGAAACATACCCTTGGCCTATTGTGCCCTCGTAGCCAGAACAATCTAGGGTTCCGGCTCCATCATCAGAGAACAAGCACCCAACAGCAATGACGATATACAAAAGCGGCAGGAAGGAGTTCTCCTCGTCTGTGAATTGCTCCGGAGGGGTGTCGTAGATGCGCTCGAGACTTGCGAAAAACGAGGGCTCGTGCACAAATCTCATCAAGGAGCAGGCATGGTCAATCGCATTATGACACAAGTGGCGAGCTATCCTTCGAGGAGGCAGTTCATGTGTAAGAGGCAAGGTGGTAACCTGGGGCGATTCAGAAATGGACTTCGGGCTATCCAGCATATGCGCCGAAATCGAGGGCCTAATCTCTGCGGTGCCGAGCTGTTTGCGTAATCGACGAACAAAAGTCATTCCCGACGTGTGTCCATGATAATCAAAATGACCCTGGTCATCACGATCTAAGCAACCCGAGTTATCGACCATTGTCTCGAGTAATCCCTCATCTCCGGCTTCTGGCGCTGGGTCCGGTTGTACACTCAACGGTTTGGCGCTTTCAGTCGCTTGCGTTTCCTTTTGAGCGGGGGTCCATCGCTGTTCTTTCGCGTACACGTCGAGTTGCGGGTCATCATGTTCGGCCGCGACATATTGCGGGGCAGGGTTTCGACGGCGTTTGGAGGGCTGGGCAGAGGAACATTCTACAGAATGACTGTTAGGCCACGAACGATTTCTTGCATTATCAAGCGCACAAAAGAGCCAGGCGTACGATAACTATGAACTGCGCAATGGGTGCACGGCTGCTTGCCGTCGCACTTGATCTTTTTTCTGCGACACTCGTCACATGCCCGGCCAACTCGCCGCCTTTTCTGCATGGGCAGTGATCTAGGGTCTCCAGCAGGGGAGCCATCATGGCAAAAGGCGCCATAGGAGTGATCGGCTTCATCATGCGAATACTTGACGTCATTCGGGGATGCAGGGTCATCCTCATTCTTGCCAGAATATGGCCTCGTTGTAGTCGCCATGATTGTTGATCTGATGGCCGCAGACTGCACGGATTTATGTAAGGAGGAATG
This sequence comes from Penicillium samsonianum, assembly GCF_028829775.1. Lineage (NCBI taxonomy): Eukaryota > Fungi > Ascomycota > Eurotiomycetes > Eurotiales > Aspergillaceae > Penicillium > Penicillium samsonianum. The sequence goes on along the minus strand of NW_026643268.1, from coordinate 408,234 downwards.
TTGGGCTGGGCGGGCGATCCGGACTGAGTGACTATCACGGTTATTTCATGGATCGCCCTCCTTGCCGCGATATTTGTAAACAATACGAGTGAGTCAAAGCCGTTGAGTAGTCAATGACCTCTGCTGAACTGCCAACGGTGCGAAGCCAAAGGTCGACGCCACCGCGGTGCAGTATCAATATTTGTGTATTCATTACCCGACCAGATGGCCCAATATGAAATCTGCTGTTAATATATATTGTATACCTGCTAATAATTAAGTTAAAAAGCATGCCTCGAAACGCTAAATTTGCAGCGATACGGAAAAGGGATGGTATTTCTCATAGCGGTCTGGAATGACTGATTTCGGTTCCATTGACTTGACGCAGTGATAATCCTGTTTGTCACATGAAATACGGAAATAGCGCGGGCATAGCACGGAGATCGGGAATGGAATGACTAATTTCAATGCCATTGACTCGAGGATAGCTCTGTGTCTCCACATGGAGTGCGAAAATAGCTCGGAGATAGCGACTGGAATGGCCACTTTAATTCCATTGACTTAGCGAATATAGCCATGTGTGTCGAAATGGAACAAAGAGATATCGTGCGGATATCGCGTCCCGCTCAGCTGAATAAACCTTCCTCGCCGGGGTGGCAACGTTCGAGAAGGGCCGAACCTTTCTATACGTTCTCCTCCGCTTTGGCGGCGGAGTTGCACCGCGTCCGGAGGCTTCATTCCGAGTAGGTGGCACGGTGGTCTGACCCATAGTTGTCGTGATAAAGATGGCATTTCGTGAGTAGGTAGGGTCTGTTCGTCACGGCTTGGTCCATAGTGGAGTTTCTCCCCGGGTGGCTCAGCGACCAGAAGGTCAGTTCGCTGGCGTCTTCGATATGAATCGAGGCTTCTCGGCAAACAAGGTACCGTGCTCCATGTACTGTCGTAGTTGGTATCCCTGTTGCTGCTCGTTGAGTCTCAGAACCTGGGCTAAACAAACAAGGAACTGCGCTCGAGGTGATTGTCCGTTATAACTGTTCTACTGTTCGAAACTATTATACAGCCAACGAAAGAATTGGGGGGGGGGGGGGGGGGGGTGCACTGAATATAGAACAGAATATCATGATTTAGAAAACGATTATGGAGCATAAACTGCATCAAAGTGGCCGGCGGCCCGTTTGTGACCACTACGCATGAAATGATTTCTATTTATACCACTCATTTATTTGCGTTCCTGTTGAAGTCACACAATAGCAAACTTTGATCTCGCTCTCAACTTCGCGCCGAAGGTCCAGAGGCCAAACATGCCAAAAATCCCAATCACACTTAAGCCACCTAAGACACTGACACCCTTAGCTACACCAAGATTGATGAACAGTGGTCTCGCGAACAAGATACTTCCACAAGCCAGGGCGCTCCTCAAGAAGTCATTCGCAGCGAACAAAGACGCAGCGTATTGAGGGTACGAGAGAGGAACGTAGACAAAGATACACTGCATGATGATGAAGACGCTGGCAGCGTAGACAGTGATGCCGATGGTTGGCACGATCCAGTGGATGCTGGCGCGAGCGGTCCAACCGAAGATGAAGAGCCCGATTGTAGGGCCAAAGCAGGCGAAGAGAGCAGGCACCAGGCGGGACTCCTGCGCGCGCAGACCGTGCGCAATGATATCGGGGATGAGTATGAACTGAAGGTACAGGCAGTAGATAGCAATGCCAATTAGGCAGGCAACGAGTACGCAGGTGAAGACGACACCAATCATGCCAAGCGAGAACCCATAGTAGACGGGATAAACTAGAGGAAACACCTCGAAGAAACTGTAGTAAATACCGTAAACCAGAGCCATATACAGGTTCACGAATGCGATTGCTGGGTCCTTAATGGTAATCTCCATCGGCTTGATAATGGCATCCAGGAGGATAGCTGAAGGCCGGAGGTTTTTCTGGTCAATCTCAGACTGCGCCAAGAGTCGCTTGTCGCCTGTTAATTTTCGAAGCCGATTGGCGCGGCGCAGGAGGATGTTAGGGGTAGAGGTTTCAGGAAGCAGCATGAACATCACGAGGAAGATGGGTCCGGCTGCCCAGAGGATTTCCCATAGTGACCAGCGCCATCCCTTGGCGGTCACTGCGAATCCAGAGAGGAGGGGACCAAGAGCCGGCCCACAGTATGCCGCCGAGACCCAAGCAGTACTACTTATCCGTAAGCCAATATTCTTTACTTGCCGAGAATCAATACTCACAGTGCATATGGTAGGTAGAGAAGAGAGTACATATCTTGCATCGTGGCTGGCCCGATTGCCAGGCAAGGACTCCCGAAGAACCCTTGGAGGAACCGCAGAACCAGAAGGCCAGCGAAGTTATCAACAAGCGCGGTGGGAAGGGAAAGGATAGTAAATAGCGCCATTGTTACGGCGTAGACTGGAGATCTCCCGATGACTGAAATCTCCGATAAAGGAGCCCAGAGCAGGGGCCCAATACCGTAGGCTAGGACATAGAGGGAAAGCGGGAGCGATGCGGCTGTTGGTCCAACATTGAACCTTTCCATCACGCCCTGCGCACTCGAGGTGTAGATCGCGGAGCCAGTGTAGACGACGAAGGTGTACAAGCAAATGGTCGAAGAGACAATAAATCGTTTCCCGTTGGACCAGTTCTGAGGGTTTGCTGGATCATCAGTGGTATACCAATCCACGAGGACGTTGCCGTCGGCTGTCCTTTGTGGGACAATTGGCCTCGTCTGCGTCCGTTCAAGGGCAAGCTCCACTTCGATTTCCAATCGTTCTTCAGAGTAGGGGGTAGTTTCTAGTCGACTCCTCGTCCGGCTAAGATGCAAACCTTCTAGATCATGATCGCGTAGGTGTTGTTGCTCGATGTTTTCCTCCTCACGTTCAAGAGTCTCCGGAGGTGCAAATGTACTTTCGCTACTTGCTGGGTTCGATGGTGGTGTTTGTTCATTGGTGGGTTTCGTGGTAGCAACGGGTTCGCGCTCTTTTTCCGGCAAGTTGAGAACAGCATTGTATGTTGCTGGGAATTTGAAATCAGGAAACTCCTCAGGATAGAGCAGGACTGTATTGCGAGTGACCAATCGAATGAGTTGACCCAAAGGGGCTTCTCTCAAGATATCCCTCATGTATATTAGATCCTTTCGCTATGTTTTGAAGATGATTGATAGCGAGAAGATGGAAGGATTATATGAGACACGGAAAAGTCCAAGTCGAAGGAGGAAAGTTGTTGAACTGAATGGGTATTATAATTCTTTTATAAGGAGAGGGCATCCTTCATCTCCCAGAGCTTACAAATACGATGTGACCTATAAACAGGATTTTAGTATTGCATTTGTGGGCTCATTTTAAGTCCATTGCTAGGCAAACTGTATGTATTGCAATTATTCTCCATATGGAAATCTAACAAGGCATCGGCTCATACGGCATATTAGTCATATTAGTCTGTTGCGGTTAGTAGTTACTTCGTACGGACTTATACTATGGTGGTCGTTTGTCGGATTTAAGGGTATTGATGCCGTGAGCAGGAGATAAAAAAATGCCGAACTACTAAATCAACCATGGTCTTTCAGCGACTAGTAATTGAGTTTATTCCCTCAAAAAGCATGCCTCGAAACTCTAAATCTGCAGCGATACGGAAAAGGGATGGTATTTCTCATAGCGGTCTGGAATGACTGATTTCGGTTCCATTGACTTGACGCAGTGATAATCCTGTTTGTCACATGAAATACGGAAATAGCGCGGGCATAGCACGGAGATCGGGAATGGAATGACTAATTTCAATGCCATTGACTCGAGGATAGCTCTGTGTCTCCACATGGAGTGCGAAAATAGCTCGGAGATAGCGACTGGAATGGCCACTTTAATTCCATTGACTTAGCGAATATAGCCATGTGTGTCGAAATGGAACAAAGAGATATCGTGCGGATATCGCGTCCCGCTCAGCTGAATAAACCTTCCTCGCCGGGGTGGCAACGTTCGAGAAGGGCCGATCATCAGATTGAACCACACTTTCCGTATGTTCTCCTCCGGGGTGACATTGACTATCATTACCGGAGTTTACCGGAGCTTAGAGACGAAGCGTCATACACATATCTATGTATAATGGAACTTGCCTAATTTTTAAAATATCTTAGAGCCCTAGAGTCGACCATTTTCAAGTACTTGACCCGCACCGGAAGCAAACATCTTACACCTCTGCTCTCCAACGAATATGTCTAGTTTCATCTCGACCGACCTTATTCTCGTCACCGGCGGGAATGGTTATGTTGCGCAACATGTGGTAGACCAGTTGCTACGCCAGCAAGGACAACCTCGCGTTCGCGCAACCGTGCGTTCCGAAGCATCGGCGAAACAGATCAAAGACTATTTCGCTCCAGATCTATCCTCGGGGCGTCTCTCCGTGGTATTGGTACCAGACATTGTGGCGGAGGGCGCCTTTGACGAGGCTTTGAAAGGCGTTACCCATGTGGCTCATGTGGCCTCCCCTTTGGCTCTCGGTATTGACAATGTCGAGGCCGATCTGCTGAAGCCAGCCATAGAAGGAACAGTCGGGATTATTCGGGCAGCCGTGAAGTTCCCATCTGTTCGATCAATGGTAATCACGGGCTCGTTTCTATCGGCCTTTGACCCGGCCCATAGCCTCCGCCCCGGCTACACATACACGCCGGATGATTGGAATCCGATATCCTACAGCGAAGCAAGCTCCCAAGAGCTGGACTTGACGCAGTGGGAGCCAATCTGGCGGCCATTGATTACCTACATGGCATCTAAGAAACTTGCGGAGGAGGCGGTTTGGAAAGCGCGAGACGCCATCAAGCCTCGGTTTGACATAAGCGTCGTCCTGCCAGCTTACATTGGTGGCCCATCTGTTCTGCCGTTACAACGAGGGACTCAGTCCGGTAGTCTCAGTGTGCAAGTCCTTTGGAAGGCTGTCACCGAAGAGTGCCTACCACCGGTTGACTATCCCTATTGGGTTGACGTGCGAGATGTCGCGAAAGTCCATGTCCAGGCGCTGCTCCACCCAGAGGCTGATGGGAAACGATTCATCCTTGCTACTCGGGGGGTAACATACTCTGACGTGAGTGAAGATCCATATTCGTCCTCTCATGGTATAGTCCGGATGCTGACTATAGATTTTGGTATTGTAGATTGCGGAGATCGCTCGAAAGCATTTTCCTCAGCTCCAACCGTCGACGGAGCAGCAGAGCGATGTAAGCGTAGAACTTACTGGGTCAAATTTATTTTGCTAACTAGCCTTATTTAGGTGCAATATTACCAAGTGGACTCCTCGAAAAGTCTCAGGATCCTGAACCTTGGCCCCTGGATCCCAGTTGAAAAAATGGTGGTTGACACAATAAGCCAGCTTTTGGATACCAGAGACACGAATTGAGTGAGATACGGGCAGAGCAGTTCCGTTTTCTTGGTAGGCATGAAATGTTGGACTACTATAGCGGATCTTAGGCTGAAACTTGAAAAAATATTGGTCCTGGAATTTATTGTCAACTAAATTCTTTCAATTCAACTATTCTCGACATATCCACCCATACTATTACACACAGGGTGAACAGTAAGGATGCTATCATTAGTCGAATGGATTACTGGTGTAGTTTATAACCGAGTATCCGTCCGCCAAGGATTACGAATCACGTGCGTGCCATGCTCCGAAGTCAAATTAAACTTCGGCAATTGCATGCGCTGGCGGGCCTTTCGGATACGCTACCGCATAATGACCTCATCGCTTGCCGAACTGTAATCCCGTCGTGCTGCCCACCATAAACATCCTATGGCTGCCCTGTTGCAGATTTGCTTCATAATTAATTTATATTCTCGTACTGTCCAATCACATCAATGAATATGCCCATAACTCAACGTGCCGTCGTCATCGAAGAGCCTAAATTGGCCAGACTAGTTTGACAGAAATCTGTCGGTACGACAACGTATGGTCAAAAACAGATATATTGGAATCTCTAACTAACTAAAATGACAAAACCCGCGTCTTCAACAATCTGTGCGGACATAGATGACTAACTGTAATATGCACTTTTGTATGGTATGGCTGGTACCATGTGTCACATGATATTCAGGGTAAAATACCCTGTTTCCACCATGTATTCAATCTTAGTATTCGACATAGTTCATGATCGTCGGATCCCGAAACTCCGTGATGATTATATTCTTGTCAAAACAATAGCTGTGGGTCTGAATCCTACGGATTGGAAGCACATTGACTTTATCATGAAAGAACCTGGGCCGTTAGTTGGCTGTGATTATGCAGGGATTCTCGAAGATGTGGGCTCCAAGATTACGAAGCCATGCAAGAACGGGGACGGAATATGTGGTATGGGACATGGTTCCAACGCGTTCCAACGCGTTCCAACACGAAGAAGGTACTTTGCCGAGCATATTGTGGTGAAGGGAGATATCCAGATCGGAATTTTCGACAACATCAATTGCGAGCAGGCGGCTACTCTAGGTATTGGTATTGCGGCGGTCGGCCAGGGCTTGTACCAAGGACTGAGTCTGACGATACCAACCGACTCAGTAAAGACGGCAGAGCCAATGTTGATTTATGGTGGAAGTACTGCAACCGGTCAGTGCCTTGGGAATTCAGTTCGCTAATGGCCAGTAATTGGCGCTTTTTCGGATGGAGGGTTTTGTATGTCAAAGTGTGAGACTCCACGCGAAGGACTTTTAGGAACGTACCAAAGGCAAATAGTTTTATCCAAATTGCCATGTATAAACTAATGTCTCGATACGTAGGGTTCTTAGTCTCTGAAGCATCCCGAACTTCAAAAGTCCCCTTTTAATTTACTCTCAATCAGTTGATCCACATGCCGATGTGCCGGAGCTCCTATACAGATATTGTCCTGGTGATCTTCTTATCAGTCTTCGGCCCGGACATACATTAGTACAGAGCTCGTCTACTTCAACAGCAGTTGTTACGTAGAATTCAACTTGCGACATAATCCCGTTAAAATAATGATATATTTGATGGATAGAGAAGTTTTGCAGCATCATCCGCCGTTGGCTTACTTGTAGTTAAAATGCCTGGTAAAGATACTCGTGTCATTTGGTACATTCGGATACTGGAGAAAAGGACCAGTGTGCCAAGAGGGCACGACAACCTTGCCGGCTGAGATGCCCTTCTTTTGAAGATCGAGGCCCTCTTGTATTTTTTCCAACCCTCCTATAATCACAACAGGATCTGGTTTGGCCTGCAAATGACTAGACAAGAGAGCGTCAGGCACGTAGTCTTATCATATTGTCTCGCCAACCTCGACCTCATCAGTTGAAATTGAAACAGCGAACACTAATCTTCAGTCAACAACGCATTTGGCAAATATTGGATGGATTGTGGTAACATTCTTATTGTGGACATGTTCGGGCAAAGAGATGTCCAAAGGAGGTAATGTACCAACGAGTGCCCCTCCGCCAAGCTTTTAGAGCAGTTGTCCGGCGACCGTGTAGCTTTTCTTGGAAATGGCAGCATCAAATATGCCAACCAAGCCACTGCCATTTAGTTCGGCAGCGATGTCGTCAGCAACGCTGTTCTTGGTATGTTGTTGAAGAAATACTATCAGGGGTAGCTTTTCAGACTAGGAATGTGGGTGGTGAAAGTAAAATTCAAAGTTAATGGTGTAAGGGAATAGGTAGTTAAGATTTTTTCAATTTGCATAAAAGCCTAGTCCATAATTATCGGTGATATATAAATTATATATAAAATTTGAATTATTCATGTTCCTTTCGGAGCCCATGCATCGTGAAGGGCATGTACATCTGTGGGTGTATTTTAAAAAACGAACAAGGAATTCGGACTGAAGCAACAAGGGTTTTCACACTAAGAATGTATAAAAGCTAATGCCAAGCCGTATAGCGGATTGTTCATGTGCGACAGACCTAGGACCGAAATTGAGAGGAAGATATGTAAACTTTCGGTTTTCGACGGGACTAACATCTGAGAAGCATTGGATTGAGATCGATTGGCGAAAACATCCATCCGTTGTTCATGGAACTCTGCCTGATTCGATCGAAGAAAGCATATTTCTATCAGCCGGTTAAAAGCGGATCGGGCGGCTGCGGAAGATAATATGTTTTTTGGAGCAAAATTTGCTGCTGCATCGTTGGAAAGAATCTCGGAGGCTATTACACGGTTTGCAAAGGCAATGCGAACTAAATTTGGTCTATAACTTCGCCACCCGTTGGTATTCTGCATCATCGGCACATGGCTATATATACTGAAGGAAACTATAGAATAGGCTTACTAGGACACAGCTAAGCTAAAGAAAATATGAAAATATGTGTGGTCCAATTTCAGACGTCTGGAAGCTAAGACCCCAGAGGTCGACCACGCCAATAATTTCCACTGTATTCTGAATGCATCAACCAGTGGGAGCTTGGAAGCTCTTAAATGATCTTGTGGGTGGAAGGGTCTAGGTTCCCATGCCAATCGTATTTTAACAGTCCCAATGTTTTCTTTGCCGCAGACGTATACTTCGTATGTGGCGGTCGTCAACAAATATGCGATATAGCCTGTCTTCTGTTCAAATAATCGGTTATATATTCGTCCTCACCTTCGAATATCGCAACGCAGCCTGAGCTGGGCAATAAGAAAATAACGAGGATCGAGGGACTGCTATAAGGTGAAGATGTCCCGGTAGGCCGAGATCATGACTTTCGTAATTCAACCTTTCCGGCCAGTCTCCATTGAAAGATGACGACGGGATATCTCTTAATTCCAGACATGATGGGCTCTTTGCTTTCACAGGTTCCCTACAGAGTGTGTTGAATAGTACTTACAAAAGATGTTCCCATTGTGTTGAAGAGTCATTAACAGCAAGAACGTGGCCAAGTTGGCTAAGTAAAGTTCATATACAGTACTGTACTTAATCTCCAACAATACATTCATTTTGCATGGCTCAAGCTCCATCCTTCAAAATGATAAACTTGCTCTTCTCAACATTCTCAACGTCATTGAACTTGGTGATATCCAATCATCGGACAGTATACCCTCCATCGATGAGAATGTCCGCCCCAGTGGTATAAGAACTGGCATCACTGACGAGGTAAACAAACGCCCCCTTCAACTCCTTAGGGTCCGCTTGTCGGCCCATCGGAATCATGCTATTCCAAGCATCCAGAAGGTCATCCCCAATGCCTCCAGCCAAGCCAGTATCAATATATCCTGGTGAGATGCTATTGACCCTCGCAAAGCCACGCCACTCGTTAGCCAGAATTTTGGCCAGGTGAACGCAACCTGCCTTAGCAACATTATAGCTTGCGAATTCAACTGGCATAGTGGCGATATGCCCACCGATGCTGGCATTGATGACAAAGGAGCCATAGCCCTGTTCTCGAAAGTAGGGCCCGATGACTTGGGCACAATACGCCGTGCCGTTAAGGTTGATATTGATGATTCTGTCCCAGTCTTCCCTTGAAGCATCAAGCATGGTACTGTGATGGACAGCCCCGGCATTTGCAATGAAAGCGTCGACTTGACCAAACTCCCGGATCACATCTTTAACGAGCTGCTCGACGCTGCCAAAGTTGGAGATATCGCAGTGGTATGCTTTGGCTTTGACATTGTAGTTGCTCGACAGTTCAATAATATTGGCGTCGGCTTCGTCCTTTCGCGAGGTGTAGGTGATAGCAACGTTGGCGCCCATCTCTGCGCAGCCGCGGGCTGCCTCGATGCCGATTCCCTGAGGGCCTGCGGCGCCGGTGATGATAACGACCCTATCTTTCAGGCTGAGAAGGTCAAGAAGACGGTTGGCGGGGGGAACGTTAAGAGGCATGGTGATGGCTTGCTTCTTCTTGCGGTACGTATCCTAGGTGTCGCAAGGTAGTGCGTTTACTCTTTTATACCTTCCAAAGTATTTATATCCCGGATCAAACGGGGATAACAGCATCTTTAGGTAATTAGATTCCGTTATATCCGGTAACGCCATGTTTAATGCGATGCCGGAGTTTAGACGACGTCACCGCGTAAATCCGAGCTCCAATCAGAGTATATCGTCGACGGATACATAAACCTCGACCTCTTTTGGTAAACTTGAATATGTGGGGCTAAGCATATAGGTACGGTAGTTAGTGGCGGACAAGGAATGCTGTTAATCTAGCAGTTGGACTGGGAATCTTTGGTAGTGAATTCTGAGTATTTCTTCTGATATCTTCTCACCGCATTGATCACGAGTTGTAAAGGCCCCTTTGGATTATTGTCAATTACCAACTGAGGTCCGGAGATAGACATACCCCATGCTTGCGAGCGGCCACTAGATCTCTTATGCAATAGACCGAATTCTTGCCAGTGCACAATCGACAATCCTGGACTTCCAACATTTCTGACATAGTTCAATGCCGCCGATAATACACTTTACCTTTGAGATTCTGGGGATATTTGTCACAGCTGAAAGAATTGAATTTTCCCAGTTTTAGTCGGGCGTGTATAGTCTTGGGGAGGAGGAGGAGATTGGGGTATTTCGGCTTTTTCTGGGTTGCATCTCGGCCCCTCGGATACCAAACGAGGGGCAATGGAACCCGAGAGTGGCCGCATACTTTATTTAACAACGATCCTCACTACGTGAATTGGCAAGCAGCAGTTGGCCTTCAATTTTATTTGGGCGTGGTATCTCTGAAGATTGCCGGCATGGAACCCTTGATTTCAAAACTGTTCTAGTGTGTTTGACTTTCGGCTAAACCACGATTCAATTTCCTTTCGCCTCAAAGTACCGGTGCCACAGATGCAGTTAATCTCAGTAATGGAGAATAAGGGTGATGATGATGAAAGTCACTTTGGCGATCTTGTTACTCAATTAATTTGGCAGGTAGACCTGAGATTGCATCATGTCTAGCCAATTAATTGTAAGCTCTACACCTCTACACCCGGTAACTTAATTTGTAGTAGATACCATTAGGCACACAGTGTATGCACATGTTTTGGCGAATCAATGGAAGACAGTATTAGGATTTTACTGTTGTGGAAAGGGATGAAGGAAGGGAATAGAAGAGACATATAGCCTATGTGGTCAGGTCTGGATCAATTAAGGTCGGAACTGTATCTGGCCTCAGATGCCCTCCCTGTTGTTCCAATCCCGTTTGCTGCTCAAATTCATGTTGCGAAGAAGGGAGAAAAAACCCGCCGTTTCGGCTTCGAATTCTCCGTAAATCGACCACAGTGTGCTATTGAATTAGGATGGTGCTTCGTTACTCAAAGATAGAACGAGTTGCTGATGCAATCAGGTGAAGGGCCAATCCAAGAGGCTCGAAAGGTCTTACTGCGATGCCATTCGCTCAATCAAGATACCCTAGCTCGAGCATTAGGTTTCTAGAGCATTTGAATCTTCCACATTTTCAAAATCAAGAGAAAGAGACACGATCTCTAGATTCTGAAGGAGATTTTCCTCAATGTTGAAGCCTCAAGGTGAAGATCCCTCATATTCTTTTTCCATTTCGCAATTCGGATTTAATTTAAAACAACGTCCCAATAAGAGACCTCAAGGGCGTATTCTTGCTCTGGCCGACACCAAATTACCAAGGGGATATTTGTATCTTTCCTATGAGAATAATTTCTATGGTAAACGCATACAGGATTGTTCTCCTTACCGCTAGCTGAGGGTCTGTGATAGTTAACTATTTCGGAGCGATTCCCCATTAATATTGATATATCTTGGCATTGGGATTGGCTAATCGATAAGAGTGTAGGTGGTGGCTCCAGTTTCGGGACGTACTGTACTTCATTTCCAGATGGGACAAATGGACCGGTGGTCGGTTCATGTAGCAGAGCTGTTAGACTTTTTCCACGCCACCGGTTTAGTGTTCAAGATCGCCAATCACCATCTTAGAACGGTATACAGTGGAACAACGACCGCAATGATCCTGTGTGACAGCAAATCAGCCTTGCAGGCAGTTCAAAACGCAGGAAACAAATTTGGGCAACCGGTCACTTGCAGTCGGTTTGAAGAGTGTTCGTTAATCTCCCAGGCGCCCCTCCGAATAACTCATCATTGCCAGAGCGGGTTGCGGTGTTATGCATTTTATTCCTCCTCACGTGCTGGCGAATATTTCCAACACAGGAGAACTACCACCAGCTCCCTGAGTGGCTGAAGTCACGTCCGGCACAGCTCCTTCAAGCACATCCAGCTTGGATGGACTGAATCCCTTGGCCGCTCATGCCGGACCGGCTTGCTACATCACTCCAGGACTATCCATTCGAAAGTTGGTGCATTCCCTTAATATTTGGTCTGTCTGTGATTTGGCCATACGAAGTCACCGACTGTCTACTGTCATACGGGGACTCAGAGTACTCACTAACCAACCCTGTCTTTTTATGAGGAATCTCTCCAACTTGTCTCCAAGTCCGCTATTGGCGTAAAACTATCCGTGGCTGGTAGATAGAACACGAATTCAGCCAGTAACGGGTGAACTGCAACCACAATTACAATGTTGACTGCGTCTTAGCTTAGCTGTTGGGGTATCGCCCTTGAACCTACACGGATTGTTTGTCTGAGTCTCTGGGCCACGCTGACCTCGGCCCTCTTGGAATTGTAATATAGCATTGCGATCATCAAACGACGTGAACAGCGTTCATCCTGGTAAGCACTTGTTTGTATCGACTCTGCTCATCTCGATGTTAGATATCTTTGAATCGGCTCGAAGAGAATGCACAGGACGGTCACGGCGCCCTCAGGGCCCTCGGAATCCACATCTGGGGGTCACAATGGCCTCTGCTAACGGCCGCACTGGAATCTCCTTTAAATACTCGGCCCATTGCGTCCGTCGTAACCAAGAGTTGGCCTCGTCAAGCTCACCGGCTTGGATGACGGTGGGGTTAGTGCCCTAGGACTCGGTGAAACACCGCTCAAGCTGGCTCACTAAGGATTGAACAACATACTGGGGGCCGCTGGGGGTGCTACGGGGCTCGTACTATGGCCCAGGCCGTTGAATATGGATATAATGCGAATTGGTTCCACAGAAAAATAACTGCTAGCATATGGGACTGCATCGAACCTTGAATATTATCCTCGGCGGTGTAACTGGGCTACTCCCTGGAACGGGACACTGCCCACTGATGTTTCCGGTGCTAGCGGTTCTTAATGTTCTGGACGCTCCGACAGATTTACATGTTGAGGCAAGTTTTGGCACCTGGGCTTGAATCTAACCCAATCGAAATTTTCCCAGATAGAGCTGACAGGAGAATTCACGGCCAGATTGTCTCCATTGCTTCTTAATCTCGGAACACTCATGCCCGGCGGCAAGTTGGGCCGCAAAGAGCCCCTGGTTTATTTCCGGGTTAATTCCGGGGAGTCCTCGTGCTCCCGGGATTCGTTCTCAGGGATCCGTTAAGAAGTACCCGGATCCTGTTCACCATTTCTCTTTCCTCTCCAATTTCCCTCTTCATTTTGTAAAGTGGTGCAAGATGTCTAGCGTGATTAACCAGACCGATGGGCGCGAAAGTGCAGGGTACGTGCCCCCCTATAAAATGCTCTGAGACATCACTTCCTACCCCTCCGGCTGCGGAAGTCTACCAGCTACCTGAGGTCATCCCAACCTCAACGTGTCCCATTGCTATTTTGAAGGATATTACCTTATCCAGATAATTGTCACAAATTTCTCCTGGACTCTTCTGCAGACTTGTGCAAGCTTTTGCAGCTCAGAGAGCTTCCCGCTCAACCCCCAATTGCCGCGTCAAACGCGAATTCTTTCTCGAACGAAGCACTAACAGTGGTCAATGCATCCAGCACCATCAAACTTAAAGATGATACCATTATTGTGGTGCTAGGCGCCTCTGGTGATCTGGCGAAGAAGAAGACCGTTAGTTCCCCGCCTTCTAGGACGCTATCACACGTACTAACTATTTGGCAGTTCCCTGCACTCTTCGGCCTCGTATGTGCTATTTTTACTAATAAACCCAGCTCCAATCCACTGACAATATTCTATAGTTCCGCAGCAAGTTGCTCCCCAAGGATATTCAGATCGTCGGATATGCGCGGACAAAGATGGACCACGAGGAATTCCTCAAGCGCGTTCGCTTTTACATCAAGGTCCCCACAAAGGAGATTGAGAAGCAATTAAATCAATTTTGCAAGATGTGCACCTACGTTTCGGGCCAATATGACCAGGATGACTCCTTCATCAACCTGAACAAGCACCTCGAGGAGATCGAGCAGGTTCGCCAAGGAAAGGAGCAGAACCGTGTGTTCTACATTGCTCTGCCCCCCAGTGTTTTCATTACTGTGTCTGAGCAGCTCAAGCACAACTGCTACCCCAAGAGCGGTCTTGCCCGTATTATTGTGAGTGGAAGTTATGAGTCAAAACGAATTCATACTAATACAATTATCCGCAATAGGTCGAGAAGCCCTTCGGTAAGGACCTTCAGAGCTCACGCGACCTGCAGAAGGCTTTGGACCGCAACTGGAAGGAGGAGGAGATCTTCCGTATCGACCACTACCTCGGCAAGGAGATGGTTAAGAACATTTTGATCCTACGATTTGACAACGAGTTCTTCAACGCCTCATGGAACCGTCACCACATCGACAACGTTCAGGTATGTGTGGAATGATTAGGTTTTAGATATGGGTTCTAATATCTGCCACAGATTACATTCAAGGAGCCATTCGGCACCGAGGGCCGTGATGGTTACTTCGATGAGTTCGGCATCATCCGTGATGTCATGCAGAACCGTAAATTTATGCCAATTTTGCCGATTAGATGCAGCAAATACTGACAATATGAAGACCTTTTGCAGGTCCTCACATTACTGGCCATGGAGTGCCCCATCTCCTTCTCTTCCAAAGATATCCGTGACGAGAAGGTCCGTGTTCTCCGCGCTATGGATGCCATCGAGCCCAAGAATGTCATCATCGGCCAGTACGGCCGCTCCCTCGATGGCAGCAAGCCCGGTTACCTGGAGCACAACAGTGTGCCCAAGGAGTCCCGCTGCCCGACCTTTTGCGCGCTGGTTGCATACATTAAGAACGAGCGTTGGGACGGCGTTCCCTTCATCCTCAAGGCCGGTAAGGCTCTGAACGAGCAGAAGACCGAGGTCCGCATCCAGTTCAAGGACGTCACCTCCGGTATCTTCAAGGACATTCCCCGCAACGAGCTTGTCATCCGTGTCCAGCCCAATGAGTCCGTCTATATCAAGATGAACTCCAAGCTGCCCGGTCTGTCCATGCAGGCGGTGGTTACCGAGCTGGACTTGACCTACCGCTGCCGGTTCTCCGACCTCAAGATCTCTGAGGCTTATGAGTCTTTGATCCTGGACGCCTTCAAGGGTGACCACTCCAACTTCGTCCGTGACGATGAGTTGGATGCCAGTTGGCGCCTCTTCACTCCTCTCCTGCACTACCTGGATGACAACAAGGAGATCATCCCCATGCAATATCCCTACGGTAAGCCTATCAACGACAATTCAGATTTGAAATGACTAATTATTTTACTAGGCTCCAGTGGACCCGCTGTCCTCGATGATTTCACTGCCTCATACGGCTACAAGTTCAGTGACGCCGCTGGTTACTAGTGGCCCGTCACGACCTCGGGCCCCAACCGGCTGTAATTCTTCAGGGTATAGTTGTTTACGACGATTATGGGAAGCGGATTGGGATACGCAGGAATTAAAATCGAATCGCGGTACCTCATACCGGAGTCGGGTTTTCCATTCCAAAATCTATCTCGTGCGCAATACCCTCAAGCTGGCCGTCTGGTGCCCGGCGCAGCGGACATGGCTGCCAATGTCGATCTGGACAATTCGCATCTGCTGCCAAGAAACGTATGCCAGCACTGGCAACGGGCTATGTAGATACTTGGTCGCTGGCAGAGGGGAGCATTCTTCGTAGACAAGGCAACGGGCAGGGAAGGGATGTGAGCGGGGGCGGGACCCCGATCGATCGATTGAGAGAGAATTAAAGGTAGATCTACCTTTAGTCGAAAAACCATTGCTCTAAAAAATTGCTTTGCCTGCAATTTCTGGTCTTACCAGCGAGAGCTGGGTCATATCCGCAGCTGCCTTCGAGCTCCAAGTGAAGCGCCATACTCTTGGTCCGAATCGCTCGTTGCGCTAACGAGTAGCATGAAGGGCAAAGAATGGCTTTTACGGCGCGATAGCTCCAGTCTGCTGCTCGAACGTTTCGATGCCACACATGGTTTGCTCACACGTCGGCGCTGCTTCAGACAGTTATTCGCACGCTTTTCGGCATCTGACCACGGGAGATGGTAGCGACGCTTCATGGTCACGAGCTTTTCAGTCTTTGCATTCGTGGGCTACTGGACTGGGCATGTACGCCAATTGTGTCGATACTGCGGCTCAGCGGCATCTCACGAGCCCAGCAAGGCTGGGCGCGACAGGGTCTGTAATCTTTCGGACTGGCGCAGTTGATAATGGTCTGTTGCGGTCCATGTCCCTCAATGGTACTTGAAACTTTAATGGGGTAAGATCACCACAGCCAAGCTCAAGAATTACTATTACCGTGAGCGTTGGCTCGAAGATGTCGAAGGTGGTAGAAAATCTACTGTTGGGTGGGCCAGGGAGGGTGGGTCATCAATGCAAAGTGACAAGTTGAAATGGTTTACAACCCAGTACAATTGGGATTCTGTCGGGCAAATTAGCATAGTGTAAGGGATATCTCTCGTAAATGGCCCGATTTTCAAAATCGGGCGAAGAGGCAAGTAAAAGATAGTATGTCCTGGACTGAGACGTCCGGGTCGCGTTAGTAACGCGCCTGGTCGGGATTCACGTGAAGGATGTTCCCTCCGCTGACTGACCATATTAGACCAGAGTTCCTTGGTGTTCGGTTGCAACTGGATAGGGCTGGCAATGGCCTTGACCCTGAATCTCAGTCATGTGTCATGATCTACGCGGTCGCATGGACGTGATCCCCGTAGGTTGATATTAGACCAACCTCCTCTGCAAACCGCCCTGGCGTTGTTTTCAAGAAAGAAAACATCACTCCATTATCACGTCGAATGGCCGGAAGTGAAACTAGATATCGTGGAGTGATACCACAGACTTAAATGCAATACCACTGGGATTGGCAGCGGTTCTCTCATTCAGCTTGCCCACGAAAGGTAAAGTTTCCAGGTAAAGCCCGACAGCGTCTGGGGACAGGCCTTGGCTGCTGGTTTGCTACTTGAGAACGCCTCAAATTTTATTTCCCCTAACATTCGCGAAGACTTTCCGCTTCCGTGAAGACAACTTGTGCGTCTGCGGCCACCGAGAAAACGTGACTCATGAATTACACACTGTATCTAAACAGTTCCCGACCAGCAATTTGATTTGCTTTTATCGACTCACTGACTAAAGGAGAAGTTTTGCCAAAAATTGTATTTTACCAAGGAAGAACCCGACCATCATACCGACTTGAGCCTCCTTTGGATTCCCATGAGGGAACCAAGGCACTGAAGAATTTACCGTTATCAATTTTAGTAACGCTCAAGACTCGTTTCAGGAGACACTCAGCAGATTCCTTGGGATCCAAGTCTGCCGCTTCGGAGCCCATCTCGGTTCGAGCCCACTAGAGAGAATCTTGTCAGCATTGTTTTGTCCAGTAGGCTTGCTAGATATCCGTCTTACACCAGCGCAGATACTGAAAACAGTGAAACCGTCCTTCTCCAGATAAGCAGCGTATTGTGCGGTCATCATGTTTAATGCAGCTTTGGAAATCTTGTATGCAGGTGTCGGCTGGAACATGTAGTCCTTTAGATGGGTGATAGATGCCATCGCGGAGGACCTGATGGGGAATCTTGTCAATACCCGCAGCTATTTTCGCCGTAGGAATACTACCTACACGTTGACAATCGTCTTTTTCTTTCCCTTGCGTAGAATCGGGAGAAGCGCCCTGGAAACAAGATGTACACTGTTCACGTTGATTTCCCAGTGCTCCTTGAGATTGTTCCTGCGCCACCAATGAATTAGCATGTTCCTTAATCGGCATAACACAGTTACCCGTACATAGCTTCCGCCCCCAATTCAGAGTTTGGAGAGTATTGCATAATGCCGGCGTTGTTGATCAAGACATCCAGGCCGTGCGGGAGGATCTGAGCTACCTCAACAGCAAACTTTTCCACACTCTCTTCCTCGGTGATCTGCACGACCAGGAGTCTCACACGACCTGCGGATTCGGCAATAAGCCTTTCCAGGGCATCGCTGGACTTTCGGACCGCGGCAATGACGACGTTGACCTCGGATGCAGGCTTCGAGGCGAGGATGGTGGCCATCCACAGGCCAAGGCCTCGGTTGGCACCGGTGATCAGGAATGAAGTCATCTTCTTGGGCATATCTGTGTTTCCCAGGGAAAATGTGGCAAGTATTAGATTTTGAAATAGTCGCTTGACTCAATCAGCGGAATTGTAAGCTCCTTTTCGGTTTGGAGGAGGCTTGCTGGAGTCCGCTCTTTCCGTGATAGAATTTAATACCTCCGACCGAAGTGCAACTTCGATGCGATGGTAAGCTGGATGAATTTCTAATCAAGTGCATATCTGACAAATCACTAGAATTTCGTCTCGGAGCGCGATCCTTAAATCCGGTGGTCTACAGTTTCCCTCTGCGCTGGTTGAAGGACGTCTGACAAATCACTGTTGGAGTACCTGTTTTTGATGGTATTATTCTGTCATCCTGATAGGCATTACTCATGCATTAGGGTTGTGACCCACACAACTCCACAATAATATACAATCAATATACACATGCTACAAGACAAAACTAAAGCGAGGGTAGGAAAAAAAGTCCATGATTTCTAGGGATGAAATTGTAGGCGCATTTCGGTGGTTCAACGTTGAGTCGCTCACAGATGAGGTGATCAGAACAAGAAATATGAGCCTGTCATTGCGGATTGAATATATCCCACAAAGCCTCAATTTAAGAGGACCGTGAAGGATTCAACAGTCAGCCAACGTTTCTTGACCGACTCAGCATCCCTTTTTCTCAACACCATCCTTACTCGTCTCTCTCGCTGAGCATCTAAAGTGTTCAAAAATGTCGCTGCAAATGGTTGCGGTAAAAAGAAGACATGGGTTTCAACAGCCCTCAATAAGGAGAGATGTCCTCAACGCTTCCTACCAAGCTTGTAAGTGACAGAAGCCGAGAAGTCTATAAATACGTCCTCTACCCCCGGCAATTTGCTCTACAATTTGATCACTTGACTACGCAAAGTCGAGTAGGCCTTGTGCCTGACGCACTTGATAAGTTCTCCCCTTTGATCGAGTAGTGGAATTTCTACTGTACTGACATTTATAGGATACATCGTGGACCAGCAAGTCAGACAGTGCATATGAGAGATGTGATTCCCAGCAGATCCACTGTGTCATTCACGCCAGCCGGTCAAAAATACGAGATTTGGGTTAGCTGGTCAAAGTGTCTATGCGAAGATGTCTCCGCTATAGCAGCCGACTCAGCTGATATACTGTACAGCCCCTGTGTGTATTCCCACGGCAAAAGCGCGAATATCCACGTCGCAGGGATGTGAGTCTTAACATGGCCTGTCTGGTATTCTACTGATCCTGAAAACGATGCGATTCTAATAGAACCGAGGACATTCGACCAGAGCTCTTTGCCGTCTCTTCGTCCCTAGTCTTGGCCACCAGAACACGTGGGTCCCGGATTATCTCGCCGATCTACAAGCTAATGAATGACAATGAATAATTGACATCCCACCAGAGTGGCCCCCGCTGACACAGCATCCCCGTTAGTGCTCTGCACAAAGCCATGGCCTACACACCAGTCCTGGTCCCGTGGCTTCAGACCACGCAGCATACCCTAGGTGAAGTATATAAATCAAAGGAGCGGGCCAATAACAGAATGCGGACATCCGATTGCGAGCTTCGCTGCAAAGAAGATTGAGACGTCCATTCTTCCTGGCAATGTAAGTGATTTATCGCGCCTTCTGCTGCACTATATCCAGTTATTTGTGCAAATTTTTGTGCTCCAAAACACGAACACCATTACTGATTTTCATGCCATTGTACATAGGAGCAGCCCATCGCCATCCGTGAAACATCCTTGTGGGGAGTCCTTCTATCGCCGGATCGGAGATAAGACCAAGGTGGCACTACGACGCGTGCTCCATCGCGTCTGCCCTCGACCCCACCGCCTTCATACCATGAACGGCGGAGTGTATGAACCTCCGGCCGACCGCGTCGCGAAACGGACTTCCATGACGATTGTACAGTCCCTTCTCACAGGTGGGTTCGTCACGCGCCTTTGCCGTGTTCAGAAATTGTCCGGTACACCCAGCCCGGCTTGTTCCAAGCGACAGCCGGAGAGTGCGACGAACCTGGATACAACATGGCATAGACGGTGACTGCATTGCTGAAGAGAACTGTGAGTGAAATCTGGTTGTTAAGCTGATACGGTCAAGAGGCTAATTGATCGGCTCGTCTCCAGCTTACACTTTGCGAACTTTATCGTCAGGTAAGCTAGAACATTTTGTTGTGATATGAAGCTGGTGCAGATCAGGAACCAAGCCGCACCGTCGGAATTAACTCCGAGTTGTCCATATGGACGACCAAGTTGATTGGAAATCAACTTGGCTCATTGTTGTATATATAGGCCCATGTATCCCTCTGAGATAAAACAAGTCAATTCATACCTCTGAACAACAACACATTTCGCACAACTGGATCAAGCCTTGCTGACTCGGATCGTATAACAGCACACTCTCATTCCTGTCAATGGAGTCGTATGCAAAGCGAGCAAATTTCTTGTTTGCTCGAACTCTCCTATATCTATACGGTCGAATGCTCTGTCCCTCCACTATGACTACTGGTGGCATCTATGATGAGTCACCGTACGGTTTATATCGTCTACCTCGCTTCTTTCTCTTAGTCGACTCTGTGCATAAGGTCATGTGCTGATGTGTCTACCTGATACAAGGCCCAATTCCAATGAGCTTATACCCCTGTGTGTCTCTCGCCATTCAAATAGCGTGAAAAGACAGCCTCCTTGTGGCTTGGACTTTTGGCTTCCAGTGGGTGATCTTCATTGTTCTCGGTTGGCATCTGGCGTCGTCTTGCTAGATGGCCAGTGAGCCTTACCTTCTTAGACGGCCAGGTTGTTAGTCCAAGTTTGCGTGTAAGGAGAAGGTGAGGCGAAAGTACCGTCATTTCTAGCAGAACAAGTTAACATGACCATCTCAGCTTCGAATCGAGTGGATAAGACCGAGGATAGCCTAGCTAAAAATAGGGCTCATGACCCAAGAACCACCGTCTGATACAGTCCCACCTGACCCCTCTCCGCGTTACTGAGCTTGTCGACATATACGAGCGAGCTGGAACGAACCATTCACACATACACGGAGCTGCATGCTATCAGGAGTGTTTGTCTCCTCCCTATTGGACCGAAGGTTGGTAGATTTGATTCCTGAGCCTGCTTTTTTTCTGTCCAGGGCCGAGCACTATGTGCAAAGCCATCTACCTTGGATGTCACTGAAGCTGCAGGTTAGTCAAGCTATCGTGTATTCTTTGTCCATTGAGACCGTCTTCTAACATATCGCAATTGGCGGCGCAAGCAGGTTGTCAGCAAATCGCCAAATTCTCTACGTCCCCCGAGCCCACTGTTCTTTGAGCATCGATAATGTTTTTTTTTTCAAACTTATCGCGTCCCGGACGATATCTGGCATATCAATGTACCTGAAGGGGAGCCGTGCAGAAGTCCCTAGCCATACTGGGCGGGCGTCCAGTCATCTCACATAATGCAAAATCCAGCAAGTATAACGCCCACCACAACCGACATCGGATCTCTTTGGATACGTGTGAAATGAATTCGCTCTCACTTCTGAGGTTGATTCCCGTGGTTATGGCAGACTGTGTTGCAGTACCACACAACCTCCAAGCTCTGAGAACAATCAGCATTTAAGCCAGTGTCAGGATATGAGCATGTACCTGTTGACATGGCCGATAGAGAAAAGGTAGGGCGAAGCGAGGCCTTCCACTTGCGCCTGTTGCAGGTTCGGATGGTCTAGCAACGCAGTATTCTCCATACTTATCTGCCAATCCCGTGAAAAATACACCATATTCTCGTTCTTATTCCGCCTATGCGGGCACTCTATAAGACAAGAACGCCTCGTAGGGATGGTGAATACCACATTCAACACTGCCATCCATCTTTGCCCGGCCGCGCATTCGGATTTCAGTGGACAGATCGAAACAGCTTTAAGAAAAGGATTTTTCCGATGAAGGGAAAGGAAGCGTGCTGCAGGGGAAGGTGTGTACCGTCGAAGATCGGGCACTGGAAGCCAAGCGGCAACTAATTAAAGCTGTCCATGAAAGTCTGAAGCGCTACAGAGACGAGCAACCAACCTGCGATAGATCTCGAGCGACAGTTGGAAGGGAAATTGGTGGATACTAAGGTGATGTGCACTCTAGAGCATATATTACAGGCTTTTGTAACTCCGGAGTTCATAATGGTCATTGACACCATGCTGACCTTGCCAGATGCCATTGTCGAGGCGGAGTATCAACATCGGATCAATGCGATTAATGCAGTTACTGCTTTCTGCGGGGTTGAATAAGGACGTTCCCACGCCTCGACCGACTAAATCATATCCCCGCCCCGCATCCGACGATATAACTTCTTGACATCCCGCAAAGCGACCTCGGCCCTTTGGAGGAGACATGACTGAGTATCCTCCACCAAGTGATAGAATCCGTGCGGGCCAAGTCTAGAGAAGACCGACCCAGGATCTGCTTTCTCTGAGTCGGGAATCCTAAAGAATCCTAACTTTTCGTTGAAGAACCGAGTTGCAGAACATGTAATATGTGCGAGAATCAGTCTCTTCAGCAAAAATCAATACTTTTGAATCACGGGGAAAATGCCCACGGGACAGTTGTGCGAGGTCGCGCTCAGGAGAAGCTTGTGTTGCAGTTGAATAGTACGACATTTGTCGCTACAACATGCCCACACTAAAAAGCTTTGTCTGGCTCTGTTAGAGCTCATGGAATCGTCTCACATCTGCCCTTGCTCGCAGTCACATCTAATGTTCTTTCTTTCCGCTTCTGATCCTTTATTTCATTGGTCTCCTCTTGGTATTATGTCGGCCGGAATCTGACTGGCATCTTGACTTGTAGGTTGCCATTTTACCTGGGTTTCAAAAAGGCAAAGTTCACAAGCTGTTTTCGGGATTTGGAATCACGTCCTTCCTTCTCGTCCGAATCAAGTAGCATACTTTGGCATATTACACAGACAAAGACCGTCTATTCCTTCACCAATCACGGGGTTATGGACAATTTGCGATCTGCGTTAGAAGTTCACTTCGATCATTGACTTGCAAGTAATTCCAAAGTCTCCCCATTGGACCTTGGTAGATTTTACAAATAGAACCTAAGAACCCGTGGAAATTCGAAAATCCAGATGTTCAATTGATACCTTTTATCGTTTAATTATTCCGTTTACGTTCATAACTATCCCACCCTCGGCTTCCAAGGTTCTCCCCGATGGTAGAACAAGGACGGTCTCGAATATCTTGATCCAGAAACCAGTCGAGCAACAGGTTGCATGCGCACTTAAAAGCAGTACTGGTGGCTGTTACAACAGGGGGATTTCCGCCGTGTTGACATAGTCGATATTGTACCGGTGCCCCTCCACCCGAGGAATAGACGTGTTGAACAGCCGATCCCATACCCGGGTTTGTTTGCCGTAATTATGGCTGTTCTTCCAGCCCTTGCGATGATGAAGATCATGGTCCTCAATAACGAGCTCCATGTCGTACAACCTTAGCAGCCACGTCCAGGGATTCACCGCCGTGGCGATCATGCGCAAGCCGCTATGGCCCAGAATCTCCGTGAACATCACGTATTGCTGGCATATCCACCACTCGTAAAAGCCCATGGGAAATCCCATCAGCTTCATTGTGGCGTACGTGATGAGAGGTGTGCCGACAACGTCGATAAACTCTTGCACCGTGTCCGCATACGCGGTTAAGAGAGGGTTAGGGTGCTTGGTCAGGTGGTGGGTGCGGTGGAATTTCCAGAGGTGTTCCGTCTCGTGCGCGGAGCGGTGGAAGATATAGTACCAGAAGTCGAGCACGAGAGCATATATGCCGGTCTCGAAGATGAGCCATCCCCATCGGATCGATGACGGGCCTTCATTGGCGCGATAAGCGAGGATGACGGTGAACATTGGACGGAGCGCGATCACGGATATGAGTGTCTGCGCAGTCTTCCCGACACCCACGTCAGGTACACCGTCGCGAGCATGCTTGTCCCCGTCGAAGAATCCGATCTTGTGGCCGACGCGGCGGAGAACATGGGTTTCATGCACGGCAATGAATTCCAGGGCCAGACTGTAGAGAACAAATACCGCCAACGCCGAAGGGTGACCGAAGTAGCTGATGTAAAGTTGGTGAAGGACGAGTGGAAGACCAGCGTGGATAAGAACCCAACGATGGAACTGCAGCTCTGTCGCATAAGGAACCTTTTCCGTCTTCCGATGAACCGGGACTTCTTGATCAAGATCGAGATGGTGCACGTTCAGGACCTCGAGAAGCCAGTGGGCAGCATTCCACTGCGAGCGATCCCACGAACGCCATGTGGACGTCATCGAGTCCTTTGGGTTACGCATTGGGGAAGCCATCATAAGTTGCAATATAGAAGAGTTATGGGCAAATGGATGTCAAGCACATCTTCCACCACTCGCACACCACCCGGTGAGTCTTATATCATATTCAAGTTTTGGAACACATGGGAAGGGTGGGTCATCTAGCCAACAAAAAAAAAGCTGGTTGGGAACCGAGGTGTGGGTACGCGGATCACTTCTCTAAACTCCCTTTTCAGTTATGTTGATCAGAGCATCTGATACCGAGGTGTGGTGGATTACGTTATCTGTCTTTTAACCCCTCCCCCCCCGGGGGCCTTATTAGGGGCCTTATTACCCCAATGGTTATGCAGCCGCTCAAGGTGGGCTTGACATCTACGTTGTGAATCTGGTCATTTACCCCGCGGCAAAGAGCAACATCTTCGGTCGCTAGAGTTTTACAAAACTTAGCGACTGCTTTTTCAGCACAGGGAAGCAGTCATTAGTTTGCAGTTGAAAAAGGATACTCGGAGACGGAGTCACAATCACTCGACAAAGCTCTGGAAATTACGGACTTGGGACTGCCGAATATTCCGGACCAAGCCATGTTAGACGAGATGGCCGTGTTTACGCAGCGTAGAGGGGTATCACAACCCGCTACAAGGCTCTACTTCAATTTTGCCAGAACCAACATAACATTCTATAAAATTCTGCCACTGCCACCTATTCTGCCACCGTCATTGTCAATGACCTTCTGACCGCGCTGAGGCATCGATTCGGCTATGTCTAGCATCCAATATGGCACAGCTTCTTAGGCCTCTAGAACCATCTCTCGGACCTTCACCTTACGCATATCGGGTAGATAATCAGTAGAAGCCTAGGGCTCCAAAAGGAATAAATGAATGCGAATATGAATAAATCCATTTGTTGAGTATCACGGTGGTCAAATCATATGGCGGAGACTACCAAGAGATATGTAAATAGATGAGTCCCACCTCCGAAAAATGTGTGAACTTAACCCAATACAATCATTTTATCTCAACAAAGAGACTTATTCATATTCATATTATGCAATTCATATTATTCATATTCCTTTCGGAGCTCTAGGGGCCCAACCCATCTTCGTCTCCGTTAACGCGCGCAGAAAAACCATAGTTAAGTTAAACTCCATACGCTAGCACAGAAGCACCCTATTTGGAGTGCTCTGCTCCAAGCCCAAAGACGACGAATCGATCTTAGGTAGTTCGCCCGGTTCTCATTAAGGGAGGCCTTGAAGACATGAGCCTGGAGAGGCTGCGTGCGGGCGGTCTGGCGGTGTGATACTTCACCGCAGCCTCGCTGTTGATTCGCTATTCTATCAGGTAGTGGATATAGCTCAGCGGATCCTCGTTGTAGGCATTGCTCCCCCAAGCAGATAACTAAACTAGTGGAACAGTATGTTTCCACTGTCGGCTTGCGGAATCAGGCCTATCTTCGCGCACGATAAACGAACAGGGACTGCAGATGAATGGCGTAGAATACGGGCTGCCGATGTATCCGGCGATTGGTGCATATTGTAAGCTCTTTTCCTATGGTTCGAGGACTTAGGATCAAGAGATGTAGTTAATGTGATACAGACTGCCGCTCATATCTCGCGCAATCCAAGCCCTGAGAGGTTACCGAAAAGACCCAGAAAGCCTCGTGTGTGAATGGAAATTCAGCTTCCGCAGAGCGCCTGCTCCATCACTGCGCGAAGTCCTGATTGGCTGAGAATATGAGTCATCAAACGTGGGGTCTTGAAGTGTGTTTATAAAAGGCTCACTGGTCTCAAACCAAAAAAAGTTTTTTGCGGTCATTTCCCGGATGTGACTAGACCACAAACCATTCAAAATGCCGGAAAGCCAGGTTTCTTACCGTTATGCCCATATGGGGGACAATGAGGCCATTGCCAACTTAGGGGCGCGTGTTTTTACATCGGCCTTCGCACCACTGCTGCCTCTCAATGACCTGACAACCTATCTCTCCGAAGCATATTCGCCAAAAAGTATTGCTACCGACTTAAGAGACCCTTCTGTTACTTTTGTGGTAGCTATGAAGGACGAATCTCTTGTCGGGTTCCTCCAGCTCAGACGCGGTACGTCCGAGAGATGCATCGACAAGATGGAAAACAAGATTCAGTTGCAGCGGTTGTATGTCAGTGAAAGTTGCCAAGGGCTAGGGATCGGAAAGCGTCTGTTGGCGCGAGCAGAGAAGGAAGCGAGGGGTATGGGAGGCAAGAATATTTGGCTCGCATCATGGAAGCCAAATCTCAAAGCTGAACGCCTATATGAGAGCACTGGATACTTAAAGGCTGGGGAGATGGCATTCACGTTGGGAAATTCTAGGCTGGAAGATTGGGTCATGATCAAATCGATTTAAAGTATAGAAGCGACAATGCCTCAGGAATTGCTGAATATCTGTCATTCTAGAAGCAAGTATATCACTTGATAACTCATGCCTTAGATTGAACCTAGCAAGAATAATGGACACAAACAGAACAGAATTCACCCTTGGATCAATACCAGCTCCTCGTTACTAGCACTAGTTGGCTGCGAATCGTGCATGCACGCACTTGCGCTCAACCCTTCACAACTCGCATGATTAGCGCATCCTTTCAGCCAGACTGTTTGGCTTGTACGAAACTCAAAGCGCAGACGGAATACTCCATCCCCTTAGCAGCGATCAGTTTGATCCTTGTAATGATCCAGGAATAGGCTCCGGAAAATAGCGGACATAAGTATAATCCCCGAGACCCGAAAGAAATCTTTGACCTGAATTTGTCAAACGTTTGCAGTACGAATAAGAGACTTGGTCTCGCTTGCCTCAAATTGGCGAACTAGAGGAATTCCTGTAGCATGTGTATAGTAGTTGTATTGTTGTGGAGTTATATGGGTCACAATCCAGTAATATAGGTACCGATCTAACCCTAATGCATGAGTAATTACCAACCAGAAGGCTAAGATGGGAGTAAGAGGACCCGCATTTATAGAAAGCGCTATACCCGAAAGGGAAAGGCAATTGGTCAATAATGTGTAGAGGTGAGCGACGCACTTTAGGTGAGAAGGCAGGCAAAAATTTGCGCCGAATGAAGTCCCTTCCTCTCATATCGTCTGTTTCAGGGCACTATAAAAAAAGATGTGCTCCACCAGAAAAATTTGCCACACTAACGGCCAAACGAAAGTTGGCCGATCAGTGGATCCACTGAATCAGTCACTACGCGAGGGTAACTGGAAACTGTTAGCACAACCTTGCTGTACGTACCTGAGATCGCTGGGGTAAAATCATCGTGTATTGTGTAGATGGCCGAATAGGGTTTCCTCGGCAAAGGTGCATAGTAGATTCTCGTCTAATGATTGGGTCTCGCAACCGTTCAAATATTAAGCACGACCGATTTAGGTCGTTCTCAAATGAACGATTGACCCCGTTCGATTACCGAGGCATCGGTGCTGATATGTCAAATCGACGCCTTTTCTAACAAGTACTCGA
The DNA here is from genome assembly GCF_028829775.1 of Penicillium samsonianum. Lineage (NCBI taxonomy): Eukaryota > Fungi > Ascomycota > Eurotiomycetes > Eurotiales > Aspergillaceae > Penicillium > Penicillium samsonianum. The sequence goes on along the minus strand of NW_026643268.1, from coordinate 380,257 downwards.
AGAACAATATACTGAGGACTCGAAATTTTGATACAGGCGTACAACCTTTTGACAGCCCGGACTATCAGCAGGCGTTGACCCGCCGAGCAAAACGTTTTTGTCCGTGTTTTTTACTCATCAAAAAAAAACCCCCGAAAGTGAAATTTACTGGTTATTAACAACCAGCAAGCTCCCTCCTGCCTCGGCTGAGGATTAGTCAAGTCTTAGAGAAACGGACAGCGGACCAATCTCTCTCTTCCTTCCTTGATTTTCAATCAACTTGGACTTCATATTGTATAAATATGGCCTCTTGAACCCCGTCAGAAACAAGAAGAATAACCATTTCTCTAAATTACAACAGAAATCTCGGAGAAGCTTGTACTTGCTGACCCACTCCAAGACGATCAGCTTGAGCTCGAAGGTGAGAAAGTGATGGTGATCCAAATCGGCCACACCGATTGCGACAATATCACCGCACTCCGGATGCCGTCGACCGATCCGGTGGTGGCTGGCTACTCAGTATACGGCAGTACTCATTACTCATCCGTATCTCGACGAGTCATCTACTAAGGAAGCGTGATTGGCATGAATCACCGCCTTTGATAAGGGACCAGCCCAAATTTGTGGTTAAAGGTCACAGTGGTCCACAGAAGGGCTTCGCGCCAGTAGGAATGGCCGAGACTAAAAAAGATTTGGAGGAATTCGAACGTGCCACGCAGCAATTTACTACGGCTAAGGTAATATACAATAATATGCCGCACCTACACCCTGGCCGGCTGAATCCTGGCTCTATGGGGAGGTGCGGCACAAGCCGCAAAATGGAGATCATTAGCTAATTCGCATAGACTTTGGTGGCTGTTTTCCCGGATTTAGGATTAAAAGGCGCGTATGCTGGGAGCCGGAGATAGGCAAAACCCCGAACTGTATCTTCAACCAAGGTCATCCTGGTCAGCTTGTCGATATAGTTGGGGGCTGGCCTGGTTCACTGGAGTGTTTATTACCGGGGTCCTTTCCCCGTAAGTCCTTGCAGATCCTTGGCATTTTACAGCACTACCATTGGAATAAAGAAGGTGTGAAGTGGCTGCCTAGATTATATTCCGAGAATTCTCTGGTTTAAGTGGGAACGGACCTATGGTTATTATTACAAATCAAAATGTGTACATCAAGAGATTGCTAATATATGCTTGCCTATTTTGTAAAAGCTTAGAAGTTTACTTGCCTCTAATATTGGGTATTTTTCCGTTCAGATATATTGAATTCATTTATAGATTGTCACGTCGCTCATGCAATTTACCACATAAATTGTCAATCGAGAAGTACTTCAATTGGACTGAAATTCTAGCCCGGTCCATGTTAGGTCTTGGACGGAAGTATAGCGTGGGAACGTATGGGGTTTACAAAAACTGGATACCCCGTGCCTAAATACCGATGTTTCACCGTGATAATCGGTATTATGCTTTTTTTATATAAATACATAGGATGGGGGTCAAGGTTGCTCTTTTCCCGTATCTTCTATGGACCAAGAGATGTCTTTGAAATTTCCAAATATGGAACTTCTACAACACCGCGGAAAATGTCCTGAACCTAAGTCGGTTGGCTCTCACCGCAAACATATCCATGTATGGCACTGAGACGGGGATCCACCGCCAACATGAGGAAGAGTAATATACGCCTGTGACGAAGATGCAAAAGGGAGAAAAGTCATTAAGTTTTATTTTGACTGAAGCGTATAATGATGGAAGAATAATAAGCCATCCAAAGCACCAGGCCCTGCCTAAACAGGCGGAGAGGCGGAGTGGCAGGCCGTCAACAGGTGATTATCGACGATCTATCTATATTTGCTTTCGTTTATATAGACGCCGTGGGGACTTGATATTCATAGGTATTTTACTTTAGTAGCCTGTTAATCAAACATACAAGTAATGTCTGGTTTGATGGTGATGTTTCATCAAGCAGAGACAGATGTAATCACCTATTGGACCTTCTAACTGAGTCCCCCTACGAGCAATTGCCTCGTGAACCCTGTCTGGGGAAGCTGGAACTTAGGAGAATTAAGCTGATAGCTAAGTTTAGATAGGCAACCGTATTTGAGTCACCGGAACTTATAATATACCACTACAACCCTGTCGATCCCGGAAACACGGAGCGGGAGGGTCTGCCGAACAGTATACTGTGCCAAGAGGGCTGTCTCATTTGGTATTGGTATGGGATTACGCCTTCTGTTCTGGTATTCTACCTCCTGCTTGTATGACAACGAGAACTGCACTTGAATATCTAGCAAGTCTTCCCAATCAAATCGTCGTCACGCAATGAGATATATGAAGTGCATAGGATAGTGTTCGAAGTGCTCCTGGAATGGCCGTTATACAGGAATATTCTAGTACTCTAGTGCTCTTTCTAGGCTATTGAGAGTAGATATTAGCACATACCGTGAGTACAGTATTGTTTCGTAAATTCAACCAGAGACTCCTTATCTTATTCTTTGCATCCATACTAAAATGCTATTATTCCCTTTTTTGAACAAACGAGCAGTCTCTTACGAAACCCTACTCTTTGCCTATCGCAATTTAGGCTTTCATCTCATTCGCAGTTCTTATTGCTTCATGTGTTTCACACTGGAATCTATCCACTCATATAACTCGAAAAACTATGATGATCATTATCTGGGGGAAAGGACGGACCAAGTTCATCGCTGTCGGAATCGTGTCCCTCGTTCTCATACTCCTCATTCATCTGCTCGACTTCGCAAACCCCTTTTCCAACCCCGGCGAGCTGTCCGCTTCGATCGACGTAATTACTGCGTGCGCTATCTCTGATTTTGAACACCCCAACGACTCTCATTCTGTTGCCGTCCCACAAATCCCTAACGTTGTTCATCAAATATGGAAAACAAACGACCTCCGAACCTACTCTACAGAAATGGACGCATCGCACGACCGGTGGAAGCACGCTCTCGAGCCCCTAAACTACACAATCAAGCTTTGGACAGACGATGATATCCTCCAACTCATCAATGGAAGCTACGCTTGGCTTTTATCGACGTACGAAGCCTATCCCCAAAACGTACAACGTGCGGACATCGCAAGGCTGCTTGTCATCCATGCGGAGGGAGGAATATACGCAGACCTCGACGTTTACCCGACCTCGGCCACCAATATACAATGTCTCCAAAGTCTCAATCTAGAGGCTATATTCGCCCCTATGACGGGCACCGGAGGGCTGAGCAACCATTTTTTTATGGCGGCGCCCGGTTCCCCATTCCTCCAGTGGGTGCTATACGAGGGTAAGCGCCGCAGCGGTGCGACGTCTCGATTCATCCCACTGCCATACCTACAAGTCTTCTGGTCCACAGGGCCTACGATGGTGACGGCGGCATTTCGAAAGTACGCATGGCTATACGGCAGCCTACAAGACAATCTGGGCCTGTTGGACGATAGATATTCAACGGCGGTGATACAGCACAAGGCAGGCAGGTCATGGCATGGATCGGATGGGCGGGCCCTTAATTATATAGCGGACCATATAAGGATGGATAGTTTGATAGCGATCGTTGCTTTTCTTTCCATTATAGTGGGAGTCACCTGTGTTGTGAGAAGACGTTGTTTTTGAATTACCTTGGAATTTTCACGTACTTGGACATATCGCATGGGTGACAGTGGAAGAACAATGTCAGAAATCAGAAACTTGGTGGATATAAGTGTGGCTTGCTAGGTATTTATCCGAGAACCCCTCTGGAATGGAGCTAGACACCTGGTATAAGATTGTATATAACTCTTTATCAGCATGTCCTATAAAACTCCAGATTTCATAATTTTTAGCTAGTTAGGAAGTCCGATATTTATGTAGGGCATTTGAGGGCAGGCACCAGCTAATTTTAGCAAACGTTTACTCTTTCAGACCAGATTGAGTGAAGTTGAAAACTTGTTTGGTGGCCTGAGATGTACCAGGCACCCATGGAGACAGCGTAGCTAGATAGATCCTTCTTTTCCCCTCTCTCTCTTCTTTCCTCCTCCCGTCCACTCCATACCATGGGAATCAGACAAACAGAGAAGCTCCTTCACTTTAGAGACCCAGATAACAGACGCGACCTCTGTGCAATCATCGAGTTTCGCAATCTCAAAAGGCCGGCCAGAAGACGCTGATCGGCAGGGGCATCTTCAATCCACCTCCCCTAGACATCTAGCTGTTGCTGACGCTGATCCTTCTTCTCAGAACCGAATTCTTCATTGTGATTACCAACTGGTGTACTTCCCAATCAACCAAATCATTTCATTAGCCTTCCGTGATGGGGCTTCTCTCAATTCTGCGTTGACACCAGACCTAATATGACGGCTCCGAGTTCCGAAACGCAGTCACTCACTTCCTCCTGCGATGGAAGCCAGGAATTCTAGATACCTCCCTCCGACGCGTTGAGCGCACTCCATACGGCTACGAACTTCATATATCGTTGCTGATGCTGTATAACTCAAGCCGACAATCGCTCCAAGAGTTGGGTCGAGATGTTCGAGGAAAACATTGCCCGTTATAACAACCGGTTCTGGAGTGCAAATTAAATTAATCAGTCAAAGTGTTACTGAGATAGACGTGGTCAGATGTTCCCACGGCCCGGTGGTGTAGATATTGCAAATCAGTATCGGGCTTCTTATGAGATCCATCGGAAGACTGAGCGTGTATGGTTTCCTATTTTTTTCTTCCTTATCGACGCTGCAATTGTTAATGCCTATCGCATTCAATATATCTTTAAAAAGCAGCAGGGGGCTAGTAGTAGTGATCTACCTAGTCAACTAGATTTTCGGAAGAAGCTCTACAAAGAGCTCTTTGCCTTTGCAGCAAAACCAAGACCTGCACCAGTGACTAGTACAAGCCACCAGCGAATTCAATTCGATAAGCGAATGGCTTGTATATGGTGTCAGTATCATAGGCAGAAGGGTAAAAGGGGCCAGCAGGCTAATCGATCAAGATCAGGTTGTGTACAATGTGGTGTGCACCGTGTGCTCCTATGTGCGAAAGGGCAATGTTGGGATGAATTCCATAGACAATAGCTAGTTCGAATTAGGTTTAATTGATTACTTTGATTTTTGGGTACTGTATCATTACTGAGGTTAGCCAATTAGCACGCGTCAATATAATACACTAGTAAAATGCGCTAAATGGACTGCCCATGCCGGACGAGGGGATACGCAGGCCGGAGGCCGAAGCCACGTTCAACTGTACACTCGTCAGACCAGAATACTCTGTCATAATCTTCCTCAGTATAGTGTTGATACCGTAAAGCCCAGGAGAGTCGTGCAGCCGCATGCTCAGGTTTTAGATATGGCCTTTTCATCACTCGCCACTTCAGGAGACCTTCAATAGAGAGTAGACGTGCAATTGAATCTTTCTTGCACTTATGATTAACCTCAGAGAGTAGATCATCGTATGAAGCTCGAGGATTTTCGTGGACCTTCTGGAGGATCTTTTGACGGTCATCTTCGTTTAAGATCTTTGGGCGCTCAGATCGTTTACAGGACTCTTCCTTATGGCGAATTCGAGACCTTAAACAAGTCATTTTGATAGTTGAGAGCGGTATATCTGGATATTTTGCGTGGATCTGACGATAAGACCACTTTGCAACATCTTTTAATGTAGTGATCTGAGTGCGTAGATTCACATCTAATTCGCAGTTCTTGCGTCTTGGCTGGTCGCTTGGAGGTGGAGTAGGAGGCCTAGGCGCAGTAGGAATAGGCCCTCTAGGCGTTGGAGGGCTAGGCACTGGTAAACCTGCCCTTGTGCGAGGCATAGTGTAGACGTGGTTGAATAATATCAAAATATTACATATAACGCGATACGCGACGGTCGCGACCACGCGTCCAGGAGATTTAGTAGGCTATAATAGGTAGGCGGTACTACTGGCGGTCAACCAGGGGGGTCACAGACTTTTGCGGCGCCACTGTATTTATACTGCCAATACAGCCCTAAGTAGTGTTCTGTCAGAGCCAGCTAAAAGCGTACGAACTAGTAAACATGGTGGCGAATGAGGACTACCGGAATCATCAGAAAATATGTGATTGATTGAGAAAGGAAAACCTATGAGGGAATGTAGAAAAGGGGCAGGTTGAGCTGTTGTCGAGGAAAGTGGAGCAGTTACTTACAGCTGCCTCCTATTGGTTTCCTTCGTCCCCCGCCTTTCTTTGTGTTTTGTATGAAAAGTACGGGGTTCCGAGACAACACTTTCAAGTCACTCTCGAGTATCCCATGGGACCTCTAAGACACGGAGGAATTGGTCCCATCCACATATCAACTATGGACCAACTCTGCAGATGTGTATTTAACATACCCTCTGCCTGCCACTCATTTTATCTACAATCAATCAATTCAATCTGTCAATCCTACTGATTGGTTCTCCCACTAGAATCCCCACTCATTGCAATACTAGCCATTACTGATTTAGCTTGCTCGATCACCTGTACTTTGTAGATAACTTCTGTATGTCCAAGCCAGCCAATTCTTATGGCCGATTCTAGCTACCTTATTAACTCCCTGGCTCAAAGAGGCTCACGAGGACATCGTAACGCCCAGCATGCAGGCAGGCGGTAGAGAATTGGCGGTGTAGGACGGAAGTACCACGGTGCAAATACTAATGAACGGCCACTGTACAATCGTCCTCAACTTAAAGAGGCCTGCTCAATGAATGAACTGCGCTAAGGCCTTGGCAGTGGGGCCAGAAAAGAGATTGTCAGTGTGTTTTGGTCAAGGCGATTTCGAGAAACCCAGTACTTGAACTTTTTCAGTCCGCTTCGCAAAGTTTGAGAAAGCCCCCCTTTGCGGTCTCAGAGGATGAATGCAGCACATATTGCTCTTGCTGAGTAGCCACACGAATGAGAGGGTTGAACGGCATTATTGGCTTAGTAGCTTTCACAGAGACTCTCCATGAGGTGCAGTTATCGGTCCCAATATCATCATGGATTACTTCCCACTGTAGGCGGACGTTTGCGGGACCACCAGGTTCTGAGACCAGTATTTGGTTCAGCGTACCAGTGACTTGTGAGTAGTCTAGCCACAGATTGTCGATAAGACCGCGGATACCGTGGGTGGCACTCCAGTCTTCCGAAAAACGAATCTTACCAGCAAATATGCCTAGAACGTCTCCCTCGCGCACGGGGACGATGGAACAGACGAACAAAGAGCTGCCATCTTTAGGCAGGAGAAAAGTAAATGCGGACTTATCTCCCCCAGATTCTAATGCTAATTGGATGTCGTAGGGTCCGCATATTACATCAGGAGTGAAATTCTGCAAACCCTTTCACTTAAAGCTTTCTTCTTCGCTAGTTAAGGCCATTCATTTCTGGCGTTGTTCCAAGAGGACTCGTGAACTTTCAGCCTCTCTGCGACCTGGGGGTTGTCAAGATCGGATAGGCGCGTCAAGTCACCTTTGCCGAGTCTGAGAACCCGCGTTTCCAGTTGTTCGATATGAGGTCTATATTGGGTCTCCCACTTCTTGATTGCATCCACAAGAGAGATTTCTGACGTCTTAGGATATCCTTTGCAGTAGCTGTCGAATGCTTTGGTGCGGTAGTAGAGGACTTTGTCAATGCCGGCTTCACGCATTTCGAATAGGTTTTTCCAGAAAATACGGCATTGACGTTGGTTTTCTGCACCCAACCCATATCCAGCATCTTCCATGAACTTCTTGGTTGCAGCCTTTCCGCCATAGTAAACCCGTCTGCAGGTCCTTTCGCGGACGGTAGCTTTGTATGATCGATCAACGCAGCACCATTGAGAATGATTTTCCAGAAAATTGTTTCGTTGTACCGTACCGATTCTACACCAGATTTTTTACACACTATCTGTGCTCCATTAATGAGAGGTCATGAAGCCTGCATGGCTGCTACTTATATTTTTGGAACCTGTGGATCTCGACATGCGCCTTAAATTTATCCATCTTTATGCCAATTGTTCTTATTCCAGGAAATTCTCAGCAATGGCTACATCATTCAGTTGCTGGATCTCACGGTCCCAAAGTCCCTATTTCAATGGTTAGTTACGGTCCATGTAGCCGATCAAGCGGACCATACCCAATCAAACAATTCGATTGTAGAACCATCATTTTGGATGTTACTGAAAAGACCTGGGATGCATGGCTCTGAAAAAGAGGAATCCGCTGAAATTGGAGCCTGGAGAGCGTGCTTTGAATTCTGCATTGACGATAAAGTTGAATGTGAAGAGTTTATTTGACTCTTCATTCGATCAGCCTCCACCAAAGAGAGCATCATTGCCACTATCTCGGCCGCCTTAGCGGTCTCCGGTGATGGCCTTGGGCAGAAATTCCAGCTCGCACGCGAGGCTTTTAGTAATTCTATGAGTTCGGCTCGGATAGCCTCATTCATGTGATGATCAGTTTTGCTTCTGTTGATCACCTCAAGGCATATAACCATGGCGGCAGTCATGCAGTCGGAGACAGAACGCGAGACACCGAACCACGCGCGATGTCGATTCTGTGGCATACCAAATATTCCCTGAAAAAGTTCAGACTGGCACTCAAGAATTCTGCGGGCAGAATTCACGCAGGCCGCGCGGAAAATCTCGTCATTGCGGTCTGCTCTTGGAGCCACCAGATACTGACGATGTAAAATGCAACACGCTCGTTGCCTAGTCATCTCGAGTGACAGTAACTTTATTCGCGTATCATCCTCATTTGTTGAAGTCCTCGTATAAAATGGCAAAGAAAGTTCATTCCAGGTCGCCTCTAGTCGCTCATTTAGGCGCACGGTTCTCTCGGGATCCAATATCCCTTCAGAAGCGATATCTGTGATTTCATAGGCCATGGATAGCATCTTTTCCATAGATATCATGTATGAAATATTGCTCATCCTGTCTTGGCTTTCTCGGCGTGGAGGCGGTAGAACAGTGAGTGAAGGACCAAGATCATGATCAAAAAGGTTGCGAGGATTGATTGTATCGCCCAGGCCACGCATAATAACTGGAGGAATACCTGTCTGCCCTGCAAGAATGAGATCTATAACGCGGATCAAAAGCCATGTCCGACGTCTCATTTCACTATCGAAAATCGAAAGTTGAGAATGGATTCGTGGGTCTCGGTGGTAGCCCATCGTGACAGCCAATCTAATGGGAACTCCTACTAAGACGGAAATACCAGTCTTTAGATTGTTGGCTTGAAGAACTTCGACCCCTAGATAGACAATCAGAGCCTCAATCTTATTTCTTCCAGGCACAGTGTAGTTTGACATGGTCAAGGCAAGTGCGCATCGCGTTTTGTAAAGACTAAAGGTTTCCGGTAATTGCATTTCGGCCGTCGCCGAGTTATTGGTGTGTTCGATCATCACTGCCAAGGAGAGTACGCCAAATAAAAGCGCGATCCAGGGCAGAGAGGCTTTGGAAGGATTTTTCCAAAATTCCTCATACTTCGCCTTACAGTCAGGATCTCAAATTGTCAACAGCGGACTATAGTGGGTGAATTACCTCGGCTTTGAATGTAGGGGGATGAATATTCACTGAGAGAGATGTCAGAAACACATTAACCGTATTGATTTAGCATCCGAGCTTGCCGCACTCAAAAAGGGTTCGCCAGAACTAAGACAGCGGATTACCAGCTCTTCGGCTTTTTCCCGCGGGGGCAGCGATGCGAGAAGATCCTGAACAGTTGTTCCATTTCCAAAGCCCCGGAGGAGGATCGGGCCAGAAGAGCTAGTCTCCATATCAATAATCCTCTCTCTCTCAGCAATCTCACATTTGCCGCTTTGCAATTGTTGAGTCTATTGACGATGTTAGGATCCTTTGTGGAGTTAATCGCGATCACTGGATGATTGGGAGGGTTCCACAAACAGCATTATACATAATTACGCGCCAATGGCACGGGTTGATGAACCGAGTACCTTCCTGTCCCTGCAGCAGATAGTTGGACAAGTATCTTCTCGAACTAGACAAGCTTTGCGGATCTGGAGAAATCGCTCCACGAATAGATTCCGTGGTCATAGTCTGTGTATCGTCGGCACAAACACCAGAGGTGTCATTTGCGCTAGGACCAAGCATTCGATAGGTTTGAAGGTAATTTTCCAAGTATATCAGTCTATTCTCAACATCTTGCAAACGGAATTGCATACCCTGAGACTCCTCGTGCTCTAGGCGCTCCGTAATGTACTGGCAAGACCCGTCCCGAGTTTGTTTTGAACAGTTATTGCAAGGCTGTTTCCGATTGCATTTCAGCCTAGAATGAATGGTCAGTGCACAGAATAGGCAATGCACATAATCTATCAAGATATAAATAGTTTGGCTTGACATACTTTTTCTCGCGACACGCCGTGCAAGAAAACAAAACCCGAGGCTTTTGATTTCGTCTCTTACGCTCCACTTGCCGAGGATTCCTTGTGGACTCCATGGTGATAGGTTGAATAGCGATTCAGATGACTGACACGTCAACAGTGGGAAGAGAGTTAATTTCGATTTTCTCGGTTTTCTCGCAGTTTAAAGAACTCGGACCTGCCGGATTTAACCCCACTTAAAAGACCGGAAGCGTGGCGTCACGGGGGTAATAATGAGAGTTTGCTGTGATGTTCAAGATTGCCGAGAAACCCGAGAAACCCGAGAAATGAAAAGAGGCTCCAATAAGCACACATCATTGTTACCAATTGTACTCCGTACGAGATTTGCATGTAAACCATAGAGAAAGTGCCGATTTCCCGGTTACGGGTATTCGATAAGCACCGCCTATAAAATATATAAGTCTAGTAAACATTTTCAAATCTACCAACTAAAACCCTCTTTTTTATCTCGAAGCTTTTTTGTCGACTTACGCACGTCAACATGTCTCTTCTCACCGTTGAATCGCATATTTCGATTGATCGGCCCCCTGCGGCTGTCTTCGACTTCATTTCCACCCCCGCAAATTGGGCTGGCCTCCATCCTGGCAGCCAACAGATCGTCGGAAAGGGCGTGAACGAATCCGCTAAGCAAGGAACACGCTTTATCGAAGTCATTGACGATGCCAATGGATTGAAATTCGATGCGCATTGGGTGGTTACTCGCTCGCACAAGAACGAATTTTTCCAGTTTCAATTTCCGTCCGACTACGCCCAGGGCCCATTCCAGGAAATTGTCATCACCTACAATGTCAGTGAAAAGGCTGATGGCTCGACGGCGTTCACCAGACGCATGGTCTCTTGGATCAAACCCGGAGTCGACACCAAGCCTCTTTCATCGTTCTATGAGAACGACATGCACAATGAGTATGTCGCGAGAGTCAAGGCTAGGGTTGAGAACACTAGCTCCTAAGCCTGCACTGGCAAGCAAGGATTTCATCATGTAAAAACTGGTCACAGAGTGAGGCATTTTTCATCAATCCAAAGCAATTCAATGTTAAGAGATCAGAAGCGAGGCTAGGCTTTTTTGGGCACCTTTCGGCCAAAGGCCTTTATGTCCTCAAGAGAGTAGAGCACATGTTTGGCGACATTATTAAGACCTGGGAATTTCAGAGATTTAAGTATCTACACCTCAAATTATCCAATTTATGGGTCTTAGCTAGACCCAAGCCAAGTAATAATGCCAGTCAATTTTTATCCGCCATCAGGTCTTGCAGGAAGTCCTTAGTAACATCCAATGCATATGCGACTTTCTGGATATTTCTTGGGCTTTGATAGAGAAACGGGTGCTTGGGATCCAAATCTACCAAACGTCTGTTCCAAAGGAGACATTTCTGATGCCGATTTGATAGCTTCGTATATTTCCGATTAGTTCGTTTCCGCTCGTTCGTATATGTCGAACACCTGAGCAATGCGGAGTAGGATCAGATGGGACAGTACCGGACGGTATTTTTTGGCTCTCTAGTTTGCTCGGCGGTGCCTGGGTATAAACGGCCTTGTCTTCTCAGTTCGTAGCTGGTATGACCAAAATTAGCCCGTAGATCAGAAACGAAGGTAGGGCTCCCCTGCCATTAAGCAAGACCAGCCATCGGCATTTCTCGGCGACTGTCGGATAATCAGGCTTGAAAAGACGCCAGATGCCACCCGAGAACAACGCGGGGCCACCCATTGGACGCCAGTAATCCAATTCACGAGGGCTATTCTTTCACGGTGTTCGAATGCCGAAAGACACACGGTGGTATAAGCCCATTGGAGTTTGGGGGATGTATCGCGTAGACACATCAGCGCATGACCTGAGGTACAGAGTCGACTGAGAGAGAAGGGCGAAGGTAGAGACGATCAGAACCTTACATTGACTCAATATCGATGCCACCAATGGCCATGTCGGGGTGATAGAGCGTAGGATCGCATCGGTATCGGGGAGCCCGAGCAGACAATGCACTTGCGCGCTTCGCATTTGACTCGAGTGACGGGAACATGAGGGTACCCCCTATTGTACGATCCGAGTCAGCAAGGCTTGAACCACTTGGACGAGTTGTTATGACTTACCAGTTCATAAAGATCGCAGAATTTTTGCTTTAAATGAGACGATCAATTAGCTTCGTGATCGTATCACCCTACCGACAAGATCGCTTACAATTGTCTTCATCAATGCAGTCACCATTCATGCCATGTTGACATGATGATGTATCCGGTTCGTCGCAATCTCCGGCTGTCGCTTCGAAGAAGCCACGCTGGGTGCACCGGGCAACTTCTGTGAGCCAAAGGCGCGTGACGAACCCACCTGTGATAATAAATTGTACAGTCGTAATGGGATAAGACCTCGCGATGCGGACGGCCAGAGTTCATACACCGGCTGAATTTATGTATTTCCACTATAGCATGTATTTACATCGGCTGGTTGGTGAGTGTACCTCATGTTTAGTGGCTCACTGGTGAAAGGTTCAGGAGATATATCCAATCACAACCCTTTTTCCACATTCGTTGGAAAGCTCAGAAATCCCAAAAGTAGATGTTGTAAAATTTACAGCACCGAAAAGGAAATGTGAAACAAAAAGGTATCTATCTCAACACTGGTCATAAGTTCAAAAGTTGACTCCAGTCAACAAGGACGGCCAAGCTTCAACGGGTTGACTTTCGGCAGTGTAGACGGACCGAACAACACACAGCTCAGACAACCAACACTCAGGCGAGGCCCGAAAAAAAAATCCATGGCTCTTAGTGATGACAGTGAGCGCTCTTGGTAAAATCCAATATTGATCAGCCTACAGTGCCTCAATATGAAGACCGTAGATTCAACAGTGAGCCAACATTTCTTAACCAACTCACTTTCACTCACTCTCATTATGAATCTAGCATGAGTTTCTCGGTGAGCATCTAGAATCACACCAAAAATTTCGCTGCAAATAGTTGCGGTAGAACAAAGATATAGGTTGCAACAGGCCTCACTTAGGATAGGCATCGTGTTCTTCAACGTTTGCTACCTAGTAAAGCACGTGGCGACAGGAGCCGAGAAGCCTATAAATACGTCCTCTCGCAATTCGTTCTACAATGCTATCACTTGGCTGCGCAAAGGCGAGCAGGCCTTCGGTTTGAGGCACCTGATAAGTCTTCCCTTTGGCCCTACTGGAATACCCATTGGACTGACATCATTAGATACACAGTAGACCGACAAGCTAGAAAGTGCTTGTAAGAGACGAAATTACCACCAGGTCTACCATGCCAGCCAGCCGACCAAAAAAAAAACAAGATTTGGGTTAGCTGGTCGAAGTATCTATGCGAACATCTCTCCATCATAGCAGCCGACCACTGTCCCACCCCTGAATGTATCAATGCAAAAGAGCGGTTTCCATCCTGTACAGGTATGTAAATCTCAGCGCGACCCTTTCCGCGACTAGACTGACTGCAAAGACGATGCGAAATTACCAGATCCGTGCATTCCGTCCAATATACACCAGTCACGGAGCCCTTTCCCGCGTCTTCTTTCAGTACATGTGAGTCATGCATTCCTCGTCGATCGACAAGCTAATGATGGACAGGAAACCGTTGACAGCGCACCAAAGTTAGTCCGAACCAGCACTCCGTCAGTGCTCCGCGCAGGATCATGGCTTACACACCGATTCTTAGCTTGTCACTTCAAACCATGCAGCATGTCCTATGTGAGATACTGCAAACCAAGGTAGCTGGCCAAGAACAGGATACATAAGCCAGACGATCGTTCTCCACGATAAGGTGAGTGGAATATTGCGCCTCTTGCTGCGCCGGGTCCGATGATTTGTGCCAAGTTTGCGCCCCAGACACGAACACCACTGACATTTCCATGCCGTTATAGAAGCAGCCCATCGCCAACCGCAAAACTCTTGTGGCGAGTGACCTATTCCTGCCGAGTCAGGCAAGACCGAGGGGCCGACGGGCCATCGCGTCTTCCCCTCCCTCGCCGTCTTCACTTACTGAACGGCGGAGCCTCTCGCTGTCTGCACGAAGCGGTCTCCCAATAACACTGTACAATTTCTTGTCACAAGTAGGTTCGTCGCGCGCCTTTGCCGTCTTGTGAACTTGACCGGTGCATCCAGCGCGGCTTCTCGAAGCGACAGCGGGAGAGTGCGGCGAACCTGGATACAACATGGCATGAATGGTGACTGCTTTGCAGAAGAAAATTGGCAGCGATCTAGTTGGTAAGCTGGTATGATGATGATCCTAATTGACCATCTGTCTCAACCGTACACTCGGGAAATGCTTCATCGTAAATCCAATATCTCGTCCAACTGGATCAACGCTTGCTAACTCGGATCTCACCACAGGAAGACACCCTCAGATTCCCATGCCTAGAATGCGAAGTGAGCAAATGTATTGTCTGCTCGACCTCCCTTATAACAAGCGGTCTCATGCTTTCCAGATTCCACTTGACTACAATTCGCTTCGATGAGTCGCTGGTGGGTACCAAATCGGCTACCTCGACCCTTCTCCCAGTCGATTCGGTTCACCAGATCAAGTTCACCAGATCAAACGTTGGTATGTCTACCTAATGCAAGACTCAATTCAAGGAGCGCATAGCAGTGTCTATCTCCCGGCATTTGAGCCCTCTCACACGATAGCCTACTAGCGGCTTGGATCCGTGGCGTCAAAGGGGTGACCATCGTTGTCCTCCGATGGCGTCTAGCGTGTTTTGAGCCTGGAAACCTGAAGGCACTGGGAGGAGCCAATACTTCGTCTTGCTAGAGCCATACCTTGTACACGGCGAGGCTTTCAGTCCTGTCTGCTTGAAAGGAGAATGTGAGGTGAAAGTCCCGTCATTTCTAGCCGAACCAACTAACGATAGCCATCTCAGCTTCGAATCGAGAGGACTGAACCGAGGAAGGCCGAATCAGAGAGCAGCCCCATGACCCAAGAACCAAATCTGATAGAGTCCCGCTGGTCCCTCTTCCTCTCCGCGTTGCTGAGAAAGCGGGAACAAATTATTCGGACATACACGGAGCTGTATGCTATCAAAAATGTTTGTTTCGTCCCTATTAGACCGAAGGTTATTTTTTTTAGGGGTCGGA
Source organism: Penicillium samsonianum (assembly GCF_028829775.1). Taxonomy (NCBI): domain Eukaryota; kingdom Fungi; phylum Ascomycota; class Eurotiomycetes; order Eurotiales; family Aspergillaceae; genus Penicillium; species Penicillium samsonianum. The sequence continues at coordinate 364,881 of NW_026643268.1, read as the reverse complement.
CTTGACCAGTGTGCCTCGAGCAGCAGGGCCCCCCTACCCGTTCGGTGGTTGAATTTAACCAGGATACCTGCAGCAGCAGGGACCCCCTGCCCTTTCGGGGGTCGGACTTGACCAGGTTGCCCGCAATAGCATGGATGTCAAGTCGAAGCCTGCGAACGGACTCACATCGAGCAGGGCCTCCTGTTTGTCCAGCGGTTGAGTCTTGATTCTGTGACCCAACATGCAGCAAAAGTTACATCAACCACGGTTCAGTGTTCGTCCAGCAATCGAGCCCAACCCTGGTTGAACATGTAGCAGCAGGAATTTCAACTCGAACGGTTTGAATATCGTGACCGGGGGAGAGTGGGGTTCAGTGGGGTTTACTAGGTACCCTTGTGCCTTTCAGCCAATCCCGGTTGTCAACGCCCAACACTGTAGGGCCCATTGGTGCGTACGCCAGAAACATCGCTGACAGCTTAGACCGAGAACCTGGTCGCTCCAAGGTTACTGGTCCAAATTGCCGTCCGTGCGCCCTGTTCCCAGCCGGATCTGGTCCCCCGGAAGCTAGGGCCAGGGTTGTCACAGACCCCTGGTCAGCTTCTGTGCCGCAGACCATTGTAGGCGCTGTGGTCGGCGAAAGGGCACAATGGTCTTCGTAGGTTAGTAGCACAGGAACAAAGAACAGGACTAGGTGATCCACTGTGCTACGGACCTTCTACGTTTCCAATGGCTATCCTGCTTGTTCCTCCGGTCCAAGAAACCCGGGGCTCTTCGTCCCTTTGTCCCTGCTGACCTCGTCTACGAGGCATATCAATTAAGAAACCTCGGACCCTCGTTGAATCTCACGTTCTAATCCGCTGATAGGGTCTTCGAAGCTGGTATCCCACTGAGTAGACTTGATTCCATGAAGCGTTGATCTGACTTCCTGAAGTAGGTCGGCTCCGAAAGACCACGGGTTTTGGACGTTGACATTTGCGCCCTTTGAGAGAAGGGTTGTAAGTCTATTGGAGACAATCGCGGTCTATCGCGGGATGCGAAGAAATTCTTGATAGCACATATGGACACAACGCAGAGTATTATTTTAGCTTGAGTAATTGATTTGTGTTCTCCAAGACTCTCCGATCATAGCAAAACATAGAAGACAATGAAAGCGCGGTGCTAAAACCATAGCAGTTTATGTACATCGAGCCGGCTGGGAGCTGACGGATGGCCAAGCATGCCATGCAAAAGAGAGACTGTTCCGAGGGCTATATAGCAGGTAAGGAGCCAATAGACAAATTTGTGTCTCGGATTTTGGAGCCTTTCGGAACAACACTTTCGCCCACCACTCTCATGCTTTCGATCGGCACCGTCCGGGGGTTAGTCACGTAAATATGGGCCTTGGTACCTCCTGGGTTGAGGGCAATTGAGCAATGGCATGGGTCTGGCGCTGTTTCACCAGTTGCTGTGTTGGTGGTGGAATCGTGAAACGACCCCCTGCAAAATAATTAGGATACTCCATGAATGTGGTCAAAGCTTGGGATTGAATATGGCCTCATACAAGATGCGGACAGAGGTTTTCCCTATCCTCCGAGCACACGCGACAGCCACTTTCTCAGTGGCACTCTTCAATGCATTCAATTCCACCTTGTAGGCTTCAGCGTTTGTAGGTAGGTTGGCAATTGCGTTTGGGCCCCAAACGACACTGATGCCATCAATAATGCCCACTTAGGACTCGGCGGGGATGGTGTTCAGAAGAGACATGATAGATGTGAGGGTATCCACGAGATAAAATGCCTTGAGCCTTTTCGATGTAAAAATCGAGAATCAAGATTGATGGTTCTTCTTGGATGTCTCCAACGCCTATACATATAAATACACGAAGTCCAGCCAGCAGGGGTCGTCGTAGCACCTCAGGTCAAAAAACACCCGCTACTTCCCCTCTTGGAAATGCATACGCAAGCTATGTAGTGATTGTTAATGGCCAATAGATACGCGCCATACTTGAAGATCGTCATGTCAGAGCGATCAGAAAGCTCTTTCTTTCCAATAGGTTTAGCCGCGCGGTTTTACTACATATGTTTCCTGTATCAAGGATCACAATCACCCCGATGGCAGAGGATTAGTCTTGTTGTGTATGGATTGTTTCGCTTGCCGCTTTGAGAGTGCAATTATGCTCGTAAGCGCCAGGACAGGAAGAAACATGGTTGCTTGGTCCTGATCACCTCTGCCCCCGCCCCGAGTTTGTTTTTCTCAGTATTGTTATTAAATTTCTAGTTTTTGTTTCTATTTTTAACTATTTTTAATTTGATTTAATATAAATTTTTTTTGGCTGGGTTCTCTAAACGCCTCGAGGATGTGATGTGATCGTTGGGTTTTCTCAAGTTCCGAAAAAAGGTCGAAATGATTCAAAAGTGGGGTTCAAAGGAGGCGCTTGAGAAATCTCAACGAATACGGAGTCCCCTCGGAGGTAAGCTACGAAACCCACGACCCCTTTGCCCACCCCGATTTTGGAATCTGAAAGATAAAACCTCACTATTGAACTGATTGCTCGCCGACCTCGGGAGCATTGAACCGTGTCACTGGTTGTCTCTTAGACTGCCACGAGGATCATCATGTGTCAGCGAAGCGCACTAGTTCTCACAAGTATGAACAAAAGCGGCAGGAATTAAAATAGGCGGCGGCAAGAAAAGTGGCCCTAGTGGGCCCGATGAATCGAACGGTGAGATCCAGAAAGAGGGGATTTGGGGGGCTGCCCACCACCGGGCGGTGTGACGAATGGCACTATATTGCTTGATCTCCCGCCGCCTTGGACTCACCAAATCTTCTCGTTATCCACCCACTCTACCATCGACACACATTCATCTGAAATGGCGGACACTGAAGCATCCCCTGGAAACACGACAGATTTTGGTGACTTCGTGAAGGATGAAGAAGAGGAACTTGATCTCGAAGAGCTTGTTGAGCCATGGCATAGGTACCAAACAGAGGACAACCAAAATGTCCTCTATCCCATTCGCCTTGGGGAAGTACTCAACGAGAGGTACCTGGTTGAACATAAACTTGGATTTGGTGGTGGCTCAACTGTTTGGATGGCATTTGACCTGCAAGACAAGAGAGATGTGGCCCTCAAAGTCATGGCCCTAGGGAAATGGGGCGACAACGAAACTCGAATCCAGGATGAGATTGTCAAAACGGTACAGGATACTTCTCGCCTGGTTATATATACTGCGACTTTCTTTCTACCCCGAGATGATAAAAGTTACCATAGGGTCTTGGTGTTCCCTATGAAAGGGCCATCCATCTGCACACTTACCTTAAAAAGGACTCCTATGGCCTCTCGTATGTCTGCTGCTCGACAATTACTGGAGACTGTAGCAAGTTTACATAAAGCTGGAATCATACATCGCGGTGAGTCGTCATTCTCTTATTTCGTTTTCTTATATACTAAGAACAATGCTATAGATTTGAATGCAAGGAACTGTATGTGGGGAATAGCTCCTACCGATGGTCTCAGCAGAAGCGCCAAGTATGAGTTACTCGGCCGACCTTTGAAGCAGACAATACCATTTGTCGATCTCTGGAAAAAGGGCGAGCTTGTGAGCCCTGTCAAAGTTCCTACAGACCTTCGCACAGAAGAATTCTATCTGTGTGATTTTGGTTTAGCAAAGAAAATTGGCGACCTCACCACTCAACGCGGCTACCCACCTATGCATTATTGCTCTCCAGATCGACTTCATGATCAAGAGCCAAGTTTTGCTTGCGATATGTGGAGCTACATGGCTATTTTCTCTATGCTCTACCTTACATTTCCTCCGTTTCCCACATTTCTCGAGGGTGGAGTTGTGAGTGGTATGGTTGAATGCTTAGGCCCACTACCTGAGCAATGGAAAGGCCTCTACACACACCCCGGCGGACTTGATTCATGGTATGATCAGTCCCAATCTCCTGATCTAGACAATGACCTTGCTGCCAAAATTGCATATTTTCGTCCCGATGCTGATCTGGTCGAGCGGCAACATGTGCAATCTATCATGTCGAAAGTCTTTATCTACCATCCAGAAAAACGGCCGACCGCAATAGAACTTTTGCGAGATCCTTCCTTCAGGGCCATCATGGACCGGTACGGGTGCTGAAACTCGAAGTGATGTGACATACGAGATGAATAGACTGTCAATTCCATTCGACAAAGCCCGAGTAAAATCCAATATTTGTCAGCGTAGCTTTTTCATTGTACCTTCTTCAAGAGATTAGCCTCGTTAAAACTGGAATTTCTTTCGAAGCACTCAAAGCTGCGGGAGAGCATTCGCCTTTTCCAGCCACGGACTCACGATCCATCACAGCAAGTCAGCTTCTCTTTGCAATTTTCTAGTAAGACAAGGAGTGATCTTGGTCCCTGGTTGCTCCTGGAATCTCAATTTGTGTTTGAGAGGGTCTCACATATACATAGAGGTGGATAGTGTCTCGGGATGAACAATTAATATTAAGAACAACTATAGCAGTATAGCCTTTTATAACTGACAATACGTTATTTAGCCCTCATGAACATGAGTTTCGAGATAATTAAAAATTCCATACGAATCGACACATGACCGCTCGGCTCGGCATATTGGCCCCCTAACTCAACTTTCTCAGGACAACGCGCCAAAAATGAAAGGGCGGAAGCTACCAAATGAGCCAGAGTTTGTGGCAGCTTCTTTGTAATGATGACCTCATTTACAGTGTTTCATCCATGACATGTCCATGTCAACTAGTGCATGGGATCAAGCATGGGATGGTTATTACAGTAATTGGTAGGCTCATGAAATGCTTATATACGACCAGAGTCCGTTTGACGCTGGAGCGATCATATTCGCCAGATAACGGGAGAGAATCCGGCGGACTTGGTTATGGCCAGGTATGCCTGTGAGTTGGAGCTTCGCCTTTCAGCACGGCGAGTCGCCCTCACGCGATTCTCCGGCGAATACTGGCACGGCTTATTTGGGTTTCGATGCTCTAGTTTTTCCTGTTTTACCAATACTAGAGTCTACGAGAGTCTACAAGTGATGCCCTAATGATTCACTTGAATTAATATGCTGACATTTAGACTCAAAATGACTGCCAAACGGCCGAGTTGTAAGGACCAGGGGCCATGAGCCGACTAGCAGAACGGCACAAATGTTTCAATTCTTGTAGATGGTAGTGCACAGAACAACTGCAATGCTACGACGGAAGCGAGTTGAATAGTTTAAAGAGTGGCTGGTTTTGATATTCGAGGCAATTCGACTTGCGAAAATGCTAATTCTTCATCATCCCCGCCGATCTGTCTCGTACAAGCTGTCTGATTTCTCTAATTTCTATTGCATTGAGTGGAGAGCAAGATTTAGCTGGTTTTTACATGTACCTTTTTGCTTGTCAAGTGGACTAACATCACACACGAAATAGTTCGACCCGTGTTCGCACCTGAAAGTCCCTTCGTAATGGACTGATAGATTTGAAGCTTAACGGGTTCTCAAGTACCGATTCTTGGTTATATAACACTATACTTGCTCGTCAATTTTCAAGGACCAGTTATACCATCAAAATATAGCCAGCAAGATTAGAAGAACGAGGAGCATCTCAGTCATACAGCCGCTCCTCATCCGCAGCAGCACACTTCTGGCACTTGTCTTCTGGCTGTGTTGGTGGGGAATCAAAATCGGACACGGCGTCTGTTTCCATCTCTTTCCTCACGATGATCTCTTCGTACCTGCTCTGTAGCAATTGGGTGGCGAGATGCATAGTGGCCCACTCCCTGGGGGAAATGGTGTCGGAGATCAAGATGCGGTCGGATAGCGTTTGTAGATATTGAATTGTATCGTTGACCATTTTCCTACTAATTTTTATGAGGCTTGGGGGTCTCTTTCGATACACCAGTTGTGAGCGGCCCGGTATTTGAGAGGTGGAGTATGAATGTCGGCGTCGCTTTCGTGGAGGGGTTGAGGATTCGGCTGCTCTCTTTTTCGCGTTCAGAGGGGGCAGGTCTTGGCTTTCAGCCTTTATGACGCTTGGAGGCAACGTAGAGGCCCTTGAGCTAGCAAGAGAGGTACCAACGGAAGTAACTGCCTCTGTAGCTACATAGCCAGTGGACTGGTCAACAGGCGGTTGTAAAACCTGGCTTGTGTGGTCGCGATTCCCGTGGATGAATATGCCAACGACCCTCCGGAAGTTTTCAGCTGATTCATTGCCTTCATGAAATAGATTTTTTGTTAGCCGATGGATTCCTCGAGAAGGGGATCTAAAATAACGATACCAGTTTGGCATGTACGTCCATTGTGACCTTCTGTGTCTGGGGTATTGGACCTCTTTGAAACCTGTGACAGGTTGTGATCCATGATTGATTGGCTTGGCTAGTGATGGTGTTGTACTGGCAAGTTATTGGAGCTAAGAAGGACACGAGAGCATCGACCGTGAGGACAATCATGACCTTTTTAAATGTTTGGGGCTGAAGCGGTCATGCCCACCATATCCACAGTCAAGATTTTGCGGGTTACCATTATCAGTGCCGGCTCCTAGGAGGACTATGGATGTCAATATATGGCCACAATCGTGGTACGTGCACCAATGATCGAATCAAGGATGTTTTAATCCAGTTGCCGTATCCACATGGTGCTCGAGCCACCAATTGATTTGAAGCATATTCCCAGGAGCAACATGGCTGCCAAATCATTTTTGCTCATGCATAGGAACGTGTGGAAGGAAGTTCCATTTCTCACGCCTTGAGGGTTGTTAGAAAGCGATGATTCAGCCGCGCCGCGCAGCCACGATAAAGACCCGACTGGCCGAGAGTCTGTTTTGTGCTTCAAGGAGCTCTGGAGCTTTTAGGTTCTTTGATCATAATCCGCTGGTACTGTACCGATATGATAGTACCTTTTGAGTGTTCTCATACCAGCACCTTTGGCGATGTACGGGTGGTGAAAGGTGTCAGAAAGATGAATCAACGTTGACATCAACGTTGGACATAAAACACCATTGAACACCAGCAGCATGTGAGCTTTCCGCTCATCGAAGATATCCATCTGAGCCATGTTGTTTATTTGCTAATAGTGGGACTTGGCTAAATTTCCCACTCGAAACTCGTTCCCTAATCGGCCTCGTTGGTTCACCGAACAGTGACGGATTTCTCACGGCTTAGATACGCATCCTACACTGGCTGTCAAACGTAAGCTCAGCAAAAGAGACAAGAAACAGGTGGCTACATCTTTCTGGGGACTGTTGGGTAAATTTTTGATCAACAGCAACACGTAGTTTTCTTGAGTACAGCGAAGTGAGGTATCGCAAACAGACCGAGGCAAACTACGTCGGTATCAGAAATTTTCCTGTATTCACTATTCGCCCAAACTTGAGAAGTGTTATGCGCAATCGCCACACATCTTAAAGATGTTAATAATATACTCGCCCCATTTTATAGGACAGTAAATTCTGGGAACGCACGGGTTGATTTCGGGAGCTGCTTTACTCCCGACAGATCAGACACTTCTTTAGAGGCCGTCGGCCTTAGGCATAGGAATAGTGCTTCAACTTGAAGCATTTTTCTCTAGTAAAATCTACGTGGAATGCGACTAAGGCATCAGGTAATCAAAAGCATCTGGCGCGGCACAGTATCAGCTGGGCCATTCTTTGTAAAGGCAGCATTTGCGTGAAGATCACCTAGCACATATAACCTTCACAGTACCCGGGGATATTGACCTGCTTCACCTTTCTGTCTCCCACTCTTTACTTTGCTCAAGTGTTCCCTGAATAAGACCTACCTCACCTTTTTACATTCAATAACTCTGTTCTTGCGGACACAAAATGCATGTGAATACTGCCGCAGCCATGATTCGAATGCGTCTCGTCATTCTTTTCCTTACCATCACCTGGCTGGCCCTTGCCAGTCTCAGTTCGGCCATTGTACACTTTGCTGTCGTCCTGCGAGACCGTGCAAGATCCGACCTCGTCACCCCGAGCGACTCTATTTTGGACATCACATTCCAAAACCTCATGGACAACGTCGTCGACGGCATGGTGATTGTGGCCCTTGTCTCAGCCCTGTTTTCCGTCTTCGGGTTAATCCTCGTGGTCTACCCGAAGTGGCTACAAGAGAACTGCACCGCTCGGTTTTACTACGGTTGCATTCAAATCGTCGTGAGCATGATCGTGCTCTCCTTAGGGGGTTGGATTGCCAGCGGCGTCCACGGCTTTCAGACATCCTTCGAATTTTTTGGCAGCGAGGACCACATTCCATATTACAATATTATGTATTATGGAGCCGTTGGCCTGGCCTCTTTCGGATCTTTAGTGGTCATCGTGTCTTTCGTGTGTTTTGTCGTACGTGCCTTACGGGGTCACTAACAGAGTACGCGCACCGAGCCTACAACACATACAAAGTGGCGGTTCTAACCGCCTACTAGACTAGGGCTGTGAAGAACGAGACAGCAGGTATTACGAATAAGAACAATCGCAGAATTTTATGATGATTTTCGAAGAATGAGAGAGGTGGAGTCCATAAACATTAGAGAGGTGCGACGGATAGGGTCATGCAAAGGAATGCACTTTACTGCAGAGTTGCGGAGATGATTTAGATATTGAATTTCCTGATTGGAATCAAAGCATGTTCATCGCTTGATCGGACTAGCCGGTCGATATTGGCCGATGTTGGAGCGGTGTTCTGAGTGGCTTGATATAAAAGACAAGTGATGGTTGACGATCTTCTGTGTAAATATCCATCAACTTGGTGTTCGTAAAGACTTCAAAAACTGACCCTGGGACATGTCAGTAGTCCAGGAATCACATAGCCAGAGGAAATCGTACGTAACTTATAGAACTATCCATCTTTACTTTTAGAAATTTAGTCACGTTCCTATTAACAGCTCTATCAGTGATAGGAACTCACATCCTAGCCCTAGGAGTTATCTTGCTCCCGGATACTTTAGTGCGGTTTCTGGGGGCATACAAGCGGCTTCTAGGAGCCACGTAGGCCCCGGGAAGCCCGACGTAGCTTCTGGGGCTTTTACCTGTACCTCGGGGAATCAACGTCATATTCCTGTTGATAGCTTATTAATTCCTGGAGCCTTGAGTCCGGTTCCTAAAACCATAGGCTAGGCATCTGGGAATAATAAAGTGACTCGGATTTGTGCGTAGGTCTGGAGAAGGTGTTTTGTGAGTTAGTACCCTACGCTGGGAGGCAGAAGATTGATTTTAGGATTCAGAAATACGGCCCTGCGAGTGCAAAAGCTCCCAGATCCAGGCAATGCGTTCCCCAAACCAATTTCGTGTTCATTCAGGAACGTAGAGTGAAGATCCCAGGAGTAGATTAGTTTCCTGGGATACACAGCTCCTATAAATGCTTTTGAGGTTTCCAGGATCAAGCTCTATCAGCCCTGGAAATGATGGCTTGGCCCTGGGAGCAAGGTAGCTCCCAGGGGCTTCAGTGCGGTTTCTGGGGGCAAAGAAGCCGCTTTCAGGAGCCAAGTAGCCCCCAGGAAGCCCAAAATAGCTTCTGGGGTCTTGTACCTCCACCTCGGGGAACCAAAGTCATGTTCCTGTTGACAGTCTTATCAACTCCCGGAACCTCAGGTGCGGTTCCTGGGGCTATAGCTTGCCTTTCCAGGAGTCGTTGAATGACTCATATTTGTGCGCAGGTCTGGTAAAGGTATCTTGTGAGGGCTTTCCGCCACCTCAGAAAGCAGAATAATGAGTCCGGGATCTAAAGGTAGTGCCCTGGGAGCACGGCAGCTCCCAGGTCTAGCCATTGTATTCCCAGAGCCAGTTTGTAACCAGTCAGGATCGTAGAGTGGATTCCCAGGGGTAGACCTCAAATTCCTAGAAACAGGAACTGGCCACAGGAGCTAAAGAGAAGTTCCCAGGGAATAAACAGCTTCTATAATTGCTCTTGGCGTTTCCAGGATCAATTTGTTGATTCCCAGAGTCAGATTAACAATATTTGTCGATTAAATATACACGAGCTGGTTTTAATACGTCGTGAGGCAGTAGGGGTAGAACTCTCCTGCCGACACGCGAGCTGTGTTTTCTGCCAACAACGTCCGTCTTCGCGCTCCACAAGGCTCAGCTGAACTCGCCGTCGGCATTTACTTTGGCCGCCGCCGTTAGGTATGTGCGCTTTTATCTACCGGCGCTCGGTTTTCGAGCTAAAAAATATTTGAAATGAAGCAGACTTCGAATAGCATTTTAAGGTACATTGACATCACTTGCAAATATGAAATGATCGCGTAGTGTTCTGTGGGGTTTGACGTTCAGAATTTAATTTATTTGGTTGCTAAGCTTGCTCCAAAACCCCATATCACCAGGATATGGAGTCACGTGTGATTGACAGCCGCTTCGCTAATTTCCCATTTCCGTCGCGCGTTTGCTGTAAATTGTAATCACCTACGCTGATTGGAATTCAGTCGTGCCGACCGGCGAAGCGATGCAGAGGTAGAAGAATCTCGCGGTAGGTGAGCCCCTGCTAGTCTGGCTGAGCGACGGGGCCCACTCTGCTCGATTGATACCCCTGGGGATTCCACTGACCCCCGACGCGGTTGACTCTGACTCGGGTCGTTTCGTGCTGGACTCCTGACGATGACAGGCTCTCTATCGGTTGATGATTCGCTTGCCGAGTGGACAGAGTTTGTTTCGGTATCTGCCAAGGGGACTCGGAGTGGACGAATCAATGCGTCTAGAGTTCCTTCGTTTCGGCTGCATTCATCAGCATCCCGGCATTACAGAATTGAGATCATCCATACTTACCACGCGCAGCATGATATGCCAAATCCTGTACGTCGGTTTTTCAACCACTCTTCCGCGCAGGACAGATGGGAAAGCGCTCGGCACTGGTCGCAGCGTAGGATTACGCACTCGTGGGCTTGTTCCTCATCTTCGGCCAAACAAAACACACAGTGGATGTTTTCGAGCTCTTCACTCAAGCTGAGACTCCGGAGCGTCAAGTCTTGGACACTCGCCCAGATATTAGTGACCGACGTCAGGATAGCTGGTCGAGCCGGCGAAACGTGCCATGGAACACTGTTGGTCCGCAGCATTTCGGCAGTGACAAAGGGATTGATTGATTGCACCGGCTCGGAGCTGGTTGAGAGGGGCACCGGCGGGTCTTGTCTGAGCCCGTGAGTTGGTGAACGGTCAGTGTTGTCTGATGGAGGGCGTCGCCTGGAGGCTGGCGATGTCTGACGCTGGCCCGGATTTATAGCAACCGATTGAGAGGCAATTCTAGAGTCATATGGTACTCGCGCCTGGTTGCGGACGGCTGCTTCATACCACTGCTGGTCAACCTCATCGGCCTGTCGTTGCCTATGCCACCTTGCACAGAGGAATTCTTTGGCAATAGCACAGAGCTTCGATTCCAAATTTGACAGGTCAAACGGCTCTCTGGCGACAGTGTTCAGCTTCTGATGGCCTGTCTTGGTGTCTTCAAGTTTGATCGAGTTTTTGCATGGAGCGCCTTTTTTCGTCATCCCGCAACAGAAGCCAGGACCGCCATTGGGGCTGACTTCTATCTCGCAAACAAGAAACGGATTCCAAGGCAGCATGGCGGACATTAAGATGGTGTACAAAGGCAGAAAATGCTTCGGATGGGAATTGGTGTTGGACAATCTCTGCAGCGTTCCCTCGCCAGCTTTATATGCCATCGCCGTAGTCTACTTACCTGATGGCTGCGTGGCTGCTGGCATGCGAAGCCTTCCTTGAAACACTAGATACGTCGAAGAATGCATTCGGATGCATTATGCACCGGTATAGTCCGATCAGTGGCCTGCGAGAAGGGATTGAATTCCAGATCACTGCTGCCCAAATCAGCTGCACTTGTGGCTGTAGATCGCGGTGACCATGGATTGGCGAACATATTGGCTACTGCGGTAGGCAGCAAAGTCGACAAATGCTGGGTTAAATTCTGGGTTGCGTATGGAATTTCGAAATGCATGATAGGTTGTGATTTATTCTTATGGCGCTAGATGCAAGATGTGGGTACGTGGAGATAGATTCGGTCTCCGGGGACCATTGACACACTACCAGGAACAGATTTGGCGTTCCCAGGAGCTAGACTCCAGAGATTTTCTAATCCCGCCTAAACATTGTTGTCAAGGCTTTGGTGCTGCTGTGTGATGGGCTACGCTCCTAGCTGGCCACAGAATTTAGCTGAGGCGACTATATAAAGGCCTCCGCACGTCCAACTTTCACACCTCACCTTCATCTACATTGTGATTACCACCTAGCTCCACCGCTGTCTAACCATGGTCTGTAGCAAGTCTTTGTTGCTGAAGTTACCGATAAGCTAACAAATCACAGCCAAATATTAGAGATCTCCCCAACGAGCTTTTGCTGGGGATTGTGTCGCAGTTGGACGGCAGTGCGATATTTGCCCTCGCAAGATCATGCACAACCCTTTACTTAAAACTACAGCCCGGAATATGGAAATACAACATCGAATTTCAGAACAGCAATTTGCTGAACCTGGCCGCCAAAACCGACAATGTTGGTCTTGCAGAGGCTTTACTTCATTACAACGCCAACATCAATGCATTTTACCGAGGCAAAACTCCTCTAATGAGGGCGCTCAAATACTCTTCCACTGCTGTGCGTGAGCTCTTGCTGAATCGTCGAGAGTTAGATATCAACATCCAAAATCAAGCACGCCATAGCGCCCTGTCGTATGCCATCCACTATGGAAATTTCTCCACCGTCAAGAGCGTTCTAGAACAACCTAACGTCAGAGTGGACGTCAAGCACAAACACGGCCGAACGGCGCTCCACCTAGCAGTATTCGCAGGCAGAATAGGGTTCGTGCATCTGCTACTTTATAGTGGCAGCGACCCTGATCTACAGGATGACTCAGGCCACTCGCCATGGGACTGGGCACGTCGCTTCAACAGGCCCATGATGGAAATGATTTTTTCAAACGATCCGAAGTCCGAGGTATTTCTTGGTACTCAATCATCACAGGATGCTGAGCTACCTCTTCACCAAGCAGTATCCTATGGGTCGGTAGATGCTGTCAAACGGCTCCTCGGACAAAAGGGTCTGATTTGGACATTCAGAACCGGAAAGGCTATACGCCGCTCCATCTCGCCATTCAAAGCAAACGCCTGGAAATGGTCAATTTGCTCCTTGGTCACCCCCTTGTCAACGTGAACTGCACAGACAAAGATGGAAATACGCCACTTTGGATGTCTACTTACTCATCATGCGACGAGATAACCGAAAGGCTGTTGGCCGAGAAAGACATTAACGTTAATTTTGTTGGAGGCCGTGGGAGATTCGAGACGCCGTCCACATCTCTACACCACGCCGCGACCAGACTGGATACCGTGATCCTACGACGGCTCCTCGAAGTGCCAGGGATTGATCCGAATCTCTGCGTTGCAGGCCACTCTCCAATTTCCGTTGCCGCATATCACGGACGCATGAACACGGTTGCTTGTCTGTTGCGTATAGATGGCGTGGAGATCAATGGAAGGGATTTAGTAGATCCGCCCATTTGTCGAGCGGTTGCACATGGCCATCTCGATGTGGTAAGACTTTTAGTGCAGCAAGGCGCACGTCTGCACATCAATGAGAGCACGATCGCAGCCCACGACACTGCTCTCTGCATTGCTGCCCGTGGCGGTGACTTGGAGATGGTCCAGGCACTCCTACGCCATGATCGAATTGACGTCAACATCAGAAATCGATGGTTTGAGGATCCATTGATGTTGGCGGTCAAGGGTGGACATTTCTCGATTGTTGATGCACTTGTGGCAAATCCCGGACTCAAATACTTCAGTTTAAAGAGATCCCTGGATATAGCAAGGGACGATTGCATCAAGAGGGCCATTCGAATCAGAATGGAAGACGACAACATCCCTCAAACATTGTTGAAGCGGTCTCCGGGGACAAGGTTTGGTGGTCTGTAAGAGCTAACGACATCTACACCTCTCGTAATAAAATGCGAGAATGACTGTTTTCAGCGTCACTTGATATCAACACTCGGAATCAATTATCTGCACCTCCACTCTTCGAATAGCTTTCAGTCACAATAACGTCACAGTAAAACTTCTACGATTTCTACTTAATGCATAGCATCCAATGCGTCAAATTTACACTTGCAAACTACCATTAGGAGGTGGTTTCTGCAATACCTCGCTTCAAGGCTTCATCTGTTGCTCATTCTCGCATATATTGAGTAGCTTGCGGTGAGCAGCAGGTGAGATCGAGTGTCAACAGTTGAATGAACTTTCCACTGACACTTTCAATGTGCGGTCTATTCCCAGGCCGGGAGGACAATGGTGGATACCAATAGACTCGGTGCAGCGTTTGCCAGTCTATAAATTCCTCTCCAGCACGATATCCTAATCAACATGTTATGACCAAACTGACCAAAATGGACTATCCCACGTTGCCTTCCCCAATTGACCGGCCAGCCAAGAGACAGCGTCGGGTATCGCGGGATGCAGAATATCTGTCCAAGTTAGAAACCCATCCACAGCAATCTTCAAACGGCACAACTATCGAAGCCAAGGTCGGTCATATCCTCTTCGGCAGGAAACGAACAAAAGTACTAATACTGCGCAGAGTCCAGTGATACCCCGTGTCCTTACGGTGGAGTTTACGAAACTTTTACACTACAATGACACTCTTGCTACACCAGCTCTCAAGCTGCTTGACTTGTACTTTTCCCTATGGGAATGCTACGTCATCAAATCTGCCGAGAAAATGCGACTTGAGGATGAGCAGCGACAGCTTCTTGAATCACATGAGTGGCTAGCAAGCGACAGCAACACCCTTCTGCAGCTCTGCGATGAACAGGCAGTGGTGTTGCGTGATCGAAAGCTTGCGGTTCAGGCCCTTTGTAACGGTGTGGTTTCAGCCTTGCAAGCGAGCGATCCCCAACCCTATCATGTTGATGGGCCTTGATGAGGTCTCAGTGTTGTTGAGCGCTCGTGGGCAACAATAACATTTGGATAGCTCTGCCATCTATTTGCGTTCTCTACTAAATATTATCGCTGATCTTAGAGGAGGCCGATGCAACCGCCGGTGAAGTCTCGTTGGGTTTGGTCACGGGTTGTCAACGCTCCACGGCCGTTGATACATTCATCGCTTAGTTTCAAGAACTTAGCATCTGCCCATAAAACCATCCTAATCTGCGTTGACCTTCCGTTATCGAAGATAAATACAATCCCTGCTCACCCTGCGGCATCTGTTCCTCTAACCCTCGTTAAATTGTTATTTTATACACTTCTTTTTATACACTTCTTTTTATACACTTCTGTATTTCCCTACAGCCTTCGACGGCCAGTCTTAGAACGGAAATGAACGAATTGAACAACAATGGTCTGTACCCGTTGCTTTTTTAATTATTTGTGCTAACATTAGTAGACTACGATTTGGATCTCGACCTTCACGCTATCTGGAATGAATCCTCTGGCATACCGACACCGCCTCCCTGTCTCGCTACTGATCCCAATGATCTGTGGCAGGATATTCTTGGCAAAGTCGGCCCTGCACGATGCGAAACTCCAGGGTCTTCCTTGATCGAATGCCTTTTCTACCCCAATATCGACAGTCTGTCAGGCTTCAAGTGGACAGGGCCAGATCCTCTGTCCATCTCTACTCAGGCTAGCGACATTTTCCTCCATATGTCAGCGCTCCTTTTCCCTAAAGACGTGCACTGGATAGAATTTCGATTTGTGCAATTTGACCGGACATCTGGTGAGACTATAGGAGAGGATCTGTTCTTCCTGCCGCGGGTTGAAACGGCCCTGGGAAATCTCTGTCGGGTGCGCAGACAGCTGCTGGACACAATCACCTGGCATACTGTTCGTGTAACAGGCACTAGCTTCCGACTGTCCCTTTGGCCTCGTACGGAATCTCTACCTTATTCGAGTCTCTCCACACATTCTCAGTTGACTGCGCTGCCCCCGACGCTATCCCTGGATCCACGGTTTTTTGTGCATAATAGATCCGGTAATTACAAGTGGGATTGATCCGGATCAAGCGGGATTGTTCGCAGACACATTTCAGTAAAGACCATGATCATGAATCCAACGATATTTGATGCCCTTCTGAATATACTTTCTCTGAAAGATATAAGCTGCTTTCCATGCGGTAGTTCGTCCTGCACTGCGTCGCCGCTTGTAGCGTTTCTCTATCGCCAAGATAAGACAGGGCAATCCGGAATAGGCAATTCCTCACTATTCTCTTGCAACGGCCGGCAGCCCTGTCAGGTTGGGCCTGAAAGGGTGGTTCCAGTCGTCGAGTAGGCTGATCAGTCGTTCCCGGGATAATTCCAATGCCTGTTCGAAAAAGCGCAGCCGGGATAACTGTTTGTCATGGCAAACCTGAAGACCATCTCTCTTTTTTCTCAGGTGCGTACCAACCTCCTTCAAAGCAAGGTTGCGCTGCTGTAGTTTCTCGCCATCAATGTGCTTGGACACACACGACTCCCATAGGCGTCGATAGAGTCCTACAAGTCGAGCTGCTGGAAAGGCGAACTCGGGATCGTCGCGTTCGAGGTCTGCTAGCACCTTCAAGATGGGTTGAAAGAGCAAAGTGGCCAAGGTACTGTATATCTTGTTTCTGCTTCCTGCTGTGAAAGGGAGAACTGCGATATTCAGCCAAAATATTTGAAGCCGAATCGTTTCACTTACCAACGGGGGGACATGCTGAGAATTTTCCTGTGATTTGTCTATCTCGCTAAGGATTGGCAATTCACTGGGCTACGGTTCTGTTTCATTTTCCTGGTCTGGCGAGCTGTTCGGGGCATCCATTTTGTCCGTAGGAGAATGTCAAGATCTGGGCAGTACCGTTTCGATCAGGCCTTGGTGTCTCTTATAGAATATGCAAACGGAGGTGGTTATGGATCACCACATTGGTCAATCAACGCAGTCAGCTTTTGAATGGATTTTATTTGTACTTTCAGCGGCGGTTGGCAGTCAATTTGATAGAAGGGATAGTGATCAACGAGTCGGTCGGGGAAACTGATCAAGCCTCACGATGTTGAGGGCCAGATATGAATGCTCATATATATTTCGCACACTTCCACTTTCGTTGAAAGTCCATGATTTCTAGGGATGAAATTGTAGGCGCTTTTTGGTCATTCAACGTTGAGTCGCTCACAGGTGAGGTGATCAGAAAATGAAAATGAGCCTGTCATTGCGGACGGAATATCTCCACAAAGCCTCAATTTAAGACGGCCGTGAAGGATTCAACAGTGAGCCCACGTTTCTTGACCGACTCAGCATCCTTTCTCAACACCACTATTGCTCGTCTCCCTCGCTGAGCATCTAAAGGCAGAAAATTGTCGCTGCAAATAGTTGCGGTACATAGAAGACATGGGTTTCGACAGGCCTCAGTTACAAGAGGTGTCCCTCAACGCTTTCTACCAAGCACTTACCCGACAGGATGAGCCGAGAAGCCTATAAATCCGTCCTCTAACCCCCGGCAATTCGTTCTACAATTCATTCACCTGACTCTGCAAAGTCGAGCAGGCTTGTGTCTGAGTCACCTGATAAGTTCTCCCCTTTGACTCAGAACCGAATTTCCACTGTACTGACATTGATAGGATACATCGAGGATACAAGCCAGACAGTGCCTGTGAGAGATACAGGTATGATTCCCACCAGATGCACTGCCATTTACATCAGCCGGTTAAAGATACGAGCTTTGGATTAGCTGGTCAAGGTGTCTATGCGCAGATGCCTCCGCCACAGCAGTCGACTAGCTGATCTACTGTACAGCCACTGTGTGTGCTCCCAAGAGGTAGGCGAATATCCGCGTCGCAGGTATGTCAACAGCAATGTATGAAGTGATGGCCAGCTTGAATAACGAGAACTCTCGCCGCTGTTCTCTTCCGTGAGTCACTTTGCTATGATGCTTTGAATATCAAATGGTGCTAACATAGTTTAAGTTCTTTCAAATCAACCACCAGCATGGGAGCCTCCGATGTGGGCGAAGAGCGCCGACTGCCTCCTCTTCCCCAGATTTTGCCTCTTCCTTCTCCCGGTCCTTTCAACCCGTTCAACACAAAAGATGCCCTAATTCCCACCACCCCTAGACCTCAGGACACCTTCCAATTCAAGTCACCTTGGGCAGCTGCCGATCACATCGTCGCTCCCCCTTCACCAGCCAACCCGGCCGAAAGTTCCTGACAAGAGGGCTTTGCCATGCAAAAGTCCGGTGCAGGAGACTGGCCCAATGACCTCTCTCAGAACGAAATCATGGCCCTTGTGGCCCCGCAAAAGCTCAACCGCAAAGCGTCGCAGGTATGTGAATCTTAGCCTAGCCTGTCTCCTCCTGAAGATGATGCGATTTCAATAGAACCGAGTACATTCGAACAAATGCACGAGCGCAAGGACCACAGCTCTTTGCCGTCTCTTTGTCCCAAGACTTGGCTACCAGAAAATGTGAGTCATGGATTGTCTCCCCGATCTGCAAGCTAATTATTGACAGTGAACCATTGACATCGCACCAGAGGGCCCGAGGATACAGCACCCCGTTAGTGGCAAATACAAAGCCATGGCCTACACACTATTCTTGGCCCCGACGCTTCAAACCACGCAACATACCCTAGATGAAGAATATAAACCAGAGGAGCGGGCCAATAGCGGGTGCGAACATCCGAGTGCGAGCTTCGCTGCATGGAAGCTTGAGACGTCCATTCTTCCTCATAATGTGAGTGACTTACCGCGTCCTCCGCTGCGCTACATCAGTTATTTGTGCAATTTCTTGTGCTCCAGAACATCAACACAATTGTTGATTTTCGTGCCGTTGTACATGAGGGCAGCCCATCGCCACCGTGAAACATCCCTGTTGGAAGTCCTATCGCCGGATCGGAGATAAGACTAGGTGGCACTACGACGCGTGCTCCATCGCGTCTTCGCCCTCACCGCCTTCACTCCATGAATGGCGGAGTCTCTGGTCGTCCGCATTGCGAAACATTCATCCATTACGACTATATGATGGCTTGTGCCTGGTGAGGTTGTCACGGCCTATGCCGCCCGAGAGAATGCGCGTTGCGCCACAGCCCGGCCTTTTTGGAGCAACGGCCGGAGAGTGCGACGAACCAAAATACAACATGGCATGAATGGTGCTGCATTGCCTTGCCGAAGAGGATTGTAAGTGATCTGTTTGGCAAGTTCATATGACCACGAAGCTCACTGATCGTCTCGTCTCAAGCGTACACAGCGTGCCCTCTGCAAACTCTATGAAAGGCAAGTCATAACAACTCGTCCAAGTGGTAAGCCTTGCTGACTCGTATCGTACAACAGGACGCCCTCATTTTCTCTGCTCGAGCTCCCCTATACTGATGCGATCGCATGCTGTCTATCATTTCCACATAACTACTGGTGGCATCGATGATGAGCCAATGTAAGGTCCAGATCGTCTCGGCCCTTCTCTCAGTCGACTCTGTGCATCAGTAATGTGCTGATGTGTCTACCCGATACAAAGCTCAAGCCACAATGGGCTTATACCACAGTGTCTCGGCATTCGAACACCGCGAAAGAATAGCCTCCTTGTGGATCAAATCCCTGACGTCCAATGGGTGATCCTCATTATCCTCGATTCGCATCTCACGTCTTTTGATGCCTGGCAGCTCGACAGGCACCGGGATGAGCTCATGTTTCAGTCTGACTCATGGCGGATGAGTCCTACTTTCGCCGACGAGCAGGCTGTGAGTCTAAGTCTGCGTGCAAGGAGAAGGTGGGGCGGGACCCCATTATTTCGAGCCTACAGATGAACATTGGCCATATCAGGTACGAATCGATAAAAGGAGACGGTAGGGTGTCGAGTCATAGCCGAGTCAACTAGAGAGCACGAGCAAAGATATGCCGTCCGATAGTTTCACCTGATCCTACTCCGCGTTGCTGAGCCGGTCGATGTATTCCAGCGGGTGGGGCTAACAAGCGGAAACGAACAAGTGAAAATGAATCAACCAGACATGCACGACGCTGCATCAAGAGCACCGTCAGAACTGTTGTTGTGTCTTTGAATATACGCTGGCTGGATCTGATGCCTAAGCACGCTTTTTTCTATCCAAGCCGAGTAACGTGTGCAAAGACCATTTCCCCTGGATGTCACTGCATCTGCAGGTTAGTCAACCCGAGCGCGTGTATCTATCACCGAAATCGTCTTCTGACATATCGCGTGCAAGCGATTTTCTCAGGGAATGGCCGAGCTCTCTACGTCCCCTACGTCCCCTGTCCTTGGGCATCAAATATATTTTGTCAAACCTCACTGCGCCCTAGACGACATTTGGCATATCACTGTTCAAGCAGATCCTTTGTAAAGGTGAGTTGGATGTCTGCACAACTTTACTCAGAGCCATCCTCTGTGCGACCTCTCTGACTATCTATGACAGCCTATGCTAAAATTTCTACCCCTAATCAGCATTCATATGATTGCTTTCGGCGGGATTGGTTACGCGCATGTCTGCTGCGGCTCCAATCCAAGTAGATCGCATCACCAAAGTCCGTCGTAAATGCCGGCGGAATCGTCTTTACCAGATCTAGTCAGGATGGCGCTTGCTAGACCCGATCGGGCTGCAACCATGTTCTCTACCCAGTAGAGTATGCTCGATCGCGTGAACTCGGGTACTATGCCCAAAAAGCAATGGCGATCGCTTTGGGTGCAGTAGTGGATGTTGATAATGGGAGAGGACAGGCGATATAAATCGTAGTTGCTTACGGGATTATTCACGGGGTTGCGACGGCTCCCATGTAGAAGCAGCCAATCGGAAATTTTCGAGCCAAGCCCCTCAATTTCTTCGTTGTCTTTATTGGAAATCCACTTTGACTCGCGACCGTTGTGGATGTAGGCATTCTACAGCAGAGTAGGAGTGAGTGACTTGCAAGCTGCCTGAAGCGGCAAATTTGACTACGCGAGGAACAGTCTATCGCATCACCATAATTATCTGAGCAACAAAATGTATTTCGAGCGCTCCTCATTCAATGCTTCATCTACACCTGGTAGGTCTGATCGTGGGTGTTTTGCCTAATTATAGCTTCACCGAGGGATATTGGTGTTTGCATTGGACCAGCTCAATCGAATTGGAGGCTATGTGCGAACTTTACTGAGTAAACACCAGGGGACCATCGTAGCAAGTGATGCCAAATGGTGCAGAATGAAACAATGAAACTGTTATCTCTGTCATATGTAGACTTCCGGACCGGCCCAAAAGCCCAACCCGACCCCAACCCGCAGATGGGCTATGGGCCGAAAACAATACAGACATGCCAATTCTTGGCATTTGCATAAAAAATGCAGATTTTCCCAGTATCAATTATCTGTGGAAACAGACACTCATTGTGAGAAGTTAGCTAGCTTTTGGTATGAACTTGAATCCTATAAACCTACAAAAGACGAGTTCCACTGATGAAAGTGTCATACTTGAACGGGAAGATACACCTACTTCTGTCTATATGAAATATATATATCTATGTGCTGATGCTCACTAATCCTCTAAGTGCCAGAATAGTACAAAATCCTGGTCAAATTCGACTTTTTCTTGGTAATTGCTATTCAATCGGGTCTATAGTGTAGCCATTGTTTCCATGACTTTTATTACCAGGTCGTTGCCGTTGAACCTTGGTATCTTGCTTCTTGGAGTGGTTGAACCCCCAAATTGGGCCAGGGAAAACGTCGGGCCGAGATCTGGGCTTATAGACTAGAACATGCATAAAAAACAGACATTAATCAGCAGGGTTATGAATGCCAATACCGTAGTTGTGTGCATAGAAATGGGCTTGGTTGGGCTTTGCTGAAGTCTAGTGACCATCACTCAACTTCACCGCCTGGCCATATACCACAATACACACATCAACACCCTCGTCCATACTATCGTCAACGCTCATCAACGTTAATCAACGTTTATCAACACCCATCAACGTTTATCAACACCCATCAACGTTCATCAACACCCATCAACGTTTATCAACACCCATCAACGTTCATCAACACCCATCAACGTTCATCAACACCCATCAACGTTCATCAACACCCATCAACGTTCATCAACGATCATCGACGTTCATCAACGTTAATCAACGCTCATCAACACATCCGCGACGCCCCCAAACACCCAAGTCTCTATTCGCTCTGCGCTCTGATCGCAGATGGATTTTATTGCGGCGGATGAACTAGCATACCGCAAACTATCAAGACAGGAGGGTGGGGAATACGGCGCTCGATAGCGAAGAAGATTCAGTCGTGAATTTACGATTCTGGTGATTGATAGGGCATCTATCTAGCGCTCACTCTATCTCTCCAAAGATGATACTTCGGAATACGAAGAAGATGAAGATGTTGTACAGGTCTTTGCTTCTTCGAATGCCCTTGGGCTACTCGAATACTAGTCCCCAGCACCACGGAGAGGTGCCTGCACATCGCTGGGGAGCGATGACAAGTCCTTGGCGAGCCAAGTCTTGCCATGACTGAGCACATTTTTACAGTCACAGGGCTCATTGGCTGTGAGGGAGCGCAAGTCTTACATCGCTGGGCTCGTGGCAGCGACAGCCGTAGTCACGGAAGCTCTGAAGTCCTTGGTTTCGCAGCACCCCCCTGCGAGGATTATTGTTGACGCAGACCTATCCTGCCAGACACAGTTGATAACGCAGAGCCTATCCTGCAAGACACAGTTGATAACGCAGAGCCTATCCTGCGAGACACAGTTGTTGACGCAGAGCCTATCCTGCAAGACACAGTTGATAACGCAGAGCCTATCCTGCGAGACACAGTTGTTGACGCAGAGCCTATCCTGCGAGACACAGTTGTTGACGCAGAGCCTATCCTGCGAGACACAGTTGATAACGCAGAGCCTATCCTGCGAGACACAGTTGTTGACGCAGAGCCTATCCTGCAAGACACAGTTGATAACGCAGAGCCTATCCTGCGAGACACAGTTGTTGACGCAGAGCCTATCCTGCGAGACACAGTTGTTGACGCAGAGCCTATCCTGCGAGACACAGTTGATAACGCAGAGCCTATCCTGCGAGACACAGTTGATAACGCAGAGCCTATCCTGCGAGACACAGTTGTTGACGCAGAGCCTATCCTGCAAGACACAGTTGATAACGCAGAGCCTATCCTGCGAGACACAGTTGATAACGCAGAGCCTATCCTGCAAGACACAGTTGATAACGCAGAGCCCATCCTGCGAGGATTGTTGTTGACGCAGACCTATCCTGCGAAGCACCTTCTTACACTCGCGGGGCTCATGGCAGCGAGGGAGCACATTCTTACATCGCTGGGCTCGTGGCAGCGACAGCCGTGGCCACGGAGACACTCAAGCCCGCAGGCAAGAGAGGGACACCATGACACATCGGAGTGTGAGGACCGAAGTCCTGATTTTTTGGGCTGGGAATCCGGCTCCTTTTATATTTTTTCGGCTACGTCTCTACCAAGGAACCAGTTGCGCAGATGGTAGCGAGACCCACTGTCTCGTTATTGGCGTTGAAGACATTTGATCAACGTTGAAATGATGTTTGGAGACTTTGTGGCCTACAGATTCAAGTTTCGATCAGGATTCATTACTTTCAAAAGCCTGCGTTGAGTATGGTGAACCACTTCATCAACTGTTGAAAAGACAGTGATACGGCAAGAATATGATTCTCACATATCATTGAATTTGTAATTAAATCGCTCAACGCGGTGGCAGACTACTTTGCCCGTTTTGACCATGGTCACTAGCCACGGTCACCATCTCTTTCATGAGGATTGAAGTGCTTCAACAGATGCCGAATAATGGGTTGGACACTTTGTGGCAGACAGTCACATTCGATTGTACCGGTTGTTGGCCTCAAGGAGTGCCTCCCATTGATCCCACTAGAATTTTGTCTATCTCCTTGCCCCGCACTGCTCGAACGGTACTTATTTTCTGTTGCTCGCGGCCAACTGATGTTGCCTTCACTGGAATTTCTGCTACCAGGCGCCACAGACACTGCGAACCTACTCCCAAATCCAGGATGTTGGCTGTATTCTTTGACGGAGAATCAAAAAGCGTAGACTTTGTTGGAAAGCCCAGAATAGGAACCCGGGCCCAGTTTCCAGGACAACTAAGTGAGTCATTTCAGCTACCATGGCTCATGAGATGGTTCCTCGTCGATCGTCGCCCACCTCGCGATATTGCAACGCTACTATCACACTGATGAGACCCTAGATACAAATAGCACCCAACGGACCAATCAAACACCGCGCGTGAATTTAGACAGACGCAGGTACGGTTCCGCGATGCAGATCCCAGCGACGACCCACAGGACGGTAGATCAAGGAGGTTCTATATGTGGCCCGGAGAAGAAATCACAAGGATCTGCCAAGGTTCAGACACGATCCACAATCCAGACTTGACGGGCCGTCTGCGTACCGGTGGAACAGGTCTTTGTTACTTTGGCTTACTGAAGGGGCCACCCTGATAGGTACGGTTGGGCAGGTGCGGGATTTGGAATATCATGCAGACTTTCGGCAACATAATGGTACACGAACAGCGATGTGTGATTGTGTTCTCCTAGTTGTTCTCACAGGAAAATACCTTGGTCCTCTGTCGAGTTTTGTTTATTTGGTCAATAGAAAGTTCCAGAAGCTGTGTATCTTCTCATGCATCAGCCTTTGCCCCCACGACTATACTCTCCTCGAGCCCAACACTTCCTCTCTCCATCTGCTCCAATTCGATACCAGCCTGATAACTCTAGCAGACAACTTATAAAAATTCATGCAAAATTCAGGCCGACCTCGGGGATTATGTAAGTAAACTCTCCGGTTCGTGTACTAAAAGCCGAGAAACCGATTGGCTTGCGGAAAAGGCCGGAGTCGACGTTGTGGGGCCAAGCATGTACAGATCCCGAAAGACTATTTCTCAAGCACCTAATAGGTCGGCGAGGTTATGGTGATTATACTTCAACTCCCCTAAGTTTTGCTACTGTAGGGACAGATTTACCCATGATCAATCTAGAAGGTGAGTGGAGCAGAAGTCCAGAGATAAGCTATCTGACTAAATTGAAGCCTTAATCCCAATCATTCATGAACAATCACGTTTTTCCCCGACCGAGCGTTTCCCTGGTTCATCAAAACAATTTGTCCATATGATTTTGGCGTTCAGCTAATTATCGACGGTCCCGCTCTTGGTTCCACCCCTCGTTGTGAGATTAACTTTCTCCTATGACTTGAGTCCAAGGGTCCTTCCTTCTAGGTGCACTAGAACATGTAATTGTTCAGTCGCTTTAGAAACATTTGCTCTGCGTCAAACATGAAAGGGCGTGAATGAAAATCAATCGAATGCCTCGCAACTCTAGAGTTTAGATCACCCTGCTTCCGAGCCACCCAACCAATCAAATAAATTCAGACCTCTGGACTCCAACCAAGCTTACTCCTGCGAGTCGATAATAGTCCAGACACCTTCATAGCTTCTTAAGTAACCTTCCCTAGCTTCCATGTCATGAGCTCATTACCAGGACACTTATTTCTTGGTTCCATGAGGTTGAAATAAATTTAGCTACTGACCCCGTTCACCTTCCAAAGTTCCAACTTCTTTGTACATGTGAGTGAAAATTTAGAGTCTTAATTCATATCTGATAGAGTTGCTAATTATACTGAGGATTCTCAACCCAAAATGAAACAAACTTCAAGCTCTTTATCAGCCCCCAAATTCTTATTTGATCTTTCGCATCTATAATAGTGGAACGATTCCTATTATAAAGACCACAACATATAGACATTTGCGAGCAAGTCTCCATTAGACTTCCTTCAGTCAATCTTGGTTTGAACTTCATCCCTATTTGGGTGATCTTCTTCTAGGCGTTCGCCTGGGAGAACAATGGCACGGTCGAGCTTGTAGGGCAATCCACGGTGACGGCCTCGGATCATAATCACACAAATGACAAGCTTGCTGAAAACGGTAAACTCTCCAGATAGAGATGTAGAAACGGTTGGATACCCAAGGCTAAGTCCAACATTGCCACTTTGTCGAGATTAATCAATGCAAAAGGAGTAAATACCACATGGATAACTCACTATGCCGAGACAACTTCGAATAACACAGAAAATACAGAAAAGGCCTGGAATTGGTTAAATTATATCATCGCAAGATTCGAGATCAATCACTTACTGGAATTGATGTATCTGCGATCTTACCGGCCTCGGCGACGCAGATGCAAAAGCTGCCGAGAAAAATGTACCACAAGTCAAAAGTCAGTTGGTTCTGAATATGATTGATAATGTAAGACCGGCCGTTATGCTCGTCCATGTCACTGTCGGTAGTATATACACCCAGCGTTTTTTCTTCATAAACATTGGAAGCTCTGATGCTAATGGCAATCGGAAAAATTGCAATATACATCATGACCACCAAGCTGAATTGGACGGCTGGGTTTACATCAGCCAAGTTGAAAGTCGATGTACCCGTATGACGCGACGATGCGGCTTGGAAAATAGCAGCGAGAACTCGAGGACCAGGCGCGAGATTATTCACGGCGGGATTGTTCAAGTCTAGCACAATGATGAGAATAACATCGATCGAGTTCATGAGAAATAAGATTCCGAAGAGAATCCACGTCGGCCCGCTTGGGAAGAGCAACGTATAACACCGTCGCGGATGATCGAGTAGGAATCTGAGTGTATCTTTAAGCGAGGATTTCGCCGGGCAAAACTTGTAGAAAACCCAGATGATAAATCGAAGAAGGCACGGATAACAAGTGTTCCCGGCAAATGCAAGGAAGCTCATGAGGATCATTGGGAAGGTCGCATCTTGAAACGAAATCATCGAATCTGGCGTCAGAGTAAAGCCAAGATTGTTAATCATCGTCTGAGCGGAGTAAAAGCCCCTATCGTGCGGCAAATGAAATAAGTCACTATATCGTCGATTATAGTTGACGAAGCCGACTTACCACCAAACATTGCCTTGCCCGCATTCAGCAAGGTAGTGACGATATTTTGGATCCGCGTGCAGAATCCACCCCACAAGGCAGATTGCACCGAAGAGATGCAGACCAAAGAAATATCCCACGACAATTTTTAACAGGAGCTTCAAGCTTCGATACTCGATACCGCCGAGTGTTTCCCGATCTTTGGCAGACAGATTATGGAACTGAGAGTTCCGGCCTATTGTAGCTTGTGAAGACATATTCGGCAAATCGAGCTGCTTTATGTCCCTCCGATTTGTTGTTGGCATCCCCCGGTCAGAGCTAGAAGAGCCTCCCAAAACGAACACGGAGGTTACAACTCGCTCAAGGGTGTGAGTACCAGACTGCATGCTTCTGGTAGTCAGTCGACGACTAAAGACTTGCTCGGATCGTCCTTTTATGAACCAAGTTAGCGAACCGATTAACTTGAAGTTACGTTTGGGCGCCACTTTATCAGGACATACCATCATCATCTTCATCATGAAGCCTTTCATCAATTTCAGAAAATGAGGCACCTGTATAGTATTCGTGAGAATACGGAGGGAAATATGAGCCTGATTTTCATTTACCTCTTTCACGTCTCCACGGAGGCGGAATATACAGAGCTTTGGCCTTGTCGGAAGACGGCCAATGGTCTTCAGCGAATGTAATGGTTTGCTTTGTCGGATTGATATTCGAAACGGCTGTGTCATCAGCTTTCGCATCGTTCAATTTCAGGGAAGTCCTGGTGCATGAGTCAGTACCCATTATGTTTGAGAGTCTGTTATGTTGATCGATAGCATCGAAACCAACCTCGAAGATTTGTCCCGAGTCTCAACATGCGCCCTTTCTTTATCTGAGTCGTCTATTTCGTGGCTGCTAAATTGATCGTTTGGGGCTTCATGATCGTTGCTACTCAAACTTCTTTTGTCCTTCAACTGTGCCTCTGCGTCTTGTTTGGGGGGAGCCTTTGGCCTCAAAAGATGCGGGGCTATATTTTGGAGAGACAAGTTAGTTCTCGATGATGGCGTTGAGTTTGGGGGGTGGGGTGGAAGACTTCTCACCGATTGCTTTGAGGCGCTTTTCGAACCATCGAACCCGAAATACGATTACGATGATGTTGATGAATCCCAAATTTCCCAGGATTGGAATGAGGTATAGGTAAACCTGTTGGTAGGTCTTCAAGGATTTGACGTCGACACTTGACACCCACGGAAAGTCTTTGTTTAGCCGACTTATGAGAACGGAAAAGAAATTAATAAAGAACACTCACGTATTCAGACCCGACTCAGTCGACGCGCTGGCTCCGAAAAAATAAGCATCGACGGCTTTCAGATTACCATAAGGATAGATGATAACCAAGCTCAGAACGCTAAGGGTGATAATCCACGCGTCTGCGAAGAAGAATTAGAAGGGGATATTCTATAAATGCCGATGGACGTACAGTGCAGGACGAGAAAGTTTATCGGTGGCTTCCACATGGCACAAAACTCGCAGGAATGTTGTTTCACGGATAATTCCAAGGGGCCTGCCAAATTCCATTATATAGTCGCTGGCTTATCGTATATTCAAAAATTACTGCATACAAAATAAACTAGCGCGATAAAGAATTTGAGTGAGGGATTTGCTAGGCAAATCAAAGTTTGGCCCTGGGTCGCTGCTTGCGGCTTGGCTGTCAACTCGCTTCCGTGGTTAGCGCGCTTCGAGATCAAGCAGCGAGGCTGAGCATCACATAGAAAATCTTACTCCGTACAATCAAATCAGCTGCCCGGAATCTATTTTAATATTCTAGTGATATCATTGGCCGAAGTGTCTTTCTCATAGCCCTGATTTTCTGGTAGATAATTTCTTTTTCTCGGCCTTGTGAAGCCTTTGACTAAAAAAACAATCACAATATTCCAGTACAGACGGATGGATGGAGTGATGACTTCATTTACCCTGACCACTCACCGAGTTGGATTCTAAACCACAACCCACTAGGCTGGATACGGACTCGTATTTTAGTGTAGTTGGGAAATCAACCCACCGAAGTGATAACTATGCAAACTACAACAACTATATATATCTCTACACGTTCATGTACCGTGCGACAGTTCCTAAGCGAACTTAGAGCTTTGCCAAGGCCTGCCGTGGCCTCTGTGTCGTCGTTATGTTTATGCCGTCTTCATGGCGCGCGGCTGTAACCGTTGCAATGCTTCGGCGAAGTCCAGGACAGCCTCCACTGTCTTGGTCCGTGAAGCACTGTCAATCTTACCTCTCCCTTCTTCTCCTGGGCCCCCTGACAGAGTTGACATGCTGTTGAACGCGTCGCCAACCTTTCTTCGGAGATTGCATCGTAATTCTCTCAGTTGCGGGCAATCAAGCAACACGTGGTGTACACTTTCACGCTCGCCACAGACGCACAGGTCGTCATCTCGGAATCGGAAAGCCTTAGCGTATGTTGATAACCAGCAGTGTCCGGTTCGCAACTGCGTTGTAGTAAGTAGGCTCGGTTTCTAGGTAGAGATCCGTAGAGCCGTCTCCTGTACTTGGCCGGCAATGTGTTGTCGATCCGACGTAGGTGGCCGCCGGTCCTCGACTCTTTCCATTCTCTCTCTCATTGAGCGTGAGTTCCTTGCCTGATGTGTGCCCTCTCGCGTGATAGCAAAGAGCAGAACGGGTGTGTTTTGCCCGGTATGGCTGCCTCCTTGGCTAGCAGATCGGCGGTGTGATTTCCGGGCATTGAGCAGTGTCCGGGTATCCATTGGAGTTGAATCGATGTGCCGTGGGTGTCAGTGTTCCTGGCTGCTTGTAGACTGGCATGGATGATCTGTTGTCCCTATTTGTTCCCTGGATTCTGGATGGCTTGCAATGCTGACATGCTGTCGCTGAGGATAGTGGCAGATCTCACCTGCACGTGAGATGTTCTCCAGTGTCGGAGAGCGACCTTATTGATGATGTTGATAGAGTACATGAGCCCAATCAGCTCGGCGGCGTGTACGGATCATGGATCCGTGGGCCCGACCTGGATTCGTATGCTGTCTGTTGATTCCAGCGATTCGCCGAGTACGGCGCCTGCGGCGCCGAAATGACCTTGTCGTCCCGAGGCATCCGATTACAGCACGATATCCGGGGTTGACCACGCAGCCTCGGCTCTTTCTATCGCGATCTCCCTGTCTGGTTCGACCTCAATCATTTCGATTTCCTGTAGTCTCTCCAGGTTCATTGTTTAAGGCTTCTGACAACTGGTACCGGGCGATCGATCCATGATTGTTCCGTCTTCTCTGGGTCCGAGTTGGCAGCACATGCGCTTCTACATCAAGTGTGTCCGTGGCCAACGTCCGGAAAGCAGATAAGACGAGGGTGAGAGCCGTTCGCTGCACAGTACGTAGGTGCCGCAGATGGGTCTTGTCTCGAAGTGGATCGTGCCAGACAGTCCAGGCGTATTCGACGACCGGTGCGACGTACGCTTCGTAGAGCTGTCGCAACTCCCCAAGCGCGATGTTCACCTTGGTGGCTCGTTTGACCGCTTGTGGTACGTGTTCCTTCCACCGTAGCTCATAGTCGAAGATCACCCCCAAGAGTTTGGCAATCGTGGATGGTTGAATGGTATTCCGGCTGACGTGAAGGAGTTTGGTCTTCTCCGCAGCGAAGCAGGTCCCAGTTCTTTAGGCCCAGGCTTCGATCCGGGGTATGTCCTCAGATTGAATATTAGCCAAGTTCTCTTCGGCGCTCAAGCCGACTCGCCAGCGGAAGTAATCGTCGATGAAAGCAGGTGCTCCACCGAAGGTATCCACCGGCTGGTCGACCAGGTCGTAATTAAAGAATGCAAAGAGGATGGGTGAAAGTAAGGAGCCTTGGGCGAGTCCAGCATTGTCAAGCGGCACTACCTCGGTCTTGTAGTCGTCGAACTCGGTGTTGGCCTGACGTCCTCCCATGAAGCTGGCTATCCACTTTCGGGCCACCGAGGGGTTGCCCTTGGATTGGAGGCGAGTATCCAGGCCTGTCTTGTTTACCCCGTTGAAGGCTCGGAGCCCTTTAGGTCAAATGACATCAGTGTGACGACCTTCTGCCTGTATCATGCTCGGTCAATTGCGTTAGCAAGCACCAAGAGAGCTTGTTCAGTTGTACGTCCCGGACGTCCGCCGAACTGGGTGTCTGGTAGGAGCCTATAGTGTTCGGCGAAGAAAGATAGACGTCGGGCCACCACCGTCTACAGTAGTTTCCCGAGTATGTTAAGTAGCGAGATCGGCCGGTAGGCTCCTGGTAGCGAGTAGTCTGGTTTGCCGTGTTTCCATAAGACTACAATTCGTGCGCTTCTCCATCGCTGTGGGTGGTATCCTAGTTTGATCGACGACACGAAGATCCGAGTGATAATGCATCCGAGGTATTTCCAGAGGCGTTTCTAGACCAACGTGGGGAGCCTGTCCTCGTCTGGCGCTGATGTGCCTTTTGCAACCTTGAGTGACCGATGGACTTCAAGCTCTGAGATTGGATGCCATCGGATTTCGGCTGGGACATGAGCGAGTGGTTCCTCTTGAGCTCGCGCCATCGGTGGAAATAACGAGGTCATGAACGCTTGGGCTTTCTCCGCGTTGTCAATTAACTCCCTGTCACCAACCTTGAAAGCGGGAATGCAGCCCCAGGAGTCTCGTGGTTCATGTACGTCGCTGCTTTCCATAATTTCCCTTCGCCCGCTTTGTCGAGGAATTGTTTCCAATGAGATGCCTTAACCCTTTCAATGGTCCGAGTCCATGCCCGCCGTGACTGGGGCATGTCCTCGAACAGCACCATGGTGCGGGGGTGGTCTCGTCCAACCTCAGTGCAGTACTGTAATCATGTCTCCTATTGAGTCAATTCCTTTGAAGGCAGGGAAACATGACGCTCCGCATACGGTCAACAGCGATAGCCTGAAGAGCTTTCTCAGCCATATCAGTGTGCTAGCTGCAAGCTCTGAATCTCAACTCGCATCAGTCGTGCTTAGTGAGATTGCCCAACACCGGAACAAATTCAATACAGAGATGACGAGCTGAAGAAAAGCCAACAGCGAGATCCTTGATATAAAGAAGAGGAAAACAATCACTATTGAAGAGATGTTTGCTGTCAACGAGAACGAAAAGGTGAAGCAGAAAGAATCCCTTGCGCAGATCAAATCGCTACGTTCCACAATCGATGAAAAAGATGTATATTTGCTGGTAGATCTTAAAGGACTTGACGTCGACGCTAAACATCAACAGTGAATCCTCGTTTAGCTGGACCATTGAGATCGAAAAGAATAAGTAATGAAACACGCGTATTCAGACCCGACTCAGCCGACGCCGCTGGCGCCGAAGAAATAAGCATCAACTGCCTTCAGGTTACCATCAGGATATACGATAACCAAGCCCAGCTCGCTGAGGGTGATAACCTATACGAAGAGGCTGCCAAACTAAGGTCTATACCGCACCGTGCCCACTAATAGCATGGCCCGAGATAGGCAGGGGAGGACGCTGCACTCCCCAATCACCCCCTTTGAGCTCTTGCGCGTAGAATCGAACCAGGAGACCGACGGAAACCGGACCAATGATGGTATTCAAAAGAATGGCCCAGACGCCAGTGTAGAAACCTTCGTCACTGACGTACGGAGTTTCGTTGTGTCCGATTTCGATTATCAAAAGCCCAATCTCACCGCGTGCTACCATGGCAGATCCTAAAAGTGTTGCGGCGAGCCAGGCCCGATTCCACCTTTTCCCATTAGTTTGCTTGCTTTGTTTTTCGTGGCTTGTGTTGTCCTCATTTTTGGGTTGTCCTGGTCCTTTCTGCTGTTCATGTTGCTCTTTCTTGCTTTGGGACTTGCCCCCCAGAACGAGTTGCCATATGGGGATCCAGATTCCGACAACACACTAGATAGATTTGTTAGCTCAACTTCTAAAAAATGACTGAGGGTATCGATATACCTTTGCAAACGCCATGAGGAGGGTGTAAACCACCCCTCTCCAAATTTGTTTCCCCGTCCACAGCTTCAAGAATGGAATCGCGAAGCCGATACTTGCGAAGAACAAAGGTTCCATCAAATACTGCTGAGGTCCTAACAGATATTTCTCAAAGGTATGAACGAAGGTGGGGCTTTTTTCCGCCTCGCGCTCGCCTTCCTCGCGGCTCATGACAACAAATGGTCCTTCGGGGTGCTTGCTCGGTATGTAAGTGAGAAATACACCTGCCAAAAAGGCACCAAATAGAACCGATGTACCAGTAAATCCAGCGATGGCAATAAACGCCGAAAGAACGAGGGTCATAAGGATGATGTTGGAGATATGGTCGAATCGCGCAAAGCGGTGTTCAATGAACTTTCGGAAGAAAGGCGCAAATATCCATTTGGTGACGATGGGCGTTACGACGGCCATGCCTATCGATGCCACTATCGGGCGCCCGATAAGCCAGCCTAGGTTGACATTGTTGTCCTCGCCTGAAAGTTTGCCCAAGTCGCCAATCACACTATGTAGTTAGCTGATGAATTGACCTCACATTTTGCTCCAGTTCAAATAAGTACCACACCTTAACATAACAAGTCCTACAACATCGTCAATAACAGCAGCGCTCACTAAAACGGACCCCACTCGAGTCTCGGCGAGGTTGACCGAGCTCGACGCAGAGCTGATCACAGCAAAGGTGGTCCCTAATATTTATCAGCAATTGAAACATAGTCACCCCAATTCCGAGGAAAGGTAGCTTACCGAGTGAAGTAGCGGAAAGAGATGCGCCGATGATGAAGGTCTCAACCGCGCCTAGTCCATGTTAGCTGTTGACTGTAGGAATTGAGGCAAATAAAACCAACCATATCCGAAACCAAGATAGAGCAAAAGGTATGAAAGACCAATAGGAAATAAAACTCCAGTTGCGGCGCCGATCATACTCAAAGTGAAGTTCTGCTTGAGCAAGTCCACACGCGCGCCAAGACCGCCTAGAAGGGATGACATCAGTGTCCAAGAAGCCAAGAAGCCAAGCAGCCAGGTAAGATGAAAATTTCCACTCACCTTCGAAAATGATCAAAATCAGACCGACATATCCAAGAGTAACAAAAGTCTCTTGCCAGTGATGTTCAAGGATATTGGCCAAAGGTACTCCGTAGATGATGCCGACGGCGATTTGACCTATAATTCCGGCCTGGATTGCCGTCGCGGAGACCCATCTTGCAAGGGAAAGGAAAAAGAAGAAAGAAACGACAATGAGAATGTCGATAGCTGCAGTAATTTATCAGTGAGGAAATGAGCAGAGATCAATCGGCATATGCTTGTGTACATACTTCCAGGCTCGTGGTATGGGAGGAAACCACTGGCCATGCTCGAGGTTTGTCTTTAACCTTGTAGCAAAGATTGAAGAAGAATGAAGAATGGGGAATTGTAAACTAAGTTGAAGAGTGGTCCCTCACAATCTTGGAACTAGTGTGGGTGAATTTGAAGAAACCATTGGATTACCGGAAACGAAACTTCACCATCCACTCAGCCCTACCGAGGTACTCACCTCGCATTACACCGTAGTTACTAACCTAATTCACTAGTTCTACCCAAGTGCCTTTTATATGTGAGTCCCTAATGAAAGTGATTTGCGACAGTGCCAGAACTGCGAATTTGTGTAACATTACCTACTAACCCTAGGTGCCCATGGACGGGCGATGTCGCAGTCTAGATGGCCTAATCCTCTACCAAAGGCATTATGTTGCATGTATGTGGGAACCTTTCAGTAAACGCTAAAAGATTTGGGATCGCCCTCATTCTGATAGAGACCGGCCTCTCTGTCAAATAGAAAAAAGTGTCTTGAGATACCACAACGGGCGTGCAGCAGCTTTCTAGCCTACTAGTTAGGATATTACCCACGGCAAAGAATCACATGATTAAACACAGCGGTTAAAGCTCTGATTGGCGAACATGCTTGCAAGGTTACACTTAAATTTTAACTCTATCATCGAGAGAGCTGCAGATTTCAGGCTGCAACACGAATGTAGAGTCGCCAAATTGTTCGCTGTTAGCATCCATCGGTGAAGACTGCATCAAAGTGAAGTCGATTAGCCGAGGTGGATTTACTGTAAATAGAGCGACTCAAAAAATACGAGAAGAATAGTATTGAGATCCAATCTATTGCTTCTACTGCTCTTTCTACCTATCTACATATTTAGTGGGTGAGAAAACAACTACCGGGACAGCGCGGTCCCGAATAATCGAGCTCATGAGCCCAAACATCCACAATTCATTCTCAGTACCTCCAGATATCCACAATTTCCAGTTTTGATTTTTCGAGTCCTTTTTTCAAGTCCTTTGAGTGAGTTTTTTTCTCGTGATGTGTGCGCTAAGACTAAGTGGCGGTTTGTTCCCCGGCCCCGTTTGATGTCAGGCCAGGGAAAGCATTCGTTAGGGTTGCTCGGGGACCTCTTCCAACGGAGTTAACTGCGGATGTTTTCGGGCTCTGCGACGGAAGAAGACTCGCTTAGCCCATTTCCAGGCTTCGACTCCGATGAAGAACAGGACAGCCTCGACTGCCACGATACCCCATTCCCAGGTGATAGGTTTATGTTTGAAGACGACGTCATTCAAAACGGGGATGTAGAGAATAGGGAACATGGTGATCCATCCGGCCATGATGGACCAGAAGAGGAACTTGTTCCGCCAGACGTCGTACATCCACTGGGTAAAGTATTTCTTGGATTTTGGTTGCATGCGGAAGAACGACCGGCGCAGGTTGACCATCTCCCAAGCCAGAAAAAGCGCAAACCAAGTTAAGCACACGAATGTGGTGGCACGTGCTCTAAATACCAGTTCGCAGTCTTTGATCTCTTCAGACCACTCTTTGTTGCAGCCACGGGCCAGGTTACCGTCGCCGAATCCCCACATGCGGACAGAAAATGCCGCCAGGCAGAGCGCTGCGGTCCAGATACCATACACCAGAATGTCAATAATCACCTCCCAAGAGAATATGCCTTGCTTACTCTGGGGAGGACGGTTCATGATGTCAGGAGCAGCCACCTCCATTCCAAGGCCCATGTCGGGCATACCCGATGTAATCATAATAATCCAGAGAATTTCGACCGGTGACAGAGGGAAGACGGATTGTTTATCAGCATCTTTGAAAGCTAATCCGACAAGTAAGGTGCAGGCCTGAGCGATGTTCTCTGACAGTAGATGAAGCACGAATTTTTGAATATTATCAAAGATACGACGACCTTCTTCGACGGCATTGAGAATCGAGGCGAAGTTGTCATCCGTGAGAATAATGTCAGACGCATCTTTGGCAACATCCGATCCTGCCTGTCCCATAGCGATACCAACATCGGCATGCTTGAGCGAAGGAGAATCATTGACTCCGTCTCCAGTCATAGCCGCAAAGCGACCACGGCGATGAAGGGCGTCGATCATGCGCACCTTGGTCTGCGGGGCGCAGCGTGCAATGACTAAAGGCAGAGTCGGAAGCGCATCTACCTGCTCATTAGTGAGGTTGTCGAATTGACTGGCAGTCATGACCATGGCGTCCGCGACATCAGCCGCCACTGCATTAAAATCAGGAGGAAGGATTCCTACTTGCTGAGCAATCGCTTTGGCAGTGCCAGGGTGATCGCCAGTCACCATGTGGACAACTATACCAGCGCGGTAGCAGGCCTGGATTGAGCCCGCTGTCTCTGGGCGCGGAGGATCATACAAGCCGATCAGTCCCAGGAAGCATAGATCCTTCTCTACATCTTCACGATTCAGGTCGGAATCTTCGAGCAGTTGTGTCTGGGTAGTGTACGGTCGATGGGCCAGAGCCAAGACCCGAAGTCCCAGCTTGGCGAGTTCCTCCATGTTCTGGATGATCTTTTCGCGGTGGTCGTTGGTCATTGGCACGGGGCTAGACGAATCTTGGTCCCATATAACAGAGATGCATGAATCTACAATGCGCTCGACCGCACCCTTGGTGAACACCATTGTCCGGGTCTCTTGTTGGGTGACTTTGCTGAAAATCACAGACATTTTCTTAACGGTTGAGTCGAATGGAAATTCAGCCTGTTGGTGCCATACTGTACCCTGACCCTTTTTGATCCAGCGGTCGCGGTTCCAGTTGAACCTCGATGCAAAGACATGAATGGCAATTTCTGTGGGTTCACCCCGTGCGTTCCAATCGCCCTCTTCGGACTTGTACACGTGAGAGAGATTGGCCATCGAGGCGACGTCCAGAAAGTCTTCGAGCTGGCGGTTTCCCGAGACCAAACCTTCTGCGTTCTCCGTAGCAGTATCTTCTTTCTCATAATCCAATTGGGAAGGAGGTACAGGGGTGAAAGTGACATTTCCAACAGTAGGATTGAAAGGCTCGTTAGATGGGCCCACGGAATACGTCCCTCGAGACGGAATCCATGCCTTTTGGACAACCATTTTGCCCTGAGTCAATGTACCTGTCTTATCGGAACAAATATCTGTGACTGCACCGAGCGCTTCTAGTGAGTCTAATTTGCGAACAATTACGTTTCGCTCGACCATGCGTTTCGTACCCACTGCCATAGTGATTGTAAGCACGACCACCAGGCACGCCGGAATCATACTGATACCGGTTGCAACAGCATACATGATGACTTCGGTGTTGTTGCTAAATTTGTTTGCAGCCATGCAGACAATGGCGAACACAACGGCAATTCCAAATAGTAAACAGGCAAGCTTTGACAGCTTCCTCTGTAAGGGCGTTCCGACATTGACACCGAGGAATCGACCCACGGCATCCGCCCAGGTGAGACTCCAGGCCTGGACGTACCAGCGTTTCTTGGCCTCACCGTTGGGACCCCGCTTGACCTCACGACGCTTACTGCCGCTGGCCCGTAATGCGAGGGCAATAGATCCGATTTCTGTGAACATGCCCGTACTGACAACCACACCACGCCCACGGCCACGAGTGACGGTACTGGAACTGTAGGCAATATTAAGGCGGTCTCCGGGACCGGTATCCCCTTTGAACGTCGAGTCGCATTCCTTCTGGACGGGAAGAGACTCGCCAGTCAGGAGAGCTTCATCGGTCTCGAAGTTGACTGCTTCAACTAGGCTGATATGTGTTAGCAAATTGGTCAACAACTGCCCTGATAGCTTCGAACCCGCAGTTACACTCTGATAGGAAACTCACCGAATATCAGCTGGAACGGTATCCCCCGTTCTAAGCTCGACCATGTCACCCGGCACGATTTCCGACGACGGCACCGAGAATGTCTGTCCACCTCTCGAGACGGTTCCCGTCGGGGACGAGAGTGAATGTAACGACTCCATGGTCTTTTCTGCGGCGTACTCCTGAAAGAATCCAACAATGATGTTCAAAACAATGACAGCGCAGATCACTCCGCCCTCAATCCACGACTGTATTCCGAAACTGACCGCCATGGCCAGAATCAACACCTACAACAAACGACTAGATCAGAATTGGACAATTTTCAACCAGTTTCCAAAATGTCATTGCAAAAGATAGCGGTCTCTTACTAGCATCATAGCGTTGGCCACTTGGCGCACGAAAATTTTCAACAACGACACACCTTCCCCTTCGTCCAGTTTATTGGGACCATATTGCTGGAGACGACGACTCGCTTCTTCAGGGGCCAGACCCTCGTCCAGTTCAGTGCTGAGTTCTTTAATCACGGCTTCGTAAGTTAACGTGTGAGCTGGCTGGCTTAGTGGGCTGCCGCCCGACCCGGAGTCGAGGGCGATGTTAGGCTTCTCGTCAAGCATTGGGAGATTGTTTTCCGGAGAGTAGCTAGCTTTCGCTCGTTGGAATGACTACCGAGATGTTGCACATCCGTCTTTTATTCTGGAGCAATTGGAGAGTTGAACAAAATGTAGCTCAGTGCGGAGAGGAACGATGTTCTTTGAGTCTCAGGCGAAAATTCCCACTCTTGCTCGAGTGAGGAAGTCGGTGTGGCTGCCCAGGTTTAGCTTTGGCCTATCGCTGGGTCACCACCCAGGTCGGCCGGTTTCAGGAAACCGTCATTGGAAGAGATGTTGGTCTTGGCGCCGAGACGTTGGGCTGGGTCTGTAAGTCGGTCTCCTCCGTCATCAGGCAATAATAGTGCCAAGAAACCCTCCAAGTGCCAAGATTGAGTTATTCGGTACCAAGAGCGCCGAGAATGCCTAGTCCCCGCAAACGGAGAATTGCCAAGAATAAGGAGGGGGTGAAATTTTGAGTTTTGGCTGGTGAGTTGGCCTCGTGATGTAACAACGCACAGATCTGCTTACATCCTTCTCTCGGCTGGTCCCTAGGCAAGACAAATTATTAAACGGATCAAAGTACGTTGAGTTAGGTTTAGTTTCGCATACACGACTATTGTTTCACAAACCTTGGAGCAAGCCCAGTTGGCTGATCCACGACGCCAGAACATGCCTAAGTGTCTTCAAAAGTTACTTCAGTCAGCATCAAAACATTTTGGTTCTTGCACCCACGAAAGACAACACGAAAGCCCTAGCGATCGCAGACTCAATCAAGCTCAAATAGCTCGAACTCCCATCGACTCAGAAGTGAGACTAGAGACGACCGAAAGCATGCGTCCACTTCCGACAACTACGAAAAGAAAACGTGGCTTTGGAAATAGAAGGTTCATGCTCGAGAATGGGGATCACTGCCACTTCCTGAAAACGCCATCGTCGAAAAGACGGTTTCTTAAAAAAGATCGAAACGCGAGCTGGATATCCTTCAAAAAAAAAAATAAAGCCTGCTCGCAACCGTCGGCGGATTTGGAATGGGAGCAATGGACCGCGAGTCAACAAACCGGCATCGTGGCTGGTGAAAACATGGCAATCCTAGCGCAGAAATATGGGGATATATGCGATATCGTGGGTCACGGCTCATCTGGAATCATCCTCTTGTCGCACAAAGCCCAAGAGTGGAACCCGAATATTCATCGCTTTTACGCGCTCAAAGTCTTCCGCCGCGGAGCAGAATTAACTGAAACAGCTTATCGGAGGCGCGTTGAGTCCGAGTTTGACATATCCTCTTCATTGCAACATCAAAATATTGTTCGGACGTTTGAATTGCTTCGAATAGGTAATGACAGTTTTTGCGAATGCTTGGAGTATTGCTCCGGTGGGGATCTTCATTCATTGCTAGTTACATCCGGTCAGTTGGAAGAGGGAGAGGCCGACTGCTTCTTTAAACAGCTCATGCGTGGCGTCAACTATATCCATGAGATGGGAATTGCTCATCGCGACTTGAAGCCCGAGAATCTTCTTCTCAGCCCCAATGGTTGCCTCAAGATTTCCGATTTTGGGAGCGCTCAATGTTTCCGCCTTGGTTGGGAGCCCCATATACATATGTCCAGGACACATGGCGGATCACGCCCTTTTGTATCGCCGGAACAATATTTTTGCGAGGAATTTGATCCTCGATCAGTCGACATTTGGGCTGCAGCTATAACCTACGTTGTGATGAGAACAGGTAGGATTCCATGGAAGATAGCGACCGATCAAGATGAGTATTTTCGAGACTACGTCGCAGACCGTATGGTTGAAAAAGGGTACTTCTTTATTGAGGAAATATGCAATGTTCGTTACTTTTCTCCTGTCTTATCTGGTTGGTGTGCTAACTCTGCAGCAATAGGTAGCAAGCCGACGAGTGATATATTCGATGCTGGATATTGACTACGTGCGCCGGCCTCTATCATCTGAAATTCTTGGTTCTCGATGGCTACAAGAGACTAAAACCTGTACAACCGCTGAATCAAGACCACTTTAGCTAGGTGACTTTTATCTATGACAACAATTACTGCTTGCTTCTCATCCCCGCGGAGCTTCTTCACACCTTCCGCAATTAGCTGTCTGTAAATGTATGGGAATAAGTAGGGGCGGGGAGAAACATGAGAGCTACTGATAATTATCATTTTAATCATACAGAGAACTCAGCTACGGCTACGATTTCGCCCTCGCCCACCGGTTGTCCGAATGTATATGGGCAATCAACAGATGCACTGCTGATGCCCTCGAACCTCTCGACAACTTTCCCTATATACTCGACTCTGGAATACCCAACACCGTCCACTAACTATGGAAAACAACCGACATCCAAGAGTATTCTACGGAAATGAAACCGTCACACGAGTCATGGAAGACCATGCTCAAGCCCCAAAATCACACTGTCAAGCTCTGGACTGACGATGACACCCTCAAATTCATCAGGTCCTAATACGACGCCCGTCCACTGCCGAGGTACATGGGATATCTTCACAATATCCAACTTGCTCACATTGCCAGACTGCTTTTCGTCCATACCAAAGGCGGCATCTACGCAGACCTAGATGTTTACCCCAGGTCAGCCGAGTACACACAATGCCTTCAATATCTTGGGTTGCAAGCAATATTCTCCCCGGAGGCCCACGAGGCGAAGCGGCCGGGCCGGGGGGGGGGGTGTCGGCTGACGTCGCGATGAATAGTTCTGTCGCACCTACAGATCTTTTGGTCTACGGGGCCGATAACGTTGGCGGCGGCGCTTATAGATATTCCTGGCTATACGGCACACGATGGGACGTCACAGGGTCGTAGGACTTCTAGCCGAAGTGTATGGACTACCGAGATGCATGCCTATCACTAGCTGGAGAATTAAACAAAATGCAGTTCTGCGCGACGGGCAAAGGTGTTCTTTTATGTCTCCGCCCGTGTGAGGAAGTCGGTGTGTGCCCCATATTTAATATTTTGTCCCCTATCACCTTAATACCTGGGTTGCCACCCATGTCGGCCGGTTATAGGGAACCATTATTGAAAGAAACAGGGTTATGACCTTGGCGCCGAGATATTGGGCCGTATCTGTGAGATGGTCGCCTCGCCTCGTATTGGATAGTCATCGGGCAGTCAATTAAAATCGAAGAGATGCCTGGTCGTGGCAACTCCTGCGGGGCTCATCAAATGCTTACCCAACTGAGAATTGCCAAGGCGTTGTTGATTTTTGGGGAAATCAATTGTTTCCTACTATACATGAACTATGACTGTATGTACTATCAGACATGACTGTGCAGGATTGGGTATTGCTACCCCGCCAGTTGAGCCTTTCAGAGTTGAATTCCTATATATACGGCCAAGAGAAAACATGGAATGGGAAGGCAGTTCACAAATGACCACATTTGACCTGAAGCGGTGAGATTGATTCTCGGTATTTTCTGCAGTAGCTGCACTACATCTTCCCCACGGTCAGACCTGAATGCCGAAAGTGACTCTCTGCACTTCTTCTCTTGCACTGACCATGTCAACACACCATTCAAGGAAGCTGGAGGGTAACAAATTGAGGAGTTAAATTTTTGGGGTTGTCCACGTGGCCACAATCTAACAGACACTTGATTGGCTCACATATGAGAAAGAAAATCGTGGTGGTATGCGTTTTGAGCTCCAAGGCACAAGCTTTATCGAAGACTGCGGTCCGCATTTGAATCATGGAGTATTGGTTTCTGAGGCTTGAAGTATCAATTGCAGCATACACTACACCCAATGAGACCAGCAACCATCTTCAGACCATATTTGAAGATTTGAAATTCCATCTTCCCGCATATTATGCTATAGTGTCGAATACTAAGATTGAATACATGGGTGGAAACAAGGTATAATACCCAGAAAATCATGTGACAACTGGTACCAAGCATACCATACAAAAGTGCATATTACAGTTAGTCATCTATGTCCGCCCAGATTGTTGAAAACGCGGGTTTTGTCATTTTAGTTAGAGATTCCAATATATCTGTTTTTGACCATACGTTGTCGTACCGACAGATTTCTGTCATAAATGTAGGGGTCCAATCAATGGTATTCAACTCTCTGTATTTCTGTATCGGCTCTCTACACAATTTATATGGAGCCTCAATTACATAACATAGATTACAAAACACATGTAGGATTAATAAATCCTCCGGTATGCCGGTGTTACTGCGCCGACAACCTGTTTGTGCCTTATTTATAGACCTTGTAATGGAACCGCGAGAGACGCGGTGAGAACCGGGAGTTCCACAAAAAGTGCAAACAGGAATTATGCAAAAGTACAGTCGTATGTTTAGTTGTAGTATCAAGCAGTTCTACACATAACTAGTATATTAAGTAAATTAAGTATTAATCTAGGAGTATGACCAGATAGGCTTAGTTAGTATCAATATTATAGTTAGTCCAATAGAGAATTACTAATTTTCTAGTGTAGAAAAAAACTTCCTGGCCTCGAGCAATCTGTGTTCGAGTATTGGGTTATCATTTTTCCATCTCGCAGAGTGAAGGGTGGTGGAGGAGTGGAGTTATATATAGACCTCTCGGATGTGTTGTCACTGACATCCTTTCGTTGTCAGTAAGGTTGAAAGAAATCAGGGTCTGTCTTCAATTGAAACTTGTTGAAAACTGTGTCTAAACTCATACACCAACATGTTGAAGCAACATTTCGGTTATAAGTCAAGATGACTAGGCTCATGTCCCCGCAGCCTTCTAATGTGTGGCCTTGTGGTGCAATAAGCGATAAGAGCCCTTCGGTCATCAAATTATGTTCTACTTTATTCGGTTATTTCCCACTATAGGTCTTCTTAATCATGAGATGTCTCCCGGGCTTCATGGGAGTCTCCTACAAAAAAGATTTTTATGTATGTTGTCAGAAATATGGTGGATTTGCATGTGGATTTCTGGGTATTTACCCAGAATATCTTATGGCAACGATATTTTACGACAACAATATCAGACACCTCAGATGAAAGTGCATATTACTCTTCGTCAGCATGTCCTACAAAATTGTTAATTTCATAGTTAGTTAACTAGTTTTTAGTTATTTAGAGTTTGATATTACCATTCTGGAACCCATACAATCTTGGTCACGGATTTCTGTCATATGTTAATATAGTGAACGATAGGCTCAAATTTAAATGTCCTGCAGGGATATGTCTGACGCGCTCACCATTCCTCTCATCACCGACTCCCCGACCAACGCTGGCTGAATGTCCGTATCTGGACGTCATTTTGCAGCTTAGCTTTGAGAGAAATGTTGTATCATGCGGACAACCAAAACCGTTATCATTGGATCATATCGTGCCTGGCATTAGACTTTCAGAGTTATTCAATCTGGACAGCATTGCCTGGCCTCTTATACAGTTTGCATATAACCATAAACCACCCATTTGATGGTTGCTGTAGTCTTCCCGCGTCTCATCTGCCAGCCAAATGGCCATGCAAAGCTGACCACATCGATCAGCAGAGGGGACTTTAAAGCCACCGTCACAAGGTGGCCATCCTTCTAGCGTCAATTACCCACAGAATCCGGGCGCATAGGCAAAATCTGTGTTATCCAATATGGCCACATAGGGGTTGCATCCCTCACGTTTCCTGGGGTTTAAAGTAAGCGCTGGAGATTGTCGCGACGCGATAAACCGCGTTGGCAGCCAGGTACCCAGAAACATGGGGTCCTTCTCCCGAATGACTTACCAGATGACATGAAAAGTTTGAAAAGTTTGAAACGAGTTTTCCAAACCAAAAGAATGCATTCGAACTGGGCGCTGCTGACTGGAAAAGCCCTGATGCTCGAAATGATGTGTTCCTGCGCTCCGTGAATTAGACTAGGAACTTGTCGGAAGACTTGGCAGGGCTCGGTATCATGCGTATTTGAACTGTAAACCTGCGGCTTTTTAAGCAACCATAGACAGGGACCGTTGATAATTTGTGGGGCTGGCGAAGCCTAGTATGAGGGGAAGTTTGCAGCATGGTCGAAGTAACCAGAAGACGACCTCAGCAGATGCGTTTTCAAGCGATCTGAGCTGGCGCATATGCGAACCAAGAGATCATGGGCCGAAATTCACAATGGTTGAAAGCTGGATTGATCGAATGGCCCGTGTGTAGAGCATGAGGACCACCAAACCCGCCCTGGTCGCGCTGCGACGAGTATGTTGAGGACCGAGAAAGAAGTCGAGACATGTCATTCTAGATAAACTCCGTTCCAGACCTGTTGACAGAAGCAGGCTGTT
Organism: Penicillium samsonianum; assembly: GCF_028829775.1. Classification (NCBI taxonomy): domain Eukaryota; kingdom Fungi; phylum Ascomycota; class Eurotiomycetes; order Eurotiales; family Aspergillaceae; genus Penicillium; species Penicillium samsonianum. Next base: position 320,163 of record NW_026643268.1, on the reverse strand, counting down.
TAATCGCCCTGTGCTGTGCAAAGTTGCAGCAGAGTTCGTGCGTATCATCGAAAGTGACGGTCTGTTCACTTGCTTCAGGTTGCACGGGAATAAGCGTGTTCTGTTGCTCGCTTTGTGGAATCGCCCCTGATAACAACATTTTCTCCAAGTCGGTATACCAAGGACAGAATGGCGACGAATGCTGCTCAGCGTTGCTCGATTGTGAGGATTGATCACCTAGTTTGCGGCACTTTCGTGGGAATCTACCAAGCTTTATAGAATAATCTTCTCCGTGAAGATGTTCACCCCAAAGAAAGGAAGACAAAAGATAAAAATCAGCGATTCATCACGGTTGAAAGTTGAGCAAGGCCTTGGAGAACAAAGACAAATATGTGTGTAAAAGAATATAGAATAAAGAGAGGCAATAAAGGCTCGTCACGGCAACTCGAAGTCACCAAGAACAGGACTAAGATTTATGCATCAGCGCGAGGCATTTTGGAGGCCCAGTCCTCATACATCACGTAACATGGGATATAAGACTGCCTCGCTTTTACGCCTGAAGGGCTCCTCCTTGGTCTGCTCGGTAGAGACACACGCAGTCCCTGTCTCAACACCGTCCATGAAATCGAGTTCTGGGGTCGGAGAAGTAGAGGCAGAGGAGCTCTGTCCTCTAATCCCTGCATTGAAGCTGCCAGCCTCCAACAGCTCGGAGACGAGGCGACGCAAGTTTTCAAGGAGACGAACCTTCTCCACCCAGGCGACACTGACATCCCGCTGGGCTGCTTCCAGGTTGGGCTCGGGTGAAGTGCTAGGGTGCCGAACGGGCAAGCTCCCCGAGATGTGGAGAGCGAGATGCACCTTGATGGAAGAGCGTTTACCGTCATACTTGCTATCCTGCAGAATACCCATGTAGCTCTTGGTAGCAGCTCGCTTGGCCGGTTGGGCGCGTTGCAGGGTGCCGCCGGTGTAGCAGCGACGGTCGTTGTGGTCGTGTGCTCCGCCCAGGGCGGATGGCAGTGCTCTACTTGGCGCGGTCGGGTAGTCTGTAGGAATCTTGTCGGCGACAGTGGCCGACGGCAGACAAGGGTACATGCCACCGCCGCTCTCGTGAGGGGGTGACACGCGCTGGACGTGATGCATGGAGATCGGAGAGCGTTGCGAGGTATATGACTGTGCGCTGGGAGGTGGGGTCAGAGCAGAGGTACGGACGAACGGGGAGGCCGAAGCGGCCATCATGGGGGCGGCCTGGGAGCTCGCAGTGACGTGGCTTGCCGGGAGCTGGAGCGGAGGAGAGTGGATAGCACGGTAGTTCATGCCACCGAGTATGTAGTGAGCACCGGTCTGGGTGCCACCAGCAGCAGCTATGTTCTCAGAACTGTCGTAAATGGTGTTCTGCATTTGCTCGAGGAACTGATCGATGTTGATCAGGTCGTTCTTAGTCCGAACACTGGACATAGGAGGAAGGTGATAGCCAGGAGCCTGGGAACCACTGGGTCTGTAACCGCCGCCGTAGCCGACCGCGACAGACGCAGGCATATGCTCGTATTCACTCAAACGGCCATTCAAAATGGGAAGCTGAAAAGTCTGCAGTCCCAGCAGACGCTGGCCGACCGCAGCATAGGAGTTAGGGTCGAACTGGCGGCGCTTCAAGTCGCCAAAGAACTCGTTCAGTGCATCGTAGCCACGCTTTCGGCCGTAGTTATGGCTTCCATCTTGTCCATGGTCCAAGGCAGAGCATAATTTACCGTAGGAATGCGGGTTTGCGGGATGAAGGTGATTGTGTGGCTGGTAGTACTGCGGTGCTCCATGTGTATATCCGCCATTGACGGCATTGAGAGGGCTCTCAAAGTAGTGAGTAGCGGCAGCATAACCTAAACGCTATAGTTATTAGTCAATGGTCCAACTTTAGGGATTTGATGAACTTGAGCGGTGAGCACCGGTGATCCACTAGGTCCATGTGACCTAATAGGGGCAAACGATGCGACATCATCCAAGGGAGTAACGCGATGCCAAGCGGCGAGAGCGCGCAGAACAGACTTAAGGAGACCTGACTAACCTGTCGAGCTTCGCGGGAACATCATATCGGGGTGCTTTATGCCGGATTCAGGAGACCGGATCTCTGAATTGTCAGCGTGGGTCTGGACATGCTTCTTCCGATCCTGGGGACGCTTGAAGGCCCTGCCGCAGAAATCGCACTTGTGGGGTTTGAGGGGTACATGAACAAGAATGTGGGAGGTGATATGATTACGCTTGACAGTGGTGGTATTGCAGGTACCCCATTGGCAAGTCAAGTTGAGGTTGTTAGTGCTCTTGCGGCCAACATGGCGGTCGCAGACATGCCTCTGTATGGCGGCCCTTAGCATCTTTCCGCGCCGTTGATCTCGGGCGACAAGCTTACGTGGAGGGCCTCGGCGGTAGGAGACTTTTCAGTGCAGCCGGCCCATTGACAGGGCAGCTGCTCGCCGGCGCCGTTAATAGAAGAACTGTTGACAGCAGCGGTGGCATCTGTCTTAAGGGGGCCGGCTTGTTCACTGCCAGCGATGGGCGCAGGAATAGTGGCTAGCGGCGTGGTCGAGGCAATCTTGCTTTCCGCCATGATGTCAAGAAATGGATCTGGGCGTTGGCGGAAAGCCTAGGCACGATTTTCGGGTATGAACAGTTGGAATGAAACAACGTCCAACCGTGTGACGATCAGAAATGATATACAAGCACTTAAGCAGAGGGGAAACAATAATTTGTTACCCAATTGTATACGTATAGGGCGGGAGAAGGGGGGAGGTGGGGAGATGTGTCTAAATAAGAGAGAAAAGGAAAGTAAAGAGAAAGAACAAAGGGAAAATTTTGGTAGTTCTTCTCTGCAAGAAGAAATAGAGGGGGGAAAGAGTCGAGATTTTGTCCAGAAGTAGCCGCTTTGCTAAGCCGAGCGGAGGCGTGACAAGACAAGACAAAGGAGACCGGGCCAAGAAAGAGTCTGCGGGTCCCAAGGTCTGAGACGCGCTGCGTCATCAACCAGAGCGGAATCGAGAGGGGGTGAGTATTTTGCATTCCGGTGCCAATACTATCAATATAGGGCCGAGTACGTATAGTTCATTGCTTCCGTGCTATTCCTTTCCATGAGAGACATGTTGAGAGAAAAGAATCATGATATCCACGTGGAGACATGATATATTAGCATCTCATTTGGAATAGCGCAGTCTTTCGGGATCATACCTCCAACCGTCCAGCTAATTCCAAGGACTTGATTCCCTCACTCCACGTATAGGACACTGTTTCGAAGTATAATCATAGAACAGTCAAGGTGGCAACCATCAGAATCAGGTTACTTCGCTCAGTCAGAACACCTGAGAAAACATGGGGCGATGCTTCTTGTCAGCCTAGTGATTGCTTTGTGGCAACAGTTCCCGCTCAGAGGGCCAAGACTCGACGTCACTGATCTTGATATGTTTTGGGGTATTTTCTGTTTGGACTATTTCAGATCCCAATTCACAATGCCAATATCCCGTAGTGAAAAGTCTTCCTGCAAACCACACGGCTGCACAGCTGCCCAGAAATTTGCAACCAGCAGTGACATGATGCCAAGGGTAGTCTGTGCGTCCGCCGAGAAACCTAGACTTCCAAGGTTCTTGGCGCCCACCTCGAACCCAGTTCAAGCTCTATTAAACATGCAATCGCAGGCCAGCACCCAGGAACGTGCAAATATACCCAAAATGACTGGGCTAGGTGATCCATAAATAGTATATCATCGCCAGAAGACGTGCTTTGTTTGCTCTTGGCGTCCGCTCACAAGGCTTGGCTCCAACTTGCACCTGTCCTTGGTCATGAGAGAAAGTCGCCTTTGGCTCAACCAATGACCGTTGGATATCAAGTACACGCTGTCAATTAATTCTGTATTATGGGCTACGACTGGAATGGGCAGGGCAAACTCAACATGAATCCCGCACTTGGCAATGTCGTGGCGAGCTTGCAGTTCGTATAATGGCACCATAAAATCTGGACATTGGTAGACTTGCCAATATCAATTCCTTTTTTCATTCTTCAGTTTTTCCTTGTTGTGTAGTCAAGACAGCCAAGCCCTTCTTCGCCATGGCATCGCTAGTAACCGCGAAGTATGACTGGATTTTGGCCATTACCACCATCGCTTTCGTGTTCAGTGCCTTCGGTAACGGTGCCAACGATGTCGCCAACGCTTATGCCACTTCCGTCGCAGCCCGAACGCTCAACATGGCCACGGCCGGTGTCCTGGCTATATTCACCGAGTTCATCGGCGCAGTAGCCATGGGCAAACGAGTCACCGATACAATCAAGAACGGCATCATCGACATCGACCGCTTCGAGGGCAAGCCTGGTGCGCTCATGTTGGCTATGGGCTGTGCAGAAATTGGCAGCGCTACATGGTTGATGGTCGCCACTCGCATGGGCTGGCCTGTTTCGACAACGCAGACTATCGTCGGTGCCCTCGTTGGTGTTGGTTTTGCCTCCCAGGCTTCTATCAACTGGGGCTGGTCAGATGGCAGTGTCTCCCAGGTTGCTGCATCTTGGGGTATTGCCCCTCTCGTGGCAGCTGCGTTCTCGGCTATAATATTCGGTACTCTCAAGTACAGTGTCCTTGAACGTCAAGATTCATTCAAATGCGGCATGCGTATGATCCCAGTCTACCTTGCATTTACGGGAGCTATCCTCGCCCTCTTTATCGTCATCGAAGCCCCCACAGCACCCTCATTGGAAGAGTTCGGGGCTGGCAAAGCAGCCGGCATCATTGTGGGTGTGTTCGTCGGTTGTCTCATCATTGCCTATGTCTTCTTCAGGCCATATTTCATCCGCCGTCTCATCCGAAACGATCCCCGCGTCAAGTTCTATCACCTCCCTCTCGGCCCCCTTCTGCTCACAGAAAATCCACCGCTATACTTCCCGGGAAAAAGCGATGAGGTCGTGGTCAACTACTATGAGGATGCCTACGGGGAAGTGCAAGCCGGGCACAACGATGAACACAAGGAAAAGTTCACATCAAATGCAGACTCTGTCGTGCCCACGCCGGAGATTACAGCAATGTCCAGTCCGTCACACAAAGGGGATGACGAGGAGAAGATCACACCGCAAAGCCAGCCACGGAAGAAGCATCTCGAACCAACTGAACGTTTCATCGATCCTGTCCGACACCTCCCCTGGACAAACCCCCAGAAGGCATATGGTTATCTCAAGTACATTCTCCTTCAGGGCGTAACGCGTGATGTGGTTTCACACGACTCGCCTGAGCTGCGGGCAATCCACGCACGTGCCAACCGGTATGATGACCGCGTCGAACATCTCTGGACATACTGCCAGGTCGTGTCGGCTATGATGATGTCAATTGCACACGGCTCGAATGATGTGGCCAATGCTGTTGGTCCCTGGTCTGCTGTGTACAGCACATTCAACGCTGGATTTGTCGACACTAAGACACCAACCCCGGTCTGGTTCTTGGTTGTTGCTGGTCTGCTGCTCGGTCTTGGATTCTGGTTTTACGGGTACCATATCGTTCGTGCGCTGGGAAACAAGATCACCCAGATGTCCCCCACGCGTGGCTTCAGTGTTGAGCTTGGAGCAGCTATCACTGTGATGTTGGCTTCAAGGCTTGGCTTGCCCGTTTCCACGACGCAGTGCTTGACTGGTGCCTCTATGGGCGTCGCTCTCATGAACTACGATCTTGGCGCCGTCAATTGGAAGCAGCTTGGCTTTATCTTTGGTGGCTGGGTCTTGACTTTGCCTTGTGCGGGATTGGTTTCGGGGCTGCTTTGTGTGATGGCATTGAATGCTCCTCATTTGTAGATAGACATATTGGTTCCTGGCATTGTTAGCTTTTCTTGTCCACGGACAGGACCTGTTGTAATAAAGGTCTATCTTATTTTGATTCAAATGTTATTACTAAATTTGACAAAATGTACCCGAAATGAAAAATAAACCCAAGTCAATACGAGAAAGAAAAGACCATTTATCAACGGACATGTTCAGCTTTGTGCGTAGGCGTTGTATAATCTCAAATCGTCACGATCCAGTCGAACGACGGATATTCTTCTAAACACACAACGGAGCATGATCCTCTATTTGGTGCGCTTGTAAATCTTCCCAAGGAAAGCCTCGAATATTTCCTTCTTCAGACCCATAGACTCACTCATTGGCGGCCGCAATCTTCTCGCGCAGCTCGCCAACAACCCTCTCCTCGTACTCCTTGTACACCTTCTCCAGCTCAAGCTCGTTGAAAAGGGCCTGAACCTTGGCCTCAGCAGCGCCCTTGCGGCCGTAGGAAGCATCCAGGAGCTGGCGCTGCTCGGGAGTGCAACGCTGGATGGCCTGGTTGACGAGCTAAGAGCACTTGTTGTCCTGAATATCGTTCCCGATCTTGCCAATGACAGATGGGTCACCGAAGTTGTCGAGTAGTCATCCTAGATCTGGAAGTATTGGCTCAGAGAAATTAGGATGTTGAGGGCCTGCTTGAGGTTTTCCTCGGTAGCCAGCTGCAGGTATAGAAGGGCCAGAGCGACAGGCAAGTAGAAGCTGCAGTAGGCTGTCTTGTAGGTCACGATGAACATGTACTTCATAGAAAAGTTGTCGAGGTTGACGATGTCCTCGGGTGCGGTGATGAGGTCACAAGCTGACCCAGATCCGTCTGCCAGGTGGCCTCGTGGAAGAGCTCGACAATATCAATGTAGGCGGGGTGCGAGCGGAAGCGCTGCTTTAGGATGAGATAGATACGCGCCTTCCGCATACTTCAGGTCGGAAACATGATTGGTGGTCTGTACAGGCCGCCGAGCTGATCAGGATGATATATACTTCATCAACATCATTAACGAGATCGCTCTCCGATGGTGAAAAGCTTCCCACGCGCGGGTGAGAGCAGCAACTATCCTCAGCCAGACACGGTCTGACTTGCATTGTCCACGATATATTCTAAATGTCAGAACGGTGGAAATTTCAGTACTGGGTCAAAGTGGAAGGACTTATCAAGTGCCTCAGAAACAAGGCATGCTCGACTTTGCGTAACTAACTAGAGTGATTAAATTGTAGAGCTAATTGTTGGGGGTAGAGGACGTATTTATAGACTCCTCGGCTCATCATGTCTCGTACGTGCTCTGTTGGTGGCAATCGTTGAAGGACACCTATTAGCATGACCAATATTGAGCGCCTATCGTAGGAATATTATATGTTAGTGCACGTGTCAGTTACATCCACAGGTGGCAACATCAACATACCGGCTTCGCATAAGAAAGGCTGGATAAACTAAGCTTGAGTGCAATCTGTGCTGATAGCGGCAACTTGCTGTCCGTCTTCTTCAGCCTCAGCTGTATTGGTGGAAGGGCCAGGGTCTTCATTGTGTAACACACCGCTGGCGGGAGCTTCACCACATACTCTGTTTTGGGTTCCATTATGTTCCTCCTGGCCAACAAGAGACCAAATCTGGCATTGGGCGCCACATAATTATAAGATAAAAAAAGATAGACATTACTTATTGATCACGAATGAAATTCAACACAGTCCTAGAGAACAAGAGAAACCTTTAAAGGGGGAGTGAGACAGTAAACAAATGCCGTTACAGCGTTAATGGGAGCCCAAAAATATAGGAAGAGGATTTAGGCATCGTCGCCAGGCATTTTAGAGTCCCCATCCTCATCCAACCCTCGTAACGTAGGATAAAAGACAGCACTCTCAACCTTAGTAGGCTCGTCCTTAGGTTGCTCAGAAGCGGCACCGGCAGTGTCGACTCCCTCCATAGCATCGAGTCCCGGTATGGGAGATACCGAGGTGCTCTGTGCTTCACCAGTCTGGCCACCGGCCTGCAAGAGCTCAGAGACCAATCGGCGAAGGGTTTCAAGCAAACGGACTTTCCCAACCCACGCAACATTAACATCCCATTCGGCGACTTCAGTGGCAGCTTGAGTGGTACGCTGGGTAGCCTTCTGGTCGGGATTGGGTGAGGCACCGGACAGGGCGGGCTCAATAAGGCTCTCTGATATGTGCATGGCGGGACGCTCCTTGGTAGGGGTACGCTCGCCATCTTTGCTGCCTTGCGAGATGTCCATGCGGTCCTCGGTAGCAGCTCGCTCGGCTGGCCGGGCGCGTTGCAGGGTACCGCCAGTGTAGCGGCGACGGTCATCATGGTCATACGCACCGCTCAGAGTAGACGAAGGTGCGGCACATGACGCGGTCGGATATCCCGTGGTCATGCTGTCGGCGACACTGGCCGATGGCAGACGCGGGTACATACCCGCGCCACTCTCATAGTGAGGAGACACCCGGTGGGCACGGTGTATGGAGATGGGAGAGTGTTGTGAGATGTATGACTGAGCACTGGAAGGCGGGGTCAAAGCCGGAGTGCCGACGGAGGGGAAGCGAGTCTGGGCAGCCATTATAGGGGCAGAGGTGGTTGCAGTGACGTGCCTTGAAGTGAGCTGAGTGGGAGGACAGTGAGTGGCTCGGTAGTTCATACCACCATGCACGTAATGAGCGCCAGGCTGGGCAACTCCAGCAGCAGCCATATTCTCGTTGCTCTCGTAAATAGTGTTCTGCATCTGTTCCAGAAATTGATCGATGTTGAGCAGATCATTCTTGGTCCGGACATTGGACAAGGGGGGAAGGTGGTAACCAGGAGCCTGGAAGCCACTGGCGCTGTAACCGCCGCTACCGACCGCGACAGATACAGCCATTTGCTGGTATTCGGGTACATGGCCATGAAGAGCCTGCAAGCTGAGAAGACGCTGACCAACCGCAGCGTAGGAGTTATGGTCGAACTGGCGGCGCTTCAAATCGCCAAAGAACTCGTTCAACGCATCGTAGCCCCGCTTACGGTCGTAAGCATGATTTCCATCTTGGCCCTGGCTCAGGTCATAGTACAGATTTCCATGGGAATGCGAGTTGGCGGCCTGAGGTGGAGGGTGTGGTTGATAGTATTGGGGAGCAGTGTGTGCATATTGACCATTCACGCCATTGATGGGGCTCTCGAAGTAATGGGTGGCAGCAGCATACCCCCTAGGATTTTGAGAAAACATCATTTCAGGGTACTTCATGCCCAGTGCGGGGGACCGAATCTCGGAGTCGTCGGCATGGGTCTTGACATGCTTCTTCAGATCCTGGGGGCGTTTGAACGCCTTGCCGCAGAACTCACACCTGTGAGGCTTGAGCGGTACATGCACTCGGATGTGCGAGGTGATGTGGTCCCGCTTTACAGCAGTGGTATTGCAGGTACCCCATTGGCAAGTGAGGTTAAGGTTGTCGGTGCTCTTACGGCCAATGTGGCGTTCGCAGACATGCTCCTGTGTGGACAGTTTAGTAGCGTTTCAGGGATGATCTATTTGACGATCATGATGATTTTACATATAGAGCCTCAGCATTAGGAGACTTTTCAGTACATCCAACCCACTGACAAGGCAGCTGCTCGCCGGGACCGTTCATAGAGGGGCTGTTGACTACGGCGGTCGCGGCGGCTGGGGTAGCAGTTGCTTGGCTCCGTGACTCAGTGACAGGTGCAGGCAGAGTCGCAGGCTGCGTTCTAGAGGGGGCAATATTGTTTTCCGTCATGATGCCAAGAAATGGTTGGCGGACTGTTCAGACACGGCTTTCAAGCAATAAGAAGATAGAACTAGAAATAAAACAAGGACTAGTCTAGAATGTTGGGAGTACCACAAAATCTTTATGGTATAGCGAAATGAAAATGTGGAGGAGTAATTAAGGGGAAAAGAGAGAACAGAGATTAGACGGGGTTCTCCGCAGAAGAGGAAAAGGAGCCGAGCCTTTGCCTAGAAATAGTCGATTTGCTAAACCGGGCGGAGTGTGGCCAAGAACGGGACAAGCACAAGAACGCCAAGAGTCTGTGTGGGCCCCAAGACCCGAGAGGTGTTGGCGCCATGGCTTATCACTGGTAGGCCACAGGGAAGGAAGGGCTACGGTATTTTCGTATTCCGGGGCTAACATGTGGGCATTGAAGGGCTCCGTACGTAGATTGCATTAGTTAGTATAATCCTTGTAGACAAAGAGAGAATGTGAAGGATACAATACTGCAGGACGTGTAGGTACTAATCCAGAATAGTGCGCTTCAGACGCAAAATTCCACCGATTAGGCAAACACGATACAATAAGTTAGGGATAAATTAGAGATAATGTACAGAATGGACCTTACAAGGTTGAATTCACTTCAAGGTAAATCTTAAGTCACGGAATCGGCTAACCACTGGACTGGGGTGCCAATTGTGCCAATTCGCCAAGCAAAGGTAATGTCCCTTGGAGCAATGCCTCTTGGCAGCCAAGTAATTTCTCTTGCTAATAATGCCCGCTCCAAAAATTAAGACTCGAAGTCTTATTTAGGGTCTTGGTACCCCTCGCTGCCATCCCTGCCATACTGTACCCATCAGTAAGTCGCGCCTCCTTTGTATCAGGATAGCCACAACAGCTTCCCATACGAACTTGCCTACTTCTTTCACTATTTTCCGCCAAAACAAAAAGGAAAATAAATCGTATGGTTTCGTTGTAGCTGAAATTGGATGGGCTTCACCACATTGGGCTCCACCACCAGCTCCACCCCCACGTCCTCACAGTCTCCGCTCCTATTTGTCAACACCCCGGCAGCGGCTGACGCAGGGACTATATGGCGCAAACTAAAAAGCGTAAAGCGAGCAGTTAGCCTATCCTGCGAGGAGCAAATCTGGATGTGACCTACCAAGGCCGATAGCTGCCAAAAAAAATGAAGTGCATGCCTGTTCTTGAACCTCAGATGTGTTGCTTGAAACTAACACAATTACCAACTCGCAACTTGAAAGCCCACCAGAACCATGCGTGAGCAAGCTTTGACGCGAGGTAATCCCAACAATACCGTGATTGGGTGAGAATAACACGGGATCCAACCAGTAACATTTTTGGCCACAGGCTATCATTAGGGCTCCGAAAGGAATACGATCATTCATGAATATTCATGAATATTTGCGAATATCAATAATATGTGTTACTTTTGTCGGTTGTGGGACTCCTTGTTGAAACAAGTGATTGTCAGATTGGTTGAAGGATTATTTACAGAAGAGGGGTAGTCCATATATATATATTTATTGGTGACCTCGCACAGTCAAGAGGGACAAGAAGAGTATGGCTTGGCCGTAACGGGTCACCTGTCGCTGCGGTCTTAAACGGAACGCATTAGACCGTAACGTCAGATAGAGCCCAAATGACCCGGGCCAAACCAGGATGGTGGAGGGGACGGTGGCGGAAGCAGTAGAGATAGCGGAGCCGGCGAGCCTGTCTGGAACTGGTGATTGAGCTTGTACAAAACTGACGCGTTCGTCGTAAAATACGCCCTGAAATGCCCTCCGAGGTCCATCTCCCGAGTACCTGGATCTGGTCGTCGAGGATCCCACTATCGTGCGCATGTTGAGCCGAACCCTTCCGAAAGCTGTGGCCTGAGTAGCCGTCCGTCTGTATCCCGAGTGCTCTTAGCTTTAGTAGATAAGGTAGAGAGGAAATGGTTGCGACTGAATGGTTTTCGGTGGAAGAAAAATAACGGGGCATCGGGCCCTTTCGGGTCGAGAAGTAGTAGCTTCTGAAGCGCGTCTACCGGGCACGCTTCGTCTCCTGTTTTTGCAAGAACACTCTGTACTCCTTCGTGGCGGCGGTCCGTCTTACTCCGCTTGAGTGTGAGTTGCGCATGATCTAACGAGGACGAGAATCTGACGTCGGAGCGCGTGCCGAAGTCTTCTTTCTTGTAAGTGAACTCTCCAAAGCGGAGGAACCCAGCAATTGCTATCCGACAGGCGGTTGCGAAATTAAAGTCGTCCAGAAGGTTTGCTGTCATCTCCAAGTACTGTGACGGGTGTGTGGCTAGGCCTGCGGATAGCTTCGTAATAGTATCACGCGAAATTGGTTTTCTGACCCGAAATTTAGTAATGGGGTTGAGTCTTATCGCGCCGTCTATACGACGTCGAAAGTGCTTGTTGTCAATATGGTAAGCTCAGAGAGTGCGGTGTCGGGCTTGACGGCCTTTTGGTTTAAATTCCCAAGTCGTGAAGTTAGCCAGGAGCTTAACGAGTGTCTTGAGGCTGGCCATGCCGATAAATTTTGTAACGCGCAGTGCTTTTCGTAACTTCGTTGAACGGAGAGGTAGACGGAACGCGTGTTGGCGCTGAGGCCGCTCCAGAGCAGTTTTAGGTGGCCTGCATTGAGCTGAGGAGTTCGTGAAGAGAACCACGGGGGCGGTTCAATATACCGAGAGGTCCTGCCAGTGGGGACAAATGTTAGCAACCTCTTGAAAATTATTACGGGAGAGTGCATCTGCTAGTGTGTTTTCCTCGGAAAGGAGCCAGTGTGGCACAATTTGGATGTCTCTCGCCGCCGCTAGGATAAGTAGGCTCTTCAGAGGTGCGTTGGGCGGACCATGAAGGAAGCCTTTACTCAGTCCTATATGCGCTGTGGAGCTATCCGTGTGGATAACGAGAGTATGATGAAGCCAATGGTGCCTGAAGAGTAGGAAGCCTTGTAGAATGGCGTCTACTTCGTTGGTATTGATGTGCGCATGTGCGTCTTGAGCAAGGGCCAACGAGGCAGCATTGTTTGGATGAAGCTGGTGACAATGGGCCAGCCAGCAGTCTGATGTAGACTTGGACGGGAATACGAAGAGCCCCTGGCCTATACTAGAGGCATCTGTGTAGAGATGCGTGATGGTGCGGCGGCAGGGGTCAATCAGGAGTACGCCGTTGAAGAGAGACAAGGAGTCCCTCCACCATTCAAAATTGTCACGTACCTCGTAAGGGATACGGCGGCGCGCGCTTCTCCCATGTGGGAAAGCGGCTTGGAAGGTGTATAGAGACTGTAGCCTTCTCCTTCCAAGCCGGACAAATCTTGAACAGAAGGCTAATAAGCCTGTGAGACGCTCTATTCGCTGGAGTGAGAGAATCGCTGCGTTTAGGACAGCTGCGGCGTCCAATGTGGCGCGGCACAACCTTTCTAGCGGCAGGCGGGCTTCCATTGCAATAGAGTCGATCTGGATACCTAGGACTATAACACAGGTCCCTTGCTGGTCCTTTTTAGTATTGCGAGGGATACGTAGGTAGTCGGTGACTCTGTTGCAAACCTCGTCAAAGGGACCCGTAGGGTCGGACACTAAGGGGGACTGAGTAATTGCGACGAAGTCGTCTAGGTAATGATTGATATAGGATGTAGGGAGGGGGCATTGGGGTATCCAATGGAGAGCCTCGGCGAAGATGTTGAAGAGAAAGGGTGCCGTTGCGAGGCCAAAGGGGAGACAGCATTCGACATAAGTAGAATCGTTCCACTGGAAGGCAAGGAGGTGCTGGTTATCCTCGGCAACGGGGACTATTCGGAAGGCGTCCTTAATGTCCCTCTCGATGACTGTGCAACCTAGGCCAGCCTGTATGACCTGCTCGTATATGTCATCGATTGTCATGTATTCGATAGCTGACCAGGAGTCCGGTATGCCCTGGTTAAGGCCCTGTCCAGGGGGCCAGGATAGATCATGGATGCGGCGCTATCCCCCATCGTGTTTAGTGACCAACCCAAGCGGCGAAATGAAGGGGGGCCCAGAGGCCAATCTAATGCGACCGAGGCTGAGATCCTCTGCTAGTTTAGCCGTGATCATGCCGGGTTCGTGAATGTGATGGCTGGAGGAATGACAAAGCTGCTTCTTGCCCCGATAGCCGATCTGGACACCGTAGGTTAGAATGCCAGCGATGGTAGACCCGAGATCTCCTGGATAGTGGCGAAGGAGGTTGCTCCAGCCTTTTGCATATAGTGGTGACGGGGAGAACTGTAACTTTGGGAGCTCTGGGTTGAAGACGGGGTATAGGACAGCAGTGTTTGGCCTGGTCGGTTGGTCCTGCGGTATTAGGCTTAGTGGTAAGAGATTGGAGCTCCTATCGGCCTCTGCAGTGTGTTCCCTAACGGTAGGGTCCATTTGTTATGTCTTCTTTCGGCAAGAGGAGGTGCCATGCTCGCTTAGACCGCATGCTGTGCACTCATGACGTCTCTTGCAGCCTTCCCAGAAACATCCTATGGTGCTGAACTTGTCGCACACCTCGGTCTCGTTATTCGAAGACCTAGTAGACCTTGTTTGGCGAGGTCAGGCTGAAGGGTTTGCTGGTGGCTTCGCAGGCAGGGTAAGATTATGACGGAGATATTTTTCGCGAAATGGGGCTGTGATAAGGTTGTTCTCTGTCGACAGCTCTCCCTTATCCGGAATGTATTGGTAGAAGTTGAGGGCGAGCGGCAGTACTGCTTCTGACCACTGATAGGTTTGAGCGAAGTCCAGGATCTGCCTCATGAACATGAGTAGGTTGGGGACTGCCTTTGGATGTTTCTCGCTAAAGAGATATCCTATGACGGCTAGATATGTAAGGAAGCAGCTCGTCCATGTATGATGGTTGGGGCCCCAGTCTTTAAGCGATGCCGCTCCCTTCTTGAAGCCTACTGTGCCTCCCGACTCGGTCATTTTGAAGACCTTGTCCTCCTGATCTAGCTCGGTGACTGACTTCTCTTTAAAGCGTATGAGTTCAGTCGCCTTCAACTTCCTCTCGAGGACGCGAGTTGAAGGGCGGCGGAGACGCCCGGAAATATGTCGATGAGTGGTTTGACTTCAGGGGGTGGCTCACGGTTTTCCTCGAGATTATCGTCATCTTGCAGGTCCACACGAGGCCTTCTGCGACGGAGGTCGGTCTCCCCTACATCCATATCAAGGCGCCTGGCCCTGTCTCTCTATCTGTCCTAGCCAACTGGCACGGTCTGCCGCGCCCATGGTTTCCCAAATGTGGGCCGGAGGTCAAGCGGAGTCGAGTGGGGCAGGCGTGACACTGCTAGATTTGCTGTAGTTCAGAGGTATGAATTGTTGTATTTATTCAGAGGGAAACATGAGACTATATATACAACGAGAAGATCAAGTTGATTGGAAATCAACTTGATTCTTCGTATGGGCACCTCGGGATTAATTCCGATGGTTCGGCTTGGTTCCTGATCTGCACCAGCCTCAGATCACAACATCCCCCCTCAGAATCGCATTGCTGGCAATGACAATACTGGATTTAAGCTGAGCAGGCAGGCCTCGGTAAAACCACGCAAAAAACCTTCGTGGGGAAAGAAAGTGGAAAGAGCGTCTGTGCTGTCATGCATTTGCTTTGGAGTTTCTGAGGAGTCGATGCCTAAGAGACTACAAAACTTGGCAAAGGACGTGGGCCCTAATGGCTTGGTGAGACCATATGCGGCCTGTTCCTCAGTCGGAACATATTGAAGCCCAATCTCACCTGTATCCAGCACGGCTCGCTGATAGTGAAATTTCACGTTGAAATGCTTCGTCCGTTTGTGGAATTCCGGGTTGCGAGAAAGAGCAATGGCGGACTGGTTGTCAGCCATGATGTTGGTGACCGGAGACCGATACAGTTGTGTTTCAGCCAGAAAGGTGCGGAGCCATTGCAGATGCAGAATGGCATTATACTGTCCAATTTATTCCGCGTGTGTCGTAGACGTGGCTACTTCCCCCTGTCTCTTGGACGACCAGGAAACTGGTGCACCTGCAAGCTGGAATACATAGCCAGACGTCGAGTATGCACCGTCAGTGACGACAGAGCCACCAAAGTCGGCGTCCGTATACCCGATCAGCTGCCCACTGCGGTAGGTAATACGATCGGATTGCGTGGCTTTGATGTAGCGAAGCAATCGCAGCAAAGCGACTTGGTGGTGCGATTGCGGCTGAGCCGTGAAGCGACTCAACATGCCCAGCGCAAACGCAATATCCGGCCGCGTGCTAACCATCAGATACATCAACGAACCAATGCCAGTGGCATAACGAGCTTTTGCTTCCTCGTCCGGAGATTCCTCGTCTGGACGATGATTCAGGATTTGCTTGGGATTCATCGGGGTAGTCTTCGCCTGACAGGTTTCCATGCCAAAGTCAGAGAGAACCTTTTGGATGTACTGGTGTTGGTGAATGGAAACGCCTCCGTCGGCATGGTAGTCGAATTGGATTCCGAGGAATGAACGTGGGGTTCCAAGATCATTCAGTCGGAATTCTGTTTCCAATGCTCGTTGCACTTGTTTGATTTCCTGCGAGTTTGCTGCCGCAATGAGAAAGTCATCGACATAGACACAGATCACGCAATCGGATTCGTAGAACACGCAGTTGTCCGATTGTGCCATGGTGAAGCCATGAGCGGCCAGGACGCGGTGGACGCATTGGTACCAAATCCGCGGGGCCTGCTTCAGCCCGTATAGCGAGCGGCGCAGCCGGCACACGTACCCTGGCTCCTCAAAGCCCTCGGGCAACTCCATGTAAATAGATGAGTCGACGTCGCCATGGAGGAATGCAGTGACAGCATCGAATTGGTGGAGTTTCCATCCGCGCAACACTGCGCTGGCGACAACGCAGCGCATCGAGTCCATTCGAGATACGGCAGCAAACGTTTCGTGATAGTCGATACCATGTTTCTGCCGGTAGCCTTTGATGACCAGCCGCGCTTTGCGCGTTCCGTTGGCTTTGGTCTTGAAGACCCATTTGCAGCCAATCACATGATCTCCGGCTGGTACGTTTTCTCGCAGAACCTTTTCCCATGTTCCGTGCTCGAGAAGAGACACGTATTCTTTCTGGATGGCGGCCCACCATTGTAGTTGATTCGGGCCGGATACGGCTTCTTGAAACGTGGATGGGTCAACACTCTTCGCTGTGGGATTCAGCGTACCTGCTGCATACACCTTGTCGAGAGATTCCAACAGTCGGCGTGAGGGTCGCCTTCTACGACCATAGATCGAATACCCCAGGTCCGGTGTTAGGCCGGCTTCCTGTTGGCTTGGGTTGACCACGGACGGTGTTTCTTCCACACGCCCAGATGGCGTTTTCTCTTCCTCGTTTGAGGAATTCGGCGATAGAGGTGGTGTTGGCAGCCCGCTAGCTGATGAGGGTAGTGGTGGAAAGACAGTTGATGGAGGAGCATTGTCCGGGAGGTCGTTGCCTGTTTCCACCTCGATGAGTGGCGCCACTGGGGTCCTCTCATCGAACTCGACATCACGGGAAAAGACTGTCTTCCCTGAATGGTTTTCATACAGCTTGTACTGGTTCGGTTCAGAGTACCCCAGCAATCGGCATTCGGATGACCGGGGTCCGAGTTTCGCTCGATGCTCTTTCGGGATCAATACCCAGGCACGGGAGCCAATGCGTCGCAGATGCGACAGCGAGGGCGGCTTTCCGTATAGTATTTCAAACGGTGTCTTCTTCTGTAAAATCGATGCTGGAGCGCGCAGCTTCAGATAGACCACCGTGTCCACAAGGTCGGTCCACCAGGAAGGAGGAAGGTTCGCATCAGACAGGAGCATGTTAATCCCCTCCCGGATAGTACGATTCGTGCGTTCCGCCAGTCCATTCTGTCCCTTGCAGTATGGCGGCGAGGTGTCAAACTCAACTTCCTGGATTTCGAGGTGTGTTCCGATCGGCAGGTATTCTCTCCCGTTGTCGGTGAGGAACCTCTTGATCTGGGCGCCGAACTGTCGGTGCACCCAGGCCTCAAAATGTCGGAACTTCTGGAGTGCTTCATGCTTCCATCTCATGGCATATGCCCACGAGCCACGAGAATAATCGTCAGTAAAGGTGATCACGTACCTGGAGTTATCTTTGGCAATCGGCATCTCCATGATGTCCGAGTGGATCAATTCGAAAATTCTCGTTGAATGCAGACGTGGCCGTCTTGCGCGGGAGTTCCTCTTCTGATGCTGCTTACCCGACATACACGCTGGGCACTGCGGCGTTGCCAGCAGCTGCGCCTGCGTCAGCGGTCGGTACGGAGTGCCGGTCTGCCAGAGGACCGCCCTTAAGTCGCCCCGGTTCAGATGTCCCATCCGAGCGTGCCACAACGCTTCGGAGGCCTGGTCCACTCCTTTGCACGCATCTTCATCGAGTATCGCAGCTTCACCACCGAGTTCAGAGGTTGACGTTGCGCATTCTGCGTCACTTGACTCCTGAGGGTCGTCGACGTCCATGGCCACCGCCTGCGGTTCCAGGGAATCTGCATGGCCATGGGTCGCCGGCGCTCTCGCCAGTTGGACTCGCTCTCGAGATCTTCTGCTCACATGGCACCGCAGAATCAGCAGATCCTCCTCCGCATGGTAGGCGCTCCCCACGGTCCGTCCTCGGCGTTGCACAAAGACATTCTGTGGGTGCGCCACCACCGAGTAGCGGTCTCGTAACAGCTTCGGCACGCTGATCAGGTTCATCCCGACGCGTGGCGCGAAGTATACATTCTTTAACACCAGGGGTTGGTTGAACTTCCCCCGGAGCGTGAGCTTCACCGTACCAATCCCTTCGGCTTCCACTGGATCGCCCGCCGTGTCCAGCATCTCGCAGTGGGGCCGCAAACTGCTGAAGCAGTTCCGATCCCAGCAGATGTGGCTGGTGGCGGCCGAGTCCAGGATCCACCGGGGTTGCGGTGCGTGGGTATAAAGGGTCGTCACCCTCGCCCTCACGATATTGATCCTCGGTCTCTTGGAAGCCGGCGGGCCCCGCCGATCTTCTCTCTGGCTTGATGGTATATTTTGTAAATCATTTCTTGGTGAGCCGGAAACACTCCGTTCAGTCTTCAGGGCATGGTCCCTAGACGACTGTCTTTCTCGCTGTTTCTTCCAGCACTGCGCGACCACATGGCCGCGCTTCTTGCAATAGTTGCATTTCTTGGCAGACTGCTGCACCGTATTGACGGACGGGCCAGATGCTGCCTGCAAGGGTGTTGGAGCTTCTTTTCTCCGAACCGTCTGCTCAGCATTAGACAGGCGATTTCCGATCGTGGTCGGATTCACCGGATCCTTGTCATTCTGGATCGCATCCACAACTAAAATGTATTCCGGTCCGATCTGCGTCAATAAGATCGCAATGTGCGTTCGATCGCCAATGGATCCCGGCACGATAGCATTCAATCGATGTACGAGCAATCGTACTCGATCAACAAATTCGCGCGCGCTGCCGCAGCGCTCGCCAGTGGTTTCGCGAAGCTGGGCGAACAGCTCGCAAAATGTGGCGAGTTCCATCCGCCGGTACCGTTCTTCGAGTTCATTCCAGAGGTCCCGGGATGTCTCGAGTCCCGCGACATGAATGCTGATATGGGGGGACAGGTACCGGAAGATGGTGTGGTAGGCCTCGGCTTCGCGGCGCGACCATTCACGGTGGCGCTCGAATGCCTGGACCTCCACTTCAAGGCGCGCTTCAATGGCTCGCTGCCTCACCGCCCCGTTGAGGTGGGGCTCCACCAAGGGGTGGATGTCTGCCGTAATTGGTTTGGCATACTTGAACAGGCAGTCGGGACGCTGAAGGTCGCCCGACACAACATCCCAGACCTGTCTAGCTTTCAGGTACGAGGTCATGAGACGTTTCCAGGTTGCGAAGTTGTCACTTCCTGTCAGAGGCTCAATGGCCGTGACGACTCAATCGGGCGAGTCGTGAACCAGAGTAGACATGTTGTTGCTTCGGAAAGTGGGGTAGATATATAACCAAGAGGGTCAAGTTGATTCTCAGATGAGTAGAGACGGCACCCGAGAGTTTGCTCCCGGGCTCATAGCCTGTTGTAATTCAGAATGTTTGATTGTTTATTGTACCAGAGGGAATAACTGGGGCTATATATACAATTAGAAGATCAAGTTGATTTTCAATCAACTTGGTTCTTCGTATAGACAATGCGGGAATTAATTCCGATGGTGCGGCTTGATTCCTGGCCTGCACCAGCCTCATATCACAACACTAAGTCTTATGCGGAAATAAGCAGAATATGAAGCCTCGGTGCAAAATACTGTAGAAACTATCTCCCAATGACAGTCTACAAGTCTATATCAGATGAATTGGTTGATATACATCAAGTAGAGCTCGTTGAACTTCAACGTGGCGTTATTGTGACTGCCAACCATTCGAACCGTGGGAATGCAGATCAATCGATTCCAAGTACTGCTATCAGCTGACGTTGAATGCAGCAATTTTCGCATTGTATTACGAGAGCTCCCCAAAGCGGATGTCGCTCGATCTTAGAGACGACCAATTCTTCTCAGTGACGGCATCCAAAACGTTTGACGAGTGTTGTGGTCTTCTATCCTGCTACGAATGGCCCTCCGGATGCAGTCATTCCTTGCGGAATCCAGAGATCTCCTCAGACTGCCACCTTTCTGTATGCGATCACATCATAATTCATTGACAATCGAAAGATGCCCACCCTTGGCTGCCAATATCAAAGGGACCTCGAGCCACCGATTCTTGAGGTTGGGATCAATTTGGTGGTGACGAAGCAGAACTCGCACCATCTCCAACTCACCATAACGGGCGGCAATGGAAAGCGCCGTGTCGTAGGATGTGATCGTCCTTTCATTGATATTCAGATGTTTGCCTTGTTGCACTAAGAGTCTGACCACCTTAAGGTGGCCTCGTGCGGCCGCTCGACAAATGGGTGGATCTGTGAATCCCCGTCCATTAATTTCCACGCCCCCCACCTTCAACAGCATCGCCACCGTATTGACGCGTCCGTGTGTAGCAGCGGCGGAAAGCGGGGACTGGGTCTGCAATGCAAATATTTACATCAATCCCTAGTGCCGCAAGTAGTCGCTGTAGAGTCACAGTGTCCAGTCTCACAGTGTTCAGTCTGGTCACGGCGTGGTGCAATGATGTAGATGGCCTCGAGTGTCTCCTGCGCCCCCAGACAAAATTGATATCGATGTCTTTTTCGTCCAAGAGCCTCTCTGTTATCTCATCGCAAGACGAGTAAGTAGACAGCCAAAGCGGCGTGTTACCGTCTCTGTCTATGCAGTTCACGTTGGCTCGGGGGTGATTCGGGAGTAACGTAACCACTTCCAGGCGTCTGCTTTAAACGCCGCGATGGGGCGGCATATCACCATACTGGTCCTGAATGTCCAGATTTAGAGGCTTTCCTCCGAGAAGAATTTTGACGGCATCGGGTGACCCATGGGACACTGCTTGATGGAGTGGCAGCTCGGCACCTTGTGTTCTATGAGGACCAAGTAATACTCTAAGTCATGCTCGCTTGAAAACATCATTTTCATGAAGGGTCTATTGAAGCGACACGCCCAGGCCCATGGCGAGTGGCCTGAATCATCCTCCAAATTAGGATCACTGTCTGTCGAGAGCAGTAATTGCACGAAACCTAAGTTGCCCCAGAAAACTGCTTGGTGGAGCGCCAATCGGCCCTTTCTGTGTTTCAAATCCAGCATCAAGTTCGGTCGCTCCAATAAACTCTTCTGATTGGAAAAGGCTCCGTAGTGGACAGTGTACCACAAGGCACTATCGTGCGCGGAATCTGGATGTTGATGTATAGCCTGTGACTTTCCAGCAATGACTTACATACAGCAGTGGAACAGTGTTTCAGGGCTGTCATCAAAGAGGTTTTTCCCCGGTAAAAGGCATTGACGTTAGCGTTGTACTGAAGCAAAACCTCTGCAAGAGCAAAGTTGTCGGTTTGGGCGGCCAGGTGCAGCAAATTGCTCTTCTGGAACTTGACATTGTATTTCCGTATGCTGGGCTGCAGTCTGGAATAAAGGTGTGTGCAGGATCTTGCGAGGGCAAATTTGTCAATCCCGCCCAGATGCGCCACAATGTCTAGCAAAAGCTCGTTGGGGAAGCCTCTGATATTTAACTGTTAACTGTTAGCTCATCAGTGTTTCAGTGAGAAAACCTAAGTACAAACTATGGTTAGACAGCGGATTAGAGGTATGCAGCAAATCCAATGTAGATGAGGATGAGAGTAGATGAGGGCGAGGTACCGAAGTTCATTCGAAGAGGTGCGGAGGCCTTTATATAGTCGCATCAATGTCTTGACAACACTGTCTAGGCCCAGTCAGAGAACCCCTGGGAAGCCCCATATGGTTCCTAGGAGTGTGCCAATGGCTCCAGAGAATTGGAATTTTGCGTGCGAAAAATGTATACCATATGTCACATACTGAGCCTTCGGCGTTGAAGCGAATCGCAACCTAACAAACACTTTGAAATGCCCATGGGCAACTCGCAATCTTTCTGACTATGCTACCTACAGCGGCAGTCAGCCATTTCGCCAATGTATGGTCGTATTGTACACCCACGGATGAATTGATTTGAGCAGCCTTTCTCGCAGGCAACTGATCGGCTGTGTGGCGGCGCATACTGCATCCGAACCCATTCTTCGACGAGTTGACTGTATCAAGGGTAATGTTACATGCCAGCAGCCACGCAGCTATGCAGGTATAGGTCCCACAGGATGGCGTATAAAGCTAGCGAGGGAACGTTGCGGAAAGTGCGCAACAACATTACCCATCCAAATCATTTTCTTCCTTTATTCACCCGCTCAACGTCTAATATGCTGCCCTGGGATCCGTCTGTTATCTGCGCGATCCCTCGCGGTGGTGCTGGCTCCTGTTGCGGAATGACTAAAAAGGGCGAGCCGTGCAAAAACTCGATCAAAGTTGAAGACACCAAGATAGACCATCAAGAGGTGACCACTCTCGCCAGAGAGCCGTTCGACTTGCGAACTTTGCGACCGAAGCTCTGTTTAATTGCCAAAGAATTCCTCTGTACGAGATGGCATCAGCAACGTCAGGCCGACCAAATTGGCCAGCAGTGGTATGAAGCAGCCGTCGGTAACCCGGTGCGAGTACCGCAAGACTCTAGAATTGCATCTCCATTTGTTGTACACCCGGGCCAGCCCCAAATATCCTCAGCCTCCAGGAGACGCCACGCGGGATCAGACAACACTCACCGGTCACCACCTCACGGGCTCAGACAGGACTCGCCGGTGCCCGTGCTGAAAGGTGAGCTTCCAAGTCAAAGTCATACCTAACAATAACCAAGTTCACCGGTTTATCTCCCTTTATCTGGCCAATATGGCCGTTGCAGTATCAACCAGACGCTGGTTGCATATAAGTCGCGAGTGATCATTGAATAGCTATGTACGTGGAACATCCTTTGCGCAGCGCAAGGATTACTGGCAAGTTTTATTTCTGA
Source organism: Penicillium samsonianum (assembly GCF_028829775.1). Classification (NCBI taxonomy): domain Eukaryota; kingdom Fungi; phylum Ascomycota; class Eurotiomycetes; order Eurotiales; family Aspergillaceae; genus Penicillium; species Penicillium samsonianum. The sequence goes on along the minus strand of NW_026643268.1, from coordinate 297,221 downwards.
GATGGAGAAACTGACCAATTACATATCTAGGACATAGCCAATCTGGACAATTCTTTCGCTGCAAGACCCAGTTCCTGCAGCCTAGTGTCGGAAGAATCTTGCTAAATTCTATATGGAAAGACCCGAGTCGGGGCCCATTTGAAGTGGTCGAGTTTTATTATCCATCGGATTTCTTGCCCGTTAACCCCGATCACCCCCACGGGGAAAGTACCAACATGTAGGCATGGTGGTATGGCGATGTTGAAGCGGATCGCATTCGAGGTCATGAATTTTCTGTTGATTATATCCTACGCTTTACTGAAGCTCACGGTCCATTCATCGGTATTATGGGTTTCTCCACGGGGGCTACCGTTGCTGCTACAGTATCATCTCTACTTGAGAAATGGAAATCGCTCAGCGGTTTCTCATTCAACGTGTGTCACCAGGAAGGAAATCTTTTCATTCACAGCCCAAACCAAATTCATGACTAACGAGCTTTTTAATTGAAAGCAAATTCCCAAGTTGAGTATGATTCAATTACGGCAACTGTACACAACAAGTAGCTGTTCCGTACGTCAATAATTTCTAGTTAGCTGCTAGATAATGTATTGAACTTCGAAGCAACATTTTGGAATATCAAGTTTAAGGCGTTGTTATTTGTAAATAAGGTGGCAAGGTTGTAAGAATCCCACTCGAGAACTACGAATCAAACATTGTATTTCCAAAAGGAACAAGTCAGTATATGGACGACTGGAAGCTCGAATGTAAATTTTCTGGTCTGGTTTTTCTTTTTCGTTTCTCGATTTATTCCGGAATTTGTGGTTTGGCTAAACCGCCTCACTCTGCTGGTCATGGATAGATTAGTTGGCCTTTAGCGATATTTTTAGAAATTGTTTACTCATTCCAGATTAAACTACTTAATGCGGATGCACGCAGTTTAATACAAGATTACATATGTCCTAATTTGGTAGTCGAAAAGATCAAGTTTCCAAAATCAACAGTGAAAAAATAGAAATTGTATAATCTATTCTTGGAACAGCCAAGTTCAACAATTTATGATACCATCCGAAATAGAGAGTGAAATACTGTAGGCGCCATTATCTTTCTTCTTTGACAGACCCTCCACGTAACAGCGTACCTTGCTCATGCGAACTTAAAGATAATCAAGAAGCAACATATTGGCGCCCGCGCTTGAAGATCAACAATGATGCAGGAATCTGCGCTGCAGCAAAGGCAATCATAGCCTGGAATTGAGCTTTATAGCTTCCAGCAAAGACACCTATTGCTGCTTGTTGCACATTCTGTGGTAAACTTCCCATATCACCGGCTCTTTGGAGCACTTGATTGACCTGTTCGGGGGATAATTCGTCCGACAACTGGCCTTTGAGTCTCCCGTAGAGGATGTTCGACGCGATAGCCAGTCCAACAGCTCCGCCCAAAAATCTAGCCTGATTGAGGGAACCGGTGGCCGTGGCTGTTTTAACGTCAGCTCGATTGGATATCGAGAATTTTGAGGAGACGGAAGGTTGTTATTACCTAGATCCCTTGTCTCAACGATGTATGGCACGGCCAAAGTCAAAATGCCAATCGTGATCCCTGCACCCGCACCAGCAATGGCCTCATATCCATACCCCTCACTTGGGTAGGATTCATTTTCAGGAACAATTGACAAAAGTGCCATTCCAACAATATGGAGGATTGATCCAAGAAGTGCAAAGTAGACCACAGGGATGCGGAACTTGCGGCTTGCCAGACAAGCAAGCATAGTTGCAACAGTTGCGACAGCGGAGTATGGTGTGATGTGAATGCCAGCATCAAGTGGCGAAAGTTTGGTGAGAACCTGAAATCGTTGAGCTAGATAGACAATTACCACATTCCAAGGACAGCCACATAAAAAGTTGGTCCTGCGAGACAGACTAAAATGTCAGGGCTTGCCAACGCGGGGAATCCAAATGATCTCACAATAACATTCCCATCCATGCTTTGTTGTAGACAAATCGCTTTGGGAACATTGGTTCGACGTCTTGCATATATTCTGATATATACCACTCCCATGCAAAAAATGCAACCCATAGTGTACTCGAAAGAGCGAGGAGTCCAATGGCGGTCCCTGAAGACCAATCAAATTCTATGTTCGTCTCGTTCAGTACGGTCACCAATAAAAGAGATGCACTTAAAAGCAAGAAACCGCCGAGTGCATCAAGCTTTTTGAATAAAGTAAGACTCGGGAGCAAGGAAGATAATGGTTGGGGTGTGACGGTTCCAAAGGAAGGTGGCAAAGCAATCAGCAACATCAGCACCGCCAAAGCTCCAGGTGGAAGACTGCCATGAAATCATTAACAAACCTTGAAATAAATCCTGCAGTTGACATAACCAACTTACTTGATATAAAAGGTCCATCTCCACGCGGAGTTCTGGGCCAGGAGTCCACCAAATACGGGCCCAGTGAGAGATGCAAGTGCAATCGTAACGGCAACCATAGCACCGTACAATGGCATTTTTGTTTTTGGGGCAACTTCTTCAAAGATAAATCTCAGTCAGCTAGTTCTTAAACTAACCTCATGAGACCTTCATCATTGCTACTTACCATACACGCACAGAATTACCAGCGAGTAAACTCCTGCTCCTCCAACACCCTGAAAAGTTCTACATATGATCCTGGTAGTATATCAGCACTGATGTTTTAGCAATTGCATACCAAAAACTCACAACTCGTTCATATTTTGAGCCAGGCCGCATCCAAGTGAGAAAGCCAAAAACATGATATTTGCAGCAAGTATAGTCCTCTTGCGACCTATTATGTTGCTCACCTTTGTCCATTGGGACATAAATGCTAGGCGGGGATCTGTCAGTATCAATCAAGCTTTATTTAAGAAACATTGTAAATACCAGTATAAGTTGTCAGGAACCCGGTTACAACCCAGCTTGTTTTCTCAAACCCGTCTAGATCGTCTGTGATACTAATGAGTGCCGTACTAACAATTGTCACTTCGAGATTGACCAAGTATAGTCCAATCAATAGACTATGGTCGGTCAGCATCTGCAAAGGAAGGAAATTAAGCAAGCCATACCCGGTTAAAGTGAAATATAATCGCCAACCCTGAAGGCAGTCTCTTCCATCCTCGAGGCTGACGTCATAGAAAGGTCTATCCGGAATGCCGGCATCATGTATCTCAAACTTTTCTTGGTCCATGGTGAGGGTTGAAGATTATTCTTAACGCGAGTGCTTTCAGCATAGTCACAAAGATAGAGTCGACTATTTATAAGTTCAGAGACATATTTCATCGAAACATTAGGTGTAATCAAGCTAAAAACGAATGACCAAAATGTGAGTAGATTAGGCTGTGTAACGACACTACCGGCTTTGGTATCCCACATTCCAATGTAAGGCACTCTTTCTAGACTATTTTATGATTTCATGATCAAGCTTCGACTGAACAGTACACGATCGCCCTTGAAAGGTTGTGTGACGGGGGTTAGATACTCCGGCATTATGATGTGAGTGGACAGAAGTGCATCCCACTTACACAGAAAAGTAGCAAGAGATCATAGCAAAAGGTGGAAGATGCGCGCTTTATTAAACCAAAAGAGCTGGCCCGATTTGGAAACGATAAGCCACCGTCAACCGTCAGCTTTCCGAATAGAACAAAATTCGTCGTTTTCTCACCGCAGAATTATTTAATTTTACGCCATGTCAATAGATATACATCTGTATATATTAGATCACTCTACGTTAAAATCATTATTTCGATCCCAGATCATATACATTGTGTTTAAATTGAATTCAGAGGCCATACTTTAGTATGGTTGATGGGCATGATACACAAACTCACGACTGTGGTCGTCAAAGTATGTATATTCTGACGAGGCAAATTCAACACAAAGCTACTGCCCTTCAACGCTTGGAAAAGAAGACCTTCTCACTCATGTTATAAAACGAACATCCTTCAGCTAGAGCATTGAGCCGCTCCGCCATTTGGTAGCCCGTAACCCTTATTTCTTCGATGTTCTCTCCGATCTTGATCATATTGTTGTCATCGAACTTTTCTTCCTCACAAGAATTCTGGGTGGACTCGTGTGGAACAACGATTTCTTGACTAGGAAGAAGATCATAATCAACTAGAAATTGAGCAGGAGGAACTGTCTTGTAACCCTTTTTAACGACAATTTTCGCCATCGCAGTGGCGAACACGAGAGATCGTGAGGGTGGACCCCGATAGTCGCAGGTTACATGTGCCAAATCGCCGATGTTCATTTCGGGATCGCGCTGGGGATTCCATTGATCAGTAAAATGAACAGGCTTGCAGCTTCCCCTTTACACGAAGTGTGAAATGAGATGTATCCATTTATCATCCCACGAGAGAACACGAGTGGATATCTCATACTTCTGCCGAGGGCGAATGGCTCTGTGGAATGTAATATTCACTCCAGCCAGTGCCGGAAACAATACCCCAGTGCCATAAGCATCACTGGGTTGGGGGTTCACGAAGGACAAATCGCCCCAACTCTTCATTCCAACCCGGAAGAGTGAGCATATGTGATAGTTTCGAGCGACATCGAAATCCGTGGCGTATGTGGAATTGGTTTTGTGACCCATTATGTCTATCTCGCCTAATGGCGTGTTAGATGTCCATATAGTCGGTAGGAAGACGGTCGGCATATTGAGTGTAGTGAGAGGAACGGGTCGATTATTTAGTTTATTGCGAAAAAGAACTGAGTAGTAGTTTCTTGCCTAGGCTTGACTTAGTAGAAGCTTAAAGAGGTTTTCCGGTTGACGTGTAGATTCGCTTACATGCCAGGCCAAGGGAAATACCTTGAAGCTCAACACAAAGAGAATAATATCAAGAATTGTATTGAAGAACCCTAGAATCACTTCCAGTACATGGGTGCACATGTTTCGGCAGAGTTGAATGACCGAGTGGCCGATCTTAGTACCCCATTATCCCTTCGTTAATCATCCGGAAATCCAAGATTGGAGATACACAGAGTTTGTGCCGCGTTCCATTTCGAAGAATGTACGTGGGCCATTGAACAGTCGTCGCTGTTAGATTGTCCTACGTAAGATCCATTTCATCGGGTGGCAATTGATCGCTCGGCACATGAGAATTCAGGGTGGAAAGAATCAGCATTGCTGAGTAACGATAGGCATAAGTGTGGTTGCACCATCCCTAGATTGCCGTGGCGTGCCTTTCGGCTCGGACGAACCTATGAACAGCAAGTTGCCTTTAGGCTAATTATTTAATTGGACGAGGTAATGAAGTCACGAAAACCATTACAATATGCGGCCAGACTAACTAGAATTTTGCATGATGTATGTATGTCAACCAATGAAGACTTGGTATTTAATGAAGAAATCCAAACTCTATTCCCGATCAAATACCTCGTGATGTAATTATTTTAATCGAATTTTCACCATCAGCAAGTGTACACATGCGTGGCTTAATTCGAACTAGAGCTACTACCGATTCCAGCCCGAAGCACAGGCTTTATGTTGGTTGGATCCCCTGTACTGATGGTATTGTCCTGTCACCCTGATACGCACTACTCATGCATTAGGGTTAGACCTGTATCTATAATACTGGGTCATGACCCACAGAACTCTATAATAATACAACCAACATACACATGCTACAAGACTTTACTTACTTATATATTTTATTTGAATCTTACTCCTTTCGAGTTGCCTCGCACTGCATTGTGCGTTAGGTCGACCGCTCGGACCATCTGTGCAGCAAAATTGATTTGCCGACGACCATCTCCATTATGCCCCAGTGAATAAGCAAGTATTAGCTAAATATTTCAAATAAATTCAGACTAATCCAGTCTAAGTAGCCAAAAGCAAAATTAAAGCATCAATTAAGATCCTTGAGAGTCGGTGGAAACATTCTTCCATCCTTGGTTTTCCAATAGATTCTGCAATTCGCTTAGCAAAACCTCTTGTTAAAGAATCTTCCCTCCTATTTCTTAGAAGTCCCAATCTGGCTGGGACTCATGATCATCTCATCTAGTGCCTTACAGGGAGTAACCCAGGGAAGCACGGGCACATTTTCGTCCACCTTCACCTCTACCAAGGATAGGCCCTCTGAGCGAATGAACCACTCGAGTTGGTCTGTGATATCAGACACAGCATCCAATCGCTGAGCCTCGATACCCATTCCATCAACCACCTTCACAAAGTCTGGATTTCGTTGGTGCGTGTGAGAGTATCGCTTATCGTACTTGAGAGCCTGCCATTGTGTAACCAGCCTTTCTCTTTGTTGTTGAGTACCAAGATTTCGATCTTAATCCCTAACTCCGCGGCAACAAACATCGCATGCAGTGACATACAAAAGGATACGTCACCATCAATATAAATGACCATTGCATCAGGTTGCGCCACTTGGGCGCCAATGGCTGCAGGAAGTCCGAAGCCCATGGTCCCTGCTCCCTCGGAAGTGATCAACGAGCGATTCTCTGTCCATCAGAAGAACTGGGCTGCCCATATCTGATGTGACCCAACGCTAGTGGTAACAATGGTCTGTTTGCGTAGTTTTTCAGTAGGCCACTCGGCAGTAAAATAACGGACTCGGGAGATATTCGCGTTGCTTGCTTCGGAGGCGTCGGCTTGATTGGGAATGTCTTCTTCCAATTGGAAGTCTGGCCCATCCACTCCGGCCTGCTCTCCACCTTCCGGACATGCGGATGTAATTCAGTAAGACCGGCGGTAACATCTCCTTGGACGAATTCATCACACTGAATGACTTTATTGATATGTGGGGGGTGGATTTCGAAGTGGATGATACTGCCGCGTTGATCTTTGCCAGCCCCTCTTGCGACAGGAGCAAAGCGATTGGGGTCGCCTACGGCACGATCGTCAAAGCGTGTGCCCACAGCAATCACCAGGTCAGCCTCTTAAATCCCTTTTTTTGCATGTGCAGTACCATGCATTCCTAGCATACGAAGTGACTTGAAATCGTGCTCATCAAAACATCCAGTCCCGAGGAAACTAGTGGCAACTGGAATGGAGGCAATTTCGGCCAGTTGTGCCAGTACTTTCAGGCCCTCAGCACACGAAAGCACTCCGTTACCTGCGTATATAACGGGTTTCTGGGCTTTGTTGATAATATCCGCGCATCGTTTAATGCTCGCTGATCGGTCGGTTGCGAGGGCATCAGATCGAAAATGGGGCTATCCAATTTAGGAAGGCCCCAGTGAGATGAACTGAATTTAGCTGGAGCTTCAAGGACAGCGCTAGTCACGTCCTTGGGTAGTGCCACTAGAACAGGGCCCTTTCGTCCACTCTGGGCAATGCGAAATGCATCATTCAGTCGAGCGGGAAGATCCCGGATGTTTCGTACCACAGTATTCCAAAATCGAACAGAATGGAAGATATTACAGATTGTACGTCAGATCGGTCAACAGCAGGCACATAATGCTTATGATCGTGATTTTCATGCTCTCTTCAAGCTACTCCAAGACCTCACAGAACATACTTTCAACGAACTACAAAGGCTTTACAATCCGGGGCCGAGCGATCGAACAATTCTGTCCATCAAGGTCTCCCGAATTTCCAGAATACAATCTGCAACCTGGTTGAAAGGGCTTGTAAAGCCCAAGCGGAGTGCGAGGAGTTTTGTTCAGTCAATGCCCCATTATCAGCGCGTGATGTCTTCGAGCCCATCAGAAGGATGTACACCGACCCACATGCCTCATCGCAGGGCAGAAAATGAGCGTGGAACTTCTACGCCTGGTATTGTAGCCTGGGAAGATGGGCGAACAAGTCTGGCCTCTCTACTTGAGTGATATTCTCAAAGGCGAAATTTCTGTTCTATATATTCGCATGAAGACAACTATAATGTATCCTATGTACTACAGCAGTTCGCACCAAAACGCCATACACCATGTAGGAACACACCAAAACAACTTCTCATGAATCAGATACAGCGATCAAGGAGTTTCTATTACCACAGAATGTGCACCATATAAGCATCAATACCTCAATCCACCAACTGATATGGGCCATAGAGATAATTTCCCACCTCTCGGGCAAGGCTTGGCAATTAGATGCAATAAGATGTGAATGTGCCGTGAGATTTGTTGCGCTCGGATACGGGCTCATTCTAGACATAATTAATGGTTCGAGCTTAGGGTGATATAAGGTTTATATTCTGTCATCAATAAGGTCTATCATGAGACCGTAGATTACCTGTACTATGGCGCCCGTGTGATCACAGGCTTGTACACATAATAAACTATCATTTCTCAGCATGACAAAGGAGGTTGTTTGTAGTACATATTGGAGAATATATCCAGTATCTCAAAGAGTGCGACGTTTTTGTGTTATTTCTTTAAAGCTAGAAGGTCAAGTGCGAAGCTCCGCGAGGTCTTTGATCACTGGGAGAGCTGTTTGTGTGCAAGGGCGGCCTGATGAACGAGGTCGTCCATTCCTATAACCAGAAAGAAACTTAGGAACGCGAATTTCATTGTTCAAAGGAAAGGGGATGTACACACCTGGTTGAGGATCAACCGGCGGACGCACTGAGACTTTGCGGTATTTCACAGAATCTTGCGAGACCGGGATCTTCCCGTATGTTAGGTTATATCCAAAAAAATATAAGGAAATGCTTACGTTTTTTGCGTCGATCTCTGCGTATACCTGATCTGCTATTTTCTTGATATTTTGCAATTGCCTTGTTAAATGGGCCTTTTGCGGCGAAACTCCAAGTAAGGGAAGGCGGTATTTCGCGCATACTTTCCTCCAGCTGTACCATTTGACGGACGTAGATAAGATGGTATAGTTGTTTTTTGCAAGCCAGCATATCATCTCAATATGGGCGTAGGCCAGAAGCAAGCCACGGTTGGCACATTGAGGGGTGTCTTTCCTCGAAGCATTTATGAGTTGGTCATCGGACGCAGCGCGGTCAGCGTAATCGCAAAGATATTTCCGAAAGCTCCTCCTGTCGAGTCTATTGGCTCCAAGATTAATTGCGATCGTATTGACGATGGCTCCTATATTATCCACTAGTTCAACTGCGGCGGTGATGTCTTCAGGCATGGTGAATGTCATGTTCAATGATAATTACCCCTTTTCCACCCTCTTGTGCGTCATGCCTAGGCCTAATGATGACATAGTTGCGTAGCAAAAGAGTCAGTGGAAAGAACTCCCGTTCATAGACATGAAAAAGACCTTATAAACTTTTTTCCGGTTATCGTCTGTCTCCACAAGTGGACGCCGCAAGTAATAAAGTTTGGCCGCAAGGTGATCTACCGAGACGGCTCCCAACAAACAGGTATTGGGTAAAAGCCCTAATGAGAGGGGTTGAGTTGATCGTTGGTTCCAAAACCAATCAGATGCATCTTTACGATCTATCGTGGTGATTGGATGGTCTGGACAATTTTTGAGAGGCCCGCTCAACCATTAGCGAGATTGTTGATATGATCAATACAATGCAGGACGACTGTGGGCCCGCAGGAAACCGAAATACGTCCCGTGGGTAGCCTCTTCGGACTCGACCGCAGTTCTGGCACACATACGGCCTGGAAGAACAGCCATTAGACTCTTCCCCCTGTGGACATTCACGCAATCTTAAAAATCTACAGCGTAGCATCTGTCCAAGCTCCATAACATCCGCGAACTACAAAACCTACAGATGATGATGATGATGATTTCCTTTACCCTGACTCCTCGTCGAAGTTGATTTTCCAACTAGACTAAAATACAAATCCGTACCCAGCCTAGTGGGCTGATTGTGGTTTAGAATCCAACTGTCGAAACGATATACAGGCTACCACAACTATATATATCTCTATACGTACATGTATCGTGTACCACTTCCTAAGCGAACTTAGAGCCTCGCCGAGGTCCTGCCGTGACCTCTGTGCCGTCGTTATATTCATGCTGCCCTCATGGCGCGCGGCTTTGAAACCGTTGCGATGCTTCAGCGAAGTCCAAGACAGCCTCCACTGTCTTGGTGCGTGAAGTGCTGTCAATCTTACCTCTTCCTTTTTCTCCTGGTCCCCCCAACAGAATCGAGATGCTGTTGAACGCGTCACCAACCTTACTTCGGAGTTCCTTCCTTAATCCTCCCAATCTTGGGCAATCTAACAACACGTGGTGAATGCTTTCCCGTTCGCCACAGACGAATAGGTCATCATCGCGGAATCGAAAAGCCTTGGCATATGTTGACGACCAGCAGTGTCCAGTTCGCAGTTGCTTTCCAGCTCTTTGCCATCTTACCCAGCTAGCCTCATGCAGGATGGCCGATCTTCCAGCCACCACTGCAGTTCTGCCGACAAGATCAGGACGGGATCCACTTGACCAGGATTCTTGAATCTATCAGTCTATCTAGACCTCATCCCTTATGTTTCATTCTAGGGCAACTGTGGGCCTTGCGCTCTGTTCTTGAAAAATCTGCCGGTACAGACCGCACCACCATTGCATCTCTTGCCCTATTACAGCTCTTTTAGCCATTGTGGTGGGGTTTCCGACCCGGTAGGCAGGGCGGTATCTTATTTCCATATCAGCAGAGAGCCAGGCTCGCCAGGGCTAAATTTCTCTCTTTCACAGAGTGAAATGGAGTAATTTGGGAGCATATCGGTACCATACCACCTATATTGCTCTGCTGGGTTTGTCGGTGAACATTGCCAACATGAATAATGCAACTCACTGAATGAAAAATTGCCGATCGCATGATCTTCCCTTTTCTTTATGCAAGAACTGCTGCTCGTGCCTCAGGCCTCTTAAAGTCAAACCAACGAAAAACCTGGATATCGCTGGGACTGCTCCGCCAGGCCTTCCAGACCAAAAAACAAACAAAAAGAAAAACGGGCGATGGTCAAGTATCTCTATTCCCTACCTGGTTATTTCCCACACCTCAACTGTTTTTTCGTCATTGGTTTGCGGATCCCCAAAGTCTGATACATCAGCCACTTTTGTCATGGGACCGGGGTCTGCACGGCTATCTCGGAGGTTGATCATCTCCACTATCCTTTCTAGTTTCATCTTATTTCGCTCTTCTGCAGTACCCCGTCTGTCGGGTATTCGCGCTGGGATTTCTGATCCCATTGGGAGTTCGATGTATGGACAATATATCCTAACAATTTCTGAGCCGTGTATTGTATTGTGCCTTACCCTAACATTTGGCACGGTCCCTGCAGCCGGCGTCGGGTCCCAGGGCAATATGGGTGGTGTTCCGACCAATATTATGCCTCTTGAATAACCAAACTGTGTTAACCTCAAGCCAATTTTTCGATGGTTACGGCCCTTACTATGGAGATACGTACCCATAGTCTTTACCTTTCTTTGCCGGAATGAGAAATGAAAAAAAGGAAATTAAATACAAATCGCCCAAAAAGAAAATCTTTGTTCCCCCCGCCCTCAATCTCATTTAAAGAAGAAATTTCCGGAAATCTTTGTCCGAATATGTTTGGACCCCTATGCAAAGTCACTGCTGCCGCCCATTATTTATTATAGCCTTGCCGAATAAAACGTATTTTGCCCTGGCAGGTCCCAAATCGTGGGACCAGTCGCCTCTCGGCTTGATCATTACCGGTGAGTCGTGTGGGAAGCTTGACAGGGTATATTAATGATCGTTTTTTGGAGCAAAGATCGATCCTGAGAACGGCTTTAAAAACGAAGGGATAATGAACATTTCAACCAATCGACACAAATGTCAATTGCATGCAAATTACATTACTTCTTTTGGAGATTCCTACTATCAATTACATACACACCCACCGTCTGCTTGGATTTCACTAATGCTCTCCATACATATATCTACTCCATACTCCAGGTAAGCCACAAATTATATATCCTGCAGCCTGCGAAAAGGAAATATTACTCAGGATCTGCCCTGTATTTTGGCAGTTCACTTTTTGTCTCTCATACAGAATCAAGTCAGGGTTGCAGAATTGGAGGCAGCATTCTTATTCGGCAATACCTGCAAGATACTTACCTATTGATGCGGCAAGCTTGGTCTTTTATTTGTTGACCCTCCAGGGCTGTCACACCAGATTACATCAGTAAATATTTTTCTGTTCCCCTTCTGGATCCTATTTTCTTTATCATTTCTCAATATTATTGCCCCTCCGTTGGCTGTGATTGCTATTTTGTATTCTTTTAAAAAATTATTATTTCTTTGCCCCAATCTGCCAATTTCCTCTCTACCCTCCTCTACCTTTCTTGGATCTTGGTCTGCAACAACCATAGAGTCTAGCCCAATGTATTCTCCAGCTCTTCCCTTTTTGGTAAAAGGTATATGGCAATGTCATCGCTCCCAATCAGGATATCATGTCTATCAATCCGGTGACGCGCACTTTTGGCTATCGGACGTTCACACATCTCCTCTTCCCTTCTGCCAACGTCTGGCCTAAAAGCACTAGCATTATCTTGAGCATTCTATTACCCTCACACTCACCTTTATAACCCTGAAGTTCTTCTGCATCCATTTATCGCATTTGTTCTATATTACCAACCCTGGTCTCCTCCGCCATTTCACTTCAATTATTCACATCATTTATCTCTACCCGGCCGCCTATTGTCCCTGAGATAATTTTATAAGTGCCTATTCAAGACCATTCGGCACAGCTTTCTGCTGCATTCGTTATATTCAACTTGCCTTTCTCATAGGCTCAAGCACACGCATTATCTTTTGACGGGTGCGCACGCCACGACATCCAGTATTGAGAGGCAATTCGACTAAATTGCAGATTCTTTAGGCCTGTTTCCTAAATTTCCTACTATTGTAGACATCACATTATTGGCACCCAAGACATCAAGGGCCAGCCGACGACTTTGGCGTCTCGCCGGTGTTACCTCAGTCAAACCAAACGTCAGGGTCTTCGAGGTAAATGGTATCAGCACGCTCAGGATGAACCCCTGTAAGCTTATTTCTTTTCTATTCCCTGCTCCTTCCGTCACGCGATTCCTTCGATGTTATTTTTGGCTCTACCTTCCTCATATAACCCCCCCGGTCTCTAACCTATGAATTCCCTAGCAGCTCTACTTTCGGAATCATTCTCATTGAATGATCCTGTAACTTCGGAGGGTGAATATGTCAGCCCCCATGTGACAGCGTTTGCGACGGATGAAGACGACAACAGCCGGCGAGTTGCAGGTTTCGCCTCCGTACCTAACACCAACTGGGTGAGGTACCACGCACTGCAGCCTGCGATGCAGGATTTACAGTATGTTATTTCTACCCTTTCAATCTGGACCGCACTTGCGCTCCACTCGGTCAGCCTTTCGACCCCTTGTCACTGCGCTTCCTCCGGGTCCGGACAACTTGGACTTCAGTCGAGCCTGTTTCTGTATCATCCATACCGACCTGCTGCCTGCATGCCTTTCTTCGATGTTTGTTCTTTTTACCTGAACTCCTGCCGTGCCTTGAGATCCTTGAATTGTCTTCTTACACACCACGGTTTTCTTACTGCGCCCGGAATTATACGCTAGCTTCTGGATTGCTTTAATTCTAGGCGATCGCACGTGGATTCTTTTATGGCGATGTGCTTTTACTAATTGATTTCTGACTCTAGATATACCGGCTCGAGTTCTCTTGCAATGGCCCCACTAGACTCCTGTCCTGGTAAGGCTTGTTTTTATTTTTTATACTTCCTAAAGACCTACTTTGACTGATGGTTGAGGTGTGAAGACTCCTTTTCGCCCACACCTGGTCCTATACTCCCTCATATCTCTCGGCTACAGCATCCCTTTGATAGGGTGATACACTGTCAGCGAGTGACGGCTCTGTATGCTTTGATCTACTATAAATTTAGTTGCACCCCTGATTACTGACTTCTTTTTAACTTTATAGTCAACCGCCTACCGGCATGCCAACAGGTATGCAAAGCTCAGGACATGGTTTGAACTCCACTCCAGCTCTTATGGAGCGCAATAATGCCCATGGATCGTATGCTTTACAGCGTGGAATTGGAGATATGGGCTTGCCACTTGCGGAAATGGGCGATGTTTCGCGAAACCATGGACGTTTGGGCACCCCCCACGCATTAGACGGAAACCTGGATCGAGCCCAGAGTGCTTTGTATCAACGGCCGATTGTGGAATCCTCGCAACGCTCACAGCCACAGGTTGAAGCTCCACCTTTTGACGACACGACTTATCTTGAAACGATTGTTGCAGAGTTTGGTGGACAGTATCAAACAGTGAAACCGGACGTCCAAGCAAAATTGGGCCGAGGATTCTTCCCATCGGACAGTAAATGGACTTGCTACCGACGCAACTACTTTGCTGTCACCTGCGGCTTTGGTCTTCATCCCTGGCCGCCAAATTCTGCTCTCTACATCCGCTATCATGATCAAACTCTTGAGCCAATACGTGGCTTTGCGATGGCCATTTCAGCAATTGCCAATGGCCAATGCAGTGAAGCACGAGAACTGGTTCAGCACACCCCAAAGCGCGACAAACAGTCCGAACGCAAGCCATGCCGTGTCGTTCTTCAACCTTCGCCTCCGCCTTCATTCACATCAACCTCGACAGTAAATGCAATCTTGTCGGGTTTTCCTCTCGGCTCGCAATCTATGGACTACAGCTCTTCATCCACAGGAGCATCTCACCCATGCCAGCCCCCAACGTCCCACACGTTCAAGCGTATTCAATTCCAAAAGGCAACCACCAACAATGGCAAGCGCCGTGCCCAGCAACAATATCATAATCTGGTCGTTGAGCTCTACGCCGAGATTGCTAGCTCGGTTCCCGGTAAAACTCAGTGGGTACAGATCGCCCGTCGCCACTCTCACCCCATGGTTGTCCGCGGACGCTCGCCTGGCCACTACAGTCACGGACGCCGAGGCAGCACTGGCAGCATGGGTCCGGATGGTACTGGCAGCGATAGCAACGGAGGTGTTGTTTCCCATGTACTGGGCCACACACGCCGCTCATAAATCCTGTACGACGCGTCCCATTGAAGCGGCCTTTCTCACGGCAGAGCTGATCATCGGCAGATAACCGTGAATGACCGTTCCCCACTCAGCGACAGCCCTCTCACCTCTTCCTCATCTTCTGGGTTCGAATATTCAATGGTTGATACTATGGACCCTATGGATACCATCAAGTCTGATCCTTACCTCAAGGCCGACCCTTACCTCAAATCAAACCCCTGTGAGGATATAGCCTATTCAGGGGTCCCTGGCCACCAGCATTGCCAGTCTAGTACTGGTGGATATGACCTTGTTTACTCAATGACTTATAGCTATTACTATCCCATCCACAACTCGCATATTCTATGCACTTAGACTGTTATTCTTCCATTTCTTGATTTATCTATCTCTTCTTTTCGTGTTCCACCTTTTTACCTTTACTCGATATGACCAATGCAACGGATTTACGCACTGTGCAGGACGGCGTGGGGGGTGTTACGCCAACCATACAATGAGGTATAGGGGATGTGGAGGAGGTGCCTATGCACCACCGGAGCTGTCTGTTGATATATCACCTCGCTTACCTGCTTGCATAAGCACGAGGGGATCCCCTAAGAAAGGAGGGGCTGGATCCTCTTAGGAGGACCAGCGATTAGTCTGAATATCATCATACCCATATCAGGCACATCTCACATTCCTCACTCGTATCCATATCGTATCAGGACATCCCCAGGGGGCTGTCCTAACAGGGGGATTATAATGCAATTTCTATTCGCTGTTTTATTTTCACCTTTTTCGTTTGATGGCTAGTGAATTTCGCACTTCGATTTTTTTGTTTTTTGTTATTCTATTATGATTGCTGGTCTTTCGCTTTTAACTGAAGTTCTTCTTTCGCTTTCCCTACTACCTCCCCCTCCCCATTTCTCTCATGTTTTCTGCCATTGGAAAGAAGCATACAGAATGCCATTGGAGATTGCGTTCCCAAACAAATGATAAAATCTCATGTGTGCCGAGGGTAATCGGCCGAGGAATTAAGGTCTGGACTTGACTAGATTATAGTAATCTAGACGGGGGTAGGGAGGATCCACCGTATGCTCCCGCAAATAACAAGTAATTCTATAAACTGTGTGTTCCATTGATATTAACTACTAGGTTTTTACTTGGCTACATTCGTCATTGAAACAAGGTCATATGTAGACAGTATGTAAACAACCCTGCAAGGCATTAAAAGCTAAAGCTTACCGTGCTTTGAAATTTCCACACTCAAACCAATCCTCCCGATCCGTCTATTCCTAGCGTGGGTTGTTAATTTCCCGATTTACTCTGGTAAATAGCCAGTAACCGTTATCTGCTGCGGACCTGGTCCCAGTCTCCATCTGTTGTAGGGGTTTTAGTCCCGTTCGCAATAGAAATGGGCTTATGCGATCTTGCCTTCTTACTTTTGCTTTTTCGCCTGTTTTTCTTTTTCCGGCCGACTCTCCTTCATTTTTGTTTGCTTGCCTCGTTGTCGTTCTTCTATCCAATCAGATTTGAAGCACACAAAGGCCAACGGTAATTTGCTTCTAGGGCTCGTATCCGATGACTACATACACCGATGCTCTCAAAGTAAGCAGCGTGGGTTGCCTAATTACTGATTGGACGAAATCAATTACAAGCCCATGCGAAATTAGATGGCTTAGTGTGGCTAATATGCGTTTTTAATTGTCGTTATATTTTTCATTTTTGCTTCTTGCTTTACTTTTTGGGGAGGCTCCGCTGTATTGAAACCAAACGAAACATGGGTACCGTACATACACGGCTAGACGGGGAGGATGGCAAGATGCAGACTCGATCGATATATCAGAGCCAATCAGGAAGTCCAGCAGCAGCTTGTTGGCTATCACAGCAAGGGATGCAGCATTAGCCGAGAGTCAGCGGTTCGGACGAGAGGTCTGCGAGTTGCAGCAGCAGCTTAAGTCCACAAATGCCGCTCTGCAGAATCAGGTCCCGTGGAATGATGTTCAGCTGGTGTTCGATCAGACACACGGGGATATGGTATCAACGACCACTGGATTTTGGAACACGATCGATGCCCTCCAGAACAGACGACTGGCATCCTATTTGCCAGGCTCCGGGGTGGTCCATGCAGACTGGCCCGAGCAGGGGGGCTGGCTACTCAGAGCCACGATATCACCCTTAGCCTTTCCGAATTGAATGTCCTGCTTCCTAGTCAGCAGGAACCGTCTGCGACCAACCAATATGGATCTCTTGTCTGAAGAGTGACGAATTTGGACTTTTTGTGTCTAATTACTCATGTAGAGGAACTGAGTGTTTAGACAGTACGCAGGTAGTTTATGGCAAAATTCAGCAATATTCGCACCATACCATGAAAAGGGTATAAGTCACGGAGTGAGTGTAATTCAGATCGGGTTGAGCCCTTTACCGGAGATTAGCCGTACCTTTGGCAATTTCTGGAGAGTAGGGCTGTGTGAGTGCTTTGGTTCCACAATCCCCGAACATGGGTAAGCGCATGCGCCTTGATACTTGGTGCACGTTAGCAGCAGGCCCACACTCTAGATACATAGATCCTTCCGCTCCAGAATCTTTGCTTACATCCATTCTACGATAATAACACTATGAGGAGATGAAATTTAACACATGTAGACAGGCAGAGATGGAGCGTTTGTTATCACGTCGATGAACTATGGTACGCCCTGATACTCCCTGCTTGATGAGGTGCCCTAGTGCACTAATCCGTCGGGACTAAAATGACCATGACTTTCGCAGCCACATAGAGACAACTGAAACTTTCAATCCGTAGCTCCTCGAGTTTCAATGAGAACTCGGTGCTTCTTGTGCGCACCCATATCACTCATTCCCGACCTTTGGCATACGCTTGCCGTGAATCAAATTCCCAACTAGCTCAACCACATATAGCAGCTGTCTAGGCTACCGAGAGTCAAGAGATCTCGCATTTTGTACCAATAGCATCGAACGCCAAGGACCCCATCTCAAGAACAGTCTCAATCAATGTTAAATCGCTCACAATCTCGAGTATGATGTTTTCAAGTACTACCCATACCTTGTTTCGGGCAAGGCATTCGATCATCCAGACCTTAATATGGAACTCGTGGGCCAGACAGAAGACAAATGATTGACAAGGCTTGAACTATAAAAAAAGCCCAATTTACTCGCCTAAATGGATTATCTCCTGACTATAGCCGGTTGGCCTCGAGAAACCCTTTCGGTACGCTAAGTTACTTTTCCGTTCATATTCCTAAGGAGTTGCGTAGCTTGGTGGAGGATTGGTAAAACTAGAGGTCTCAATGCACAATGACAAGATGGTACAGGAGTGGGCACGTTGTCAGTTTGGAATTGAGCCCATCGACACATATTCAGCAGCCAACCAATATACGGGCGGCTATTGGCTTGCTCGCATTCTATTCCATTTAGTCTTTGGCAGTCGAATCACGTACATATACCTCAGGACCAACACGGGCTGATACTTTGCTCTGGTCCAAATGGCCGAAAATCAAACTTTAATCACTGTTGCCCCGACGCAGAGATCGGCCGATTTTCTGGCCCCCTGTAGCTTTGATGTTGCCCTGTTTTGCCACATTCTTCATCTCAGTCTCCACGATCGCAAATCGAGCAAAGATATCAGCCAAGTCGTTGCCAACGGTTTCATTGCAGCTGCTTTGGACATACGATGAGCTCTCAATGGACCTGTATAGAAGATTAGCGCTTTAAGTTTTCACTGGAAGGTTGAAACATAACTGACTTTATTCGGGTATTTAGTCTGGACGTTATAAGCAGGCAACCCCGAAATCATGTTCTGTAATGAGGTCGATACTTACTCCGCCACACATTCGAGAGCTACCGCATTACCGTCTCCAGGGAGCTGAGTCTGTTTGGGTTTTTCCAAGTCCCTTTCATGTCTACAATTCATTCTCCGCTCTCGTGGAGCTTCCTTCTCACTCTCGTCGGCTGAGTTGCTATTTCCCTGGTCGCCAGAGCAGTCATTTCTGCCCTGCAAAGAAGACTTGTCCTCTGTTGTATCACCTGCCCCAGACACCGACGGACTGCGGGTGTCCTCAGACTTGGACGACAAGACAAGGCACGTTGCAATCTGCTCCGAAAGTTTTGTCGTCGATGAGTGTGCGAGACTTTTCGAATTCCACCCATACTTGCATCTGGGTCCCGCGGAGATGGGTGTTATTTCTGTTGCTGGTCGAATGTGACGGGAGAGGGTGCACAGGATTTTATAGAAAATTGGATCACGAACCAGAATCGAAGTGTTGCTTGCTTGCAATCGAGGGGTACCAGGTCTACCATTCCCCTTCCGTACTTTCCGCACATGGAGCACTATTTTGATTGCATTTAAGACAACGACTCACAAACTACTATAGAACTTTCACCGTCGAGGCCATCATTTTCTGCCCATAACTTCCACATTGCCTGTCAAAACACGCTGACAGATGATTCATCTGTTTGTATCATGATGGTATGAGCGAGTCTAGATGATGAACAGGAAGGCCAACGACTTTTGAACAAAACAAACAAAAAATGGGCCTGGACGAACGTGTTCAATGCGGTGGTGAAACCATGGGGAATCGTCAACAAAGACGGGCTCCCATTGCTGTGTTCATTCAACGTTGTTGATTCTCAAAGAAACCTGTCCCAAAGTGCATTAACAAATTAAGGGCGTTTTGGTCATTGAAATCATGAGTTGGTGAAAATGGTGTGAGTCGGAGACCAGCTCACCGGACTGAGCCGTGGCTCAAAAATGTACAGTGGTCTTTTTTTGATGCAACGCTAGTAACTCTTAAACTCAACAAACCTACATCTCCGAGTTCACTTTCTGCTGTTTTTTTCACCCGTTCTTACCACTTCTGCCACTTGCCCGAACATCACCATGTCACCACGTAGCGCAATGGGCTGGCCGGAATGGGAGGAGAAGAACCTTCTCTCCTGGCTGGAAGCCTATCGGACACTGCCGTGGAAAGCCCGCTCCGACGCATAATATAAACAATATCAGGTAGCCCGAAGCGTTGAGTCTCTACGAGGGAAAAAGTACCATATCCTGCGGAAGCGTCGTCGCACTGGCGCCAGATCTTCTGATCGTACAGGCAACCAAACACAATCTAAAGCCGTTCGTCGCTCGGTCGGTAAAAGAGCCTCCTGGCGGCTCTCCCGAACAAAATCTCTGCCAAAAGAAACATTGGCAAATGGTTCGAAACAATCCTCACGGCCGAGGCGAGCCAGACCGACGGCAAACGATCAAGTCAAACGAAAAGCACCAGAATAGGTACGTGATGCCTGTTATCCTTCATCCATTATATGCTGATATTAAGTCATAGGCTGCTCAACGCCAGTACCGACCCAATCCTGGCCTGAAGGAGCACGACCATCATCTTGGATGTGGGAATTTCATATGTCCTGGCCAAGGATAGCAGACGGTTACTGGAAGACTACGGGGAATCGGCTTAGTGTCAATTCTCCAAGGCAGCAGGCTAAGCGAATGGAAATCCAAGTAGAGTGTGGAATGCCGGAAAAACCTTCGAAATCCAGCCGATGGAGCCAATAGAGCCCCTTGGTGCTGAAGATCAACTTCCCTCCGCACTCAGGGAAGCCGGCCAAGAATGATCACCAACCAAATTCCATCGGAATTATGCAAGATGGAGACCATGGGGTGGGCGATAGACTAGAAGCCTCCAAAACACATGGGCATAATCCTGAGCCCAAATACTCCGCGCGGAAACCACCTTATTCACCCCAAGATATACTCATTTCCAACGATATGCGCAACCTTCAAAGTCAAGGCTCCGGCCAAGATTCTGCCGGCCAGCTGAACTGGATATTAAACTGACTTTGCGAATTCAAATTTTCTGCATGGTGTCTACTTGGCTATATTTGTGTAAAATAAGTTGAATTCGTTGGGTCAATATTGGAGCAGCTTCCATCCTTTTATAAATATAATATAGATAGTCCAATAGGTTGCCATTTGCTTCATAGGTATTCTATGTAAGCTTCTACCCCAGATAAAATCCCTGTTCGAAGAGAAATCGAAGGTTTCGAGAGACGCAAGCTTGTCAGGGATATACATGAAGCATACAGGACGGATAGAGATATGACCTGCGGGGCCCACTTGGTGCATCTAGATTTCCCTGAACTCGAGGAAGCCTCTCTCTTTTGCTTCCTCGCGCTACGTCTTGTATCTAAATTCGACTATAGTCTTTTTTAATATTAATTATTCATCTCGAAGACGCTGTCCTCATCCACGGATACCTGACATTCTCACAAGGTCCATAGGAACTCGTGTCACGATCCTGGGAATCCGTCGCCCGATATGGAAGATAGTCCTCAATCGCCATCCGGCTTGTGTCACCTGGTTCCGTTCTGGTGTCGTCTAAAACCTAGGCTGTCATCATCTTGTCATCCAGCTGTTCAATACTTCAGCAGTGGAAACCAAAGAGGCTTACCTGTATATGTGTTTGGTATTGCTGGCTGAAAGGAGATATTGCTGGTTATAGTAACGAAAATGTCCGTTAAAATATTTTTCTGACTCCCTGATGGCCGGCATATCTCGTGTCTTCATATCAAGTCTGTTGATGGATACCCTGCCGTAATCAATTCCGCATAACAGATGCTGCAAAAGCTTCACAAGAGCTTCTCTTCATTAATTTAAAAATATCTCACTCGATTGCAGATACATACCAGATTTAGGTAGATTGAAGGGTCTTCTATATTCGATTTCTGGCGGCCACCAGTACGGCAATTCACCACTCAAACTTCCTAGCGGGTCGATCAGATCAATCCATCTTTCCAATAGGCATTGGCAGATAGAGTGTGGGAGCATATTGATCTTTACTCCACAGTATTCCAACAAAAAGCCAGCGCGCTTCGGGGCTGATGGCTGTGTATGAACGAGAGAGTTCGTGCCTGTCTATAGCCTTTGATCACTTGTTCACATGGGGAATTGCTCTTTTAGAAGTAGCTTGATCGCTCGGCGTAATATGTCCGAGGTCCGTGCCCAAACTGACGAGGCCTTTGAATTTTTTCATTGCCTAGCAACTAGACCGTCGTTATTTTTGTAACTTCCCATTCAAACGTAGAAGGGGCTGCCAGCACTTGTGTCCTAATACTATCAATAGACTAAGACTAGAGAGACTCGGACCGAATAAACCCCGAATATGTTCCTCCACCTCGAGCGTGAATGTCGCATTAGGCGATACTCGGTAACCACTGCCCTTACCGGCTTGAGCTGTGGGACTTGATTTTTATTATATGTCCAAAATCGAAGCGTTCGTTCCATCGATTTTGGGGGGGGGGGTTATTATTGGGAATAGGTTCAGATCCGTGGGCTCGGCGCAAGATCATATACAAAAACAGTGCAGGGTTGAATTACCCATGAACTCTCTATCTCTTAGCGGTAGAATACCACTCTCAGTGCGACACAACACCGTAAATTCAAAACTGCAAGCCTAGCCGCTGTCCGCCTTCAACACCATATGACCCTTGCCGGTCGTACGCGTCACAGAGATTCGCTATTCGCATGAACCTCATCTCAGAAGTCTCAAAGCTTATGTTGTGCGTCACCAGTAGATCTTCCAAGCTTGTAATGGCTAGCTGCAAATGTATTATTGGTAACCGCGGCGGCTGTACTAACATCCAGAGCAAGAGCGAACGATGCGATTAGGCCCGCCAAACGACATTTGGATCCTGGGCCAGTACATTCAAGTATCTCCAACGCTTCTCTCTGCGTGTCGTAGATAGTACCGCCTCCGACGGTTCCAACTGGGAGACTTGGAAAATAGGTTGACACACAGAGCTCTTCGGTTCCCCGGTCGTATTCAAGAATCAAGTGGCTCCAGGCAGATTCTGCCACACTGGCAGCGTCTTGTCCACATGCGATGAACATTGCGGCCACAATATTGGCTTGGTTGACACTGTATCCCAACTGCCCATGTCGTGTAGCAGCCTCCTTGCTATTTATTGTGTGCTGGTAAAGAGCCCAAGTAGAACAGCCTAGAGTACTTTCACAGGCCATTTTGGTGATCCTCCCCCACGCCATGACAGAAACGCCACGTGAGTTTAAGATATTTCCCCAAGATAAGCTTTTCTCTGAGGCTAGTGATCCTTCGATGGAAACCTTCTGGAGTCTCACTTCTTGGGCTGTAGTGGATGCTGCAAAACGGTCACATGCCTGCTGTGTAGCAAATGTAACCATGTTTTGGCCTGCAGCCTCTCCACAGTGGTACTCAAGTACGACGTGAACAGTGTTTCCCACAAGGTGAGGCGTGATTTTTTCGAGGCAGGCGTATTTGCTGGTAGATTGTGCAGCATCTCGGAATTCGGAGAAGAGTTGAGGTAACAAGTCGTAAAATGATGCAGCATCCTCCACACAGGAAAACCAAAAGACAGGAGCTCTCGTCATATTGTCTCGGAGCAGTTTGAATTTAACTCCACCGCTGGAGTTCAAGAGCTTACTCCCCCGGGAGCAACCTGCTACTAATGTAGCTTCGCAAGTTGCTAATGGGGCGTGGAAGATGCCCTTTGTGCCATCAGAACCGCTTATCCTCAGAGGGCCGGCAATGCCAACAGGCACTTTGACAGAGCCAATGCAGTTTTCGATTTTAGCATTCTTTATTGAACTCTCATCCTCAACAATGTATTTGAGCTTAGACGTGATCCCGTTCCTTGATGCCATGTTCGTAATCGATATGTAAAGATGATTATGCTTTAGATATATTTGTCAGTGAAAGAAGACTGGGTAAAGTCGGGAATTTAGATGTGTTTTTCAACATCGCATGGAAATTCCTTCGAATATCTATGTCGCTGCCCATACTCCCTCATGCGTTAAGTTGGTGAGACAGCGTGTCGACGGTTCGACACGTAGAACTGTTAGCAGTGGTATATGCAGCCTGTTGTGTGGTTACACAGTCTGCAGTGTGGTTACACAGTCTGCAGTGTGGTTACACGGTCTGCAGTGTGGTTACACAGTCTGCAGTGTGGTTACACAGCATGATTGGAGCAATAGTACTTTCTGTTTTAGTCTGTGTTCTAGGATCTCTTTTGGTGAATGTTTGCCTCGTGCGAGAAAGGAAGTCATAGAGCAAGGGCCTTCCGATTGTCTCATCTGCTCATCCAGAATGATGACATTCTCAATCTGCCAGATTAACTGACCAGTCCCATCATCGTCGTTGGCGAGTCCTCGCCCCTTTTAGAGATGGACCGCGAACGGAAAGAAGGCGAAAGAAATCACCCATGAGAATCGCGATGGAAAGGCCACAAAATAATTCCGGAGAGTATCAGGTGAGAAAACCAGCGACCCCACATTGGTTGTTAATGACGCTTAGAATCCTCAAATCGACAATGCTCATTTTGTCGATCACCAGGATTGTCTTGCGCGCCCGCAGTATTCTGATGCGCTTGGGCATCGCTGCTATATACGAAATAGCATTACCCAGGGGATGGCATGAACTGTCATCTATAGTGTCTGAAGCGGCACCTGCGGGTGCAGTGAGAATGGTTTCGTGTTCTCATTACAAAATTTCCAGAGCGACTTCAATAGCCTCGAGTATATGGGGTTTCCCTTCGCCTGTTATGTAGAGAAGGTGTTGCTCGCACTGTGATGCGTCGTACAGGTGGACTGCCTAGATCGTCAGACAGCAGCTTGCGGACACAAGTGTTTGCTTGTGTTGAGCGGGATATCTTGGCTTACAAACGCTGTGAGAGAGATTCTAGTCGGATTGAGCACGAAAATGAGCACTGACCCATAATATCTATAGGAATAGGAAACAAACCGAACAGACTTTGAGACTGGTAGCCAGGGAAATATGGCAGATACAGGAGCCAAGCTGAAACGATTTATTTGGGTAGTTAGACCAGGGGCAGCCGGGGGTATTAGGAAGTGCACGGACATCAAGACAAATGGCAAATGCAGTAGTGGTTCGACCAACCATTTTCAATGAATACTCTTCCTTCAACAACGGAACCAGGAACACATCCGCTATTCACTCATGGGAGCTACGAGTCCTCTGGGAGCTGTAGTTACAACTCCCGGGAGCAAGCAAACTCGTTTTTGGTGCATTTTTGCCGGCTGCTATTTACCTTATTTAATTATTTTGATTTTACTCGCTGCTAGCATATCGCTTTGGCCGCTGCGGGTGCTCAGACGCCTTTCACATATTGTGCTACATCCCGTCTCAGACGGTGTATTCCTAAGTATCGCGTGGCCATTGCAGTGCCCTTATATAGAAGTCAGCTTGCGACTATCGGTAGTCTTGGACCATTGATCTCGGCGCTCGAACATCGAATATCTTCAAGATGCCTTCAATCGCAAACATCCATAAGCGCCCTACCTACGGCAAAGATGCCCACACCTACTACCCCGTGCTCATCGTAGGTGCCGGGGAGTCCGGTGTGGCCATGGGGTGTCGTTTAAAGGAGGTTCTGGGGATAGACCAGTTTCGAATCTTTGAGCGTCAGTCGGGCATTGGTGGCACTTGGTGGATTAATCGGTATCCCGGCGCCGCCTGTGACATGTATGCATAGTCCACTCGACTTGACCCTGTCGATGTCTTCTAATACAGCTTGTATTGCAGCCCGGCTCTGTTTTACTCCTTTTCCTTCGCGCCTAAACGGGATTGGTCAACGCTGCACCCATCTAGTCCCGAAATAGTGCAGTATCTCGCAGATGTTTGCGAGAAGTATCAGATCGTCGACAAGATCCAATTCAACACCGACGTTAACCATCTTCAGTGGATCGAGGAAGATGAAGAGTGGGAAGCCACGCTCTCCCATCTCGTTCCTGGAACTGGTGATTTCTCCAGTCACGATCGAGCGCAGCTTGTTATCCAAGAAGGCCCGCACAGGGTATTTACCCAAATCGAGGTTGTGCGGGCCAAGATTGTCGTCAGCGGCGTGGGAGGCCTGGTCGAGCCAAATACTTGGGCCAAGGATATCCCCGGTATTGACGACTTCCAGGGAGAAATCATGCACACGGCCCGGTGGAACAGTGACTTCGATATGCAGGACAAGGATGTCGTCGTGGTGGGCTCGGGCTGCAGCGCCGCGCAGGTTGTCCCTGAGCTGGCCAAGCCTGAGGCCAACATTCGCTCTATCACGCAGCTAATGCGCACTCCTCCCTGGGTTCAGCCTGAGCTGCTACCACCTCACTTGTTGAGCTAGTGGGAGAAGTGGATGCCCGTTCTGATGACTCACATCCCTGGGCTGGCGCGCTTCCTGCGCAACATTGTGTTTTTCATGTGCGAACACAACTTCCTTGCCATGTTCACGGACACTGCGTATAGTCGTTGGCGTCGGCCCCGGATGGAAGAGGCTTTCTTGAAGAATATGCGCGCAATGGCGCCCAAGGAATACCACGAGGTCCTTACCCCTAACTACAGCCTCGGATGTAAGCGGCGTATCATCGACGGCACTTGGTATCGAAGCTTGAATGCACCAAACGTCGAGCTGACGACCCAGTCGCTGACTCAAGTCCACGCCAAAAGCGTGACACTGGGCCCAGGCTCGCATTACCCGCGCAACCGGAAAGGGTCCACTGACGAAGTCAGAGAGATTCCAGTGGATGTGATCATCTTGGCAAATGGCTTTGTGACCAACCAATGGCTTCATTCACTGAAAGTGATCGGAAAGGGCAACAAGAATATCGAAGATGTCTGGGCGGAGCGCGGAGGCGCTCAGGCCTACCTGGGCATCGCGGTGGATCAGTTCCCGAATTTCTTCATGCTCTTCGGGCCGAACACCGCCACTGGCCATACCAGTGTCATTTTCGCGACCGAGAATGCAGTCAACTACTCGTTGAACTTTATCAAGCCTATCTTGGAGGGCAAGGTTAGCTCGTATGAGATTAAAGAAGAAGCCGAACGAGCTTGGACCAAGCAAGTGCAAGATCAGCTGCAGAAAACAGTCTTCCGCCATGGCGCCTGCTCTAGTTGGTACATCACGGCAGATGGCTGGAACTCGTCGACTTACCCGTAAGTGAACTATACACACCAATTTTGTGTTTCCGCTGATCCGGCATACAGATACTCTCAAATCCATTACTGGCTGCGGTGTACGTTCCCTGTTTGGCGGCATTGGACTGAGAAGAGGACTCGCAAGGGTGTGATCCTACGGCGAATCTATAAAACCATTCAGTTGTCTTTGCTTATCAGTGTCATAACCGGACTTGCGTTGCTGCGGGGGAGCCCTCAGTATCGAAGCAAGGCTGTACAGACTCTGTTGGCTGGCAGGGACTGGATCTTGTCGAAAGCATGATCTGGCTGAGAGACATACTATGTTGATGATTTCTGGGAATTTGGTCCGTGCTAGTATCAGTATTCACCAATGAAGCGATTCAGACTGATATTGAGATGTGATGTTTGAAAGGTGAATTCTTTGTTAACTAGTAGTTAATGACGCCTACTAATCATGGATGGTCATGAAAGGCATATTACTGCTCAATTCGACGAAATATGCGCAGATAACATTGTCGGCTCACAGGATACCCGTATGCATTTATACTATGAGATAATTGATTGATTGAAGAACTATCCGGGAGAATGCTCTTGATCACTGGCGGTATGATAGACTGCAACATGGCTCATGACTTTCCCCTTGAGCAAGGCCTCGTCTAGCGGCAGCGCTTTGATCAAAAGTAGATATTAATATCTGCTGTTTCCGATCCTCGGGTCCGGGGAGATAAGAGAAAAATTACGCTTAACACAGTATATCATATCCTACGCAGGGTCTTCTTCGATGTATGGTTCATCATGCACGATAATTATCGGCGGTTGCACGGCATCGGCGGTTGCACAAGATCGGCAGGTTGCTTTTTGTTTTGTTTAACGTAATGCCAACGAGTTTCAAGGAGATTGCTGAATGTATGAAGGATTGCAAGACGGGATATTCCTGATAACTTTATGTGGCTGGTAATGTGCATTATTCCCACGAGTATTACAATTAACAGGCTGGTTTATAATCGGAAACTTATACATAGCTCTTCAGGCGAATTAAGGGTAAAAAACTCATGTCCGTATCAATTCTGAACGTAATAATTTCCGCGCTTTCGGTCACATGTCGTGAAAGCACAATTGAACCGGGTATGAGTATCAAGGATTCAACGATCAGACCTGCGAATACGTCAGAGCGCGCCCACAACTGCGTCCCTCCCCCTGAAAACCGCAAGATGTACAAAATACATTTCAAAATTCCCAAAACCAGATATCGAAATAATGCAGATTTGCGCAGCTCTGCATTTCAAAGCTTTGCCTTATCTTTCTTCTCCCATCCCTCTATGGCCTGCAGGCTTCTCTTCCGCATAGCATCCTTTTTCTCCTCTACCTTCTCCCGCCACGCTAGGTTCCTGGCATGACCATCAAGACTATTCAAGACTCTTGCATACATCTCCTCCTTCATGATACCATAGATGCCCGTCGCAGCCTTAGTTAACAATTTCCGGTCGCGAATTAATCCCAGGACCTCATCCAGCCCACCCACCGCATCGACAATTCCCGCCTGTAGCGAGTCCTTACCACAAAACCGGTGGGCTTCCAAAACTGCACTACGTAAGGTGGTTGAGTTCAATTTCTCATGGAAAAGCTGCATAATAGGGGCTTGGAGCGGCACGCCGAATTCCAGTTCGTTGATGCAAAGGAATCCTTGTTCTGGATTTTGGACCCGATAGTCGTGGCACATGGCCAGTATTAATCCACCCGCAAAGGCATGGCCGTTCATTAGGCAAACAGATGGCATGGGGTATCTGAAGTAAAGTCTTAGCTTTGTTTTTTTTTGCTATCCGACAACAACCAGGATTGATTCGTACGTCAAAAGCCGCCGGAATAACGGCCACAGCCACTTTTCGAGGAATGCCTCTGTGTTCACTGCCACTTCCAGATCCAACCCGTTACTGTAGAACTTGGTGATGCCACTAGTGGTGACTACAACGCCCTCAGGATACCGGTGCTCAATGATGTCCAGTGACAGCAGAAGCGCATCGATAAATGTTGCGGTCAAACGGTTATCTTTCGGCGAAGTGATGATCAACACGTATATATTCTGTTCCTCGTGGACCTTGTTGGCTGTCAGGTTTGCACATACGATGGAGCCGCCAGTCGAGGCGATCGGAACAGTAAAATGGGTGAGCATGATGGTGACCACGTGTTAATCGTGTAGTTCCAAATCTCGAAAGCTACTTCATAGATGTACTTTGATGCAGATCATCATTTGGAAAGACTGGATGGGATAGGTATATATATAAATTGTCAATTATCGGCTTTGTCAAAGTTTGGATTCCTGTGTGATAAGTCACAATTCAACAAGCATGTGGCTGCAACTAGTTAAAATTTTGGTTACACGGCATGGTCACATTGTGTAACTACCAATACGGTCGAATCATGGGCCTTGCGAATTTAGACCTTTTAGCGGAATGCTGGCTTGATCTACTAGATTTTCATAAATAGCTGTTTGGTCCCTATACTTTGGCGATTAATTGCTCCTGCCGTAATTTGGATCATAAATGGCATCTCGAAAAGAACGCAACAAGGCGAGATGAAGATATGTTCGAACTGAGAGGTGGTATTTTACCGCTAAGAACTGGAGAACTCACAGGGGAACCAACTCCGCATTGTTTTTGTATATTAACGTATTTCACATGCGAGTGGATCACACAAGCGAGTGGATCACCCCAAAACACATAGTAAAAGCGATAAATTACAACTTGATATCTCAACAACGATAGTCTATATGGAGATTTCCTTATAGCTTAATGCTTTTTAGGTGATATCTAGCATCTTTAGGGAGTTTGAGGAAAGTTTATGACTTCATGATTGTGATATATATATTTCTAGTTTTTAGCAACGTAATTTTCGGTATTTTTTGAAATGATGATAATATAGCCTTCTACTTTCTTTGAAATTGATAAATGATGCTAATAAGTCTCATCAATAACTATCGATAAATAAGGAGATAAAATAAAAACTTGGTTGTTGAGATATAAATGTAGAATATATCGCATTTACTATGTGTTTTGGGGTGATTCACTCGCTTGTGTGATCCACTCGCATGTGAAATACGTTAGAGGGTGACTTCCCCGGATACCAGCGTTGTAACACGCTAAACAGCATCCTGGACGTGAGATGCCTTTGTCGAATTATAGGATACCCCAGATTACAATGAGAGCAGATCAGCATCACGTGACCATGCAGGTAGTCAATAGTAAGAATCTGCCAAGGCAAGTCTACTTCTCTACTATCTACTCATCTACCCAGGAAAGACTCAGGATATATAAGGACACTCATTCATGTATATAGCTTAGATCTTCGTCTCCAATCATACATTGTTGCGTGTGTTTTGGATTACTGTCAGACTTGTTGTGATATATGGCTAGTGCAGATCAGGAACCAAGCCTGTTGTAGTTCATAGGTATGAATTGTTGTATTTATTCAGAGGGAAACATGAGGCTATATATACAACGAGAAGATCAAGTTGATTTCCAATCAACTTGATTCTTCGTATAGACACCTCGGGATTAATTCCGATGGTTCGGCTTGATTCCTGATCTGCACCAGCCTCAGATCACAACAAAGCCGAATCATCGGAAATAATTCCTTCACAATCTATACGAAGAACCAAGTTGATTGTAAATCAACTTGGACCTCACATTGTATGTATAAGCTCCTGAATCCCCTCAGAAATAAGAACAATCAATCATTCCTCTAAATTACAACAATATCAATTGAAATGAGATCACGACCAATTTGATTTTATCTCGACTCTCAGGTTGGTGTTTTTGTTAAATCTTTCGTAGATGACCCGCGAGATTAGGAAGGAAGAGAAATATCTCTCCTGCAAACAGTGGACTCTGTACCCGGCTTGCGATACAAATGATATTTTGCAGGGATCCCAATCTATTTAAAGCAGGAATTTCTGCGTACGTTATCTCCGCCTCGCGCACAAATGGAATGCAGCTTTAGCCTTAGAACTGGGTTGTTTTGATATTCACATTTGGACAGGCAGTGACTTAGAACTATGATGAAAAAAGTAGGTAAGTTCGTGCAAGATACTTGATTCCTCAACTCCGGCTTGGGTTAACTTCGAGAGTAGGTTCACGGTTCTACACCTCGAGTGTTATTTTCACTGAAACACCTTAAATGTATCTTAACTAGTCGAATATCTAACTCCCGTGGCTAATAATACTGAAGTTTAGTTAGCTGAAAATCCCGGATGATCCCAATAGGCTAAGAAACCAGTCCCTTCATAACACCCGATATATTCAGCCTCCATATCCGTGCCCTTCAAAATGCCAACATCCACCCATAACAGTATGTTACCGTCCTGCATCACACCGCCTTGCCCATATGCATCCATAAAGTTGCGCCTAAGAGCAACATGGGTATTGCATTTCCGACTAATGCGCTCCAAATAAGACATATCAAAAAAGTAAAACAGTTCGACCCTCCGATTCAAAGTCAGCGCTTTCGGCAATTTGTCAGATTTAATATCCATATCCAAATCCAAGCGCTTGTTAGGCCCACTTTCAATAGAATGACAGAGCCGAGCAGAGATTATCCCCTCCTCATGGCTCGCAGTGGTAGAAGTCACGATCCAGTCGTTGGTAAGATCCTCAAATTTCTCAAACCAGTATTTCTTCTCGGGGGCCTCCATTGCACTATGATCCTGGCCTTCGACCAAGAAGCAAATGTTGTCTGGAAACCGTTCAATTGCCGTGCGGCCCAGGCGGACCTGAGGTCGTAACCCTGGCTCTGCAGCCGGCGTAGGGGCAGGGATCCCAATCTCAATATCGGAGCTAAGTTTATCACTGGGAGTTGACTCTTCGATGCGATCACGATAAGCGCCCCAATATCCTGATTTTTCCACGAGCGGCTCGAATTTGGCCACGTGCGAAAATCCATTTGTGATACGCTTGTTTGTCTCGAATAAAACTCTAGAGGCTGGGAACGACAGCTTCTCACGCCAGAAGCCTGCGTTATCTGGCAGTGATTTCCAGAAATGTACAACCAGTTCACTATTCCACCATCCCTCGTAGTCTGTTTCCCGTCTCCAATATGCCATGAATACTGTGCCAAAATAGCCCGGGATGATTGGGTCCTCTTGTTCTAAAATTTCGACATGCACGGCTGAGCTCTGGACTAAATCCTGGAAGCGGTGGATCAGATCTGATTTTTCTTGATCGGCTGATGGACCATGGTACTGGCATCCAAACAGACATTGAACAAAGGCCCCAGAACGAGAGAACTTGGCGGCCAGCATGGTGTCTGAGAAAGGAAGAATTTCGAGTACGGGTAAAGAGTTTGAAGGCCGGTTTTCTGGTTAAAAAGGAACAAGACGGGGTTCCTTGTGTAAATATAACAGAAGGGAATGAAAGTGATGCTGACAGTAGTCCAACTAGCTACCACGTATTTATAAGCATAATTGCTATCCTCGCAGATCTGTATCGGAGCAATTTCCATCCGCAGCTGAACCCCGCAAGGCTGTCGAGTGATAGATCAGGTGGACATCCGGATATGTAATTCTTATCCTATAATCGTGCTTTATCAATCCACTCTGATGCTGTAAGGGGTTACACGCATTATTATCTGCATTATCGGAAGGTGTCCAAATCAGCAATGATGTGAACCCCCGGAAACACATGTAGAACCAATTCTGAATCGAAGAAAAATACAAGAAAAACAACCAAAATAGATGCGAACCAGATAGCAGAAGCAAAAATAGAAATATACATAGAACTCTAAAGCAATCCATTTCTGCTTTACGTTCTGCATGGTCTGGATACGCCCGCTGTTATGCCGTTTCGCATGCTTGGCAGGTACCGCACTTGCCGCAGGAATTCTCGATGTCCTTGAGAGAAGGCACCAAGTAAGCGATGCATCCGAGACAGTAGCAGAAGCAGAGAACGGCAGCCCATTGAAAAGGTGAGCCACCATCCTTTGGTTTGGATCTCGGGTTGTTTACGTTCTCTCAGATTTCGGTCCCAATTAAACTCCTTTGAGGGGTATAGATAGTGTTTAACTTACTGTGTTAAGTCCGTTGATACATGACGGAACAAGTATGTCCCGCAACATGGGACTGGTCTAGTCTTGTGTCATATGTCTTATAGCAACATTAGTCAAAGATCAGCCGACACAACCTCGATAGCGAGACTAATTCTAGCTCTTTCATGGTTACGGCATTATTAGACACCAGTAGCACTAATTTCGCTCGGAATTACGCCTAATTGGCATCCATCCACTCAGCAATGACTTTTATATCAATTCAAAGCAAATGCGCTTTGGTTTCGTATTTTCATACATTTTGTACGTAACAAGTCTCAAGATTTAGTAATGATTTGCCTCAGAAAATATCTATGTACCACAGGAGGATATGCTCAAAGGCATGTTTAGAAACATATGACCCTTTTGAAAGATCATACTGGCTCTTTGTAGTAGGATCTTTAACGGTTCTCAAAACGCGGGGGTCACGGAGGATGCGGACATGCCCTGAATAAGAAATGAATTTGTTCGTCGGTCGTTATGAGAGGGCATATGACGTCACACTCGTGTAACAATTGTTTTACAAAGCACCATTGATATTCTTATTTGCTCCTGATGTACATCCGCAGTCTACAATTTGAATGGCCCAAGGGATGTTATCAAATGCATCTATATCTTGAAGTGGTAAAAGGATGAGGTCATGGGTTACCCTTTTATCAATGCTAAGGTATAGTCGGGCTGACGAATACGCCTTTGCATTTCCCTAGCAGCCTTTGATGGATTTTCTTGGTTATATATGTCCGCATATTGTGATACTTCGATGAGTAATGCGACGTCCAAGCGGTATGAGCTCCTTCCGTACGCGCATGCTTTTTTACGAATTTGATAAGGAGGGTACTATATTTTTATGCAGCAGATCAAGCGGAAAGATTGCGGGCTAACTGCTACATTGATTCCTATGTATCAAGCTCTTTCTATATGCTTGGCTCGATTCATAAATCGACATGTGCCGGCAAAATGAAACGTAAAATAATTGGGTAATTTGTCCTTATCCGGTATGCGCTCAGTGTTGTGCTCTTGCGGTAAAGAGAGATCATGTCATAATAATCACTTCGGACCGAAGACGAACAAAGCATAGATCACCGGACACTCTCAGTATTACTTTTGTTCAAGTTGATTAAACTTAGTGTATCATTCGTCATAACCCGAATATTCAACCTTCTTGTCCTACGGGACAGCACTGACCCTCAATATTGCGCGCATGTCAATTGTGTGACGCGATGACGCGACCAACCAGTTATGGTAGATATCCCGCTGCAGTGTCCTCGCTCATGTCTGACTTTCCCTGAATGCAAGGTCTACATGTCCATACTGCTATGCGAGAGTTCTGCTGCGGCAGATTTTACTTGCCTGATCTGGTTGGCTTTACGTACCTGTAATGCTAGATTGGGTAAATGAGATCATTATAACATCGTCATAAGTCGAATGTCGATTGTTGATGTATTGAATTTATGAAATATCTATTAAGGTGTATTGGATCTACAATGTATGGCCATGGGATCTACGGATCGCTGAATTGGGCAGTACACCGTTCACTCGCCATGTACCTTGTTCCCCTCATCACATATTTCCCCAACAGATCGCCATGCATGTATGGCCAGAATAGTATATAGGCCTCACAGGTTAGGTATGGCTTTGTACTCTCGGCCTTATGAGGAAAGGTAAAAAATGGGGACAGGCGTCTTCTAGCTCATATTACACTCGGAATATAAATAGACCATAGCAGTAAAGCCCAAAGAGAAATATCCTTCGTGCTCCGTAAAACCATTCTTTCTTTCTGGCCGCAGACATTTCAAGCTTCTAAGAGGCCCGCCAGTGTGCAGTATTCAACAAAGATGCACTCCCATTATGATGCAATTGTGGTTGGCGCAGGATTTGCGGGAGTTCGGAGTGTTCAACGGTAATATTCCCCATTCTGCTTTTTCATCCGGTGACCCAATGCTCTATTCTAACAGTCGTCTATTAGTCTACGCAATTGTGGCTTTTCTGTTAAAGGAATTGAGCGATCCTCGTCCCTTGGAGGGGCATGGAGAACCAATTGTTACCCAGGGGCCCGATGCGACAGCCCCGCTCCCTTTTATCAAATCATGGATGAAACCCTTGCACGGGATTGGAATTGGTCACAACGCTTTCCCATGCAGCCGGAGGTTCTCGAATATTTCGAATATGTCGATTCAAAGCTTGACATCAGCAAGGATTATGACTTTGGAACCACAGTCACCCAGGCAGTGTTTGATGAGACAAACGCGGCGTGGAATGTATCACTGTCTGATGGTAGACTGCTCCTGGCAAGATGGCTCGTCCTTGGAGTTGGGTTCTCATCAAAGACCCGTGTACCTAATATCGAAGGACTGCAGCTGTTCGAAGGCGAAATCCATCATACTGGAGCTTGGCCCGAGTCCGGGGGTGATGTAAAGGGCAAGAAAGTGGCCATCGTTGGGACAGGGACTTCGGCTGCCCAAACTATTCGGGAGATTGGTCCCTCTGTTGCATCTCTGACTGTATATCAGAGAGATCCAGCTATTGCCCTTCCTCTCCTGCCTAACGACTCTGTGGACCCAGATCCTTCTTTACCTCAGCGAGGAGAGGGAAACGGTCTTTTTGCTGCGAAAGCGCTCTCCACATTCACTGGGATTAATCATGCCTTTCTCAATCCCAATGCAGTTCCTGCAGATAGTCCCACACGACAGGCCTACTACAATTATCTCTATGAAAAAGGAGACTGGAGCTTGCTTTACTCCAACTTTGAGGATATGTGGACAAATGAATCGGTCAGCAATGACGTTTATTCCGTCTGGGCAAAACGAACTCGAGAGAGAATTGAGGATGCAGCCAAATGTGATCTCCTTGTTCCGGAAACACCAAATCATCCCATCGGCACTAAGAGAGTGTGTCTCATCGACAACTACTATGAGACGTTCAACCGGCCGAATGTCAGCCTAGTGGACATCGTCAAAGAACCCCTGAGAGAAATCACCAAAACCGGAATTCGAAGCGGGGAGGAACATCACGACTATGATATGATCATTTTTGCAACTGGTTTTCAACCCCTTGCAAGTGGTATCCTCGCAATGAATATCACTGGTAGAAGCGGCATGAGACTGGAGGATTCGTGGAACAAGTCGAGCAACTCCTATTTAGGAATGACTGTCCCTGGATTCCCCAACATGCTCTACCTTAATGGACCTGGTTCCCCAACCGTTGGAGTGAATGCCCCTACGGTCATCGAACACCAAACTCAGTGGATGATGACATTACTGAACTTCCTACGGAAGTCCTACATCTCAACTTTCGAGGCAACTGACGCCGCTGCTCAAGGGTGGCGCAAAGAACTCATAAAGCAATGGGATGCATCATTGTTCTCGTCGGCTATTATAATGCAGAATAACAATCATGCTTCTCGTGGCAAGGAACCTACCTGGTAAGTCCAAAATCTGGATGTTTCTGCTTGAATCCCACCGCTCACCCGCATAGGATCACCGGTGCCTATGATTATGGTGCGCGAATCAACCTATGTCAACCACCAGATTTGCCAGGATTCGCCACCCCGAAGGGAAGAAGCTTCTTATGCAAGTCTTGGAATTGTCATGGACTTGTTGACACGGCTTGTGTGGGGTGTCAAACATCTCTTTCTTGCTCATCAGACGCTCTGGCTACCTAGGTACTTGGTGGTTTAGTTTCTACCTATCCCATTTCGGCGACTCCTTTCGTCTTTTTGTTTTCTCATGTTGATAGTTGAAATTTTTAGTTGGATCGTGATGGATGTCGACGGCGTGTCGAAAATCCAGGCAGGTTCACTTTCACACACAGAGATAACAGCCGCAGTAATACAACCACTCAACCTAAATCCTAGGATCCTTTCTTCGGGGAGTCTCATCCACCTAAATAGTGCCGTGAGACTGATGATATCTGGAAGCTATAGTTTGTAATCGCTCCAGTACCTGTAATGGTTTCTCTGTTCGACGACCTGTTAGTACATATAGTATTTACTAGGTCAACCGCGTCCTGGAAGATATCCAACCCTTGGTCTGAGCACATTACTAGAAGGTGTAATTGCCCCTGTGAGTCAGGCTGGCTTTTATTTATAGTTCCTTGGATTCCCCTTGCTCTGAATGGTTGATCACATTCCACAATCACATGGGTTATTTTCCTACCTGACAGAAATAGTGCTTATTGTATGGAAACCAGAAAGGATAGTAGTCTCTGATCGATTGAAACTATGGAAAAGCACAGGCAACTTATACTAGCAGGATGACGCGATCTCACGTACAAATCAGGTGCGACCTCCGGTATCGATGACATCCGATATTCGGAGAGGTAATTCGACTTGTATACCGCAGGTGGATCCACCCTTTATGCCAACATCTGCTGCTAAAGACTAGGAGGCAGGCTTTCTGTCATCATGCTCCGAGATGGTTCCATCTCTGTACTTCCTCACTGATTTGAGCCCAGTGACTGTGACTGTAACTCTTGTGCTTCGTCACCGCCTTGAGCCCTAGTGATTGTAAATTTGTGCTTCCTCTAGTAACGTGATGGTGCAGGCACCTCTTCGTCGTGCTAGTGATCAGTACCCAAGAATTCAAAGTGAATCCTCGAGCATGCCAAGACTTGTATTAACAAGTTATGTTCTTTTATGTTCCCAAGACCCTTTGCTTTATCCATAGCTGGACGATACATAGTTATACAAAAATTCAGCATTAACTTTAGTGCTAAATTTGCTGTCTGCACCATACTGTAAATTTTTCTCCAGATAGAATGGCGAAGCTTATCGCTGCTCCTGGGATTAGGGATGGTTGCAATGTGGTTGTGCAGCAGCCTCATCGTTTTGCTAGTTTCAAGTTTCTTCATGCTTTGGTCGTAGGTGCCTGTGTCACTCCGACAGACCCGGTTCTTTCTAAATCTATCGTCAAGGGCAAGTTTACTGACAAGCTTGTTCCCCGTCCGCTGCATCGGATCATCGTGGCTGAGTCCGGCGCGAGTGATGGTCTTTGCTATACTTTCCTCTTCTTTGGCATTTACCTGCTCAATTTTACTGGAATAGATGGTCAGGGCTATAGCGGTGGCGCGGGGAAGGCCATGGGGTTGTGGTTCTACGAGACCTGGGTGTACCCCATTGTCTTGAGTGTTATCTACGGAGCTGTGGCTGGGTTCTTCCATAAGGTGCACCAATATGGCTACGTGCAGCGACCAATCTCAGGATATCTGATTGAAGTTTTTCTTAGAATGGCAGCAGACCCTAGGAGCTCACAGGGTAATTCCAGGAGCTGCTTTACTACCAAGAGATCGGAGACGGTTTCCGTGGCCGCCGATCTCAAGGAGAAAAAGGCATCTGGCGAGGCTCACTATCAGCTTGGCCGTTCTTTATTAAGGCAACATTTGTGTGAAGAGCACATAGCACATATAAACTTTACGGCACCCGGAGATATTGACCTGCTCCATCTTTCTACCTCCCACTCTTTACCTTGCTCAACTATTCCCTCAAACGAGACCTACCTCACCTTCTTGTATTCGGTAAACCCGTTCTTGCAGACATAAAATGCCGCTTAAAACTGCTGTGGCCGTGATTCAGATGCGTTTCGTCATCCTCTTCCTTATCATTACCTGGCTGGCGTTTGCCAGTCTCAGCTCCGCCACTGCACGCTTACGGTCGTCCTGTGAGTTTACACAAAATATGACCTCGTCACCCCGGGCAGCTCTATTTTGTGCATCACATTCCAAAACGTCATGGTCAACTTCGTCGAGGGGATGATAATTGTGGCCCTGGTCTCAGCCCTGTTTCTTTCTTTGGGTTTGTCCTTGTGACCTTACCCGAAGCGGCTAAAAGATAACTGCAACGTTAGGTTCTACTACGGTTGCAGTTATATCGTCGTGAGCTTGATCCTGCTCTCCTTAGGGGGTTATGTTGCCAGCCGCGTCCACGGATTTCAAGCATCTTTCGATTTTTCTTTTACGGCAAGGGCCACTTTCCATATTACAAGATCATCTATTATGGAGCCGTTGGCCAGGCCGCTTCAGATCTCTAGTGGTCATTATGTTTCTCGTGCGTTTTGCCGTACGTGGCTTACACGGTCACTAGCAGAGTACGCGCATCGAGCTACAAAACAGTCAAAGTGGCAGTTCCAACTGCCTCCTACAGTACGGCTGTGAAATACGAGGCAGCGAGGATTACGAATAGAAACAATCCCAGATTTTCATGATGATTTTCGAAGAATGAGGGAGGGAGGTGGAATGGACTTTACTACAGTACAGAGTTGCTAAGACAATTCACCAATTGAATTTCAGGATCGGGGTAAGAGCATGTTTATCTCCTGATTTGACTAGCCGGCTGATCGTGGCCAATATTGGAGCAGTATTCAGAGTGGCTTGATGTAAAAGACAGGTGATGGTTGACGGCCTGCTCTGCGTAAATATCCATTGTTGGTCGTGAAGACTTCAGAAGCCAATCTTAGAAACATGCGAGCTGCCCAGGGATCACATAGCCTCAGGAATTCGTACGTAAGTTGTAGACTCTCCATTCCCACCATCAGAAACCCAGTGACGTTCCTGTTGACAGCTCTATCAGCCCTGGGAATACACGTCTTGGCCCTAAGAGCTCTTTTGCTCCCGGAGACTTCAGTGCGGTTACCGGGAGCATACAAGCAGCTTCTGGGAGCCACGTAGCCCCCAGGAAGCCCAACGGAGCTTCTGGGGTCTGGTAGCTCCACCTCGGGGAACCAAAGGTATGTTCCTGTTGACAGTTTCATCAACTCCTGGAACCTCAAGTGCGGTTCCTGGGGCTATAGCTTGCCTTTCCAGGAGTCGTTGAATGACTCATATTTGTGCGCAGGTCTGGTAAAGGTATCTTGTGAGGGCTTTCCGCCACCTCAGAAC
Source organism: Penicillium samsonianum (assembly GCF_028829775.1). Lineage (NCBI taxonomy): Eukaryota > Fungi > Ascomycota > Eurotiomycetes > Eurotiales > Aspergillaceae > Penicillium > Penicillium samsonianum. The sequence goes on along the minus strand of NW_026643268.1, from coordinate 257,484 downwards.
GCAGAATAATGAGTCCAGGATCCAAAATTAGGGCCCCAGGAGCACGGTTGCTCCCAGATCTAGCCATTGAATTCCTAGAGCCAGTTCGTAACCAGTCAGGATCGTAGAGTGGATTCCCAGGGGTAGACCTCAATTCCTAGAAACAGGAACTGGCCCTCAACAAGTCGGTTGGGTAAAATGATCAAGTCTCACAACGTTGAGGGTCAGATATGAACGCTCATTGAGATATATATTTCACTCGGACACCTCGTCCCCTTTCGTTGAAAGTCTCAGAAATCTGACAAGTGGAACATTGTAGAACTTATAGTAAAAAAAAGAAGTTCAGAAGAGAAAACTAAAAAATAAAAGTTCAATGTATCTATGTTCATGATCACAAGTTCGAAAATTGAGTGTTGACAACTAACCGGCCCTTACAATTTTTTACCAAAATTACAGACCCTCGCAAGCGAAATTTTACGACCAATTGTCCATTTGTGGAAGAGCTGAATCCACTGATATGCTAGAGTATCATTGATATACCCAGTATCAGTTATAGATATATGCTCGTCACCTTCAATAGCGTCAAACCAGCGTAGTAATGCCTGCTTAGCACGTAGAATTATAAGTGGTGGGCAGGTAAAACCATCGGCCGAAAGAGCCTCTAAAACCGTGACAGATTCACGATTAGTGACAGATCCATTAAATAACTTCTTTTTTGGATGCCTAGTAATGATAAATTGATCGCCTCCGACGCCAATTTGAAAGCCAGTTTCGTCAAAAATTGTAGATATCTTGTTGGCATATACCATGCTCAGTCACCACACGTTGATAGTCTTGAAACCACCTTTCCACCACAGATTTATCAAGTGCAGAAGCTCGCTCAACGTCAAGAGCTCGCCGACGTCGTACGTAGTACTCGGGATTACGCTTAAGAAAACGTTGTAGCCAGTGGTCGCCAATTTTTGGTGGTGGTATAGATTCGTCATGGTGGGCTTCTTCAAGAGTTGAATTGGCGGCAATGGCGATTTGGCGACGATTTATCGACGCTCCGACCGCGTCAAAGTAATCAATATATTCACATAAAGCCTTCTCTTGTACAGGATTGAGCTTCCTGCCATTAGGTTGTCGTTGAAAAAGCGATTTTCCCCCTTTCCATCGGTGGCGTAGTCGGTTTACAGGAACCGCGAATTCTCGCGCAGTTCTCGCGATATGAGGTTTAGATTGCTCAGCGAGAGTTTCGAGAGCTTGATTCTCTATATCTTTATTGTTTTTAGGCATGGTTGGTGGTGTGGTTTAGGATCAAAGTGAAAAGGTGGGATTTAGGAAAAAAGTACGGTTTGGATGGCATGTACGGTATGGGTGGCGGACCCTCGCTTGCGAGGGTCTGTAATTTTGGTAAAATATGTAAGGTAAAATATGTAAGGGCCGGTTATGGCCAAGCTTCAACGGTTGAACGACCGTGACCTCGCTTTCCGCAGTCGGGACGAACAGATCCACAGCTCAACACAACCAACACAGCACTAAAGCGAGGCTAGGAAAAAAGTTCATGATTTCTGGGGATGAAATTGAAGGCGCTTTTCGGTGATTTGACGTTGAGTCGCTCACGGATGAGGTGATCAGAACACGAAATATGAGCCTGCCATTGCGGGCGGAATATCTCCCACAAAGCCTCAATTTAAGAGGGCCGTGAAGGATTCGGCAGTGAGCCAACGTTTCTTGACCGACTGAGCATCCTGTTCTTCAACACGGCTCTGCTCATCTCCCTCGCTGAGCATCTAAAGGCATCAAAATGTCGCTGCTAATAGTCGCTGGAAAATATGCCACGGGTTTCAACAGGCCTCAATTAGGATAGGTGTCCTTCAACGCTTGCTACCAAGCGCTGCACTTACGCGAAGGGACGAGCCGAGAAGCCTATAAATACGTCCTCTACCCCCAGCAATTTGCTCTACAATTTATTCACTTGACTACGCAAAGTTGAGCAGGCTTGTGTCTGAGGCACTTTATAAGTTCTTCCCCTTTGAACCAGAACCGAAATTTCCACTGTACTGACATTTATGGAATACATCATGGACCAGCAAGCCAGACAGTGCCTGTGATAGATGTTGTTCTCAGCAGATCCACTGTGCCAACCAGCCAGCCAACCAAGGAGACAAGACTTAGGCTGGCTGGTCCAAGTGTCTATGCGAAGAGGTCTCCGCCACAGCAGTAGACTCAGCTGATCTACTGTAGTACAGTAACTGTACAGCCCCTGTGCGCATTTCCAAGAGAAAGCTCGAATATCCACGTCGCAGGTATGTGAATCTTAGCCTGACCTGTCTCACTGATCCTGAAGACGATGCGATTTCAATAGAACCGAGGACATTCGACCACAATGCACGAGCGCAAGAGTTACAGCTCTTTGCCGTCTCTTCGTCCCTAGTCTTGACTCTCTTCGTTTCTAGTCTTGGCCACCAGAACATGTGAGTTATGGATTATCTCGCCGGTCTACAAGCTAATGAATGACAGTGAACCATTGACATCGCACCAGAGTGCCCCCGAGGCTACAGCACCCCCGTTAGTGCTCTGCACAAGCCATGACCTACACACCATTCCTGGTGCCGTCGCTTCAGACCACGCAGCATACCCTAGGTGAAGAATATAAATCAAAGGAGCGGGCCAATAACAGGTGCGGATATCCGATTGCGAGGCTCGCTGCATAGAAGCCTGAGATGTCCATTCTTCCTGATAATGTGAGTGATTTATCGCGCCCTCTGCTGCGCCATATCATTTATTTGTGCAAATTGTTGTGATCTGAGGCTGGTGCAGATCAGGAACCAAGCCGAACCATCGGAATTAATCCCGAGGTGTCTATACGAAGAATCAAGTTGATTGGAAATCAACTTGATCTTCTCGTTGTATATATAGCCTCATGTTTCCCTCTGAATAAATACAACAATTCATACCTATGAACTACAACAGGTTATGAGCCCGGAAGCAATCTCTCGGGTGCCGTCTCTACTCATCTGAGAATCAACTTGACCCTCTTGGTTATATATCTACCCCACTTTCCGAAGCAACAACATGTCTACTCTGGTTCACGACTCGCCCGATTGAGTCGTCACGGCCATTGAGCCTCTGACAGGAAGTGACAACTTCGCAACCTGGAAACGTCTCATGACCTCGTACCTGAAAGCTAGACAGGTCTGGGATGTTGTGTCGGGCGACCTTCAGCGTCCCGACTGCCTGTTCAAGTATGCCAAACCAATTACGGCAGACATCCACCCCTTGGTGGAGCCCCACCTCAACGGGGCGGTGAGGCAGCGAGCCATTGAAGCGCGCCTTGAAGTGGAGGTCCAGGCATTCGAGCGCCACCGTGAATGGTCGCGCCGCGAAGCCGAGGCCTACCACACCATCTTCCGGTACCTGTCCCCCCATATCAGCATTCATGTCGCGGGACTCGAGACATCCCGGGACCTCTGGAATGAACTCGAAGAACGGTACCGGCGGATGGAACTCGCCACATTTTGCGAGCTGTTCGCCCAGCTTCGCGAAACCACTGGCGAGCGCTGCGGCAGCGCGCGCGAATTTGTTGATCGAGTACGATTGCTCGTACATCGATTGAATGCTATCGTGCCGGGATCCATTGGCGATCGAACGCACATTGCGATCTTATTGACGCAGATCGGACCGGAATACATTTTAGTTGTGGATGCGATCCAGAATGACAAGGATCCGGTGAATCCGACCACGATCGGAAATCGCCTGTCTAATGCTGAGCAGACGGTTCGGAGAAAAGAAGCTCCAACACCCTTGCAGGCAGCATCTGGCCCGTCCGTCAATACGGTGCAGCAGTCTGCCAAGAAATGCAACTATTGCAAGAAGCGCGGCCATGTGGTCGCGCAGTGCTGGAAGAAACAGCGAGAAAGACAGTCGTCTAGGGACCATGCCCTGAAGACTGAACGGAGTGTTTCCGGCTCACCAAGAAATGATTTACAAAATATACCATCAAGCCAGAGAGAAGATCGGCGGGGCCCGCCGGCTTCCAAGAGACCGAGGATCAATATCGTGAGGGCGAGGGTGACGACCCTTTATACCCACGCACCGCAACCCCGGTGGATCCTGGACTCGGCCGCCACCAGCCACATCTGCTGGGATCGGAACTGCTTCAGCAGTTTGCGGCCCCACTGCGAGATGCTGGACACGGCGGGCGATCCAGTGGAAGCCGAAGGGATTGGTACGGTGAAGCTCACGCTCCGGGGGAAGTTCAACCAACCCCTGGTGTTAAAGAATGTATACTTCGCGCCACGCGTCGGGATGAACCTGATCAGCGTGCCGAAGCTGTTACGAGACCGCTACTCGGTGGTGGCGCACCCACAGAATGTCTTTGTGCAACGCCGAGGACGGACCGTGGGGAGCGCCTACCATGCGGAGGAGGATCTGCTGATTCTGCGGTGCCATGTGAGCAGAAGATCTCGAGAGCGAGTCCAACTGGCGAGAGCGCCGGCGACCCATGGCCATGCAGATTCCCTGGAACCGCAGGCGGTGGCCATGGACGTCGACGACCCTCAGGAGTCAAGTGACGCAGAATGCGCAACGTCAACCTCTGAACTCGGTGGTGAAGCTGCGATACTCGATGAAGATGCGTGCAAAGGAGTGGACCAGGCCTCCGAAGCGTTGTGGCACGCTCGGATGGGACATCTGAACCGGGGCGACTTAAGGGCGGTCCTCTGGCAGACCGGCACTCCGTACCGACCGCTGACGCAGGCGCAGCTGCTGGCAACGCCGCAGTGCCCAGCGTGTATGTCGGGTAAGCAGCATCAGAAGAGGAACTCCCGCGCAAGACGGCCACGTCTGCATTCAACGAGAATTTTCGAATTGATCCACTCGGACATCATGGAGATGCCGATTGCCAAAGATAACTCCAGGTACGTGATCACCTTTACTGACGATTATTCTCGTGGCTCGTGGGCATATGCCATGAGATGGAAGCATGAAGCACTCCAGAAGTTCCGACATTTTGAGGCCTGGGTGCACCGACAGTTCGGCGCCCAGATCAAGAGGTTCCTCACCGACAACGGGAGAGAATACCTGCCGATCGGAACACACCTCGAAATCCAGGAAGTTGAGTTTGACACCTCGCCGCCATACTGCAAGGGACAGAATGGACTGGCGGAACGCACGAATCGTACTATCCGGGAGGGGATTAACATGCTCCTGTCTGATGCGAACCTTCCTCCTTCCTGGTGGACCGACCTTGTGGACACGGTGGTCTATCTGAAGCTGCGCGCTCCAGCATCGATTTTACAGAAGAAGACACCGTTTGAAATACTATACGGAAAGCCGCCCTCGCTGTCGCATCTGCGACGCATTGGCTCCCGTGCCTGGGTATTGATCCCGAAAGAGCATCGAGCGAAACTCGGACCCCGGTCATCCGAATGCCGATTGCTGGGGTACTCTGAACCGAACCAGTACAAGCTGTATGAAAACCATTCAGGGAAGACAGTCTTTTCCCGTGATGTCGAGTTCGATGAGAGGACCCCAGTGGCGCCACTCATCGAGGTGGAAACAGGCAACGACCTCCCGGACAATGCTCCTCCATCAACTGTCTTTCCACCACTACCCTCATCAGCTAGCGGGCTGCCAACACCACCTCTATCGCCGAATTCCTCAAACGAGGAAGAGAAAACGCCATCTGGGCGTGTGGAAGAAACACCGTCCGTGGTCAACCCAAGCCAACAGGAAGCCGGCCTAACACCGGACCTGGGGTATTCGATCTATGGTCGTAGAAGGCGACCCTCACGCCGACTGTTGGAATCTCTCGACAAGGTGTATGCAGCAGGTACGCTGAATCCCACAGCGAAGAGTGTTGACCCATCCACGTTTCAAGAAGCCGTATCCGGCCCGAATCAACTACAATGGTGGGCCGCCATCCAGAAAGAATACGTGTCTCTTCTCGAGCACGGAACATGGGAAAAGGTTCTGCGAGAAAACGTACCAGCCGGAGATCATGTGATTGGCTGCAAATGGGTCTTCAAGACCAAAGCCAACGGAACGCGCAAAGCGCGGCTGGTCATCAAAGGCTACCGGCAGAAACATGGTATCGACTATCACGAAACGTTTGCTGCCGTATCTCGAATGGACTCGATGCGCTGCGTTGTCGCCAGCGCAGTGTTGCGCGGATGGAAACTCCACCAATTCGATGCTGTCACTGCATTCCTCCATGGCGACGTCGACTCATCTATTTACATGGAGTTGCCCGAGGGCTTTGAGGAGCCAGGGTACGTGTGCCGGCTGCGCCGCTCGCTATACGGGCTGAAGCAGGCCCCGCGGATTTGGTACCAATGCGTCCACCGCGTCCTGGCCGCTCATGGCTTCACCATGGCACAATCGGACAACTGCGTGTTCTACGAATCCGATTGCGTGATCTGTGTCTATGTCGATGACTTTCTCATTGCGGCAGCAAACTCGCAGGAAATCAAACAAGTGCAACGAGCATTGGAAACAGAATTCCGACTGAATGATCTTGGAACCCCACGTTCATTCCTCGGAATCCAATTCGACTACCATGCCGACGGAGGCGTTTCCATTCACCAACACCAGTACATCCAAAAGGTTCTCTCTGACTTTGGCATGGAAACCTGTCAGGCGAAGACTACCCCGATGAATCCCAAGCAAGTCTCGAATCATCGTCTAGATGAAGCACCTCCAGATGAGGAAGCAAAAGCACGATTCGCAACAGCCATCGGTTCGTTGATGTATCTGATGGTTTGAACGCGACCAGATATTGCGTTTCCGCTGGGCATATTGAGTCGCTTCACGTCTCAGCCGCAATCGCACCACCAGGTCGCCCTGCAGCGACTGCTTCGCTATGTCAAAGCCACACAATACCATGGCATCACATACCGCAGTGGTCAATTAATTGGATATACGGATGCCGACTTCGGTGGCTCCGTCGTCACTGATGGAGCCTACTCGACGTCCGGCTATGTATTCCAACTTGCGGGTGCGCCGGTTTGCTGGTCATCCAAGAGACAAGGGGAAGTAGCCACATCTACGACCCATGCCGAGTACATTGGACAATACAATGTCATTTTGCATCTACAGTGGCTCCGCATCTTCCTGGCCGAAACACAACTGTATCGGTCCCCGGTCACCAACATCATGGCCGACAACCAGTCCGCCATTGCGCTATCTCGTAATCCCGAATTCCATAAACGGACGAAGCACTTTAACGTGAAATTTCACTATCAGCGAGCCGTGCTGAATACAGGTGAGATTGGGCTTCAATATGTTCCGACTGAGGAACAGGCCGCAGATGGTCTCACCAAGCCATTGGGGCCTACAGCCTTTGCCAAGGGTTGTAGTCTCTTAGGAGTCGACGCCTCGGAGATTTCAAGGCAACATGCGTGACAGCGCAGGCGCTCTTCCCACTTTATTTTCCCACGAAGGTTTTTAAGTGGTTTTACCGAGGCCTGACTGGTCTGCGCAATTCCAGTATCGCCCTGCCAGCAAAGCGATCCTGAGGGGGAATGTTGTGATATGAAGCTGGTGCAGATCAGGAACCAAGCCGCGCCGCCGGAATTAACTCCGAGGTGTCTATACGGACAACCAAGTTGATTGGAAATCAACTTGGCCCATTGTTGTAATATAGGCTCATGTATCCCTCTGAGATAACAAGCAATTAATACCTCTGAACTACAACAAGGTTACTTGCCACAAGATTTTTCACCGAGACAATGGGCTGTTCCTCCAATGGTATGAAGCTGTCAGTGGTATGCGTGTTTTGGGGACACACGACTGGCAAAAATAATCAGATCCGGCGTGATGCTGAGTCGGTGAAGGATCATTGGCTGGCAATCAACCCCTCCACGGCCTTCTAAATTGAGGCCTTGTGGTGCACTAGCTATTCAATCACCCATGACATTAAATCAACTATCACTTGAATCACCAAACCTTGCCTACGATTCAAACTTGGCTCATCTTCTGGATCTTGGACTACCCGACAGTCTCTTACCAGGCCGGTCAATTGGGAAGGCGAAGTGGGATGGTCCACTTTGATCAATAAAATAAATTCGGTGAGTCATCATGCTCGAGAGACTTTTATAGACTGAGCCATACTTTGCCGAGGTTGCTGTCATTTTCCACCAATGTCCCACCAGGCCTGATTTCGACCTCGCGTTTGACGAGTCATATTACAACAGTTTCGACCTTAATTTTCCAAGGCGCTTGGATCAATCATAAGTTATATCCCAAATATGTTTATCTTCTGCAGCAGTTGACAGAAAGCCCCGACAGTTTTCTGGGTAAATCTTGAAGAGTTTAGATGGCGTTGAAAATTATATATGCGATAGGATTTTGAAAAGCTCTTGGTTCTATTTAGAGGCCTTCTTCAGAAAGGGAAAGTTCATAATGGGAAGCACCAGCCCCACATAGGCAATAATGCGGTACACGACTCCAATTGTGATAAGGACACTGTGTAGAATGAGCATCAACCTCTTGACCAAAAATGGGGTTAGAGAATTGGTGAAGGCACGCACCCGAGATCGAAAGAAGTCCTCCTAGTCACATATCCGGTGTAGCTTGCAGCCGCATCCACGTCATACAGTTGCGCGAATGGTATCGTGTGTTCACTGAAAAAAGCCTCAGAGTACCAGGTCTGTCCTTTTTACGTTAGTCACGTACCACAGACAAGTTGTTAGAAAGGAGTTGTAAGTGAAAAGCCTTACCCCGGGGCAAATATACCACATCCATACCATATGCCACGACTTGACAAGACCCAACCGTGGACCAAAGCCATTTAGGATACTTGAGATAAGGCTTGCAAGCATCGCCAGTAGTAAAGCATCCTGCCGCCGTACGAAGGACGCCACAAGCGAAGCTAGTCCGTAAATACCTAAATATGTACACGTCAGTTTTCCAGATATCTCGAAAGGGGTCTGATTACTAACAGAAGAAATAAACCGCGTTTAGCAAGAACAGGGTGTGAAACGGGATCACGGGAGTTGCGAGAATCATGTAAAATGTCGTGAAATGCAAGGATGATACGAGGATGCGAGGCCAGGTGGCAATGTCCTTCCCAATAAAATAAGCGCTGGCTGAATGACCTGAATGAACCTCTTGGTAGAAAATAAGCTCTGATACGAAAGATTCGGTCAGTAGTGTGGGTGACAATCAATTATGTAAAAGCTTTACTTACTCTCCTCTGCAATTGTCTTTATCCCAGCGGGTGCAGCTGCGAGACCTAACAAATAATCAGAAACGCCAGTTATTGATTTCAGACTTTGGTTTGGACACGGCTTTGTGGAGTGATAAGGGGGTGACGCACTGATTGACAAGCTGCAAAGAAGGCCCACCGCAGGGACGAAGACATAGTCGACTGCACTTGATAAGGGCTCAAAAGGTGGTCGAAAATATCCCTGGAATAGGTGTCCCTTGCGTTCGTATATTGCTAGGCCCAGAAGAAGACCAGCGGTTGCTCCGGTGACCATTTCTAAGAGAATACTGAACACCTGCCGACGTTGTTGCTTTGCACCACAAAGCGTATATAGAAGTACCTGACGATACCAAGGCGCCTTGTATTTACCGAAGTTCTTTTTCAACTCTGATGCACGTCGAAAATTGCCGACCATAGAGTTTTTCGAAGAAGTCGGCCAGTCATCGACCTGACTATCAGTGTGTCGAGAAGAGGGCCAGGGGAATTCTGAGCATAATTGCGGATCGGTGATCACATCCATCATATTGTCAGCAGGATTGTATCCGTTGGGATTAGGAGCCTGAAGTTCTCCAAAAAGCGCGTCTAATGGGGCCACCTCTCCCATGTATATCAATTCTCCAAGGTGCAAGAGCAGGATGTCGTCCAGAAGGCGAAATATATCTGCACGTGGCTGATGAACCGAGCAGGCGATGGTGATACCAAAGGTAGAGAGTGTTTTAAGGAGGGTCATTATCGACAAGGCAGCTGTCGCATCGAGTCCAGAAGTTGGTTCGTCCAAAATAAGCGCCATCGGCATTGCAATAATCTCTTTGGCAATGCAAACCCGCTTGCGCTCGCCGCCGGATATACCTCTTTTCTCGACACTTCCCGTAAGCCTATCTTTCACATGAAATAAGCCGATATGTGCGATCACTCCGTCAACATGCAATCTAATATCGTCGTCGTTCAACATCCCTCCAAGCTTTATACGAGCGGAGTGGAGAATATTTTCTCGAACGGTGAGATCCGCCAAGACACAATCATCCTGTGGGACGAAGCCAATCAAATGCTCAAACCTGGAAAGAATCTTAGGATTGAATTCCCTAGCAGTGAAATGGACCTTACTTCAGTGAATTTTCTTGCATCCCATTGATGGCTGTTAACCCGCCCGTTTGCTTGGTTTTTCCTACGAGGATATCGATAAAAGTGGCTAAAGAGAGGGTCAGGTCAGCATTCATACTTCCTTCCATGGGCTAGCTTTACTGCTTACACTTTCCCGCGCCAGATGGCCCCATGATCCCAAACACGCGGCCTTTCCTAATCCTACCTGAAATTCCTTGTAGGATTGGACGAGACACATCACCAAGAGCGTATTGCAATTCATGAAAATCGAATTCTAGGCCTAGCTCGTCCATCCTTCTGTTTTGAACCAGCGGATTAAAAAGAGAGCGTATGTGTGAGCTCTGATGCTCTTTCTCGGCTGTACCATCTTCCCGTACCGGCGGCTCGTTCGCCTTAGACTCGTTACCTGTCACTTCTTCAACGTCGGGGGTTTTTTTGATCTTTCTTTTTGCCAGTTGTGCTCCAATCTGTTTCGATGATCGGTTGAATTTCCAATTCGTTGGAATGAGAGATAATATAACACAAAGCAGGTATATAGCCACCAAAGACACAAATCCAATCAATGAAATTTCTCGCACACTCCCATCGGGGCAAATCGATAAGCTTGTGCATTTTGTTGGATTATGAGTGCCTTGGGGGCAATAGTGGCCACGTGGACACTGAATCTGTTCCCGACCACCAGACGGGCAATAGTAGCCCGGGGAGCAAACGATTGGCTCGTAGATGCCTTGCGGCTCGGGACAGATATTGTGAAAGGGTTGCAGCCGGATGGCCTGACACCTCTGCGTGGGTGGGCAAAAGGCTGGTGGGTTCTCCGCTGTTGTGTTCAGACCTGTCGACCAATGACCAAATTTAGCGATTGGACATATGCGTTACTGATGTCATTTCCATTGAAAAGTGGTCTCGGATAATAAAAAAGAAGGGAGTCAAGAAGTATGTTTACTTACAAAGAAATCCATGACTACACGAGTCAGTATTGGTCAAGGGGATCTGCTGTTGCCCTGAAAGACAAGTTACGTTACCCATCGCGCAAAATCAATAGATTCGGTTGAAGAGGGCTGTCCGGGAGTTTGAAGTGGGAGGCAATTAGTATATCAGATATAATGAAAAACACTGAGGCGAGAGATGAGAAAGAAAGATTGTATCCATGAGGAATTGCTATAGAACAGCTGTATTTATTAGATTTGGCTACCTAGACAGACTCCATTAAGAATATTTGAAAGCTTACGCAAGCGGTATTCTTCCGTGACTTCACATTCTAAGGTTACATTTCGTCATTTTGACTTGCTATCCAAGCACTTATACAACCTTTCAAGAACTTGATCATCTTCTGAGAAATCCCGTTACAAACCTGCTTATGGCATGGCAACGTTGGGATACAACCACCGAAGGCCATTGCCCCTTTATTACAGGGAAATAGAAGATGTCGCTAAACAAACTTAAGCCAAAACAGAATTAAGCCAATTAATTCCATGACAATTCAAAAGCTAGTAAGAAACACATTATATGGCTGAACCCAGCCATGAGGAATGGAATTCTGGTCCACACGGACCCGAACTCCGGATTAGAAAACACAAATTATTCAAAACCCCTTGCCAGGTATGACTCGTTCTCTGGTTGTGTTACATTCTTTCTCAGCTACACTTGTGTTGCCTAGCATGAAAATATTTCACAGCTCAGCTGCCAACACTTTAATCCATTTAAATTCACTTGAATTATTCCTCGATGCGTCTGCTGAGACTGGTCGTGTAAAAGTCCCCACCATAGCAGCCGATTAAGCTGATCCACTGTCCTGCCCCTAGACGGATCTTCGATGCAAAACGTGACTCGACATCCGACGATGGACTCGGAGTGGGCGAATCAAGGTGTTTAAAGGTCCTTCCTTTCGGCTGTATTCAACAGCATCCCGGGCATTGAATAATCGGAATGAGCCGTACTTACCACACACAGCATGACGTACCAAAACCTGTCCTTCGCTCTTCCAGTCACTCTTCCACACAGGCCAGGTGGGAACGCGCCTTGCACTGACAACGCAAGACCACACACTCATTTGCAAGATCTTCATCCTCGGCCAGACAAAACACACAGTGGATGTCGACGACCTCTTCACTCAGGCTACGATTCCAGAGCGTCAAGTCTTGGACACCCGCCCGGATATTAGACCGATGTCAGGATAGCTGGTCGAGCCGGTGAAACGTGCCATGGAACACTGCTGGTCCTTGTACTTACATCACGTCATGGCTGCTGACGTGGAATTTCTCCCTTGAAACAATCGAAACGTCGAAGAATGCACTGTGATGCAGTATGTACCGCTATACCGCTGATCAGTGGGCTGAAAGAGGGATGTCTCATTCTGAATCACTGTTTGCATTCGGTGGGCCGTGCATCTGGACCATGAATTTGCGGAATGGCTAGCTGGCAAATTGCAAGTTGCCTAGGGGCTTTTCGAAGGGCGTGTTGGGTCATGATTGCTTCATGACTGAAGGCTCTGGATACGACATGTGGGATACGTTCTCGCTTAATGTCGTTTTCTCAGGCTCTATTGATACACTGCTAGGAATCATTTAGTGGTTTCCAGGACCTTGAGGCCCAGTTGTAAGGGCAGAGTGACGTATAAAACCCAGTGAACCCAGATGCACCATGTGAGCCCCGCACATCGTATCCCCACTCATTGTGTATGTCCTCGCGCGTGTCCCTGACGAATGTGACTAGAGCTCCCAGGAAACAATCACCGCTTTCCAGGAACAAGATGAGAAGTGTTGGGAACTAGCTAAGTCAAACCTCTTCTGCGCGAGCATGTAATGGCGAAAGAGCAAGATGAAAATCCCACTATGTGCTTTCTGAAACGTATATATATTGTGCTCTCCCTACATGATCACATATACCAGCTCAACAATCTATATCTTCTCCAGCAGATTACATGCAAACCTCGCGATTGACCCGAGACGCTTTTACATTTACTTTTTCATCATGTCCTGGAATCCTGCTCCTCTCCAATGGGTATTGGGCCAAGTATTGGGCGATCCCTTGCACCGTGAGCGGTGCATATGGGTAGGAGATGACGGGAATCACTGTCAAAACACCGTGCCGCTTGACTCCCGGATAAATGGAGTATTGTGCTTTCAGCTGTCCCTGAACCCCCCTTTCGCGTATCCATCAGCACAGAGATTTTCATTGGCTTCAAAGCAGTTATTTTGCTTTGCGAATCAGCTTGACAACATCGAGCCTTTGATTCGTTTGTCTGCTTGGTAGGGGTATCGCAGAGTAAGGGTCCGGGTTGGACCAGCAAGAGCGCTCCCTGGAAAATCACAAAACCCACTTAATTCTTGTCAGCTCGAGGTAATATCTTTGGTTCCAATTTTCAAATGGATTCGGTTTGGTCGGGGTCGAAAGCTGAGTGATTCGTAGAGTAGAATCTGAGGCATACGATTTATCTTCGAGCCACTCCCTAGTCATGTTTGACGAGAAGCAAAGGTTTTCCCGAGTCAGCCCAAGACTGGCAGATTCAAGTCATGAGGAAAAATTGTTTCTACGATCTTGTTCTTACACAATTGACATTGATTTCAAAAACTATCTGCTAGAATTGGCAGACTGGCCATCGAGTTGGAGCAGATAGGGAGAGGATGGGTCGGGCTCAAAGAGAGTATACTTTCTGCGAGGAAGGTGCAGGACAGAAGGTATAGCTTCTAGAACGTTCCATAGGCCAGATAGAGAAAGCAGCAGCTTCCCACTCGACGGAGGACCAATCAATCTCTTGCGAGGGCAACTGAACCGCGGATCAGATCTCTGTTGCCAAAACTCTGTGTGATATTCCAATTACTCTCCTGCCCCAGCTATACCTCCTAAGTAACAAAGACCGCTGTTCCATCGGGCCCTAACGGCCGTCAGGTTTGGGTTTGTGGATCGTGTCTGGAACCTTGCAGATCCTTCCGATTTCTTCTGCGGGACACAAATAGAACCTCCGTGATCTACTGTCCCGTGGGTCGTCCCTGGGATCTGCATCGCGGAACCGTACCTGCGTCTGTCTAAATTCAGGCGCGGTGTTTGATTGGTCCGTTGGGTGCTATTTGTGTCCAGGGCCTCGTCAATGTGACAGTAGCGCTGCAATCTCGCGAGGAATCTCGCGAGGTGGGTGGCGATCACGAGGACCTAGCTTGTGAGCCATGGTAGCGGAAATAACTCATTTTATTGTCCTGGAAACTGGACTCGGGTTTATTCTAGGTTTCCAACAAGGTCTAGAATTTGATTATCTATCAAAGGAAAACAACCGATACCCTGGATTTGGGAGTATGTGCATAGTGTCTGTACCGACAGTTAGCAGAAGTATTAGGGGAGGCAACATCAGTTGGTTGCGAGCAACAAAGAAAAGTACCGTTCGAGTAGCGTGAAACTGGAAATAAGCAGAGGATTGTAGTGGGATCAGTGGGAGGCACGTCCTATGGCCAACAGCCGGTACAATCGAATGTCACTGTCTGCCACAGTCTCCAACCCATTATTGCGGCATCTGTTGAAGCACTTCAACCTTCATGAAAGAAACGGTGAACGTGGCTAGAACGGGCAGATGGAGAGTGCCACCGCGTTGAGCGATTTAATTGCAATTTCAATGATATGTAGAAATCAGATTTTTGCGGCGTTACTTTCTGCTCAACAGGTGATGATAATGGTTCACCACGCTCAACGTACGATTTTGAGAGGAATGAGTCCAGGCTAGACTTGACTCTGTAGGCCACAAAGTCTCCAGACATCAGTTCAACGTCGTTGCGATCGCTTCAACGCCTACCAACGAAGTAATTTTTCTCGCTACCATCTGCGCAATTGGTTCCTTGGTAGAGACGTAGCCAAAAAATTATAAAAGGGTCCAGGTTCCCAGCCGAAAAAAATCAGGACTTCGGTCTTCACACTCCGATGTGTCATGGTGTCCCTCTTTTGCCTGCGGGCTTGGGAGGTTCCGTGACCACGGCTATCGCTGCCACGAGCCCAGCGATGTAAGAATGTGCTCCCTCGCTGCCATGAGCCCCGCGAGTGTAAGAATGTGCTCCCTCGCTGCCCTGAGCCCCGCGAGCGTAAAGATGTGCTCCCTCGTTGCCCTGAGCCCCGCGAGTGTAAAAAGGTGCTTCGCAGGACGAGCTCTGCGTCAACAAATGTGCTTCGTAGGGAATTGCTGCGTTAACAAGGCCTCTAGCGATGTGCAGGCACCTCTTCGCGGTGCTAGGGACCAGTATTCGAGAATTCAAGAGTACTCGAAGAAGCAAAGATCTGCGCAACATCTGATGATGTGTTTCGTATTTCGAAGGGTCATCATTGGAGAAATAAAATGAGCCCTAGATAGATGCAAACCAATTATCAGAATCGTAAATTCAAGATTCAACCTTCGTTATCGGGCGCCGTGTTCCCAACCCTCTTGTCTTCATGGTTTGCGGTCGGCTAGTCTTCCCGCCGCAATAAAATGCATCTGCCATCAGGGCGTAGAGCGAACAAAATGGTGAGTATTTTGGTGCGTCGCGGATATGTTGATGAGCTTTGATGGTCGTTAATGGTCGTTAATGGTCGTTGATGAGCGTTGATGAGCGTTGATGAGCGTTGATGAGTGTTGATGAGCGTTGTTGTAGGCAACAACATTGAAGCAAACAGTGTAGATGATGGATTCGCGAGTCGGTATGCTGTTCCGAAGAAGTGAAAGTCCCATCTGCTTCGATTTTGGGATTGAGATATGTCTAAAGTAATCCACAACGAAAGTTCCAAATCTGTCAGTCCGAATATCTGGAGTTTCATGGTTAGTGTGGTCAATTCCACAACGTATTAAGATAGTTAAATATCGGTGTACCTTTCAATATCCAGGTAAGGAATTCAATAGACGGGCTTCGAGAGGAAACTTCCTCTTGATGATCGTTAAGATTGTCTTGTACCAGTGCTCTCGAATTGTCAGCCAATATCCTTATGACAGATAAGGCTGTCTCGAGCACACTGCGTCTGTCTATAGTGAGACCTGGTAGATGGTATAGTTGATGCTGAATCGTCATTTGCGCATCATAGAAAGGATCATATAGGACCCCGGTTTTGGACCCACGAGGATCATTAAAATTACGACTTGGGACAGAGCGGAGGACTGGTAAGACTTCCTCTGTCGAGTTACCTTCATCAAACCGATGATCAGGTGTTGCTCTTCGTCGGGAACTGCGGGAAGAGCTGCGGGAGTGACCACCCTGAGGGCGAGTGCTCAGACACTTGCGCTTCACAGCCCGCCGACGATTACAGGAGATGCCTGCATCCTGGCAATTGCCACATGGATCGTGCCTGTCGCACCGGACCTGTATATCTGCTCAGCAAATTGCAGATTGAATATATTTTTTTCCCTCAAGGGTTATTATTACCTTACGCGAATGACAGAGGTCACACTACAGTTGCCATTAGTATCGGGTGAAGTTGGATTTGTTTCAGGTGAGGTTCGTACCACTAATTGAGGCCCCTGTCTCTCGACTGAAAGCTCTGTCGACATACTTTTTATTTCGACTGTTTTGAAATGATGAAGTTATCACTCTGTGAGAGTGGAGTAAAATATTGGTGAATCCAGGCCTGGGAGGTACTAAAAATAATAAAGAAGTACACTGAATCAGAAATTTCCTCCCGGGGAGCGAACTGACTCCTGGGCAGAATAGGCAACATTAATGGGTTCCGCAGCGGATCAAAAATCCCTTGGCACCCATATATTGTCCAATAAGTCTGTTACAACTGTCGGAGGCGAATAGTCTGGGGTACTTTAGGGGTAGTACGGAGTACTTAGAATCTCTAGGGAGATAGGTAGGTTTCATAAGAATTAGTACATACATACATGTATGTACTGCATAAGTAGGGGTTTATTATTCTCCGGTTAACCGTCCACATGTACAAGTATGACATAACTAACTATATCGATAGTTAACTAACTAACTAACTATCAATACTGCTCGTATGACATAATACGGCGATCTAATATAAAATCTTCGCATATTTACAGTGAACGATGCATAGTGGAAGGATATCATTTGTAAAAAGACTTCAATTCAGTTACAGTATGTATCGAATCCGATTTTTCAAGTCGGGCGGTAGCTACACGCCATCTTCGGGATTACACGTCACTTGTGCCTCCTGCGAGACTTTTTCTGCAGAATCCCGTCCTTCATGCATGTGAAATCAAGTTTTAAATACCGCATATGAGCCATAAAGCAAGAGGGAGGGGACGGTATATCAGACTGGTGTGCTGATCCATGCCATAAGGCCAATTTACAGTATGCACTACACAGGAAGTGGGGCAAGGGACCAGCAAGTGGAAATGAGAGAGCATCGGTAAACATCTGAAACCAGATGATTAAGGGTTCATTCTAAGAGGCATAGCGAGAACCATGCCGATAGTCGATAGTCTCCGTCTTATTTGAATATGTTTTAGAAATATAGTCAAGCTTCAAAGCTCTCGCAAAGGCAGAATACTATACGCTCAACCGAAAATAATTCATGTGCTATAAGTTCTTGATAGACAAATTGATCTTAAGCTCAACAAAGCACCTTACCAAAAACAATACAAAGCTGATCAGTGGAATTGCCTTTTCCCAATGAATATACTTCACACACTTGTGATCCTTCGCCTTAGCTGGCATGTGACCGAGCCATTTAGATTGAACACTAGCCCTGCAAGGTTCACATCGACAGAAAATTGAACTTTTCGACATTAGATGCAAGACCGGCATACATCTCCTTCCTAACATGCAGAAGGTAGTTGGCTATCTGCTCATCTGTATGATATGTTTGGTTGTAACAGGCCCTGATAGACAATCTATTACCAAAGGTCTGGATTCCAAGATAAATTCGTTCGTCGGTTGGCACCGCAGCCATCCAGAAGTCCCGGATTTTGAAAGAGCCGTAGGTTTTCGGGAAGGCTTTCGAGATATTCCCAATGAAGCTAGGTAGTATTCCCTTGAAATATTCTTGAGATAGTACTGATGCCGATTTCTGCAAATATGGCACCATCGTGATGAGAGCAGCAGACTTTCGATGAGCCAGAGCCTCGTATCCATTTTTAATACGCAAGGCTGTACGTTGAAACTCATCCGACATCGGCACCTGTATGGGCCAAAAGCCAATCCGCAGAGCAGCAGCTCTCGAATTGGCATTGGGAGGCGAGTCGGTACATCTTTCTCGAAAACTGAAAGTAAGAACGGTTGAGTGGACCATACTGTCAGAACTGGGACTAATTCTCTTTCCGGCATGGAGAAGTGCTGCATGCAAGAAAGCAGTAATCCCCAAATTCATTTTTTTGGCTTGATCCAGAAGCTCAGATGTTTCGTTTTCGGAAAACTCGAGAGATTGTGTCTTGCCCGCTCCAGGTGGGTGTTTGTTATAAATGGAAGGAATTTCAAAAGCCTCTCCATCTGCTTGTGGCTGGGGCAACGATGAGATAAGATTCGAAGACCAAGAATCTTCCAAGGCTGTTATTCCCGCAGCGTCAAATGCACCAGAAGCAAGGTTATGAACTTCCGCACCCCAAGGTTCATTCACAGTTTTCCCACCCGAGTTCAAGCGCTGGATCTCAGTAAAGAGATCTTGTAGCAGATTCACAACTGCTTGTCCATCCCCATGCATGTGATCCATGCGGAGAATTAGCTTTTGCTTGCCAGGGAAGTAGTATAGCACAGGCGACTGGGCAGCAGGTGCGATACCGAGGTCTTGACAGCCTTGTACTTCAGTATGCGAATCCCACTCTTTAACGATGAAAGTCTTCGCCAGCCAATTATCAATATCCGCTTGGCTTTTGAGAGGCATGTACCGGAATTCCTTTTGGCCAACTTCAGTGGCAAGAGTAGGATGGAGATAACGTAGTCTGATCCATGCTTTTTTGATCGTCTCCAGATTGGTATTTGCATCGTTATTTAAAGTTTCCATGCCAACGCTGGCCACGATGTCGAGGCTCCGAGATTCTGGTCTGGCCGGGTCATGACAAAAGAATGAAAACATCTGTTCAAAAGAATCAAATGGCCTGATATACTGGCCGTTGTTGACCTCTTTCCATTTGACTGATTTTGAACAAGGTTCCGTGGAGCTTTCACTCTGGCTTGTTGTGACTGGTATTTTTCCAGTAGTGTTTGCAAAAGTTGAAAAACGAGTTGGGATCGCTTTGATAGTAGGAACTTTCTTGAAAATCGCAAAACGCAGTGATCTCAGCAGGACAGACATGGTGTAAAATGGTTGAAAGGAAAGTCGTATCAGATAAATAGAAATATTTATATGTCGAATCCTGCAAGGATCTATCCTCATTGCCATTGAGCAAAAGGTACCGCAAGCACATCTTCTTGCAGAGCTTTCACCACGGTCATGAGACCGAGACCCTAATTTTCTACCAATCCAAAGACAGGAAGCTATCAGGTTTCGTGTTTATCACATTCCATTGCGGCATTTTGGCCTGCCAGCACGCCAACTTGCATGAGACTTGGTAAGCCCAACATGGGTTTGGAAAGTGGCAACGAATCAGCTAGAAGGCATAGAAGAAGATCAGGTTGCTAAAGGGGGTTGGGTTGCTTCAAGTGTGCTACGACATTTACTCGGTGTAACCATGATTATTGTCATGCAAGTTCAACTCAATATAGTAGTGCCGGATAGCACTTGTCCGAACGATAGGCATGTCACTTCCCGTCCTAACCGAAAGGGCACCCAATCGGCACGCTAACTTACATGATACTTGGTAAACCGAACAGCATGAACGCAACAACGGCTACTGGCCACGACAGGCCTCGGTGAGGCTCTAAGTTCGCTTAGGAAGCGGCACACGATACATGTACATAGAGAGATATATATAGTTGTTGTAGCCTGCATATCGTTCGCGAGATTGAAACTCTGGATTGAGGTACAAGTGTGATAATAAAGTAGAACTATCTGAGGGCAGATACCGCTATTTGTAGTGAAGGTTGCTGCCTGCATCCTGCCTACTCCTGTAGCTGCCTATTAGGCAGCTACTTCAACCCGTGATCTGAGATTAAACTCGCAAGGGGTCAGGGTAAATGAATTCTACTACTACTACTACTACTACTACTACTGTATTGACTGAGACTGTTGGTTGTCAAGTGAGCTCTAGGAATGACATTCCATTGCTGTTACCTCCACCTTTCCTCAAAATCATGAAGGTTTCTGCGCAAGAAGCGTTATTGGACGCCAATGGTATGCTGCCCCCTGTTTGACTGCTGCCAACAATTCCAGCAAGAGGTCCCTGCACCTGCTGTCATCTGGAGTCTGTGATTCCTGGAAGGTCTCCGTAGTGCGAAAGATCTCGACGTGCCCCGCCAAATACGTAGTGGTGCAGAGGGGAACAAGGCCAGGAGGAATCTCTCCGATTTCACTGGCCAAAACATCCAAGCCCTGTTGTCTGACGTGTTCCTGTATTTTGCCAAGCCAGCTGGGCAAATCTGTCAGTGCTATTTTTTAAAAAGCTTTGATCATAACAAAGAGCGTTGGCTTACTCGAAGTGAAGTCCTTGAGCCGTAAAGGTCGATCTCGCCACTCGTGCAAACTGTTCTGCTATTTCTCCTCGAAGCACATTTTTCCCGGTGTCGGCGTCCTCCCATTGAAGGTAACCGCCAGGTTCTATACACATCAGTTTGTTTAGTCACATTTACTTGAAATATTTGATTGTCGGCTTACTCAGGAGACCTGCTGCATGTCGTATGAGTCGAGTTGGGTCATTGTTTCTCACGATACAACACCAAAATCGTAGGTGGACCACGTCATATTTGTTAGCGAGATGGTCAGGCACATCTCCAAAGGCATCAAGCTTGTTAAAGGTTATATTCGCCGGCCAAATATCTTGGTGGGGAAATTGCTCCTCAGACAAGTCAAAGCCATCTAGTTGGGCGCTTTGGGGAAGCTGAGATGCTAAATCTAGAAGCCACATTCTGACAAAGCCACGCGAGATCAGTTAGTTCAGAGTTAACGTAAGCAAGGTTAAGATACTAACCCCGTACCTGTGCCAATCTCCGCGATCTTCATCTCTCGAGATCTGGATATCGCAGGATTCAATACATAGCCGTTATATATTCTCCAGAGAAGGTGCTGTGCATCCAGCCTTGGCCAATCAAACAAGTTAACTTCTAGATCCTCGATCGGATCTATAATCGCCGTACGAACCTGATTGAACCATGTAGGTCTCGTCGGAGTAAATAATCGTCTATCATTGTGAAAGGATCGCGGATTGGAATATAGAATTCAATGGGAGGTTGGCCCAACGCGGTGGATGATACTTAATTTACAAAAACCATGCCCGTCCGATGGATTTATATATCCAGACATGGCTTGGGACTCGGCAATAATTTGCAGGATGATCATTACCCGAGATATCGCGAGCATCTGCTAGAGGTCAAAGTTGGAAATCCATGACAGCATTGTAATACCATCTTTGTTGGTTTGCAGGATGATCATCTACTGGTGTCACAATATCTACCCCTCCGAGTAACACGAGCAGCAGTCGTGCCCGAGGCCAGATCCGCTATAGGCCCTATCAAATATTTTCGAGTAGCACAGGGTTTTCAATATCCCCATTTATCGTCCTGATTGGCTGGAATATATATCCGAGATTGACAGTCTTATAGCCGTGCAGAGGTTCGAAGAATCTCATCTCACTGCGACATTAATGACGTCATTGGGTTCTGGTTACACGAAGCAAAAGTACAGACGGCGAAGACGCGTCCTCATTCGGAATCAAAGTGGTACAATATGGTAGATTGGCATACGTACGAATTCAGTTGTCTATCTTGACTGGTATGTTAAAAAGGTGCCTATAAAACCCTAAGAAACAGCGAAGAAAAGGGTGCCCTATATGAAAGCTGAAAACGCTCTGACAGGGGCGACTTTGATCAATTAACAGAGAAAGAGCGAGTTTGCGACTCGGATAAAGTATGCTATATGTGCCGGTACAGTAGCTGTCGCATATTTGCAAACTTTTTCAATCCGCGGACTACGTTTGTATCCAGTAGTTAGCCCATTAGGAAGTCCGCCACAAAATCACATTGCAAATCTCCCGGACTGGCCCTCGTCATTGAATTTGATCAATTGGTTCTCGGTTGGACTTATCTGTAGCCCACGTGGCCTATGTAGCTAATCAAAAGGAGGGAGATAAATTGCTCAGCCTGCAGGCGTCCACAATTGGAACTAACGATATTGCACTGTTGCATCACAATGCTTTTCAGTGGTGGACTTATTTACTTGAGTGTGGCTTCAATAAGGAATTGATCGACGATATACTCGTGGCCCTCTTTGCTGTAGAGATATACGTCCGCTTGGAGTGTAGCTTTGATCCATCGGAAAGCCTCCTGATTGCATCATCTACCTACTATCAAGCAGATCAGTTCACCCCCTTACGTGGTGAGTGAATTTAGGCCGCTTCCCCGCTCAAGCGAGCAACACGACCACTGTGGATCTACCGCTGAGAGGTAACACGTATCTGTGCTCACAGAGCATAAATAGTAGACAGATATCTACTTAGGCGCAGGAAGGAGACCAATCTCCAGCATTGCTTCTTTTCTCAATATGGTGGACTACAGTACCCTAGAAACCATTGATCTCTTTGAGTATCTGTGTATCCGAATCAAGCAGATTGGGATCCGATCCGTTCACGGAGTACCGGGTAAGTGATAGGAGATTCCTAACTTTCCCAAGCAACGTTCCTCTCTTGGCTTAACTCACGACGAGACGACAGGCGACTTCAACTTGGTAGCTTTGGATTACGTGGAGAAGTGTGGCCTACGATGGGTTGGGAACTGCAATGAACTCAATGCTGGTAAGATGGACTTCATAATTCATCCTTTCACTCGGACTCCGGAATTTCTCTAATCATGAACATTGGAATATGCAGGCTACGCAGCGGACGGATATGCGCGTATCAATGGGATTTCTGCGTTGATGACGGTCATGGGAGTTGGAGAGCTGTCCGCATTAAATGCTATAGCTGGATCCTTTGCTGAATATGTCCCTGTGATTCATATTGTTGGCAAGCCCAGCCAGCATGCCCAACGAGAGCAGCTCTGTCTGCATCATACTCTGGGTGATGGTGATTTCACGTCTTTTGAGGAAATGAGCCGCAGGGTCTCTTGTATGACAGCTAGTATCGACTGCCCACAGACAGCGCCTGCCTTGATTGATGAAGCCATCCGAGCATGTTGGGTCCAAAGCCGTCCTGTTTTCATCTTTATTGCCTCTGACATGGTCCGTGTTCCGATAGCACGCCATCTATTAAGCAGCTGTCCACCGCTGGGTCGGACGATGCCTCATGACGACATTCTTCAACATGGACGGTTGGTGGACACTGTGATAAATGAGATTCAGCAGGCGACCAATCCGGTGATATTGGTCGGGGGATATGGAACTTTACATGGCGCCAAAAGAGAGCTTGATGGGTTTCTGAGCTCGGTTGAGCTTCCTATTTTGGCGGCAGCCTCCGGGCTAGGGATTGTGGACGCAAATCTTCCAAACTACACCGGGCTATATGTGGGCTCGTGTTCAAGCCCGAATGTACTTGAGCTGATGCACTCTGTCGACCTGGTCATTGGCATAGGAAACATTCAGTCGGATCTTAGTACCTCGGGATTCAGCGGAAATGTGGACCATACCAGGCTGATTGAGATCGAAAGGACGAAAGCCAAGGTCAAGGGCCACAGTTTCACGAACGTGCACATCAACAATCTCCTGATCGCATTGACAGCGAAGCTCGGTATTAAGCCCGTGGCTGGCTCTGCCTGTGTCGATTATACTCATCAGCACAAACCCCTTATTACCATTCTCCCCAAGACTGATATAAACGTCCCCACTCCGAGGAGAAGCACTGAAAAAAGCGCTCAAAATCAATTCCTAGATTATTTTCGAGATTCAGCAAGATTCTTTCGGGCCTTATGGCTCATACGTCCACAGATGCCCCGACATGTGTCTGAGGCGCACAACCCTATTACACACGATTGGTTCTGGGGTCGCCTAGGGGAATGGCTTCGAGAAGGGGACATCATTCTAACAGAAACAGGCACCGCAAGCTTTGGAATATGGAACACAACCCTTCCCCTTGATGCTATCTTCCTCGCGCAGTACTTGTGGTCGAGCATCGGATACACAATTGGGGCTTGCCAAGGAGCAGCCCTGGCAGCGCGGGATTCCTCTAACCCACAAAGACGTACCATTCTTTTCATTGGCGATGGAAGCCTCCAGTGTGGATGCCAGGAACTAAGTACCATTGTTCGCCACAGCCTTACACCTATCATGTGAGTATGCAAATATTACGAAGGGCATCATTGATGATGAAGATTGGGTTGCTTTTGTATTGATACCTCGCAGTTTTGTCATATGCAACAGTGGATACACCGTCGAGCGCTTGATACATGGCGAACGGCAGGTTTACAACGACATCCAACCATGGGTTCACCGGCTTCTTCCTGCGGCGTTTGGTGCAGCGCCGGGGGCTTATCAGACTCACCGTGTCGAGACAAGAGAGCATCTCCAGGCACTATGGAGCTGCGAGAGCTTCAGCGACTGTTCAGTTCTCCAGGTAAGTGTATAGATCACGATTGTTCAATTTCCCTGGTTCCGTTTCCTTGTTTCTGGTGTATGTAATGTACACTAATAGTGTGCAGCTTATCGAGCTGTGTGTTGCACAGAATAATGCACCATCCAATTTGGTTGCATTAGCTCGGTCACTGAAACAGCGGAATGCGTAACCTCACACCCACCCAATGTCTACAAACATCCGTCTTTCTTTTGTTTCTCCAGATAAAGATAATGTGCCTTTTAGTCATGCCGTTGCACATTCACATAACCAATACATCCGCTCAACCCTGTTCCCCTTCCTCGATCAAGGTAGACATTACCCCCAAGTTCATCATCGCCTGAATATGGTCTGCTGTCTTTCGTCTGTAGAAGGGCCCGCTGATCCTACCTGCCAGCCCACAGCAACGTTAGGCGATGTTAACAATGAACAAGTAGGAGAATTGGGCTTAAACACATTGCCATTTTTCCATGGCAAGGTTCTTGCATCTCCTATTGTTATTCATCAGATTTATTGTCCATACTGAGCCCTAAAGCTATGATAGACCGTGGTTCCAAGGCAGTGTCTCCTG
Organism: Penicillium samsonianum; assembly: GCF_028829775.1. Taxonomy (NCBI): domain Eukaryota; kingdom Fungi; phylum Ascomycota; class Eurotiomycetes; order Eurotiales; family Aspergillaceae; genus Penicillium; species Penicillium samsonianum. The sequence goes on along the minus strand of NW_026643268.1, from coordinate 232,098 downwards.
GTGCCCGATAGGGCAACTTTCAGTTCGCTGCTACCAACACTCAAGGCTCTGTGTACGACAGGTGGCATACGTACTTTGTACGTGAAGGTGAAATCGGTCTCCCGGGGGCCATTAAAGCACCTGTGGGAACCATTTGGCAGTTCCCAAGGATTTGAGGTTCCTGTGGTCCAGACATTCTCTAAGCGGGCCTATACAGTTGTCAAGAACTTTATGCTGCTGTGTGATTGATACGCCCCTCTCCGCGAAATGACGGGGTACACTCCTAGCTGACCACGTAATATAGCTGAGGCGACTATATAGAGGCCTCCGCACGTCCAACTTTCACACCTCACCCTCATCTACATTGCGTCTGCCGCCTAGCTCCAATCCGCCGTCTAATCATGCTCTGTATCAATTCTTTGTTACCGAAATTGCCGAGGAGCTAATAAATCACAGCCAAATATCGGACGCCTCCCCAACGAATTTTTGCTGTGGATTGTGGCGCATTTGGACGGCAGTGTGATAGTTGCCCTCGCAAAATCATGCACAAATCTTTATTTTAGACTGCAGTCCAGCAATCTGTTGCACCTGGCCGCCAAAACCGACAACGTTGTTCTTGCAGAGGCCCTACTTCATTCAGTACAAAGCCAACGCCAATGCCTTTTACCAGGGAAAAACTGCTTTTATGAGAGCGCTACAACACTCTTCCGCTGCTGTACGTGAGCTCTTGCTGAATAGTCGAGAGATAGACATCAACATTCAAAACCAAGCACGGGACATCGCCCTGGAGTAGGCCATCCACTACGGAACTTTTTCCACCGTCAAGAGCGTGCTAAAACAACCCAACGCCAGAGTGGACATCAAACACAAGCACAGCCGAACGGCGCTCCACCTAGCGGTCTTTGCAGGTAGAATAGGGTTCGTGCATAAACATCGGATGTCTTCGTATTAAAATGGTCAACTGCACGGCGTCGCTGGCCTAGCGTTCTGATCCTCAGAATTTTTATTTTTTTGCAATTATTGATTTCACAATTAGTATACCTCCAAATCTAGGAGATAAAGATTTGAAGAATGGACATGTTGAAGGGCTCTGGATTTCGGGAGAGTGAATCAAACAGATTGGGAATTAAAAGGGAGTAGTTTTATTGGGGTTGCCTCACGTGACATCTACACCGACATTACTGAGGGCTTCTTCCCTCATACAACTGCCTCACAAGAGTCAGTTGCTTGCCTCTGGTGGTAGCTCGTCATCTCACGCAGTCAAGACTCGATTTTGTGTTTCACGTCAAAAAAAAAGTATAATATGATTTCTTACGTGGTTCCTGATCGTTCCGGCAGGCATATCAGTTTTTCTTCTCCTCACCAAACCTCCTATTTTCAAACGCCTACCATGCCGCAAATCCGCGGTCAAAAAAGCTCAGAAATTAGTTGAGCAGGAAGGCAGAATCCTGCTGGCAATTAAAGCTATTACAAATGGCCGGTTTACCTCCGTTGCTGCTGCTGCTCGCACTTTCGAAGTCCCGCGGTCTACGCTACAAGACCGGATGAAAGAGATTACTAGTTGGTCTGACACAAGGGTTATAGGCCATGAATTTCTCCAATTAGAAGAGGAATCAATCCAGGATTGGTTAATCTCTATGGATCATAGAGGTGCTGCTCTTACAATCGCTATGTTGAGAGATATGGCCAATTTACTACTCAAAAACCGTGGAGGTCATACCCCCCAGACCGTTAGCAAGAATTGGCCAACACAATACATTAAACGATATTCCGAGCTTTCTAGTCGATTCTCTCGTAGATATGACTATAAACGCGCCTTGATGGAAGATCCAAATACCATTATTGAGTGGTTTAAACTTGTTGAGAAAATGATTGCTCAATATGGTATCACTTCGGATGATATCTATAATTTTGACGAATCGGGGTTTGCGATGGGAGTTAGTGCGACGAGGAAAGTTATTACACAGTCATTTTATACCGGTCGGAGGGGCGTTTTACAAGCTGGCAATCGTGAATAGGTGACTGTTATTGAAACAATTTACGCCTCCGGGCGAGCGCTCCCACCATACGTTATCTTTAAAGGCAAAAACTTTATGGTACGATGGTTTAACGACCTTCCAAAACGTTGGACTCTTAACGTTAGTCCAAACGGCTAGACGAGCTATGAAATTGGCGTTGATTAGCTCTAAAAACACTTCATTCCGTATGTGAAAAGTCAGATGAAAGGGAAATATTGTCTTTTAGTCCTTGATGGCCACGATAGTCATCTCACAGCCACATTCGACAAGATTTGCTAGGAAAACAACACTATACCAATATATATGCCTCCGCATACCTCTCATCTTTTGCAGCCTTTGATATTGGTTGTTTTGCTGTGTCAAAGCGCTCTCACGGAAGGCGGGTTGCGGAATACACCCGATTAGGCATCGATTCTATCGAGAAAGATGACTTCCTTGGTATCTTTCTAGCGGCTCGTAACGATTCATTCAAAGAGTCTATCGTTCAAAGCGCCTTCGCAGCTACTAGTTTAGTGCCATTAGACCCCGATCGGGTGCTATTAAAGCTTAACTTTCGCCTTCAATCTCCGCCTCTACAGGATCGACCAGTTTCAAAAGGTTCAACACAGGCAGCAATATCTCTACTGGTATCCCTCAGACGACTAGGCCACCAGAATAACGCAAATCTAGGCTCAGTTCTGGTCTAAATTCAGCTGCTAACAAGACCTCTTCGCCTACAAAACGTGATCTTCAACAGTTTTACAATATGTCGGTTAAGCTAGTTCATGAGCATATCTTGATGCGGGATGAAATCAAGCGTTTACGGGAGGGGAATAGAAAGAAGACAAAAAGAGGGAAAAACCAAAGAAGCAAATACCTACCATAGGTAGTTTAATAGAGCTTCCAGATCCTTCTACCAATGTTGGTGGTGAGGAAGGTGGTAGTGTGAGATATATATCTGATCCTACACCTGCTCTAGAACCCCAGATTGAACCTACACTTCCTGTTTTGGCCCCTATACGTCGGCAAATTACATGTTCTCAATGCGGAGGAAAGGGGCATACTTTTACTAAATGCCCGCAGAAGGTTTAAATTGAATTCAATGGTGTTTTGGTGGTTGAAATGGCGTTTGAAAATTATAAAAAATTTGAAGTTTTGATGGGGTGCCGGAACGCGAGGAAAATCAAAATATTAGGTAATGTCATCTGATTAGTTCGATAGCGTATGCAGACATCATTGGTTCGTTGTTACTCTTTTCTCCGCCCTGGAGTAGCATATCGGGGCGGTCCGAAATCGCGTTGTTGCCCCGCTATTTACTCCGATTAGATGGAGGTAAATTAGTACAAGCATTAACTAGCCTGGTATTTGCTATTCATGATGCCAAGATCCCTGAGTGAAATCAGTTTGGACATACCAAATTAACTCTAGCACACAATCGCGATTTGATCGATATACCAGTGATCCGCACGCCCAGAGGAAAGCTAGATATGTGTGGATAATGATATGGCTCTACAACCTCAAGGAAAAAGTACATGCTCAAGTTAACAGGAAAGTTGCAAGCCCAAAGTTAATCGGTATCAATATCCTATCCGGTTTTATTTGCGTAGTAAATTCGTTCGGTGCCAAGACGATGGACACCTTCTGCATGCCTGCGAAGATGCATCCTTTTCGAGTTATTTCAGCAGTGGCCAGAGTTTCATTTGTGGCTGGGCTGTATGGGACTAGTTGGGGCGACTTAGCTCCCTAGCAACATTATTGCGAAGAGCCACACTGCTCCCTCACTGATCGCACCCAAATATTTCCATATTTCCGATTTTCGTTCCAGTGAAGAGCAGAGGAAAACATGCAGTAGTGTACCTTTACGAACAACAATCCGTCATCTCCAAGTACATTGGACACGAACGTGGTCCGACGACGTCACCTGGCGCCTTTTCAGGTTCAAAAACCATCCCAAGCCTCGGCGATGTCGTCGCGAAATCTTGGGATCATCGCAAAAGTATGAAGTCGGCTGAGACAGTCAGGTCGGTCAAATGAGCCGAGAACTTATATCCTGGCCTCCTTGGTTGGGCAATGAGGCGAACGCCATCACTCCAGGCAAGCAAGACTCTCATTCACCCTTTGCGCCCTTGAGCCGGATTTGAATACCCGCTGCGCAGGTATCCAGAAAGAGTGTAGGGAGAATTCACCAGGATGTGCGGAAGCTCGACAACCGATTGACTTGTGAGGAGACGGATCTACAGGTCGGCGTAGCGGACCAATGGCAGAAATGCCTCATCTCGAGCATAATGGTTGAGGCGAAGGGACAGGCGAGGTGGGGAAAGATCGACTCTACGAACTGTCGTTCGAACTTCTAAGCTATCCACCTTGGGGAAGGCCAAGCCATGAATAATCTCCGTTGAGAGACATGTCTGCACGTCGCTATATCTGTAAGCGATGGAGTCTGTCCTGAGGCCCAGGTTGAGGTACATGACCCGAGTACCCTTTCCGGTCCGCAAGTCCAGGTATATTTGGGATTACCTATTGACGATGATCGATAGAGCGCAATGTCTTTGTGTAACAGACATGTAGCTATTACAGCAAGTCAAGTACATGCAAGGATATGGCAATAGCCTCCTCAATAAACTTACCTATGGCTGGGTGTCCTTTGATATCAGCTTCCAATAGAGAGGCATAGAGACGAAATTAAATTGGGTATAGAAGGGCTCTGACCTGGGTCTCCTCCAAACGACTTCATACTTGGCCTTCTAATCCATAAAACCTGAATTGGGATGCAGATCAATGTTGAGGTTTGTAAGCATGAGGTGCACGATCATGTTGTGAGAAATACTCGGTTTTATACTCCGTAATCTTCTTTATGGGGTAGACGTAGGGTAACGCGGCCTCACATCCTTAGCATGTGTGAAGGTAGCGAGCCTTGCGCGGAAGTAGCGGTCGCCAAAGTAAGAAAAAGATTGACGTTATCCTTGCCTATCATTGCTTGATGGGAATTTTACTTTATAGCAGTGGCGGTAAAGCGGCAGCGTAGTGGGTCAGCACACAGAGGCAACCTGCAGGATGACGAACTGGTCATCTTTTATCCTGCGAGAATTTTCCGAGACCCAACGCCGGCATAACAATCACCATCATCACGTCTCCGTGGGAAGACACTATCGCCCGGGGTAATGGCACACCCCAGCCTTTTCACAGGTTAAAGTGTAATCATTACAGGCCTTTGCCGGTGAGACTCAGAGTTCACCGCAGGAAGTTTGGAGCAATATCGTGGAGACAATCATGTATATAAACATGGTGATAGTCTGCATATCGCCAAAATCGACGGGCCAGGGTAAATGAAACCATCCGTCCATATAATGCCCTATTTGCTGACTAATTCTCCGGCTCAATTACCCCGGCGCGCACCACCAGTGATGAGGGCAAACGGAAGATTACACAGTATGTATGATGCTCTATTGGGGATGGGCTCAGTCACTTTCTGTCCTAAATTATAATTAAATATAGAGAAAAGTCGGTGTACGTGTAAGGTGAGGTGTAGGTTCAGGTGCATTAGCTTATACGCTGTGGTACGTGAATGCTGAGTCCAGTCAAATGATGTCCAAATTACAATATACATATATATCCGGTTCGGAATAGGATCTCTGGATTTAGAGCTCAGATTGACGAGGGATTCTTTTTCATCCTACATCTAACATCTACTACCGATACTATCTTGACCCGAAATTCTTTGGACTAGAGAGATATGTCCCAAATTCTTCAGGATCCCAACCCGGCATTGAATGGCGCCAACCCTAGTGTGGATTGTCGGATGAACGGAATGGCAAGGTTCGTACCTGGAACTAGCTCCAATGTCCAATGATTTGGCGTGGTATCTTACTGCTCCTCTAAACCTTTTTCCAGACAATATCCTCAAGATAGAACAGAGGCAATTGCCATTGTTGGGATGAGCTGCCGTTTCCCTGGAGACTCAAACACCCCCGAGGATTTCTGGAAATTATGTGCCGAAGGTCGAGATGCATGGTCGGAACACCCACCTAGCAGATTCAATGCGAGCTCCTTTTATCATCCGAATGTTGAAAGGAATGGTTCTGTAAGGACATCCCGTCTCCCATCGAAATGATTTTGTGACTGCCTTTAACAGCCTTTTGTACAGATGGTCATGCGTGGTGGATATTACTTGAAGCAAGATATCTCTCATTTTGACGCTCAATTTTTTCAGATAAGTCCAGCTGAAGCAAAGGTACTTCGTCCTCATATACGCAGGAATATGTATGTGGCTGACTGTGCCAGGCTATGGACCCCCAACAGAGGATTCTGCTTGAGTGCGTGTACGAAGCTCTGGAGAGCGGTAAGTCGCGCGGTGTCATGAATGCTTCCAGTCGCTGACATTAACTGTACAGCGGGTATTCGCATGGACAGTATTAGAGGGACCAACACCTCAGTTTACACATCGGCGTTCAATATGGACTATGATCAACTGCTGAAAAGTGACCCAGAGAGCCTGCCCATGTATCAATCCACAGGAAACGCTCCCTCGATCCTGTCCAATCGAATCTCTCATTTTTTCGATTTGAGAGGACCCAGCGTCACCATTGACACCGCTTGCTCGTCGAGCCTCGTCGCTCTGCATACAGCATGTAACGATTTACGTGCTGGTGAATCTAAACAAGCAATTGTAGGAGCCGCAAACCTGATGATCAATCCGGATCGAGCGGTTGAAATGACTCGACAGGGGTATGTTTTTGCACAGGTCTCTGGGGGGCAGGTTATTGTGCTGACCAGATTTCAGTTTCTTTTCACCGGACGGGCGATGTTATACCTTCGATGACCGTGCAGAAGGGTACGCCCGTGGTGAAGGGATTGCCTGCCTTGTCTTGAAAACCCTAAACGATGCCCTGCGGGATGGAGATCCCATCAGAGCAGTGATTCGAGAAACTTTCACCAACCAAGATGGAAGAACCGCAGGTATAACACTACCCAATCGTGATGCGCAAGAAGCACTCATTCGCTCTGCCTATATAAGAGCCGATTTAAGCCCCTTGGACACCAGTTACGTCGAAGCGCACGGTACTGGGACCGCAGCGGGTGATCCAGTTGAGGCCGCAGCCATCGCAGCAGTGTTTGGGGAAGGAAGATCGAGTCACCAACCACTCCGTCTTGCGTCAGTTAAAACAAATGTTGGGCATTTGGAGTCTACAAGTGGACTTGCGGGCGTGATCAGGTGTGTGATGATGCTTGAAAAGGGGGCCATCGCCCCGAGCCTCAATTTCAGACGAGCAAATCCACGCATCCCTTTGGAGGAATGGAAACTCATGGTATCCATGCTCCTTCAAATGTTTATTATACAGAGGCTAATTTGCAGAACAGGTACCTCTGAAACTGGAAACATGGCCATCTGATGGTGTTCGACGTGTGTCGGTCAATAGTTTTGGGTTCGGGGGTACGAACGCACACCTTATCATGGACGATGCAAGCCAATATCTTACCCTACGTGGAATGAAATCATCGCATCGATCAGTATTCCCTCAGAAAGGCGAAGAGCCTACTGTGCTCGGAAAAAGCGACGGTCAGCGGCGACTTTTTGTGGTCACTTCCAACGACCAGGAAACGTTGAAACTGTCCCTGCAGAAACTGAAACAATACATTCAAATGCATACTGCTCACCAACGGGAAGGCTTCATGGACGACCTTGCTTACACGTTGAATCAGCGCCGGTCTATGCTGCCATGGAAGACTGCACTCTCAGCAGCGTCAGCAGCAGAACTCATCGAGTCACTCCAAACCCCGAAGATAACGCGGTTGTCCACAAAGGTTCCGAGGATTGGTTTCGTGTTTACTGGCCAAGGAGCTCAATGGCACGGAATGGCACAAGAGCTGATCCACACGTTTCCGGTGTTTAAGTCGACTTTGAGCGAGGCTAACTGCCATTTGCAAAAAATGGGAGCAACATGGTCGATCTTCGGTAGGGAAAAGTTTCACTAAAACTATATCATGCCACTGTGGTTCTGACAAAGAATAGACGAGATGAACCGCGATGCAAGCACCACAAAAATCAACATCACCTCCATCTGCCAGCCGTTGTGTACTGCCATCCAGATAGGCCTAGTAAACCTTCTGCAGTCATGGGGTGTTCAAGCCTCTGCAGTTGTCGGGCATTCAAGCGGGGAGGCTGCTGCGGCTTATGCTGCCGGTGCCCTGACAATGGATGCGGCCCTGTCGATTTCTTATTTCAGAGGATTGCTCTCTACCAGCATCTCCAGCAAAGCTCATCGTCTTCCTGGTGCCATGATTGCTGTCGGTCTATCCCGGGAGGAGGCCGAGACTTATATCTCAACTGTTACTTCAGGATACGTCACCGTTGCTTGCATAAACAGCCCTTCCAGCGTGACGTTGTCTGGTGATTCTTCGGCCATCGATGAGCTCCTTGAACAGCTTCAGTCCAAAGAAATCTTTGCGCGCAAGCTCAAATCAGACACTGCGTATCATTCGCATCATATGCAAGCCATTGCGGACGACTATCTCATGACATTGCGGGATCTACAAACGAATCCGCTGACCAGAGTTCCATTTTGGAGTTCAGTTACTGGTCAGCTTGTTGAAGCTACAGACCTAGATGCCAAATACTGGGTCAGGCATATGCTTTCCCCTGTAAGATTTCTAGAATCTCTACGGAATTTGTGCCTTCACTCTCCACAAGCACACCATCAAGGCTCAGGAAAGCGAGACAGCACCATCGACCTTCTCATTGAGATTGGACCACATTCCGCTCTAACAAGCTCCGTGAAACAGATACTGGCAACTCCAGAATTGAAAGATGCAAACATTTTGTCCGCATCTACCTTGCGCCGAAACAGAGATGCTGTGGCCGCCATACTTGACTCTGCATCTGCTATATTTACCGCGGGGTATCCCCTCAAGATGAACGCCGTCAACCTGCCCCAGTCCGAAAGTTCACCGCGTGTTCTAGTGGACATACCCCCCTATGCGTGGAAGCATACCGTGAGCCATTGGAACGAGAGTCGCCTTAGCCTGAACCACCGGAACAGACAACATCCCCGGCATGACCTCCTGGGCGCCCCTGTCAATGATTTCAATGAGTTGGAGCCGAGATGGAGAAACATTCTTCGTGTATCGGATATCCCTTGGGTGCGCGACCATGTGGTGCAATCCAGTATTGTCTATCCGGCTGCTGGATACATCGCAATGGCCATCGAAGCAGCTGCACAACGCATCTCGGATCAAGACACTACCGTACTTGGATTTAGACTACGAAACCTTGATATCAGCAAGGCGCTTGTGATTCCCGATGACTCTGACGGCATCGAAACAAGCTTTGTTCTTCGTCCGTTTAATGGAAGTAGCGGTAACTCTTCAACAACTTGGAAAGAATTTTACCTCTATTCGCATGGCAAAGAGGAGGGGTGGTCCGAGAATTGCCGTGGTCTGATTTCTACGGAGATGAAAGAATCGAAATCAGCGATTGACACCAGAGAGAAGAGCCAGGTGCTGGAGACTAACAAGCAGAAATTTGCAGATGCGGCGACTGCTTGCCACGAAGTGATTGACATCCACGAACTGTATCGCCTGATTGAAACTCTTCAAATTGAATTTGGTAGCACTTTCAAGAACTTGGTCGACGCATATACCGGACCTTGCCAAGCATTATGTACTATCGCAATTCCCGATACGAAAGCTATCATGCCGCAAGGTTTTGAATATCCCCATGTCGTCCATCCGGCCACAATGGACGCCATTCTCCAGACCTTCATCGTCTCACTGATGAGCACTGAGACGCTTGAATCGCCTATGTTGCCAAAGTATATCAAGGAAATTTTCGTCACCGCAGACATCAACAATACCGCGGGCCATCAGTTTTCAGTCCATGCGTGCACCCAGTCGAAGGGTCCTCACGAAACCGAAACGATGATCACGGTGGTTGACAATTTTAACGGTGACAAGACCACTGTCGTCGAGGTTAAGAAATTGAAATGTGTCTCACTCTCTGGCAGAGACTTTGCAAAACAGAATGTGGAGCGGAGAAAACTCTGCTATAACATGTGTTGGGAACCTGATGTCGACATGCTCACTTCTGGAATGTCCAGAAAAGTCTTGTCCGCAACATCCGGTGCTGTTGACCCCATCACAATTTCCGTTTTAGATCTCATTTCCCTCGAATACATTCAGGATGCTCTCAAGGTACTGAAAGAGTCAGACTATGACATTATGCAGCCGCATCATCAACGATGCTATAAGTGGATGCAACTGCAGTCAAACCTTGCCTCAGCTGGCAAGCTGGAGACTCTCAATCTACTGGAAGCAGCCCCTAAATCTGTCAATGTGGACAACCTCCGCAATGAGCTTAAAAGCACCCCCGATGGCCGATTGCTTAATAAGGTGGGAAGCAACCTGGTTCGCATTTTGACGAATCAAGTCCAACCTCTAGACCTGATGATGGAAAATGACATGCTACATGAACTGTACGGTAACGGCATCGGTGCCGATCGCTCCACGGCACAACTGGCTTCATACGCCGACAAGCTCAGTCACAAATTCCCGAATATGAACATCTTGGAGATTGGTGCTGGTACCGGCGGGTCCACGTTGCCGATATTGCAGGCATTAGGAGAACATGACAACCGTGACGCTCGGTTCAGTCATTATACATTCACTGATATCTCCTCTGGTTTCTTCGAGAAAGCACAGGCCAAGTTCAACGCCTGGTCAGGTCTCATGAGCTTCAAGAAGCTTAATATCGAGTGTGATCCCGAAGAGCAAGGATTCCAGAAAGAGGGGTTTGATCTGATAATTGCAGCCAATGTCGTGCATGCTACTCGGAGCCTGGACAATACAATGAAGAATATCCGAAGCCTTTTAAAACCAAACGGGAAGCTGATCCTGATCGAGATAACGAATCCGGCCATCCGTGTTTCCTTGATCTTCGGGACTCTGCCTGGATGGTGGTTAGGTAAGACTTTCGATGTTGGTATGCTAAACATGATCGTTAATACATTTTTCAGCTACTGAGGAAAGCCGTCAGACTGGTCCAACTGTGGCGGAATCCCAGTGGGAGGTCGTCCTGAAGAAGAACGGCTTCAGTGGGCTGGACGTATGTTTGTGGGACCAGCCAGAAACGAAGGACCATCTAACCAGTCTTATCGTATCCACTGCGCTGTCTCCTGTGGAAGCCAAGTACCCCGAGGTAACATTGATCCACGACGGATCGCTGGAGAGAACATTCCTGGATCTTTTGCGGGGGTCCTTGTCTAAGGTTGTTGGAGTGCCACCAACATTAAGCTTACTGGAAAATGCTAAGGTGGATGGTAAGGCTTGCATTTTTCTCATCGAGCTCAACCGTCCAATTCTCTCTCGTCTCAGTTCTTCCCAGTTCTATGCCATCAAAAGAGCCATCACAACGGCCCAGGCTGTTCTGTGGGTCACTCGTGGAGGTACAACTCCCTCGTCAGAAAACCCCGAAGCCAGTCTGGTCTCCGGCCTATTCTGTACACTGAGGTCCGAGTTTAAATTGTCTAAGTTGGTGACGCTTGACCTTGAACCTCAAAGCCCCCACGATGGAACAACAGACATAGAGCCGATCATAAGTGTCTTCCGATCCGTTTTCAGTCTCGAAAGTGACAGAACATTATGCGATAATGAGTTTTCTGTGAGGGATAAACTCATATCCATTCCCCGCGTTCTCGAAAATCATCAGATGAACGACTACATATCAGCAAGAGCTGCGCCGAAACGATCTGCGCAGCAGGCTTTCAGTCAAACTTCTCGATTTTTGCATCTGGAAATAGAGAGACCGGGTCTCCTGGACTCGTTCATATTCGTGGACAATCCAGCCTTTGCTCTTCCACTGGGAGATGATGAGGTGGAGATAGATACTAGAGCCTGTGGCTTGAACTTCCACGACGTCCTGACTGCCATGGGCCACATTGAAAGTGGGCCGCTGGGGTATGAGTGCAGTGGGATTGTTCGATGCATTGGAAATCATGTGAAGTCCGTCAGTGTAGGCGAACGCGTCTTTGCTTGGGTAACCGGGGCATTCGGCAACTGTGTCCGCACCAAGAAGAAATTTGTCCAAAGGATACCGCAGGAGATGACCTACGAGGAGGCTGCCTCAGTACCTGCCGTATATTCCACGGCCTACATATCGCTATGTGAATCAGCACGCCTCCGCAAGGGAGAGACTGTGCTCATCCATTCCGCTGCAGGTGGGGTTGGCCAAGCGGCGATTTCCTTGGCTCAGTGGATTGGAGCTGAGGTATTTGCCACAGTGAGCACAGTGGAGAAGAGACAGTTCCTCATGGAGCGGTACCACATTGCCGAAGACCATATCTTCTCCAGCAGAGACACTACATTCGCTTCAGGGGTCATGAGATTGACCGAGAACAAGGGAGTTAACGTTATTCTGAACTCGCTCTCCGGAGATGGACTGAGAGAGTCGTGGAATTGCATTTCCATGTTTGGTCGTTTCGTTGAAATTGGCAAGCGAGACATCTTCTCCAACAGTCTACTGGAGATGGAGCCATTTCTGCGCCATGTCAGCTTTTCTGCCATTGACCTTGACAGCATTCTCTACCACAAGAGCGACTACGCTGCCGAGATCTTAGCAAGTGTTATGGAGTTACTTGAAAAGAAGGTCATTGAACCGGTCAAACCAATTACAGTCTTTTCAATGTCCGAGGTTGAGGCCGCTTTCCGATTGATGCAGGGAGGGAAGCATATGGGGAAGATCGTCATTGCCCCACAACCGGAAGACCAGGTCAAAGTATCCAGACCCCATTCTTCTCCACAGTGGGCACTATATTAACATTATATATCTGCAGGCATCCGTGAGAGTGTTGACCAACTCTGTGTTCCGGGATGATGTTTCCTATTTGCTAGTCGGTGGTCTAGGTGGCCTTGGGAAGGCTATTGCTCAGTGGATGGTCTGGAATGGGGCGAAGAACATCGTTTTCCTATCTCGCAGCGGATTAAAATCCCAGAGCTCCCAGGAATTTGTCCAAGATCTCGAGAAAGATGGCGCTACCGTCACGAGTCACACTGGCAATGTCTGTGACGAAAAACAGGTAACTGAAATCGTGGAAGAGTGCGCAGTCCGAAAACGACCTATACGCGGAATTATACAGTGTGCAATGGTTTTGAAGGTAAGTTGGCCTACTATACCGAACTATCATGTGTTGATATTGCAAAATTAGGACATCTCATTCGAGAAGATGACTCTCGACGATTACGAATATGTGCTCCTCCCCAAGGTTGATGGATCATGGAACCTTCACCGATGCCTCCTGCAGACCGAATTGGACTTCTTCGTGATTCTAGGCTCGGCTGTTGGTGTGGTAGGAAATTCAGGACAGAGTAACTACGCCGCAGCGTCAGCCTTCCAAGACGCTTTATCCTGTCACCGAGTCTCTATGGGCCTCCCGTCGGTAACCATCGACCTGGGTGTCGTTCAAGGGGCGGGATTTGTGTTTGAAAATGACCATACGAAAGCCAAGTTGAAGCAGCAGCTTTACGATGAAATTGACATCGAGGAACTCCGCTCAATCCTACAGTTTGTCGTTACCCAGTCTGCCGAGAATCAGTCTTCCCAGGTCATTACTGGCTTGCATATCTCTGAGGACCTCGACTTCACCTCTGAAGAATCAGGCAAAAATCGTCAGAAGCCGCTATGGACACAAGATCCGAAGTTCTCTCATTTACGTTCCGGGTCAGTGGTGAAGCTTCGAGGTGGTGAAGATCTGGCCCAAGTGCTCCGTGACAGGCTTAAGAAGGCCCAAACCCTAGAGGAAGGGACTTTGATTCTACAAGAAGCAATTATGGACAAATTGTCTCGACTATTGATGATCCCAAAGGACAGCATCAGTCCAAATCATACCACTGCCACCCTGGGTGTTGACTCACTCATCGGCGTTGAGCTACGCAATTGGATTTTACATGAGATCAAAGCTGATATACCGCTCTTTGAGATCCTTGGAAAAGCCTCTATTGCCGCCTTGTCCCATCGGATCGCGACCAAATCCGAGCTTCTTGGTCCAGCGGTTCGCGAGATGAACAACCCGGAAAGTCGTTCGGCGGATTCTCTGAGCGATGGAAGACGAGACGTTTCGGAGAATTCGATCCCTCGGGATAACCAAAAGGGGACAAAAGGCTCGAAGGAACCGGACCGAGTACGAAGAATGCGTGCGTTGGTTGAGCAGTACTCCCGTGGTCTTCAGCCTGCAAGGCACCCACCGGTAGAAGATGATAAATGGACTGTGATGCTCATCGGATCCACTGGTTCAGCGGGTTCATATCTGCTGGAGTGTCTGCTCCAGCATCGCAATGTCATCAAAATTATCTGCCTCAACCGGTCGATCAACAGCAGGGAACGACAGATCCAGGCGAATGCTTTGCGTGGCCTTCCCACCAATTTCACCCCCGATCAAGTGCAGTTTTTCCAAGCCAAGCTGGGTACTCATGACCTAGGCCTTGCTCCAGAAACCTACAGGTGGTTGCTATCGTCGGTAACGCACGTGATCCACGCTGCATGGAAACTCGATTTCGTTTCCGCTGTCGAAGCATTTGAGCGTGACCATCTTTGCGGTGTGCGAAACGTTATCGAATTCAGTATCTCATCGCCCAAGACGCCGCGTATATATTTTCTATCCAGCCTCACAGCTGTTGTTGACTGGCAAAGGCACCAGCCAGGATTCATCCCGGAAGAGATCATAGATGATTACAATGCAGCAGTTCCCTTGGGCTACGGTGAATCGAAGCTGGTTGCGGAGCAATTGTTAAGTATTGCAAGCAAGCGTTGTGGAGTCTTGACATACGTGATTCGGGCCGGGCAATTTACTGGACCAGTGCATAGGAAAGGCATGTGGAATAGAACCGAATGGTTTCCCAGCATAATTGCCAGCGGACAGTATTTAGGTCTCTTGCCTGAGACGATGAAGGGAGCCGGTACTATCGATTGGGTTCCTGTGGATATCTTTGCGCAAATCGTTATGGAGTTGATGGACAGCGCCCAAATCACCTCTCCTCCTCTTCCGACAGTTTACAACGTCGTGAACCCGCGGTCCGCCCAATGGAATACCCTTCTTCCAGCTATCATCGCTTATCTGAACCGGAAACAGGTTTCTGTTCAGACTGTGCCTTTCGACACTTGGGTCAATGCGTTAGAGAAATCAACATCCCATGGAACGCACAGCAGTACTGCTCAGAACCCCGCAAGTTACTTCTTGGAACTTTTCCGGGTCCTTGGGGAAAGGGAGGAAGCCGCAACTCCGGAAATAGGGCGGGCCCTAGCTGCAAGCAACAGTTTAGCTTCGATGGAACCGATTCAGGAGGAATGGATGTTGAAGTGGATGCAGGAGTGGGAAATGTAACTTAGCTGGTCCACGGGTGAACGTGCTGGCAAGCTCGGCAGCTCTTATCCCAATTCGTGTTTTAATATTTGGAAGATCCGCTGTCCCTACCACAGTTTTGGGCGATTCGGTATAATGATACAATGCCACCTACCTTCCGCAAAATAATTGCGCAGTCGTTTCTAGGTATCTTTCTGAGAAACTCGCCATGACGCCCATAGCCCGAGAAATTGGCACGTCATCAGTAGACTTGGGACCCCTGAAACCACCTCTAGGGCGAGCTCCGCCTCGTCCCACCGGCCCGGCTCTCCGGCCACCCCCAAGGGATTTCCTCCACGATCACCACGGCCAAAATATTACCACGGCTCCCTGTTTCAATTCATTTCTTGGCTTGACAGAAAGAAATACACCCAATCAAGGTACGATCTTTCGTTCTGACACAAATCACCCGGATAATGCACACGTCATCACCAAAGCAATCCCTGCTACACGAAGCATACGGACAAGCCAGCTGAAAATGTAGGGATAATGATATGGCCCTGCAACCCCAAGGAAAGCGTAAAAGCTCAGGTTGGCAGGAAAGTTGCAAGCCCAAGGTTAATCGCCATAGGATCCATCCTGGGTGATCGAATCAACATCTTGATCCAGCAGAATTTGGACCATCAAAGCCATTTCGGAATACTTCAGGCCAAAGCACCCCAACTCCGTCGGCACCTAGGATAGTCTCATATATTTGAAATGCTTCTGTAGTGAACTTCTGCTCCCGTTCTTCAATGATTTGACCTTCGATATCTTGTCGGTAAAGCGTGATGGCACATCCGCCACCACCACCGGTGAGATTTGTCCAACTAATATTCGCATAATCCGCTAGCTCGAGAATTCACTCTAGACGGGGATGAGAGACCCCTAACGAACCCAAGAACCCGTGGTTCATACCAAATTGGTCACTGCGGTCGGGTTGCGCACCTAAACTTGGGGGGGGGGGGGCAGTGGGACCTCGAACAGGGTAGGAAGAGAAGCTGCCAGTGATATATTTCCACTAGAGCCCAGGAAATATTACTGCGCAGACCGAAATACTGATGGCTTATAACCTTAGCGAGGGGGAGCTTGCACAGAAGGTGGCCCTTAAATTAAACCAGCGATCATTGGGTTAACCAAAAAGGTGTTGCAGGCCTTTGCAGGTTGGGGGTGGCTGCGAGCCAAAACAGTGTCGCACAACAAAAGTTAATACCTACCGGGTTTATCCAAAGTATGATGCTCACGAGAATTTGTGGGGACCTTGAGCCCATCTCTCTTTGTCGTGGTACGTTGCAAGGAGTCTAGCCAGGCTTATATCATAGTGTTACCGTTCGTACCCGAAACATAACGGCCACGGTTTTGACAATCGAAGGTACAGATGCTCACTTCCCCGTTATAGCTTTTGTCACTTATCAACGATTCACTCTCTATGAATTTATGATCTCGGCCTTATTACCCACTAATACTTGTTCGAGCTCTTAAGTTTTATTATAATGGCTAACAGATCTTGCAGACGCTCTACAGTCTCCGGCTTGGAGAAGAAATCAATTCGACAGAAAAATGATCGGCGCAAGACTAATTAGGAAAGAAGTCAGAAATATCGCAAGGTATGCGGAGCAGATGTTTGCTTGGGCATATAAATTCGAGAATCGGAATTTTGAACGTTCCTGAGTTCTCAGCTAGTATGTGCTACGAGAAAAGTCTCCGTAGCTTCGAGTATCCTAGCTTTCCTAGGACTCCTATTAACCAAACCCAGTTCAAAATCACTGATTATCGGAGCATCTTAGTGTTCAACAAGCCAGTGGAACATGAAATAGGCTTAAGGAGGCATGCGCATGAAACACTGACTAAACACTTAGGCGGATCGGTTTCAGCTAGAAGATAATGTATTTCACATGCGAGCTGGCCACCCCAAAACACCATAGTAAATGCGATATATCTTCCATTTATATCTCCTTATTTGTCGATAGTCATTGATAAGCCTTATTAGCACTACACATCAATCTTAGAGGAAGTAGGACGCAATATTATCATAATTTCAAAAATTACCGAAAAGTACGGTCTTACAAACAAGATATATATATATCGCAATCATCAGGTCATGAACTTTCCTTAAACTCCCCCAAGAAGCTAGGTATCACCCAGAAAGCAGGACGCTAGAAGGACAAGTCTCTATAGACCACCGTTGTTGAGATATCAAGTTGTAATTTATCGCATTTACTATGGTGTTTTAGGGTGGCCAGCTCGCATGTGAAATACGTTAATAGCTCTCCTTCTAGGAATTCGATTTAGTCATCATCATTGCTGTCGACGACTGAATAAATCTAGCTGGGTATAATTCCGAAGTTCCTGGCTTGGCTACTTTTCCGTCAGATGTTCCTTTCGCTCCCGGTAGATGAACCCATTCTTGTTTTGGAATTTTTCAAACTGCCCACTCCTTACAGTATGGATGGATGGATGAATGGATGAATGATTCCATTTACGCCGACCTCGCTTTGGGGGATATGCAGCCTACCACTATGGTGTAAATACATGTGTCTTGCATGAGAATGTAGCACTTCTTATACGAATTTAGAGCCTCGCCGTGGCCTGTGTTTGTTTCCACTTTAACCTGTGAAAAGGCTGGGGTACTGCGATAGTGTCTCCCCACGGAGACGTAATGATAGGTTTTGGCGTTGCCGGCACTGGGATTCGAACCCGAGAACCCCAGAAGATGCGGAGGAACCAATTCCGCACTTCTGTATCAGTTCCACTTTTCTGCAGGTTACAGGGCGTAAATCACTGCCCTGCTGCCGAACAACACGGTAATATTCGAAATCAGTTTTTATCTCCAATCTGTCTCTGTTTCCCGAGGCCCCACCCATTGTGCACTAGTCTGAATTAGGATAATCCGCCAGCCTTGCATCTGTTGATGTACCTGCGATGAGGTGGCGTAAATTACAGTAGTCTCATCTCTTTGCAATCTAGAATATTCTTACAATATAACTTTCAATTACGCAAGTTATTAACTACTTACAGTTTACATATTGAGGACGCGATCTACAGACTATCATCCCATGCCATGAGTAAAGCCACGTTCTGTTCGTTTGTTCGCGTTGACTTACAGCTCAAATCTCTCCGGTCCGACGGTGGAGACAAAATGGTAAATGTCCACAGGTATGTCTTCCCCTGAAAGTAAATACATATACGGACTTGAAAAGAAAAAGACAGTGGACCAGGTTAGATCAGTTTAGAATGCTAACTAGAAAACCGGATATTTGCATTCTCTGTTACCATTGAGCAGATGGTTTACTATCCCTCATAATAAAGGACAGGTTTAAATATGCTTTATTCCCAGATAAGCTAAGGCGTTACAATGTTGAATGCAGGGTTCGGCACAGTGACCAGGGACGTGATATCGGTCCAAGCGTCCACGTTCCCGGAAATTATGAGCTTGTCGAGATTCGAGGTCTTGCCAGCAGCTGCAGCTCCGATGAGGGCCACGAGTTCCTGGTGCTTGAGCCAGACACTCAGAGCAATTCCGGCGCTTCGAGGGTTCGGAGATGCCGTATATGGAACGGCATGCCCCGTCAGGGCAGCATTGCTGAGTCTCAGGTGCCATCCAGCACCTGGCTTTTCGAGTTGTTCCACGTCCTCGACCATAAAATCAATGGTGATTTCCTTTTCGAGATATTTCGTGGGTTGCTTGAACGCTTCTGGTCCATTGATACGGATAGCGATAATATCGAATAGCTGGTCAAAGCCTAGAGCCAACAACGACTGAGGTGTCATTGCGTTGATCGCCGATTGGGGCCCATTTTGCAGCTCGAAGGCTCCGGTGAGGAAGAAATTGCGCCACGTTCCATTTTCCGTGCTGTATCCCAGCTCGGTATACACAGCCGCCAGCTCCTGCTTTGCCTCCTTGGCAACCTCGCTATTCTTTTCGTCAGGACAGCTTTGGGTTGCAAAAACAAGCTTGTCCAACAATGTAGCGGCGAATCGCAAATTCTTGTTAGTGTGATAAACCTGGGCCTTTTCAAGCACAGCTTCGCTGCCACCCATGCATTTGACAAGTTCGGTTGCTTCATCAACGGGAGTGAGTGGACACAGATAAGCAGGGTTTCCATCGAACCAACCCATGTAGTGGTCAGAGACTCCTTTTACATTGTGACTGATTGAGCCATAGTAGCCACGGAGGTTTGTCCGCGCACTCAGAGTTGGAGGCATCTGGATCTCTTCCGCAATTTCGACTGGTGTCTTGCCGTCATTGAGCTGTCGAAGTGTCTCATTGTGCAGGTAGGCGTAATAATCACGTTGTTCGGATAGAAACTTGACCACCAGCTTTCCATCTTGGTTCCAGGTCGGCCAGTGGTGGCTATAGAACACCACATCACTTTTGTCACCGAACAGGGTAATCGACTCATCCATATATCGTGACCAGAGTCGTGCGTCACGAACTGGAGCACCTCGCAGCGTTTGGATATTGTGCAAGGTATGGGTCGCATTCTCCGCCATGCACAGCGCTCTGTAGTCAGGGAAGTAAAAGTTTACTTCTGCAGGGGCTTCGGTTCCCGGAGTCAATTGGCAGATAATCTGCAGACCCTCAATGCCTGGGGCGAGAAACCCATTCTTGGTGATGTTCTGTAGGGGCGCCACAAGCGAGCTGGTTCCAGTCGACAAAGCTTGCCCGAGTCCGCAGCCGATCTGCCCAACAGGAGATTTTTCCAAGGCCTCTCCGTACATGTAGATAGATCGGCGAACCATTGCCGGTCCGGCATACACGTTCTCACTGACAGCGTGTTCCAGGAAGCCGTCGGGACCTATTATTTGAAGAGCAGTTCCGGCTTTTGTTGCGATGTCGATGATGGCCTGAGCGCCACCAAAATGGTCTGCATGGCAATGTGTATAGAAGAGGGCCTTGATTTCCGCGTCTTGGCCATACCTGTCTCTATGTTCAGCCTGGTAGAGCTGAATAGCTCTACGTGCGGTCTGAGGTCAAGCAGTCGATGATGGTTATTCCATTTGAGTTTGGAATTTTGACAATGCTCATCTTTGCAAGATCAAAGCCACGGATTTGATAAACACCTTCAGTGACGTGATAGAGGCCCGCGGTCACACTGCAGAGCTGCCCTTGCCTCCATAACGACGCATTTGCTGTCTCTGGGGTTTCTTCCTCGAGGAATGCGTAAGCCTCGGTATCCCAGACAATTTGATTGGTGGTGTCTGACAAGATGTAAGAATCACGTTCTGTTCGCACAAGTCCTCGGGCCGCAAATTCAAAGTCAAGGTTGCTGTCTTCGATACGGGGCTATTTGATAGCCATGATTACCAATGAAAGTGGGGTTACTAGTTGATAAAGTGATGTAAAGCTAACGGGGGAGTATGTGTTCTAGTTTCGAGTTCGAATATCTGGGGATTGGCGTCAATTATATAGCATTCCAACATAAGCTTTTCCTTCCCGGACGCCTGTGCGCGTCCCCTCAATTGCACAATGCAATTACACAACGAACCTTGACACAGAATCACCCTTTCCCCATCCAAAATGTGGATTCATCCTTGCAGCTGTATGTCTCAGGTAGCCATTGCTTTTCTAATCTATCACACGACATAATAATAGTGTAGTCGCTAAGGTTGGAAGTCCGTATGTAACTGTATTTTACATTTCAATTGAGTGATTACGCAACCGCTATGTCTGCGAAGATGATCTAGTTAGTTATCAATTTGAATTATCTAATTGCAGCACAATGATCAAATCAGGCGCAACGGGTAAGTATACATCAATCTCCATATTTCTGTACTGGGGACACAATCCATTGCAAGCCGAGTCTCGCATTTATTTGATTACGGAAATGAGTCTGCCAAATACGCATTAGGCCGAGAGCTCCACTCATTAGTAGTTCCCGTGCATACGTCCCAAGCGCAGACCCAATGGCTGAGCTGAAGGTAATGATCCAAAATACGACGTGATCATCCACCGTGTCGCTAGTCCCATAGATCAAAATAATGATTGGTCTGTAAAATAGTATCGGTCTTCCGAAAAGTCCGATCGCTCGACTGTTGGCTTGCTATTATTGGGGTTATTAGGTATATTACCGTGTTAACATATTGCATAATGAGTACTTTCTATTCGCTGTCCAGCATTCGAAGCATTCCAAATTGTTGATATTAAGGGCATTTGCATTATCTTGGCATTTTGAGACTAATGTTTGCACTATATATTGGTTCCAGCGCTACGTGTTACAGGTAAACAGTCCGGTCAGTTGCGGGGATGCAACTTACCAATGGGCCACCGAGAGTAAACCAACCTATTAGTCAGCAAGAGATCAACGCTTGTAGATGCGAGGCATGCATTTACCCCACAGGCTTGCGGGAATCGAATGAACGACCGTCCCGTCCCGTCCCATGTGAGCGTTGCCGAGAGATCGCCCCAAATTCTAAGCAATATCCCGAAACCACCCAAGTTGGAGCTGTGTGCAACTCTGTCCGCCGCATAACTATTATTTATCTCGAATTCCTCAATATTATGTGGCTATCTTCGTCCGATTTTATAAAATGATGTTTGGTCCTTCACGCCGGACTGTGTCATGATGAGCAATGAGTGGGGTTGGCGATCGACAAGGTGACGTAAAGTTACTGAGGGTGGTGTGTTTGAAATATCGCGTCCAAATGCCTGGTGATACGCCCAAATTATATAGCATTTATTTCTTCCCAAATGCCCGTGCTCTCCATTAACTACACAATGAAACCTGACAAATAATCGCACCTTCTCCTGCCAGAATCTAGATCGATGCATGTAGCTGTATGTCCCAGGTAGTTATTTTTTTCGAAGCTATCACACGGACTGTTCTTAGAACATTCGCTATGGCTGTTCTAATATTTGAGGAAATCCGTAGGACTTGTACTAGGCACGTTCAATAGATAGTATGGTTGATTGATGTCTGGTTCGAGAACTAAGGTTGAGTTACCTGTGAGGAACAAACAAGTAGGCGGGCGGTAGATCGAGTACATGCTGAATAATCTTGTCCTGAAGGGTTCTAGTGGTATTTTCAACTGACATTAACCCACCACTTCGAAGCGGTTTGGTGATTTAAGATGTGCGAAGTCATCGCAATATTCATGGAGCAGCGCATGAAGCCGATCACCACTAGAAAGACACCATTTCAATTTCTCTGCCTTAGCTTCCCCAAGCTCTTTCTTGATTTCTCCCATGAATCGTTCGAATTACCGTGCGCTTTTCTCTTGTTTTTGGACGGTATTTAGCGGAGAATCGTATTATTCATATATTAGGCATGGAGGAAGGGCATCTATCAGAGGTTTAATTGGACAGATGGATTAAAAATGCCAAATTCAGGTCTTTTTGAACACGGGTTTCGTCGTTCACTGTGTGTAAAAGTCTTGTTTCAGAGCTCGGTGATCCCGCGGAAGAAGTCTTGGATGTACGAAACCAGACATTTACCCAAATAACTATCCGGCCAACTTTTAGATCTCGTGGAATTTATCTTGTGAATCCGGAGGTTATCCTTGACCTCGAAAGCCTAATTGAAACAAGAAAGCGGTGAGCTTCGGATCTTTGATACATCCGTCTTTCCATCTCCCCCGGGAGAAAATTTTGCATTAGACTAGCATTAGGCTTGGCACGGCTACAAATTAGGTGCTTTCTCAGTATCGAGGATATCCGATATTCGGAGTGGTAATTCGACCTGTATTCCGCAGATTGATCCACCCTTTATTCCAACAATATATAGTGAGAACTGCAGATCTTTTGCGCGAATTCTTTTAGCGCACAGATAAATGAATATACTTGCTCCCGTCCCCCATGCTGACCAACCTAGCAGCAGTTTCAATAAGTGGATGAATATTTAGCGAGTTTCATTAACGAGCTATGATTGCCCATACGTGTAACATTAATAAATGTAGAGTCTACGTCTCCTTACCGCCAAGAAGAATATGCGACTACCGTCCAAAGGTGTGGTGTAGTTTGACGACCATAGTGGCGAAATCAGTGCATGCAGTGCAATATATTCAGCTAGTCTAAGAACGCCAAGATATTGCAAATGCCCTTAATCTCGACAAATTTCGGTATATCACATACGGCGGTCGCCGCGAAGACCTCAATTAATATATTGCAGTGACCGAGAAATTTGGAATACTTCAAATGTTAAATAGACAAACAGAAAGTCCTTTCTTGCGCATCGTGTTCCCAACGTGCATGCATATATGCACATCTGTGACAAAAAGCTGCAGGAACTTACTTAACGCCACAATCATAACAGTCCAAGAGTCGAGGGTATCGGGTTTGTCGGAAGTCCGATGCCATTTTACAGGCTGATCATTAGGGGACTGGACTTTGCAGTAGATTATCCCTGATTCCTCCGCTGTTTGAGCTGTTTTAGCGGATGGGTAACATATAAAGGGAGAATGAGCTCTCCAGGTGTAATTAAGACAGGAAGTTTAAGCTCTTCCTTTGAGTTATCTTCATAATGCACTTTTTACTCTTGTCTACCCTTGGTTTGGCCATCTTGGCATCAGCCAGTCTTGATGCACAGGCGAGTTCCAGCCAAGAACAAGCAACACAATTCGCTTTATTGGTATGTCAACTTCACAGTTCAAGCCTCAATGGTCTATGGGTTATAGCTTCGTGAAACTAACCAGAGGGCGAACAAGTATGGCTACCCACTAGTTCCGTATGCGCAGCTTGCGGTGCCTATTCTCCGTGATGGGGTATCAAACAAATTTCAACATACGAGAGACCTTCCGATCCCAGACAAAAAACTTGCAGATTTCCCCCCTGTGGATACCCTCTCTTCCACCGTGATCATTGATCTTGCCGCCACCGACATTATCGTTGATATTCCTTCCATGTCGGACCGGTTCTGGGTTTTCTCATTCTATGATGTGTAGGTTGATGCCGTTCCCCTTTTTGCACGAGTAGAAGCAAACGAGGCTAACTATGAATGATATTGGATCGGTGATATAGCTACGGAGACAACTATGCAAATCTCGGGGTTGTCGGGGGCTCTTCTGCGGGGAAATACCGGGTGGCCTACCGGCCCGCTAACCCAGGTACTGGACCTGGTGGAGTGCTCGATGGTTACAAGGGATGGGTCTACTCCCCA
This sequence comes from Penicillium samsonianum, assembly GCF_028829775.1. Classification (NCBI taxonomy): domain Eukaryota; kingdom Fungi; phylum Ascomycota; class Eurotiomycetes; order Eurotiales; family Aspergillaceae; genus Penicillium; species Penicillium samsonianum. The sequence goes on along the minus strand of NW_026643268.1, from coordinate 207,663 downwards.
ACTCCATATGGAGTTTTGGTGGCTCGATTGCAGCTCAAGGATAATGGGTCTGACGTGGACGCCATTCATCAGCTACAGGACAAGATGGTGGTGACCAAACCGGCGTTGGGTAATATCCAAGTTGCGCCCACTCTGAGCGTTGAGTTATTGAACAGTGGCCTATCTGGAGATCCCAACTTGGCAAGTCTACAGTTGACTTGCAGGCTTTCATCTTTCAACCCTCCCAACCAGGCCAGTGATGTTGCATGGGTCAGTTCAGTGTTAAGACTCGCTGGGTGCAGCCATGGGCAGTTTAACAAGGGAAACCAAGTTGATCTCCCAACCATGGCTGAACAAGCCAATGCGACCATGGAAAAGTTGGCTCAAAATTCCCAGAAACTCATCGATTTGAAAAACGGATGGCAAATATTCCAGTCTCAAATGCAGGGAAAGTATGCCAGTAACTACGTTATCAGGGCTTATTTTGCTCATTCAAACTATCTGGCCATGGACACGAAGCAGGCGTTATACCCTGTATACTCTGATGGAAACAAGGATTTGAGTCTGGGGCTGTACCAGGCATATCTATTGACCTTTAGTAGCAAGCCTCCCAAAGGGGCGTCCGGTTTCTGGAGCTTGACCACCTATGGCTTCAATTTTGATTTGATTGCAAACCCACTGAATCAATTTTCGCTCGGAAGTAGCTCCAAGCTTACATATCCCGATGGTACCCCGGTTTATGGTGGAAGCGATACGAAAGATGGGAAATTCCAGATCCTCGTTCAGTCACCATTTCATAAGATCCCCAGTAACTGGACTTCCAAGTAAGTGGCAACCACAAATGAATATGGCCCGTCGGTTTCAAAAAGACTCCCCGCTGACTTTTCTTTCCACTCTATAGCTGGCTGCCGGGACCGGCAGGTGGGGGCGTGGTTTATCTTGCGCGTGAGTCAATCTCAACTTGGTTTCTACGAGTTGCAAGGCTGATACTAAACTTTCAAGTGAGATTTTATGCACCCACAAGTGCCTTAAGCGATGGATCTTGGTCATACCCTGTGGTAGAAAAGGTCAATGTTATCACTGGGTAAGTACGGAACAATGATCCAGAAGTGACAAGCATATTGATATTAATTTCTATCCAGATCGTCTCTTTCGTCCAACGTCGCTGGTAATCAGCAACAGGTCTTGGATCAATCTCGTGGCGCGGAGCTCTAGTTCCACGAGTGAAGAGAAGAGCTGCGCGATTGTGATGTGGTAAATTCACTCTCTATCCAACAACATCAAAGGAATTTCGCTTGTTCAAGGTGTAATCCAGTGAATTGGAACATCATCAGTACTAGCGCTTATAACGTTGGATATGGTGCGTGGAAGGTGATAGCCAGCCTTGCCAACGGGAATGGAGAGTCCATGTACAGCAATACTACAGATCACCAGGAATCACACCACAATTTTGACAGCTTCGGCAACTTGCTTTGCATCCTCGGGCACCTTGCCATTGGCAGTGTATGAATAACTTGTAAACACTTTACAGGCACTATTTCTGCAATATAGTACGTGACAATAATGTAACCACTATCAGATGGATACCAGTAAGCTCAAAGAGAATTTCCCACACTCGCCAATTTAGTTTATGAAAGAAAGTCGCTTCTGAGGATCTCATCGCTTTCTAGAAAACAAAGGAGAAGATGGTGAGCATTAGCCACTAAAACAGACCAAAGCGACGGCCATTGTTTGGGGCGTAGTACCCGAATTCATGGGATTAAGCATACTCTGCTGCCGAGGGAACACGGTTGAAGCCCGATGGGGGTCTAGTAAGCGCCATCTTGACCACATCTGGTAAATATATCTCCGCCATCATTTACGACGAACTTTCGTGAGATCATCGCAATTGGTACTTTAGTTGACTTGTAATCGCAGCAGACATGCGCCTAACCCATTCCTCCAAAGGCAAACATGGCATGAGCGCTGATTAGGGGTGGAGATTTCAGTGAAGGTTGTAGGAGATAGTCAAAGAGGTACCACAGCAGGACGGCTCTGGGTGGCCTTGTTAGGGACATCAATGCCACCTTCACAGTGAATCTGTCCGAACAGTGATATGCCAAATATCGTCCAGAGCGCGGTGTGTCTAACAAATAGTTGATGCCCCAGGACATTCGACGTAGGGGACGAAGAGAATCCGGCCATTCCTAGCAAGAGCTGCTTGCGCGCGATTCGTTAGAAAACGACGTCAATGGACAAAGAATACAAGCGGTCAGCTTGACTAACCTGCAGCTGCAGTGACTTCCAGGGTAAATGCCCTTTTCACATGTTGCTCGGTCTTGGATAGAAAAGAGCGTGCTTAGGCATCAAATCTGCCCAACATCTGTTCAAAGACACCACAAGATTTCAGACAGCGCCCTCGATGCAGCGTCGTGTATGTCCGGTTGGTCCCTTCCCGCTCGCTCGTATACGTCGAACGGCCCAGCAACGCGGAGTAGGATCAGGTAGGACAGTATGGGTCGGTGATTCGTAGCTCGTGGCTCATTAGTTGGCTCGGCTATGACTCGGCACCAGACCATCTCCTTTTCTCGGTTCGTAGCTGATATGGCAATGTTAATCTGTGGGCTCGATATGACGGGACCTTTACCTCACCTTCTTATTGCACGCAGACTTGGACTAATAGTCTGGCCGTTTGTGAAGGTATGGCTCACCTGCCATGAATCAAGACAAAACCACCAACATTCCTCGGGTCTTTCGGAATTCCAAAATTGAAAAGAAGCGAGATGCCAACTGAGGACAATGAGGATCACTCATTGGACGCCAGGAATCCAATCCACAAGGAGGCTATTCCTTCGCGGTGTTCGAATGCCGAGACACGGTGGTATAAACCCATTGTGGCTTGGGCTTTGTATCGGATAGACACATCAGCACATGACCTGATGCACAGAGTCGACTGAGAGAAGGGCCAAGGTAGACGATATGAACCTTTCGGTGACTCATCGTCAATGTTACTAGCAGTCATGTGGAAGTGATAGACAGCATGCGATCGCATCGGTATAGGGGACCCGAGCAGACAAGACATTTGCTCGCTTCGCATTCTACTGGAGTGACGGGAATATGAGGGGGTCTCCTGTTGTACGACCCGAGTCAGCAAGGCTTGAACCAGTTGGACGAGTTCTTATGACTTACCTGTTTATGATGTTCGCAAAATGTTCGCTTGAGACGAGACGATCAATTAGCTTCGTGGTCATATCTTACCGACGAGATCACTTACAATTGTCTTCATCAATGCAGTCACCATTCATGCTATGTTGACATGATGTTGTATCCAGTTCGTCGCACTCTCCGGCTGTCACTTCGAAGAAGCCGCGCTGGATGCACGGGGCAACTTCTGAGCCCCAAAGGCACGTGACGAACCCACCTGTGACAAATTGTACATCGTAATGGGATAAGACCTCGCCATGGGGACGGCGAACACCCCCATCGTGGTGTGAAGGCGGTGAGGTCGAGGGCGGAAGACGCGATGGAGCACGCGTCGTAGTGACGCCTTGGTCTTATCTGGATCCGACGATAAAAGGACTCCCCACAAGGATGTTTCACGGGTGGCGATGGGCTGCTCCTATGTACAATGGCATGAATCCAGTAATGGTATTCGTGTTCTGGGGCACAAGAATGGACGTCTCAAGCTTCTATGCAGCGAAGCTCGCAATCGGATGTCCGTACCTGTTTCAGCCCGCTCCTTTGATTTATATACCTCACCTAAGGTATGCTGTGTGGTTTGAAGCGACCGGGCCGGGAATAGTGTGTAAGCCGTGGCTTTGCGCGGAGCACTGACTGGGATGCTTAATCCTCAAGGGTCACTGTCGTTCATTAGCTTGTAGATCGGAGAGACATTTCAGGACTCATCTGTTCTGGTGGACCAGGGACGAAGAGACAGCAAAGAGCTATGATCCTTGCGCTCGTGCATTTTAGTCGAATGTCCTCGGTTCTATTGAAATCGCATCGTCTTCCGGATCAGTAGAATTCAGACAGGTCAGGCTAAGATTAACATACCTGCGACGGGGATATTCGCGCTTTCTCTTGGGAATACACATAGAGGCTGTACAGTAGATCAGCTCAGTCGGCTGCTATAGCGGAGACATCTTTGCATAGACACTTTGACCAGCTAAACCAAAACTCGTACCTTTGATCGGCTGGCGTGAATGGTAGTGCATCTGGTGGGAATCATATCTTTCGCAGGCACTGTCTGACTTGCTGGTCCGCAATGTATTCTATAACTGTCAGCACAGTGGAGATTCAGTACTGGGTGGGGAAGAACTTATCGAGTGGCTCAGACACAAGCCTGCTCGATTTTGCAGAGTCAAGCGAATAAAATGTAGAGCAAATTGCCGGGGGTAGAGGACGTATTTATAGGCTTCTCGGCTCCTTCTGTTGCGCAAGCGCTCTGCTTGGTAGAACGCGTTAAGGACACCTCTCTTGTTTGAGACCTGTTGAAACTCGTGGCTTCTCTTTACAGCGTCTATTTGCACAGTTTGATGCCTTTAGATGCTCAGCGAGAGAGATGAGCAAGAGTCGTGTTGAAGAACAGGATGCTGAGTTGGTCAAGAAACGTTGGCTGACTGTTGAATCCTTCACGACTCTCTAAAATTGAGGAACTGGTTGCTATTCAATCTGCAATGACAGGCTCATATTTGTGTTGTGATCATCTCATCTGTGAGCGACCCAACGTTGATTCACTGATTCACCGAAAAGCGCCTTCGATTTTATCCCTAGAAATCATGGACTTTTTTTCCTAGCCTCGCTTTAGTGTGGTGTTGGTTGTGTTGAGCTGTGGGTCTGTCCGACCAGACTGCGGAAAGCGAGGTCACAATAGGATGTGCTCGACCCGTCAACCCGTTGAAGCTTAGCCCAACGTTGTCAACACTCAATTTTCGAACTTGTGACCATTAAAATACATTAAATAAAAAAAAATGTTTTTTCTTCTGATTTTCTTTGTTTAATGACGATAAGTTCTACTATATTCCATTGTCAGATTTCTGAGGCGTTCAACGAAAGGGAAAGAGGTGTCTGATTGAAATATATATCCTCAACAAGCGTTCATCTCTGGCCCTCAACATCGTGAGGCTTGATCAGTTTCCTGTTAGAACAGCCCCCTGGGGGTGTCCTGATACGATATGGATACGAGTGGGGAATGTGAGATGTGCCTGATATGGGTATGATGATATTCAGACTAATCGCTGGTCCTCCTAAGAGGATCCAGCCCCTCCTTTCTTAGGGGATCTCCTCGTGCTTATGCAAGCAGGTAAGCGAGGTGATGTATCAACAGACAGCTCCGGTGGTGCATAGGCACCTCCTCCACATTCCCTATACCTCATTGTATGGTTGGCGTAACAACCTGGATCCAAGCAACTGGCGAACCGTCTTCTGTTCCGCATACGTCGACATTGAGCACAGATAGTTCACGACGGGTGCCATTGAACAGAGTCGCTTTTAGAAGAAATCCCGTTCGGCCGCAGATGTGTAGTGATCAAAAGCTAACTGCGTTTATTGACCAATGTGGTGATCGTAAAACCCAGTCCATAACCACCTCCGTTTGCATATTCTACAAGAGACACCAAGGCCTGATGGAAACGGTACTGCCCAGATCTTGACATTCTCCTGCGGACAAAATGGATGCCCCGAACAGCTCGCCAGACCAGGAAAATGAAACAGAACAGTAGCCCAGTGAATTGCCAATCCTTAGCGAGATAGACAAATTACAGGAAAATTCTCAGCATGTCCCCCCGTTGGTAAGTGAAACGATTCGGCTTCAAATATTTTGGCTGACTATCGCAGTTCTCCCTTTCACAGCAGGAAGCAGAAACAAGATATACAGTACCTTGGCCACTTTGCTCTTTCAACCCATCTTGAAGGTGCTAGCAGACCTCGAACGCGACGATCCCGAGTTCGCCTTTCCAGCAGCTCGACTTGTTGGACTCTATCGACGCCTATGGGAGTCGTGGGTGTCCAAGCACATTGATGGCGAGAAACTAGAGCAGCGCAACCTTGCTTTGAAGGAGGTTGGCACGCACCTGAGAAAAGAGAGAGATGGTCTTCAGGATCGCCATGACAAACAGTTATCCCGGCTGCGCTTTTTCGAACAGGCATTGGAATTATCCCGGGAACGACTGATCAGCCTACTCGACGACTGGAACCACCCTTTCAGGCCCAATCTGACAGGGCTGCCGGCTGTAGCAAGAGAATGGTGAGGAATTGCCTATTCCGGATTGCGCTGTCTTATCTTGGCGATAGAGAAACGCTACAAGCGGCGACGCAGTGCAGGACGAACTACCGCATGGAAAGCAGCTTATATCTTTCAGAGAAAGTATATTAAGAAGGGCATCAAATAACGTTGGATTCATGATCATGGTCTTTACTGAAATGTGTCTGCGAACAATCCCGCTTGATCCGGATCAATCCCACTTGTAATTACCGGATCTATTATGCACAAAAAACCGTGCATCCAGGGATAGCGTCAGGGGCAGCGCAGTCAACTGAGAATGTGTCGAGAGACTCGAATAAGGTAGAGATTCCGTACGAGGCCAAAGGGACAGTCGGAAGCTAGTGCCTGTTGCACGAACAGTATGCCAGGTGATTGTGTCCAGCAGCTGTCTGCGCACCCGACAGAGATTCCCCAGGGCCGTTTCAACCCGCGGCAGGAAGAACAGATCCTCTCCTATAGTCTCACCAGATGTCCGGTCGAATGGTGCAAATCGAAATTCTATCCAGTGCACCTCTTTAGGGAAAAGGAGCGCTGACATGTAGAGGAAAATGTCGCTAGCCTGAGTAGAGATGGACAGAGGATCTGGACCTGTCCACTTGAAGCCTGACAGACTGTCGATATTGGGGTAGAAAAGGCATTCGATCAAGGAAGACCCTGGAGTTTCGCATCGTGCAGGGTCGACTTTGCCAAGAATATCCTGCCACAGATCATTGGGATCAGTAGCGAGACAGGGAGGCGGTGTCGGTATGCCAGAGGATTCATTCCAGATAGCGTGAAGGTCGAGATCCAAATCGTAGTCTACTAATGTTAGCACAAATAATTAAAAAAGCAACGGGTACAGACCATTGTTGTTCAATTCGTTCATTTCCGTTCTAAGACTGGCCGTCGAAGGCTGTAGGGAAATACAGAAGTGTATAAAAAGAAGTGTATAAAAAGAAGTGTATAAAAAGAAGTGTATAAAATAACAATTTAACGAGGGTTAGAGGAACAGATGCCGCAGGGTGAGCAGGGATTGTATTTATCTTCGATAACGGAAGGTCAACGCAGATTAGGATGGTTTTATGGGCAGATGCTAAGTTCTTGAAACTAAGCGATGAATGTATCAACGGCCGTGGAGCGTTGACAACCCGTGACCAAACCCAACGAGACTTCACCGGCGGTTGCATCGGCCTCCTCTAAGATCAGCGATAATATTTAGTAGAGAACGCAAATAGATGGCAGAGCTATCCAAATGTTATTGTCGCCCACGAGCGCTCAACAACACTGAGACCTCATCAAGGCCCATCAACATGATAGGGTTGGGGATCGCTCGCTTGCAAGGCTGAAACCACACCGTTACAAAGGGCCTGAACCGCAAGCTTTCGATCACGCAACACCACTGCCTGTTCATCGCAGAGCTGCAGAAGGGTGTTGCTGTCGCTTGCTAGCCACTCATGTGATTCAAGAAGCTGTCGCTGCTCATCCTCAAGTCGCATTTTCTCGGCAGATTTGATGACGTAGCATTCCCATAGGGAAAAGTACAAGTCAAGCAGCTTGAGAGCTGGTGTAGCAAGAGTGTCATTGTAGTGTAAAAGTTTCGTAAACTCCACCGTAAGGACACGGGGTATCACTGGACTCTGCGCAGTATTAGTACTTTTGTTCGTTTCCTGCCGAAGAGGATATGACCGACCTTGGCTTCGATAGTTGTGCCGTTTGAAGATTGCTGTGGATGGGTTTCTAACTTGGACAGATATTCTGCATCCCGCGATACCCGACGCTGTCTCTTGGCTGGCCGGTCAATTGGGGAAGGCAACGTGGGATAGTCCATTTTGGTCAGTTTGGTCATAACATGTTGATTAGGATATCGTGCTGGAGAGGAATTTATAGACTGGCAAACGCTGCACCGAGTCTATTGGTATCCACCATTGTCCTCCCGGCCTGGGAATAGACCGCACATTGAAAGTGTCAGTGGAAAGTTCATTCAACTGTTGACACTCGATCTCACCTGCTGCTCACCGCAAGCTACTCAATATATGCGAGAATGAGCAACAGATGAAGCCTTGAAGCGAGGTATTGCAGAAACCACCTCCTAATGGTAGTTTGCAAGTGTAAATTTGACGCATTGGATGCTATGCATTAAGTAGAAATCGTAGAAGTTTTACTGTGACGTTATTGTGACTGAAAGCTATTCGAAGAGTGGAGGTGCAGATAATTGATTCCGAGTGTTGATATCAAGTGACGCTGAAAACAGTCATTCTCGCATTTTATTACGAGAGGTGTAGATGTCGTTAGCTCTTACAGACCACCAAACCTTGTCCCCGGAGACCGCTTCAACAATGTTTGAGGGATGTTGTCGTCTTCCATTCTGATTCGAATGGCCCTCTTGATGCAATCGTCCCTTGCTATATCCAGGGATCTCTTTAAACTGAAGTATTTGAGTCCGGGATTTGCCACAAGTGCATCAACAATCGAGAAATGTCCACCCTTGACCGCCAACATCAATGGATCCTCAAACCATCGATTTCTGATGTTGACGTCAATTCGATCATGGCGTAGGAGTGCCTGGACCATCTCCAAGTCACCGCCACGGGCAGCAATGCAGAGAGCAGTGTCGTGGGCTGCGATCGTGCTCTCATTGATGTGCAGACGTGCGCCTTGCTGCACTAAAAGTCTTACCACATCGAGATGGCCATGTGCAACCGCTCGACAAATGGGCGGATCTACTAAATCCCTTCCATTGATCTCCACGCCATCTATACGCAACAGACAAGCAACCGTGTTCATGCGTCCGTGATATGCGGCAACGGAAATTGGAGAGTGGCCTGCAACGCAGAGATTCGGATCAATCCCTGGCACTTCGAGGAGCCGTCGTAGGATCACGGTATCCAGTCTGGTCGCGGCGTGGTGTAGAGATGTGGACGGCGTCTCGAATCTCCCACGGCCTCCAACAAAATTAACGTTAATGTCTTTCTCGGCCAACAGCCTTTCGGTTATCTCGTCGCATGATGAGTAAGTAGACATCCAAAGTGGCGTATTTCCATCTTTGTCTGTGCAGTTCACGTTGACAAGGGGGTGACCAAGGAGCAAATTGACCATTTCCAGGCGTTTGCTTTGAATGGCGAGATGGAGCGGCGTATAGCCTTTCCGGTTCTGAATGTCCAAATCAGACCCTTTTGTCCGAGGAGCCGTTTGACAGCATCTACCGACCCATAGGATACTGCTTGGTGAAGAGGTAGCTCAGCATCCTGTGATGATTGAGTACCAAGAAATACCTCGGACTTCGGATCGTTTGAAAAAATCATTTCCATCATGGGCCTGTTGAAGCGACGTGCCCAGTCCCATGGCGAGTGGCCTGAGTCATCCTGTAGATCAGGGTCGCTGCCACTATAAAGTAGCAGATGCACGAACCCTATTCTGCCTGCGAATACTGCTAGGTGGAGCGCCGTTCGGCCGTGTTTGTGCTTGACGTCCACTCTGACGTTAGGTTGTTCTAGAACGCTCTTGACGGTGGAGAAATTTCCATAGTGGATGGCATACGACAGGGCGCTATGGCGTGCTTGATTTTGGATGTTGATATCTAACTCTCGACGATTCAGCAAGAGCTCACGCACAGCAGTGGAAGAGTATTTGAGCGCCCTCATTAGAGGAGTTTTGCCTCGGTAAAATGCATTGATGTTGGCGTTGTAATGAAGTAAAGCCTCTGCAAGACCAACATTGTCGGTTTTGGCGGCCAGGTTCAGCAAATTGCTGTTCTGAAATTCGATGTTGTATTTCCATATTCCGGGCTGTAGTTTTAAGTAAAGGGTTGTGCATGATCTTGCGAGGGCAAATATCGCACTGCCGTCCAACTGCGACACAATCCCCAGCAAAAGCTCGTTGGGGAGATCTCTAATATTTGGCTGTGATTTGTTAGCTTATCGGTAACTTCAGCAACAAAGACTTGCTACAGACCATGGTTAGACAGCGGTGGAGCTAGGTGGTAATCACAATGTAGATGAAGGTGAGGTGTGAAAGTTGGACGTGCGGAGGCCTTTATATAGTCGCCTCAGCTAAATTCTGTGGCCAGCTAGGAGCGTAGCCCATCACACAGCAGCACCAAAGCCTTGACAACAATGTTTAGGCGGGATTAGAAAATCTCTGGAGTCTAGCTCCTGGGAACGCCAAATCTGTTCCTGGTAGTGTGTCAATGGTCCCCGGAGACCGAATCTATCTCCACGTACCCACATCTTGCATCTAGCGCCATAAGAATAAATCACAACCTATCATGCATTTCGAAATTCCATACGCAACCCAGAATTTAACCCAGCATTTGTCGACTTTGCTGCCTACCGCAGTAGCCAATATGTTCGCCAATCCATGGTCACCGCGATCTACAGCCACAAGTGCAGCTGATTTGGGCAGCAGTGATCTGGAATTCAATCCCTTCTCGCAGGCCACTGATCGGACTATACCGGTGCATAATGCATCCGAATGCATTCTTCGACGTATCTAGTGTTTCAAGGAAGGCTTCGCATGCCAGCAGCCACGCAGCCATCAGGTAAGTAGACTACGGCGATGGCATATAAAGCTGGCGAGGGAACGCTGCAGAGATTGTCCAACACCAATTCCCATCCGAAGCATTTTCTGCCTTTGTACACCATCTTAATGTCCGCCATGCTGCCTTGGAATCCGTTTCTTGTTTGCGAGATAGAAGTCAGCCCCAATGGCGGTCCTGGCTTCTGTTGCGGGATGACGAAAAAAGGCGCTCCATGCAAAAACTCGATCAAACTTGAAGACACCAAGACAGGCCATCAGAAGCTGAACACTGTCGCCAGAGAGCCGTTTGACCTGTCAAATTTGGAATCGAAGCTCTGTGCTATTGCCAAAGAATTCCTCTGTGCAAGGTGGCATAGGCAACGACAGGCCGATGAGGTTGACCAGCAGTGGTATGAAGCAGCCGTCCGCAACCAGGCGCGAGTACCATATGACTCTAGAATTGCCTCTCAATCGGTTGCTATAAATCCGGGCCAGCGTCAGACATCGCCAGCCTCCAGGCGACGCCCTCCATCAGACAACACTGACCGTTCACCAACTCACGGGCTCAGACAAGACCCGCCGGTGCCCCTCTCAACCAGCTCCGAGCCGGTGCAATCAATCAATCCCTTTGTCACTGCCGAAATGCTGCGGACCAACAGTGTTCCATGGCACGTTTCGCCGGCTCGACCAGCTATCCTGACGTCGGTCACTAATATCTGGGCGAGTGTCCAAGACTTGACGCTCCGGAGTCTCAGCTTGAGTGAAGAGCTCGAAAACATCCACTGTGTGTTTTGTTTGGCCGAAGATGAGGAACAAGCCCACGAGTGCGTAATCCTACGCTGCGACCAGTGCCGAGCGCTTTCCCATCTGTCCTGCGCGGAAGAGTGGTTGAAAAACCGACGTACAGGATTTGGCATATCATGCTGCGCGTGGTAAGTATGGATGATCTCAATTCTGTAATGCCGGGATGCTGATGAATGCAGCCGAAACGAAGGAACTCTAGACGCATTGATTCGTCCACTCCGAGTCCCCTTGGCAGATACCGAAACAAACTCTGTCCACTCGGCAAGCGAATCATCAACCGATAGAGAGCCTGTCATCGTCAGGAGTCCAGCACGAAACGACCCGAGTCAGAGTCAACCGCGTCGGGGGTCAGTGGAATCCCCAGGGGTATCAATCGAGCAGAGTGGGCCCCGTCGCTCAGCCAGACTAGCAGGGGCTCACCTACCGCGAGATTCTTCTACCTCTGCATCGCTTCGCCGGTCGGCACGACTGAATTCCAATCAGCGTAGGTGATTACAATTTACAGCAAACGCGCGACGGAAATGGGAAATTAGCGAAGCGGCTGTCAATCACACGTGACTCCATATCCTGGTGATATGGGGTTTTGGAGCAAGCTTAGCAACCAAATAAATTAAATTCTGAACGTCAAACCCCACAGAACACTACGCGATCATTTCATATTTGCAAGTGATGTCAATGTACCTTAAAATGCTATTCGAAGTCTGCTTCATTTCAAATATTTTTTAGCTCGAAAACCGAGCGCCGGTAGATAAAAGCGCACATACCTAACGGCGGCGGCCAAAGTAAATGCCGACGGCGAGTTCAGCTGAGCCTTGTGGAGCGCGAAGACGGACGTTGTTGGCAGAAAACACAGCTCGCGTGTCGGCAGGAGAGTTCTACCCCTACTGCCTCACGACGTATTAAAACCAGCTCGTGTATATTTAATCGACAAATATTGTTAATCTGACTCTGGGAATCAACAAATTGATCCTGGAAACGCCAAGAGCAATTATAGAAGCTGTTTATTCCCTGGGAACTTCTCTTTAGCTCCTGTGGCCAGTTCCTGTTTCTAGGAATTTGAGGTCTACCCCTGGGAATCCACTCTACGATCCTGACTGGTTACAAACTGGCTCTGGGAATACAATGGCTAGACCTGGGAGCTGCCGTGCTCCCAGGGCACTACCTTTAGATCCCGGACTCATTATTCTGCTTTCTGAGGTGGCGGAAAGCCCTCACAAGATACCTTTACCAGACCTGCGCACAAATATGAGTCATTCAACGACTCCTGGAAAGGCAAGCTATAGCCCCAGGAACCGCACCTGAGGTTCCGGGAGTTGATAAGACTGTCAACAGGAACATGACTTTGGTTCCCCGAGGTGGAGGTACAAGACCCCAGAAGCTATTTTGGGCTTCCTGGGGGCTACTTGGCTCCTGAAAGCGGCTTCTTTGCCCCCAGAAACCGCACTGAAGCCCCTGGGAGCTACCTTGCTCCCAGGGCCAAGCCATCATTTCCAGGGCTGATAGAGCTTGATCCTGGAAACCTCAAAAGCATTTATAGGAGCTGTGTATCCCAGGAAACTAATCTACTCCTGGGATCTTCACTCTACGTTCCTGAATGAACACGAAATTGGTTTGGGGAACGCATTGCCTGGATCTGGGAGCTTTTGCACTCGCAGGGCCGTATTTCTGAATCCTAAAATCAATCTTCTGCCTCCCAGCGTAGGGTACTAACTCACAAAACACCTTCTCCAGACCTACGCACAAATCCGAGTCACTTTATTATTCCCAGATGCCTAGCCTATGGTTTTAGGAACCGGACTCAAGGCTCCAGGAATTAATAAGCTATCAACAGGAATATGACGTTGATTCCCCGAGGTACAGGTAAAAGCCCCAGAAGCTACGTCGGGCTTCCCGGGGCCTACGTGGCTCCTAGAAGCCGCTTGTATGCCCCCAGAAACCGCACTAAAGTATCCGGGAGCAAGATAACTCCTAGGGCTAGGATGTGAGTTCCTATCACTGATAGAGCTGTTAATAGGAACGTGACTAAATTTCTAAAAGTAAAGATGGATAGTTCTATAAGTTACGTACGATTTCCTCTGGCTATGTGATTCCTGGACTACTGACATGTCCCAGGGTCAGTTTTTGAAGTCTTTACGAACACCAAGTTGATGGATATTTACACAGAAGATCGTCAACCATCACTTGTCTTTTATATCAAGCCACTCAGAACACCGCTCCAACATCGGCCAATATCGACCGGCTAGTCCGATCAAGCGATGAACATGCTTTGATTCCAATCAGGAAATTCAATATCTAAATCATCTCCGCAACTCTGCAGTAAAGTGCATTCCTTTGCATGACCCTATCCGTCGCACCTCTCTAATGTTTATGGACTCCACCTCTCTCATTCTTCGAAAATCATCATAAAATTCTGCGATTGTTCTTATTCGTAATACCTGCTGTCTCGTTCTTCACAGCCCTAGTCTAGTAGGCGGTTAGAACCGCCACTTTGTATGTGTTGTAGGCTCGGTGCGCGTACTCTGTTAGTGACCCCGTAAGGCACGTACGACAAAACACACGAAAGACACGATGACCACTAAAGATCCGAAAGAGGCCAGGCCAACGGCTCCATAATACATAATATTGTAATATGGAATGTGGTCCTCGCTGCCAAAAAATTCGAAGGATGTCTGAAAGCCGTGGACGCCGCTGGCAATCCAACCCCCTAAGGAGAGCACGATCATGCCCACGACGATTTGAATGCAACCGTAGTAAAACCGAGCGGCGCAGTTCTCTTGCAGCCACTTCGGGTAGATCACAAGGATTAACCCGAAGATGGAAAACAGGGCTGAGACCAGGGCCATAATCACCATGCCATCGACGACGTTGTCCATGAGCTTTTGGAATGTGATGTCCAAAATAGAGTCGCTCGGGGTGACGAGGTCGGATTTTGCACGGTCTCGCAGGACGACCGCAAAGTGTACAATGGCCGAACTGAGACTAGCAAGGGCCAGCCAAGTGATGGTAAGGGAAATAATGACAAGACGCATTCGTATCATGGCGGCGGCAGTCCTCGGAGACATTTTGTGTCCACAAGAACAGATTTATCGAGTGTGAAAAGGTGAGGCAGGTGTCGCTCAAGGGAACAGTTGAGCAAAGTAAAGAGTGGAAGGCAGAAATATGAAGCAGGTCATTATCTCCGGGTACTGTAAAGGTTATATGTGCTAGGTGATCTTCACGAAATGCTGCCTCTACAAAGAATGACCCAGCTGATACTAAGCGGCGCCGTATACCATTTAATTGAGTGTCTTAGTGGCATTCCACAGAGGCTTTTACTAGATAGGTATGTTTCAAATTGAAGCACTATTCCTATGCTCAAGGCCGATGGCCTCTAAAGAAGTGTCTGATCTCTCAGTACGGATCCCCGGAAATCACCCATTTGTTCCCAGGATTTACTTTCCTGCTACTATATTATTATCCTCCTTAATATGTGTCATGATTACGCGTAAGACTTCTCAAGATTGGACCAACACCGACGGCAGATTTCTGATACCGACGTAGTTTGCCTTGGTCGGTTTGCGATACCTCACTCCGCTATACTTGAGGAAACTACGGTTTGCTGTTGATTGAAAACCTACCCAACAGCCCCCAGAAAGATGTAGTCAACTCTTTTCTATCTTGTTGAGCTTGTGTTTAAAAGCCAGTGTAGGATGCGTCTCTAAGCCATGACAAAACCGTCACTGTTAGGTGAACCAACGCGGCCGATTAGGAAACGAGTTTCGAGTGGGAAATTTAACAAAGTCCCACTATTGGCAAGGAAACCAACATGGCTCAGATGGATATCTTCTATGGGCGGAAAACAACATGCTGCTGGTGTTCAATGGTGTTTTATGTTCAACGTTGATGTCAACGTTGATTCAACTTTCTGACACCATTCACTACCCTTACATCGCCAAAGGTGCTGGAATGAGAACACTCAAAAGATACTATCATATCGGCACAATACCAGCGGATTATGATCAAAGAACCTATAGCGTTCAGTGCTCCTGGAAGCACAAAACAGACTTTTGGCCAGTCGGATCTTTATCGTGGCTGCGCGGCGCGGCTGAATCATCGCCCTCTAACAACCCCCAAGGCGTGAGAAATGGAACTCCCTTCCACACGTTCCTATTCATGAGCAACAATAATTTGGCAGCCATGTTGCTCCTGGGAATATGCTTCAAATCAATTGGTGACTCGAGCACCATGCGGATACGGCAACTGAACTAAAACATCCTTGATTCGATCGTGGGTGTACATACCACTATTGTGGCCACATATTGACATCCATAGTCCTTCTAGGAGCCGGCGCTGATAATGGTAACCAGCAAAATCTTGACTGTGGATATGGTGGGCATGACCGCTTCAGCCCCAAACATTTAAAAGGTCATGATTGTCCTCACGGTCGAAGCTCTTGTGTCTTTCTTTTGCTCCAATAACTTGCCAGTACAACACCATCACTAGCGAAGCCAACCAATCATGGATCACAACCTATCACAGGTATCAAAGAGGTCCGATATCCTAGAAAAAGAACGTCACAATGGACGTACATGTCAAACTGGTATCATTATTTTAAATACCCTTCTCTAGGTATCCACCGACTAACAAATCTATTTCATGAAGGCAATGAATCAGCTGGCAACAGGTAATCGCACACGCCAGGCCACCTAAGCCTGCGCCAACAATAACGACCTTCATGATGTCTATCTCTGTCGCGGTTGAAATCGTATCTATTGGGAGAGTTATAATCCTCTTATACTTAAGTCACGACAAAATGGCAGACACGCTGTAGTGGCGCCACCGCTATTCTCCTTTTGCAAAAGGGCCGTCATGCAAGGCGGCTGCTGTGTAACGATGATACGGGTGATGTTTATTATAAGATGGCTAATCGGCTGATTATTTCACGTCGAGACATTTGACACCTGAAAGAGCAACGATTGCAGATCCACTAGCGCCACGATGTATGAACCTTGCACGAACATGTCCTAAATACGACTAAACACGTCCTAAGTAACTTTTGAAAGATTAATGTCCACTCCACAAAGGAAGTCAGTTCCACTTGGCGTGAGACTAAGCATGAGTCTAGTCTGGGCCGTTCCTGGCAACTTTGAATATTGGCACACTGACAAGAGAATCCAAGCTGCAGATTCGGACAATTGCAGTTGCGGGGAGGGCTTTCAGACGCCGAAGCACATCCTACTACAATGCCCATTGTATACGGATCTTCGGCGGCAATTTTGGATGTGGTTGGCCAAGGACGAGGTCGAGGTGGAGACTGATTATGACAAGATTATGCAGCACCCGCAGGCCACCCGCTACGTGGTCAAATTCATGCAACAAACAGGTCTCCTCCAGCAATTCCGATGTGTTGAACTCGAGGAAGACGACGAACCGACAGGCCTCGCGGCTATGGACCTAGGTGTGGAAGACGATGGGTATTAGCCAATGACGACAAACAAGGCTGGGGAACGGGAAACTCAGCAAAAGTCGACAAGCATGCCAACCAACTGGCCAGCAAGATCTACATCATGAATTGAAACTGAGGCAGGGGAGGATGCAGGGATGAGGATGAGAGAGTGAGAAATGAGGGTTGAGGGATGGAGGGTGCACTCCATGGCATTCATTAGTGATTTCTTATGTTCATCGGGTTTTTGTATGGGTTTACGGGCTGGATTCAGGGAAATGGGCTGATTCCGCACTCTTTTCAAATCAGCCTCTGTTTCCTCTTTAGGACATCATGTGATTCCAGCTTTGGCGTTTGGCTACGAGTTCTTGCTTCAGTTGGATGGAGCGCCTGCATAGTCATACGCAACTAGTTAGACTGCAACAGATTAATTGAACTTTGATTGATTGATTGATTGACACCAGGCGGGCCGTCACCGGCAAGCAAGGCGGACGGCGAAGTCGTGCGAAACACTCTCAATCGTCAGGTCTTCGACTGGCTACCGGATATTCGAACGGCTCAATCCACCGGCGCCAAAAATGCGGACCAGTCATCCCCATCCATCGAAATGCTCGAAGTTCTCAGTCGCACTGACCTCGGATACGTCTGGTACCCTTCGCTCAAGGAGTCTGACACAACGCTGAAGTTAAATACCACGTGGGATGACGCACGACTACACGCGAGTGAAGTCTCGCAGGCGATGAAGGGATTCCTCCATGCTACAGCATGGCTATCAAAGCCGGAGAACTGGGAACGACCAGCGAGGGAATGCAGGTTTGAGATTACAGATGTGGGACCAGTGAAGTGCTACCGTCGATAGAAGTTCAATTTGACTGATTCGAAAGTGAAATGATTGAAAGGACTGCAGCAAAGAAACATCCCCGTGTGTAGTTCAAGGCACACTGTCATTTCCTCTCGAGCTCAGAAGCAGCGGTTGTTTCGCGAGCAAACGTGACAGCCGTTGTAAGTCACGCATATCACGGTGTTGAAGCAACGGTGATGTTTGCATTGGTTTGACAAGTCGGGGTTGGATTGCTCGGTCGAACAGCAAAAATCTTCACCATCTTCATCACCCAAAGCCTGAATCTCAGCCTCTCTCACATCAAGCTCTTCACAACACAAGGAGTCAGATGCAACCGCTAGCACCTTCTCGTTGCCATCTACATAAACCCAGCCTCCATTCTGAATGTCCATCCAGCCATCCTGGTGGTGGTCTGCAAAGTCATTGAGGTATTTGCGGGTTTTCATGACCATCATCGACTCGGGGATCGGAACGATGTATCGGTTGGTTGACATTGCGGAGGCAGTAAAGGAAGTAACAAGCAGAGAAAAAGAAGGAGAGAAGTGGCTTCATGGAGAAGGGTAGAATAGTTGTGGTGTGGAAGGTCCGGAGGGGGTGAACCCAAGTGGACGTCGACTTTAAACCCTTTCAGATGTCGGAGGAATATGGAAGTTTAGGGTGTTGCAGAAGTATGCGGAAAAGATTAAAGGAGAAATGTGTTGGTGGTACAAACTTGAAGAGACCCATTTAGCGCACCTGGCAGATAGTAAGCTGCCCTAACGACCTGGGCCTTGGAATGGACGAAGCCGAAGTCGGTATAACTCTCACATAAACAGTAGATAGCATACGTCTTTCTACTCGTCTTTTTCTTTAATCATATTATTTCTAATCTCTTTCTAATCTACTTAAATTTAGGAGTGGTTAGTTATTCGCTGATATCGGCGCTGTTCCAGCCTTTTTAGACCCCATGTACCTTTACAAGGATCATAAGACCACAAACTAAATATAGAATCCTTTTCTAATGTAAGGTAAGAGAAAGAGAGCAAATGCAGCTGAAGTAGGAGTAGAGATGACCAATTTGCTTAAAACCAACTGAAAACTTATGAGAAGAAAGGCAGAGCCTCTCAAAGGCTTACTTCTAATTCCGATACAATTCTTCATATTCAGGGAGCTCCCAGCCCTTAGCAGGGTCGGAAGTGAACCTGCTAAGGCGATCCAATCTGAAAAAGGAAGCAATTCCCAACAGATAGTTCATGACAGCAATACCAAACGCCGTGGATAAAAGCCCATCCCAACGACCCCCGTCAAGTGACACTCCCTGCTGGACCTGGGTGATGAAAGGATGGAACTTCTGTTCATAAGCCTCCAGAGCAGCCAGAAGAGAATCCGGGGCACCGGTCACTGCAACGTCCACACCAGCAGAACTACAGTGTCTACCGATTTCACCAGCCAAGATATAAGCACCGACAATACCAGAAGTGGTCCCCATTCCGGTCATCGCAGATGGGCAGTAAGCGGCATCTCCGACAAGAACAACCCGCCCGCGAGACCAGTGGTCCAACCTGACCTGGCCGATGCGCTCACAGTAGAAGTTGTCGGCGGTCTTGAGCGATTCCAAGATCTCATCTGTCTGCCACCCTGCACCCTGGAGCATTTCTCTCAGAGCCTCCTTCCGTTCATTGTTATCACCTCTCAAAGAGGCTTTGAGTCGGTCTGAATTCGTCCGGGCGCCGATGTATGCTTGGATTTCGTGGTCGTTGTGTCTTCGTGTCATGACGCCTCGTCCTCCGGGTGCCATATAGGCCGTCGCGATGTATTTTTCTCCTTCTTTTATCGGCCAAGGAATGATGAGATAGCCGACATATGTATCGTTTATCGGACGAAATGGGTCTTGGGCATCAGGTCCAAGCATCAGCTTTCGAGTTCGTGAGCCTTGACCATCAGCACCAATGACAAGGTCGAATTGGTTTGTTGAGCCGTCTGTGAACTGGACCTTAACGGCGTTTTCTTCTTCTTCGAAGCTGTCGATCGATACCCCGAAAACGTACTTTGCTCGAGTTTTGGTGATTTCGTACATGATTCGACACAGATCCCCTCTCATTATTTCCCAATCAGAGCTGAAGCCCAGCTTGACATTGGAAGAGTCATTTGCTGGGAAATAAGCCCTTATTCTGCCTGATTTGTCCACCATCTGCATGCCTTGTTCCGGTATGGACTTTTCACGAAACGCCTGCTCGAGGCCCATACGTTTCATGACTTCAACTCCATGGCCGCGGAGATCAATCTGGAGGCCCGAGGCTCGGAGGTCGGGAAAGCACTCCACGATGGTCACGTTATGGCCCAGCTTCGTCAGCCAAAAGGCGAGAGCATTGCCAGTGACGCCTGCACCGCTGATGAGAATTTTCATTTGAGTCATGACGTTGGAGCTTCGTGAATCGACTCAGGTAAAAAAAAGAGGAAGCAATGGAAAGTGTGCTGAATCCTTGTTCAAAAGAAGAGACCACTTGCGTTATATAATAAGCTTACAAGTACTACCTAGCTGGTTTAGACCGATTAAGTCCGCGTAAACACCGTCGCTTCGACCGAGAGTAAAAAGCTTGAGCGCGGAGCAAAGCTTGATATCGTGAACACTGATCGGCCAGACGTGATTTTTCTGGTACTTTGGAAACCTCGGATGCGTATTGTTTAGGTCTTCTCGAAGTTAAGATAGACCCATAAGTCCGTACAAAGGCCGCTCGAGACAACATACACGAGTGTATAAAATATCATAAGCAGGCGACTGCTCAAGTGCTGGTTACACCAAGAATATAACTTCGCGTTGGAATCATCAGAGCCCTGCGTCTGGCAGAAGGAAATCCCAGTCCAAGTCCAAGTCAAACCCAGTCCCAAGTTCTCCAGATTCGCCATCGAAACTTTCCCCTGACCCGAATCCGTCGTTCGAATGCGCCAAAGAAGCAGTGTCAGTCAGCACCAGTAACAGACCATGACAGAACTCGAGACTATTCTTGGCACTTTGGGCAATGCTCAGTTCGCAATCGGCGCCCGTCTCCTTCGCCTCGACCTGGGCGATGATCATGCTCATAAACATGTGACTCTTGATGTTTGTCTCGCCTTGACGGATTCTTTCAGCAGAAAAAGCAAGTAGATTATGAACAATCCTTTTGAGCAGCTCGATATACCTGTGATTGCGGTGCAGTGTTCCATCAAGACATTGGGCCTCAACTTGCGCCAACAGCTCGATGCTGATGACGGTCATGGCACACCATATCCCTTCTCTGAAGAGGCCTCCGCCAGTAGCCATTAGTCTGGAGAACTCTTCATCGGGCTCAGGTGACATAATGGCCATGGCTGTGTCTAGGCTGGCTTTCAGCGAGGAGGTCAATAATGGGTTTGTGCGAGCCTTGTTAATGAACGGGCAATGCAAAGGAATCATGAAACGGCGAACGAGATAGTCGAGAAGGTTTCGGTGGAGTGGCGTGATACTCGGTCTTGCATTCTTCTTTAGAAAGTTGTAGTAAGAGATCGAAGCGTCTGTGAGCTCGGAGCTTAGTGCAATCACATCCAGGTATGATATCTCCGAGCTCAGACTGGTCAGTATATGCAGAATCCGTAAACGAACTGGTAATGACTCAAGGAGAAGAAGCTGCAGGGAAGTAGCAGTGTATGTACCCTTGGGATGATACCGAAGGACACTTGTTGACTCCCCAATCTCATCATCATTGATGTTGGAAGGAGGCTCAGTGTCAGACTCTGGAATACTGGGTGGCATCGCCGAGTCTAAAGCCGCCTGTACCATCAGTTCAATGATAGTAGCCCAAAGCCTTCTGCGGACTTCGGCCTGTAGCACAGATCTCCCCGAAAGGTGCTTGGGGTCGCGGTGCAGATTGATTTGCATGGCTTTGTAAACCAGTGTACCCATTGAAGCCCAAACCAGGTCAGCGCCAATCGAGTAAATTTGCCGAGCCAGAATGGTGAGACAATCAATCTGTAGCGCAGAAATACTAAGTCTGTCCTTTTCCACTGGTCCCGAAAGCCATGCCTGAGCAGCGTATATCCAGCGATGGACGGTGTGACGAAAGCCAATGTCTATGTCGTCTTTATAGATACTTGATCCTATCCCAATCACGAGAAGAACCTTGAGACGTAGCTCGGTTGAGGCATTTGCGGTATTGTTCCAAAATTTGTGGTAATCGGCCCAGAAAGAAGGAATATGAAGAATCCGATGGGTTGATTCAAAAGCTCCAAGGTAAAGGTTTACCATAGTGTCTGCCAGCTCTCGGGATGGAGGTTCAAGGCCGATTTGAGGGTTCAATAGTGATCTAGTTGGTCGCCAGACTTTAATGCTTCTCGCTATACCTTTGCACTTTTTGAGGAGGTCGCCCACCTGGGATAGTAGGATCCGAGTCTCACGGCCTTGGAATGAGTCTCCTGTGCCTCTGCTAGTAGCTTCGGTATAAAAGGCAAGGAATGGATCAAACTTGCGATATACTAAGTCAGCGGGATGCTTCGAGGCGAAAGCTGAGATGCACCAGTACCTCTTTGGCTGTCCCCATCCACAAGCTCCATCTCATAATCCTTGTCTTGGAGAAAATCCACTCGGAGCTTTCTATTCGAGACGGGCGTTCGAGGATTGCTTGATTTGTCTCAGATAAGCCATCGGCCGGTTTGTGTACTGAAGATCGCTCAAGGGCCTGGACTCGGTTCAGAAGATCGGCAAGATCTGCATGGAAGTTTTGCCCACAGACTGATGATTGTCGCTCATTCCGGTACTGAGGAATGCTAGGATCAATTTGTGTTGTTGTGCCCGCGGGTGTCGGCGCTCTTATTGCGGGACCGAGGGGACTCGGCAAGGCATCATGACCCGAAGCTGATCGGCCTCCTCCCACTTGCTGAACTAACCGTGAGGACGAAGGCGTAAGAACGCTGAGATCGGATATTTCCTCTGTAGCCTCCAAGAGAGGGGCCGGCTGATCTCCGTAACCCTTGTAAGTGCATCGCAGCTGTGTGGCGACACAGTGCGTACAAGGGTCCTTTCGGTCACATCTGATCTTTCGGCGGCGACATTCAGTACAAGACCGAGCTATTCGGCGGCGTCGGCGTGGTCGAGGCTCCATACTCTGCTAGATGGAAGGGGGTCACGCGAAAGGGACGCTCGGGATTTCGGTAATCGGTAATTAAAATGCCGCTTATAGCCGCTTACGGCCGAACAGCTAAAGCCGAACGAAAAGAGATGTCAGCCAGAATGTAACGGGCCAGTGCCCGGCTAACATCACGTGCGTGCACGTGACCCTCACCACACACCCTTTTGTTTACGTTCGGCCCCGTAAACTCCTTCTTTTCTCCTTAAGCTTTTAGATAACAGCAAACGGCTTAGCTAGCTTGAATCAACCTGGCTACGTCCCTTCACACAGAACTTCAATGCTCGGATTTTTTGCAACTCAGATAATGCTGCGATGAAGGGCAATTATTGTAATCCGATAGAACCACTTGGTATTGAATTTTCACGTGCGCATTGAGAGATTGGGTGAATTGAGACTGTTTCGTGTTGTACTCTGAGGAGTCTATGGAATGGCCTGGGGTAGGATGACTGTGATTTTGTTTTGCTTCATAAATATTCTTTTCCTCGTCATATATTATGGCTAAACATTGCAATTATATAGTTCAAACCATGTACCGATCATGCCGAATGTATTTCGCGAAGTTGAAGCTCAGGGCACTTGAAATTTGGACCAAGGTCTTTCTCAGACAATAATTCAGTGTCTTGTCCACAGGGAAGAAGTTGTGCGGCTCTGACAGAATCGCGAACTCCTTTTGAAAGAGCAAATATCTTGTCCATTTCCTCAAGACTCCGGCCAGCGGTCTCGGGAAAGAAATAATAGATGATGGGTACCATTAAAGCGTTGGAGCCGGCGAAGATCACAAAGTATGTTTGTCCCATACTGTTGAATGCGAGGGGTGTGACAAGGGTGATCAAGATGCTGATAGCCCAGGAACTGCTTGTGCTGAAACTGTTGATAGTTGTTCGCAGATGCAGAGGCGTGATCTCAATAGCATAGAGATATGGTATCGCACCAAAGCCGATAATATAGCTGAAGTGGAACAAGAAGATGAAAAAGACCGCACAACGCATTGCGATTGGGCTATGTGTCTGGGTTCCGATGCGGCTACTAATGCTAGGCAGACGGTGTTGCCGATGGCACTGCCTAAAAGCAGTACACGCCTGCCAAGCCCTTTGATCTTAAGAACACAGAAGATTCCACCAAGTGGGCCGACCAGTTGGTAGACGGCTGCTAGAATTGTGGACGTTGAGTTTCCAAGGTGGAGGTTCTGTTCAAAGATTCCGGTTGCTAGATGAGAACAAGAACAGTCAGACCCATGTACAAACAACCAG
The DNA here is from genome assembly GCF_028829775.1 of Penicillium samsonianum. NCBI lineage: Eukaryota > Fungi > Ascomycota > Eurotiomycetes > Eurotiales > Aspergillaceae > Penicillium > Penicillium samsonianum. The sequence continues at coordinate 183,512 of NW_026643268.1, read as the reverse complement.
AGTAGATAAACTTACTGTAAAAGGTAATGACTGTGGAACCAGTGAGCTGCATGAGTAGCATGACAGTTAGAGCAAGCATAGCTCGATGGAAGGTTCTTTGGGGACCCATGTGGAATATCTGTCCAAGTGACTTTTTCCCAGCCAGATCCAGTGACATCTGGACGTCCTTCACTTGTGATTTCACAGATTCATCGTCGACAGAAGTGTCACCAAGAGCAGCAAGAACTTCACTAGCTTCAGATATGCGTTCTTCTCGGAGCAACCAGCGGGGAGATTCTGGTAGATGGACTATGAAAACCAAAACAGCAAGTGAAAGTAACATCACAAAAGCAAATGGGAATCTCCAAGAAGCACTGCGCCGTGTGAAGGACATCCCGAAATCGAGGAAAAGGGATAGAGCACAACCGAGGCCGCTGAAGATTCCTTTCATGCCGACATGCGCTCCACGCTTTTTGGCAGGAGAGTTCTCAGACTGCCAAAGGGGGATGATGGCTAGTAGCACGCCAGTACCAAGACCAAGGACTATTCGAGAGGCGATCAACATGCTAAGGAAGCATGCGCTTGCCATCAAGATAGATCCGACGATCTAAATAGACGCTCCAGCCATGATCGTACGTCGGCGGCCCAGTCGGTCGCCTAGCCAGATACAAGAGAGCGTTCCGAAGAAAACACCAAGGATCGCTACTATACTGAGGCTGTTGCCTCGAAGACCAAAAAAGCGAGTCATGTATAGGGCTGAGTGAAGGATCTACTTGCGCAGATCTTTTGTATAGGAATATAAAATCAAACGATCGGCGTGATCGGCGATGATATGCACGAGGAAGCTTCTTGTTGTAATCAGCCTACAAGGTCGCTGTCGAACTCTGAGATCTCTGGCCTTTAAAGAAATCGAGGATGGCTGAGGCCCGGGTAGCTCGGCCTATTTCTGTAGAGCTTCGGTGTCTACATTCTTCCTCACAACATGGTCCCCTCGCTCTGGACCCATGATAGAAAGTTCGAGCCACATGTTCAACGACGGCGCATGCAAGGCCCCTGGAATCTGTGTTGTCGACTGGCTTGAGTCGCCGATTTCCCGTCACAAGCATATTTGAGAGAAGCAGGGAGCTCGAGTCGGAGTTGCCCTTGTGATGGACCCAAGAATGTGTGAATCGAAAGAATAGAAATGAGGCAAAAAGAAGGTCTAGCCTAGACCGATTGCTGCAGAATTCCAGGAAGTGCGGAGTGACCGATGTTCAACAGCCGATGTAAGGGGGGGAGGGGCTCGGGTTAAGAAGCTTCCACTGAAAGCTCTCTGGTCTAGACACCCTCCGTTGCAGCCACCTTTGTTCCAAGGCTAGATACTTCCTGGAAATGGGACTTGAAGACTTGCCTAAGTTAATTCTCATACTGCCAACATCGATGGTTTTACTTGATCTATTCGGTGAGATAAGAATATTTAGCGATGGAATGCACAGAAAGGTTATACTTTTAAACAATGGCCAAACCTACTCGGCCGACCTAAAGTAAATCAAATAAAGAGAGCCCTACTGGATAACGTACAAAGGAAAGCAGTCGAGCTAGTAAATTTATCTCCGATTAGTCGAAGAGACATGCTAAGGGGCTAAGAATTTTAGCTTGGAATGATACTGTACAATAAGGTTGCAGTGCCCCTTGTATTACCCCATGATTTGATTTGGCAGGTAGATAGGCTAGCTCTGACTGATGAAAACTCCTTTTTAGAGCAAGAAGACTCGGGACAGCACCGGAAAATACGGTTTAGATGAGTTTTCTATATCGGCTCAGCGGCCAATTGTTGTTTGTTACGCCTGGGGCTGTAAGCCATGTTCTGGGGCTGCACTTATTGGAATTCGGCAAGGTTATTCTTTCCGATATATATCTCACGGGAAGCTGAGCTAAATCAAAAGGCGAAACAGAATCGACAAATTTTGGATCCAAAACTTGTCGGATCATGGCTTGTTCAATTGCTCGTTGCGAAAGAACATGAAGAAGCCGATAGGGGTTGCCAACTGGCAGCTCAATGCAATCCAAAACCATGGCCTCGAGATACCCTCCACTATGCCCTCCGAGAAATTCGGAAAGACATCTCCGGGTCCATCGCGATCTGGAGCAGTAGCACTGGCAACCAAAGTAGTCACCGTTCCAATCAACTGTGCCGCGCATAGCGATGCCGCAATATGAATACGGGTGAGCGTCTGTAATAGGATCGTACATGTTGTTGTTCAGAGGTATGATTGTTTTATTATTTCAGAGGGATACATGAGCCTATATATACAACATTGAGCCAAGTTGATTGGAAATCAACTTGGTCGTCCATATAGACACCTCGGAGTTAATTCCGACGGTGCGGCTTGGTTCTCGATCTGCACCAGCTTCATATCACAACATTCCCCTTTAGGATCGCTTTGCTGGCAGGGCGATACTGGAATTGTGCAGAGCAGTCAGGCCTCGGTAAAACCACTCAAAAAAAAACCTTCGTGGGAAATGAAAGTGGAAAGAGCGCCTGCGCTGTCATGCAAGTTGCCTTGGAGTCTCTGGAAAGTCGACGCCTAAGAGAATGCAGAACTTGGCAAAGGCCGTAGGTCCCAATGGCTTGGTAAGACCGTCCGCGGCCTGTTCCTCAGTGGGAACGTATTGAAGGCCAATTTCTCCTGTATTCAGCACAGCTCGCTGATAGTGGAATTTCACATTGAAGTGCTTCGTCCGTTTATGGAATTCGGGATTGCGAGATAGAGCAATGGCGGACTGGTTGTCAGCCATGATGTTGGTGACCGGAGACCGACAGGGTTGTGTTTCAGCCAGAAAGGTGCGGAGCCACTGCAGATGCAGAATGGCATTATACTGTCCAATGTATTCCGCGTGTGTCGTAGACGTGGCTACTTCCCCCTGTCTCTTGGACGACCAGGAAACTGGCGCACCTGCAAGCTGGAATACATAGCCAGACGTCGAGTATGCACCGTCAGTGACGACAGAGCCACCAAAGTCGGCGTCCGTATACCCGATCAGCTGCCCACTGCGGTAGGTAATACGATGGGATTGCGTGGCTTTGATGTAGCGAAGCAATCGCTGCAAAGCGACTTGGTGGTGCGATTGCGGCTGAGCCGTGAAGCGACTCAACATGCCCAGCGCAAACGCAATATCCGGCCGCGTGCTAACCATCAGATACATCAAAGAACCAATGGCAGTGGCATAACGAGCTTTTGCTTCCTCGTCCGGAGATCCTCGTCTGGACGATGATTCAGGATTTGCTTGGGATTCATCGGCGTAGACTTCGGTTGACAACTCTCCATGCCAAAGTCGGAGAGCACCTTCTGGATGTACTGGTGTTGGTGAATGGACACGGACCCATCGATGTGATAGTCGAACTGGATCCCGAGGAACGAACGAGGGATGCCCAGATAGTTCAGTCGGAACTCTGTTTGCAAGGCTCGTTGCACTTGTACGATTTCGTGCGTGTTTGCCGCAGCAACAAGAAAGTCATCGACATAAACACAAACGACGCAATCCGGTTTGTAGAACACACAGTTGTCCGATTAGGCCATGGTGAAGCCATGAGAAGCCAGGACGCGGTGAACGCATTGGTACCAAATCCGCGGGGCCTGCTTCAGCCCATACAGTGAACGGCGCAGCCGGCACACGTATCCTGGCTTTTCAAAGCCTTCGGGCAACTCCATATAGATAGACGAATCGACGTCTCCATGGAGAAATGCGGTGACCGCATCGAATTGGCGGAGTATCCATCCGCGCAACACGGCGCTGGCTACAATGCAGCGGACGGAGTCCATTCGCGACACAGCAGCAAACGTTTCGTGATAGTCGATGCCTTGTTTCTGCCGGTAGCCTTTGATGACTAGTCGCGCTTTGCGAGTCCCGTTGGCTTTGGTCTTGAAGACCCATTTGCAGCCAATCACATGATCTCCGGCTGGGACGTCCTCCCGCCGAACCCTTTCCCATGTTCCGTGTTCGAGAAGCGACGCATATTCTTTCTGGATGGCGGCCCACCAGTCCAGCTGGTCTGGGCCTGACACAGCTTCGCGAAAGGACGCCGGGTCGACTTGTCTGGCCGGCGCGGCATTCAATGTGCCTGCCGAGTACACTTACCTAGTGACTCCAGGAGACGCCATGAAGGTCTTCGTCTGCGACCATAGATAGAATACCCAAGATCCGATGTCAAGTCAGTCCCTTGTTGACTTGGATTGACCACTGGAGGTGTCTCCTCCTCACGCTCAGATGGCGTTTTCTCTCGCTCATTCAGCGGAGGTAATGGCGATGCAGGTGGTGTTGGCAGTCCGCTGGTTGAACTTGGCATTGATGGAAAGACAGCTGATGGAGGAGCGTTGTCCGGGAGGTCGTTGCCTGTTTCCCCCTCGATGAGTGGCGCCACTGGGGTCCTCTCATCGAACTCGACATCACGGGAAAAGACTGTCTTCCCTGAATGGTTTTCATACAGCTTGTACTGGTTCGGTTCACAGTACCCTAGCAATCGGCATTCGGATGACCGGGGTCCGAGTTTCGCTCGATGCTCTTTCGGGATCAACACCCAGGCACGGGAACCAATGCGTCGCAGATGCGACAGCGAGGGCGGCTTTCCGTATAGTATTTCAAACGGTGTCTTCTTCTGTAAAATCGAAGCTGGAGCGCGCAGCTTCAGATAGACCACCGTGTCCACAAGCTCGGTCCACCAGGAAGGAGGAAGGTTCGCATCAGACAGGAGCGTGTTGATCCGCTCCCGGATAGTGCGATTCGTGCGTTCGGCCAGACCATTCTGCCCTTTGCAATATGGCGGCGAGGTGTCAAACTCAACTCCCTGGGTCTCGAGGTGTGTTCCGATCGGCAGGTATTCTCTCCCATTGTCGGTGAGGAACCTCTTGATCTGGGCGCCGAACTGTTGGTGCACCCAGGCCTCAAATAATCGGAACTCCTGGAGCGCTTCATGCTTCCATCTCATGGCATATGCCCACGAGCCACGAGAATAATCGTCAGTAAAGGTGATCACGTACCTGGAGTTATCTTTGGCAATCGGCATCTCCATGATGTCCGAGTGGATCAATTCGAAAATTCTCGTTGAATGCAGACGTGGCCGTCTTGCGCGGGAGTTCCTCTTCTGATGCTGCTTACCCGACATACACGCTGGGCACTGCGGCGTTGCCAGCAGCTGCGCCTGCGTCAGCGGTCGGTACGGAGTGCCGGTCTGCCAGAGGACCGCCCTTAAGTCGCCCCGGTTCAGATGTCCCATCCGAGCGTGCCACAACGCTTCGGAGGCCTGGTCCACTCCTTTGCACGCATCTTCATCGAGTATCGCAGCTTCACCACCGAGTTCAGAGGTTGACGTTGCGCATTCTGCGTCACTTGACTCCTGAGGGTCGTCGACGTCCATGGCCACCGCCTGCGGTTCCAGGAACCTGCATGGCCATGGGACTGGGCACGTCGCTTCAACAGGCCCGTGATGGAAATGATTTTTTCAAACGATCCGAAGTCCGAGGTATTTCTTGGTACTCAATCATCACAAGATGCTGAGCTACCTCTTCACCAAGCAGTATCCTATGGGTCAGTAGATGCTGTCAAACGGCTTCTCGGACAAAAGGGTCTGGATTTAGACATTCAGAACAGGAAAGGCTATACGCCGCTCCATCTCGCCATTCAAAGCAAACGCCTGGAAATGGTCAGTTTGCTCCTTGGTCACCCCAGCTGCACAGTTGCAACGCCGTATTCCACGTGCATGTGCTCCATGCCGTGCGAGAAAATCTAAATGTACCGGAGAAAAGCCTAAGTGCCAGCGTTGTGCGATGCTACAACATGACTGTCAATACCCAACGAGGAAATGGGATGAAACGCAGAGGTAAATCAAACCCATTGGGATTATCTAGCTCGAACAAAACTCATACTTGAAAACTCGGAACAGGAGACTTGAACAGGTATCGGCTGAGGCATGTGAATACAAATTTGTTTTACAGCTCTTATACCCAAAAGTCAGTGTCGAAGACGCCGAAGCTATATCAGCAGTATTGTCTAAGGTTGGCACCAAATAAGTATCACGAAGAAGCATATGGCTTCTTTTTTTTTACAACATCTAACAAAGAATGACATAGCACAGCCATCATACTGCGACCACGAGCACAGAATATCTTTTATAAAGTTTGATTATCTAGAACGCAGATCATTGCTTCAAGTCTGAAATTGAGATTGGGCATTTTACCCATGGTACAACAGATGACAACCGATATCGACCGACATACATTTGAACTGATTTACCTGTGGTTTAAAGGAGCGCTGTTTAAAATATGTTTCGTAATACCCGGTTCTCTCCAGCAACCCTGCCAGATTGAGTCTGGAAAAGTGGTTCCAGTCATCGAGTATGCTAGTCAGTCGTTCCCGAGATGATTCCACTGCCTGCTCAAAAAAGCGCGATCGAGATAGCTGCTTGTCGTAGCGAAGCTGAAGACCGTCGTTCTCTTCTCTCAGGTGTATGCTGGAAGGCTTTCCAACAAGGTCTGGATTTTGATTATGCCCTCCCAAAGAAAGACAATCTTCATCCTGAGTTTGGGAGTATGTCAGTGTCTGCGCGGCCAGGGAGTAGAGATTCTAGTAAATGCAACATTAGCTGGCTGCGAGTAGACAGGAAAGAAACAACATTCAGCGGCGCGGGGCCAAGGATGAACAGGATTGATTCTAGCGAGACCAAAGGGTCCTCCGGCTAACTGCAGGTACAGCTCAGCGTTTCTGTCGGCCACAAAGTCTCCAACCTATTATATCGGCATCTATTGAAGCACTTCAACCCTCATGAAAGAGACGGTGACCGTGGCTAGAACGGGCAGATGTAGACTGCCACCGCGTTGAGCGATTCAATTGCAAATTCAATATGTAGGAATCATATTTTTGCGGCGTGGCTTTCATTTCAACAGGTTGCCTGTGGCAGCAACAAATGCAAGGAGGGAGACTGTCAAGGACAGAGTAGTGCGGATATCTTGCGGATGCTCCGCCGATGTCTGCTGGGGATCTGCAGGTCTCCGCAGTCCTCCGCAAAGGTTCAAAAAAAGCCCCCCAAGTTCCGCAGATCATGAATAGAGAGATGAATTTCTATTCCAAATAGAGATTAAAATCAGAAATATAAAAAAAAGAGACCGCGTAGTCTCTTTTGCTACTGCTTTCAATGGCCGTGGACAAGTATTAACAGATTCTGCTGGTTTTCGTACACTTCGTACACTTCGTACACTTCGTACACTTCGTACACTTCGTACACTTCGTGCAAAGTCCACACTGGCTCCCTATGGCACCAAATATATATTTCCGTAAAAACATTATCAATCAACATTTAACATATGTTACAGGCAACCACCACGCCTAAGCTCTGGATTTAATTTGTAAATTCTATTATTAATTGCACCCCTTTGGAAATACAGTAACTTTTCAGATTATTTCATGTAGAAATAGGGATGAATCAAAGGTTGGTACTGTTATAACCAGAACGTATGTATATTAAATTTAAAAACAAGAGTGAGTCAGCTACATATTTATCATGTGATAGCCCATAATAGGATAAAGTAACGAAATTTATGCTAGTGCGGATAGTTTGCAGACATCCGCGGACCATCCGCAATCCGCAAATTTGTGGAGTGGATGGCAAATGCCCTCCGCATTTGCGGATGTGCCGCAGCCTAGGATCATCTATGGAAATAATCTGCGCTCAGCATTATCAACGAATCCTTATCGAACCAAAGTTCCTCTACTTCCCCCTCCATGTCAGAAAGCTGGAGATTTTGCGAGGATTTGCAAGTTTGTTAAGATTTGTATGTTTCATAACTGCGAGACCCGTAATGAAAGACAGCCCCTGCATTCACAAGGAGGCACAGGGAAAACAGAAAAACAACAATCTGGCAAAAATCTGAGCCGACGCCATTCATGAAGCGAATAGAGATTCAGCCAGATAATTCATCTGCATCTAGAGACCAGGTGACATGAATGGAAATCAGGCCATGTGACTGGTCCGTTGAGGAACGCCCGAACGGGTCTCACTCGCTAGAGCATTTAGAGGAATTTCTGTGTGGAAGTCAGTTTATGTTAATCATAGAGAGATCTGGGGCCCAGCAGGGAGGTTTCCTACAGGAATGATTCCACCAAAGCCGCAGGCCAAGCTGACAACGTTTCCAAGTCCAGCGAGGACTCCGCCTCGGCTGTATTGGTTTGCCGTCTGGTCAAGGCACTTGAAAGTAGAGCAAGAAACAGAGCTACCCGAGTTCTCAGTGTTGAATTGATCAAGCATATGATCGATGCAGCCGTGGAACGCCTGGGCCTCAGCTGGAGAGTACTTGTTCTGTTGCTGAGTGTATTGCTGGTACTGGGGCTGGAACTGGGGCTGGTACTGCTGGGGCTGTTGGTTGTACTGCTGGGGCTGCTGGTACACCAGCTGAGCTGTGACAGTGGTGGCGATGGCGGCGATAGAAGCAATGGAGAACTTCATTTTGACGGATCTGTTCGAGAATTAGCAACCAATCTTCAAGAATATTCAACGGCAAAGTTTACAATATCTTGGTTCGTGATAATGGTGAAAGTCGTTGAAATGCTTTGCTTTGCTTCGGAGATGACGGGGTGAAATGAGGATGGATAAAAGAGAATTGCGACGGGAAAAGCTAGGTTCTTATACCTTTCTTTTCCTTTTCCTTCAGGGTTATCATAGCTTTATGCTGGCTACCCGTCCTTAGTAACGCACATCACTGTCCAACTATGGGAAGCCCTTGGTTGACCCGGCCGAATTTGCAGTTCTATTGCAGTCAAAGCGCTCTTCAGCTCGCCACGATTGTCTAGGCCCTGTTTTGCTCACATTGAACAGCCTCTCCCTTACTTCTTTCCACCGTACTATCCTCATCGGTACCTGTTGGATGTCTAGAACCTCGGTTCTTGCTACCAATGATCCACTAGAGCACATCACTTTGATCGTAAATCCCCCATAGTCTAATATAGTGACATTGGATACACAGAACACACGTATACTGTTGAATCCTATACCAGGAGGCAAGATGCTTCGTCAATAACCTACATGCAAGACCCTCACAGGTAGCAGTCAATGCCATTTTTAAAAATCTGTCTAAACACTGTCTTCGATCGTTGATGATGTGCCACTGACCGAGACACCGCTCTGGAATTTGTCAACCAGCGGTCTATTAAAGACTGCTGTTGGTCTTCATGCAGGACCATGATGGTGGAATTGCGCATGTGGGGAATCACAACCCATGTAACCAGCGAAAGTTTTCACAAATTTGCCTTTCTTTGTTAGCAGGTATACCAAATTAACAGTTACAATATTTTGTATCTGTTAGGACAGTCCCCTGGGGGCGTCCTGGTACGATATGGATACGAGTGAAGAATGTGAGATGTGCCTGATATGGGTATGATGATATTCAGACTAATCGTTGGTCCTCCTAAGAGGATCCAGCTTTTCCTTTTTTAGGGGATCTCCCCCGTCCGCATGCAAGCGGTTAAGCGAGGTGATGTATCAACAGGCGACTCCTGTGGTGCATAGGCACCTCCTCCGCATTACCTATACCTCATTGTATGGTTGGCGTAACAGTATCTTGATCGTTTAAAGAGAAACTACAACCGAACTGTATCCCACGTGCCGATTCGACCGGTCGCTGATAGCCCTACTATAATCAACTGTTTGTTTTTTAAAACTCCCAGCAAAGTAAGAGAGCGCAGGGTTAGGTGGTTTCATCTTAGTAGAGCTCGAAAAAAGCCGAGTTGGTGTTATGGAAACCGTAAGATACGCAGCAAGTGTGCTTAATATCAATGTTACGAATAATGGCCGATATTCATGAAAGTCGAGATTCTATTGAGGCTGGCTGAGCCAAGTGTTGGCAATCCATAATATGCAGAGCCTGCATAGTCTGCATTTGTGGGGAACTTGTCTTCAATGAAGAGTAGATGGATAGTCTAATCGGGTTAGCGGAGACTCCCCAAGAACGTGTCTTCGCGCATACGTGCTTTTACCAAGAATAACATCCAAATCGGATTTAAAAGCTACCGCAAACCGTCACTTCAGGGTGCCCGAGGGTAAGCGATCGATCAAGACACAAGCTTGAAATACTAATATAACGTTACAGATGACTTCTCCACATGCTACAACATTTGACTGTCCTAACACTAGGAGGAATAAACGCGATTATGCGGCGCTTAATAAATATGGCCTCCTTGCAGAGGATATACCACTTCCGCCTCCCCGAAAGAAGATGGCGGTCCGGACCGCCCTTAAGTCGCCGACTCCTCCGATTTCAACCTCTCCTACAGCTCCCAGCAATGTCTCTATGAGTTTATCGAATCTTGATACGGATATCCGTCCTTCGCAATCAATATCTCAGGTCGAATACGGGGTAAATATGGTCGAAATCAAGCAGAAAGATGAGACTAGGTCGAAAGAGCGGAGCTGGGTTTGGAAACACTACCTTACTACACCTGAATCTGGTACCTGGAGATTAGGAAATAAGGAGTGGTCCGAGCTTAAACACCTGTGTATTGTGTCGCCATCCACCTGCCGATTCTTTCGATTTGCATCGAAACTGCGATCTCCAACCACAGCGTTGAAACAGCACCTGCAGCAAACCCACAAGCTCTTCCAGGACGGCCATTCAGGGTGCCAGGGTCCGTTAAGCTCATGGATTTCTAAGGAAAAGAAGCTCCCATTCGAAGAAGCTGTCTTGAATTGGATTGTATCAACCTGCCAACCGTTTACATGCGTCGAACAGCCTTCATTCAAGGCTATGTTGAGGTCTGCAGGCTTTCAGGACTCCGTACCAAGTGCGAATACTGTGTCGCACCGATTATGTCTTCGGCTTGATGCTCTTGACAGTGAGCTTCGAATCTTAATGTCTTCAGCATCCTCAATTGCGGTATCTTTGGATGGTTGGACAAGTCAGAATTTATTGCCAATGCTAGCCATTAATGCTCACTGGATGTCCTCTGCCTTCCAGCAATATCGAGCTTGTATTGAGTTCGTTGAAATTGAAGGCAGCCACTCTGGAGAGAACCTTGCTAATATCGTTGCGACGGCTCTCGAGAGGTTTCATATATCTGAAAAAGTTATGACAATTACAGCTGACAACGCATCGAATAACGATACCCTACACCGATATCTCTACCAAAAGCTGTCTCAGCGGTACGATGAGTATCTGGCCGAGACTATCATCCGAGAAGGGACGATGAAATTTACCCATAACTCCCAAATCCGCTGCTTTGCTCACATCTTGAACTTGGTTATGAAAACTATATTGAGGTCTCTACGCGCTAGTTCGCATAAGGAAGCCTGTGATCTCCTTGATGATGTTGCTAAGCGGAGCTGGAAGACGGTCAACCCTCCTACCTCGCCTATTGCAAAGCTTCGACTACTTGTCCTTTGGATTGCACGATCTGCTTAGCGGGTACAGAAGTGGGATAATCGGCCTGGCTGTACCAAAGCTATCAACTATGATGTTGATACTCGATGGAACTCTACCTTTGTTATGATTGTGAGAGCCGAAGAGTGTCGCCGTCAGCTCGAAGATACAGTCAACGATGATCCAGATACCGAAGCCTTACGTCTCACACCCAGCGACTGGAGACAGCTCTCGGATATCAAAAAGATACTGGCTCCCTTCAACGAATATACCGAGTACGTCTCTCGGGATAGCCCTTCAATTCTTCTGGCGGCGCGTATGTTTGGAGAGCTCCGTTCTATACTCCTCGCTATCAAGGAACGACGAGGAGAGTGGCAGAAGGTCTCACCAGCAATAACTGTTCCTGTTTCCGATGGAATCTCACTCCTAGAGAAGTACCACGACTGCGTCAAAGACAACGACATAAACTATATCGCAAGCGTTCTGGACCCTCGAATCAAGACCAAGTGGCTCAAAACGCTACCAGATGGAGAGAAGATTATTGACCGAATCCGGGAGTTCCTGAAGAAAACATATTCCACTCCAAAACAGCCTGTATCGACTACTCCAAGCACCAATTGGAAGAGCTTCGAATATCGATTTCTGGAAGCATTTCAGCCTACACAGTATAACGTCGCTGAGTCTGATATCGACAAGTATTACGATACTCCGACAATCAGCACTGGTTTCGATATAAGCCAGAGCCAGTCCGAGTTTATACGAAACTGGTGGAAGGCCAACATGCTTGAATTTAGTTGTATGGCAAAGGTAGCACAAGATCACCTTGCTATACCGGCAGCAGAGGTAGATATTGAGAGGTTGTTCAATGGTGGGAGAGATGTGCTGGGGATTCGACGTCCAGGTGTTTGATATTCTAGACCTTATTTGCAGAAGCATTCTTGTAGGGGCCGGGCATCTCGAAACCTCGTTCCACAAACCCTTTTTCCTAAAAAGGCTAGATATTAGTTCGCGAACCTGTTCGAAATTCGCGAATTTTGACGAATCGAAACTGCCATAGATTCGAGACCCCGAAACCAAGGTTCGAATTCGATTCGATTCGCCGAAATTCGCGAACTTCGAACAGTTCGAAAATTCGTGCGGAGCGGTAGAAACGCTGCATCGGCATCGGCGTCATGGCTGAGAGCATTGCCCGGGCATTTCTTGGCAAGTTACTGTGATATGCTGGGACTAACTATCCCAGCATATTTCAATATTGATTGTAACGAACTGGATAATTTATTTTTGAAATGTGCTGGAATGAATTGTAGTGACAGTGATTTTCTTTTCTAGAATGTAGCCTATATGTGACTGTCAATTTTCTACCATCACAGAACAATTATTAAAGATCTTGAAATAAAGGTTTCCCAGCATGTTAAACTAGCTACCGAGTGTTGTTCCAGCACTGTTCTGGCACTTTGGCCAGCCTACTAAATTGAAGCTATGGTGGGGATGCCACAACAAAAACACATTGCAAGCTGTGTTGGATATAGCACCTGCTTCTTCTCTTCTGTTCTCACATTATTATTCTCAGAGACCCTCATCCTAAATCTAGGCTCTCTGACCTTTTTTCTTTCTTTGACTCTAGACTCTAACATGGCCATTACAGCTCTTTATCAGCATTCCAACGGCAGTTTACATCAAGTGTCAACACATACACACTTTATGATACAAGCTTGTCCCCTTGATCAGACTTGGACACCTCATACATGCAGTATGACTTTGAAAAATAAAGTACAAATTGTCTATGAAGTAACTGAGGGGAGCAATATAATCTCAACAAGCTGTCACATAATAGAAATAAATCAAAATACAGAATAAAGCTGTAGATAACAAACAGCCACCCCACCCCCACAGGCAGCACCCTCTCCCTCCCCATTCCCAATTCAAATTCCCCCTCTTCAAATCCAGCGACGTCGCGTACGTTCATAAGATGGCTGGCATCGCCCTACTCTGCGTGTGCATCTTGCCATTATCCGGCCTGTGACATCATATCGTGTATCTGCGCGTCAAGCGCCACACAGGCGTTACGATTGCGCATGTTTGGATGGGCGCGGTGCAGGGATTCGTCCCGTCTGTCTTCCATGCGATAGCGATGGGACCATAGACTCCTGCAGAAGAACTGTAACTCCACCAATCTAGCAGGAAGATACCTATAAGCAGCGGAAATGTAAATTTAGGTGATTCTAGACATAGCACTCCGTAGTATCTGCCTTTTTACATTCGGTGGGATGGAAGACCTTTTCCGGGATAATTAGCTAGTTACAATAATGAAACTCGGTAGCTAGGTTAAGTAGCAAGAAAGTTCGTGGTTGGCAAGGAGATAATTTGTCGTGGGTAGATCTGTAAGGAGGACGAATTGGAAAACTTGGACCTGATGCAGAACCCAGTCTTACATGGAAGCAAACCGAACTCTCCTCAAGTGTCTCATAGGGTCCCGCACGTCGTTCCTGGCATGAAGCCACCGACGATTCTCCACTGAAACAATTGACCCGCTTGGCAGTAATTCCGATGAAAGAGATACAGTATGCGATCTCGCCTCGCGGCTCCGCAACAAATTTTTCAGCTCTTCGAACGCTTGTCCCGCGCTAGGCGTTAGCGGCGTTATAATATCTTCGCGGAAACGTAGCCCGCTACCGGTATTGGTCAAAACGCTGCCAAGGATTGATCTCTGCTCGGCTTTTTTGATAAACTCGGGCGGAACACTAATACGGTATTCAGCCCTGGACAGGTACTTCCGTGCGGTGGCGAGAGCAGCGGCAGGAGACGTGTTAGCTCCAGTACAGACAGGATACCGCCTCCGGAGGTATGGTATTGGAATTGACGACCGAGAGGCTCCACCGGTAATCATGCAAGGGGAGGGGCAGATCGATCTGACTAGGTACCAATCCCGAGATCGACCGAAGAATTGACCCGCTTTTCTATTGAACTAGTTAAACTAGCTGACGGTACAAGTGCAGCTGGTTTCCACGTCCCGATATGGTAATTGGCATGTGAAAGAAAATCCAGCATTCCCAAGGTGCAGACTTGCCGAATTTTCACTTGGCTCGTGACTCGTGGGTCTTGCCATGTTCCTGTGACCTGTGGGTGAAACTGGTTCTTGGCATGGTCCGAGCCTCTCCTGGAGTGACGGCCTAATAGGGAACTGGATCCGGGGGACGATTTAATAATAAATGATACCACTGTAAATAGAAAACAAGAGGGGTTATATATATACCTTGATCTAAAACTCCAAAATTCTCTTTCAATCTCAGACGCGGGGTGGAAAGGGTGCTGTTCTCTATTGGTTCAAAGACCTGCCATTGGCATTCTCCAGCTGTGTGAGGCTTATTAGCTGGCCCTCCATTGTTTTGTATGATATCGATTTGGATCGGAGATTCGTGGCTGATCGCCCACACTGATAGTAATGATGATCGGCAAACTATGTGCCGTGTTGTTAGATTCGGGAAGAATGTGGACCTCGGTAACTTAATTGTATCTATAACCGTGACCCCTGGTCGACAGAATAGACCTTGGCTCGGTGCGAAATCAACTCCTTCCAGAGACGTTTTTCCCCCACCCTTCCTCATTTGACAGTTCACCCCGACCGCACCTTTTGTTTAGTGAGCAAATTGAGATGGGTTTTTGGAAACCTTGTTGGTCCGAACCCCGTTGATGGTACCTGTAAGTCCACAGGTCCATTGGGGATTACTAGCACTCACGCTTGACGCTAAAGAGAACCTGAATTTGGTTTGGATCTTTCAAATAGTACCCACCCTCAATACTCAAAGCACCTCCCGAGTTATTACCATCACTGGTGCCAACCCTTGCAATGACTTCTGGTAAGTGGGAAGCTCTGCAACCATAGAACAGGAAGCACTTTCGTTGGAACCATCATTGCACTAACATCTATCTCCGCGACTACAATGCGGTAGTTCAAGGACGTCTTCTTGCACGTAATGGGCAAGTGAGTCTGGACACCAATACAATCACTATTCCGAGTTGTCTCACCACTACGACATCAACCACTACGACATCAACCACTACGCCAAACATTATCGTTGCGGCCGCCGTTGCTGCTGCCGCGGCCTAGAATGGGCACCTTAATGGGCCCTATGGGACCTCTTGGTCCTATGGGCAAAATAGTGATTGGCAATGTGGTCGTAGAGGTTGATGTCGTAGTGGTGAAACAACTCGGAATAGTGATTGTATTGGTGTCCAGACTCACTTGCCCATTACGTGCAAGAAGACGTCCCTTTCTTTGACTCACGATACGAAGAGCGGAAACGCGACAGCCATCCTTGTAAACTGCCTGAAGAATGTGCGTGCTTTTAAACTGCCGGCGGTCTTGCTTTTTGCAAACAAACTGTCTTGGACAACACTGTAAGGGCGATTCATTCTCTGGTGGATTTTTGCTGACTTTTATTCAGCGTTTTCGTTCAATCCTCGAAAAATACCTCAAATGGTGCGGTCTCGGAATATATAGGGTTTTCGGCAGCGATCCAACTCATGTCTACGTTTTTATGAACTGCCCAAAAGCTGAGGTACCTGCTCTGACTAAATATGGAGGCTGGCTCGCAAATAGAATACTTTACCAGTTCACAATCATTCGAACTTAATAAATCTGAATCGTCTACTGGCCTGTCCGCAGCTGTCTTGCGCCACGTGACGGTTTCTTGGGTTTTTCTAGCTATCACAGGCCAGTAGCTGTCTCACGCCATGCCACGGTTTTCGGTTTGATAGGGTAAAGCCGTGGCCTGGCGTGAGAAAGGAACCAACGCAGGCCCGAAGATGCCACGCAAAGAAACCGAGACATTCAAGGACATAAAAACCTGGATGTACTAGAATTCCACCTGGGCGAGGTCGCCAGAACTACACGAGTCTATCCCATCCGGCTGGTCGCCAAGCTATGGTGCATGAAAAGGAATAAGATTGGCATTACATCACACTGGAGCGTTAGCAAAATGAAGCGCAAGAACGCCTCACAGATTTCCAAGCCGCATTTCTCATGGTGGGTTGTTTAGCATTTCTTGCGATCGGCATTGGACAAGCGTTAAGTGCTTCGAAAGGGTTTGAAAGGGTTTTGCTAAGACAACGTGGTTGGAGAGTTGGATGGCAGCGGACTTCTTGAACTACGAATTTTCCTGGAATTGCTTTCGTCGAGCATAAACTATGCATATATAGGGCATTAGATAATTTCTGCCCTTATTCCACCTCCTCTGTTTCCTCGTGTCTCTGACAACAATGAATTTGAACTTTTTTACCGTCCAATATACGCTAACCCAACCCATTTGTATGCAAACGAACCAAACTAGAAAGTCCATGGAAAGGCAATGTATTTTTGGTTTACCGCTACTCCTTTCTCCGCCTTGAAATGGCCGATTATGCTCTTCCTCTTTCCAGGACTGGCTGGACATCCTCAAAGATACCGAGAAACACTGATATTTTTGTCTTGTTTCATGGCAAGTGAGCCGCACCTTCGCAGCCAGCCAGGTTGGCGTGCAAGGTAAGGTGAGGCGAATGCTGTCATTTTTGGTCTAGCAAGTTTGTCGTGATATGAGGCTGGTGTAGATTAGGAACGAAGCCGTATTCACCCGTGACTGCCGTTGCTCACCATTTGTTTTCGCTTCCCAGTATTCACCCTGTGATTGAAGTCTACGGGCGACATATGTACAGTACTTCTGGGACATTCGCATTATCTTGGTCATTTTCTCTGTTCTGGTTCTTGGGTTCTTGATGCTTAAAATTCTTCTCTTGTGGACATTTGGCAATTCAGTAACGTTGCGATCTCAAAGATCGCTTTTTGAAGAGCTAGGTCTTCTTTAGTAGAGCGAATAATTAGTAGAGCGATTATTCGCTCTTTCCAAAGCATGCTTGAGACTTCATTATAGAACCGAGGTTAACGCATGTCACCAGGGGCACGATGTTCAATGTCAGCCTTTAATTCTGCACGAGTAACGTATAGTTAACTATGTAGCAGTAAGGCCACTTGAACGCGATAGTAGCAGCACAACTTTGAGTAGAATAAAACAATGAGTTATGACGTGAGGGAAACACAGTACACTGATAACAAAAGGGGGACTGCAGGAGACGTGTGGAATATTGTATATCGATGTAGCCGTACGACCATGACGAAAACTTATGAAATGTCCACGGAAATGTGCGCCATATCTTGGCCCGTTAACAATTCTTGAATTCGGAATTATAAATGCAATTCACACTACTGGAGAGTAGAGCTGCTCTTGCCAGAATGACCAGATCATCGCTTGGACGGTGCCTCGCCGCCAAAGAGGGGTTGCTACTGGGAATTAGCGAAATACGATAGCTTGCTAGGAGAACTTACATTTCTCAGAGACTTGATGATCCCGTCAATACTAAGTAATATACCGTCACAGGCTAAAGATTGATGCGCAAGACCAGATAAAGCTAAACAGCGGGCACCGTCGAGGATCTAAAATGTCAGGACAACTCCATCGATAGGGCCATGATGGACAAACCTGGCATATAATCGATCCCAATTCTGCCTCGCTGGGATAAACAGATGGAAAAGCAACAACATGCGCGAGAGTCAGCGGCAAGTCGTCAACCAAGAAGAACGCGAGATCTTCGTGCATGTAGCATTCATGTAATGAGAGAACGTTCCTGTGTTCAAGACGCCCGAATATGTAGATTAATCTTCGAGCATTTTCTTTCCGATAGGTCCGGATCGCTACCATGCGAGACGGACGGGTGCGGCGTGTGGCAATTGTAACTTTGCCAGCGATCTCATACGTAATGACTTTCCGATAGGTATCCCACGGCGACTCCTGCCTTACGATCAAGACGGATGCAATGTTTTCAAGACCACACAAGCGGGGTAGACAAAGGCTCTTGGGAAGCCCCGTAACAACCTTCGATCTGCTGCGGCGGCGAGGTCTGGTTGGTTTTGTGTTGGCCGCCGTCTGACTCTCGCAGGTGATGGGGGTTGACATCGAGATGGGGAGCTGAGATTGAGCTTTTATAGTGCCAAGGTCACATATCATGTTTTCTTTGAATGGGTTGGTTGACATGATGAGAAGAGTGTGTTTTCTCGGATTCAATACGTGCAAGAATTAAGAGAGAAAGTGGAATTCCATTTAATTTGTAGCGCGGTGTTAAGGATTGGACTCTCGGCAATGGTAGGAGATGGCAGCTTCGACTGACTGTCGTAAGATGAGGCCGATGAGCCACAGCGCTTACATACAAACTTTTAACGGCACGTGTATTCTTTTAGAACTGACAATGAGCTGTTCAGCCATCATGAACATGAGTCTCGAGCTAATTAAGAATTCCATACGAATCGATACATGACTGCACTGCTCAGCATAACTCAACTTCCTCAGAATCTTGTTACCCTTAACGGCTCTAGGGAATGCTGTCTGTCCACGGACAAATTCTAGGTTTCCTATGACTGACAACGCGCCAAAAATAAAAAGACGGAAGCTATCAAACGAGCCAGAATCTGCTGCAGCTTCTTTGTAATGGAGGCCTCATGTTTCGCTCATGAGTCAACTAGCGCATCGGATCAGGCATGGTATGGTTATTACAGTAGTTGATAGGCTCATGAAATGGCAAACTTGCCAGTAATTATTGCGTTGCACAGAGGGAGTTCCACTTACATGGCCATGAAATGATCACTCGCAACTTCTACGACCAGCATCTAGTTGACGCTGCAACGACTATATTGGCCAGATGAGGAAAGATAATCCGGTGGACTTGGTTATGGTTAGGTATGCCTTTGACTTGGAAGCTCGCCTTTCAGCACGTCGAGTCGCTCTCACACAATTCTCCGACGAATACTGGCACGGCTGATTTGGGTCTCGGCGTTCTAGCTTTACCTGTCTTACCAATACTAGATTCTAATAGAGTCTACAAGTGATGCCATAATGAGTCACTTGAATTAATATGCTGACATTGAGACCCAGAATGACTGCCAAACGGCCGAGTTGTAAGGACCAGCAGTCATGAGCCGATTAACTGAACGGCACAAATTTTTCAATTCTTGTAGATGGTAGAGGACAGAACTATTGCAACACTACGAGGGAAGCGGGTTTAATAATCTAAAGAGTGACTGGTTTTAATATTCGAGGCAATTCGACATGCGAAAATGTATTTCTTCATCATTGCTATTCCCGATTTGTCTCGCACACGCTGTCTGGTTTCTCTAATCTCTATTGCATTGATTGGAGATCAAGATGTAGCTGGTTTTTGCATTTTTTCTTTGCTTGTCGAGTGGACTAACATCACACAGGAAATCGTTCAACCCATCTTCGCACCTGAAAGTCCCTTAGTCATGGACTGCTAGATTTGAAGGCTAACAGGTTATCATGTACCGATTCTTGGTTATATAACACTATATTCCCCCGTCAATTTTCAAGGCCCAGTTATGCTATCAAAATACAGCCAGCTAGATTAGAAGGACGAGGAGCGTCTTAGTCATACAGCCGCTCCTCGTCCGCAGCAGCACACTTCTGGCACTTCTTTTCTTGCTGTGTTGGTGGGGAATCAAAATCGGAGACAGCGTCTGGTTCCATCTCTTTCCTCGCGATGATCTCTTCGTACCTGCTCTGTAGCAATTGGGTGGCGAGACGCATAGTGGCCCACTCCCTGGGGGGAATGGCGTCGGAGATCAAGATGCGGTCGGATAGCGTTTGTAGGTATTGAATTGTATCGTTGACCATTTTCCTACTGATTTTTATATTGCTTGGGGGTCTCTTTCGATGCACCAGTTGTGAGCGGCCCGGTATTTGAGAGGTGGAGTATGAATGTCGGCGTCGCTTTCGTGGGAGGGTTGAGGATTCGGCTGCTCTCTTTTTCGCGTCCAGAGGGGGCAGGTCTTGGCTTTCAGCCTTTATGACGCTTGGAGGCAACGTAGGGGCCCTTGAGCTAGCAAGAGAGGTACCAACGGAAGTAACTGCCTCTGTAGTTACGGAGCCAGTGGACTGGTCAACAGGCGGTTGTAAAACCTGGCTTGTGTGGCCGCGATTCCCGTGGATGAATAGGCCAACGACCCGACGGAAGTTTTCAGCCGATTCATTGCCTTCATGAAATAGATTTGTTAGCTGTTGGATTTCTCGAGAAGGGGATCTAAAATAACGATACCAGTTTGCCCCGTACGTCCATTGTGACCTTCTGTGTCGGGGGTATTGGACCTCTCTGATACCTGTGACAGGTTGTGATCCATGATTGATTGGCTTCGCTAGTGATGGTGTTGTACTGGCAAGTTATTGGAGCAAAAGAAAGACACAAGAGCTTCGACCGTGAGGACAATCATGACCTTTTAAATGTTTGGGGCTGAAGCGGTCATGCCCACCATATCCACAGTCAAGATTTTGCGGGTTACCATTATCAGCACCGGCTCCTAGGAGGACTATGGATGTCAATATGTGGCCACAATTGTGGTGCGTACACCAACGATCGAATCAATGATGTTTTAATCCAGTCGTCATATCCACATGGTGCTGGAGCCACCAATCGATTTGAAGTATATTCCCAGGAGCAACATGGCTGCCAAATTATTGTTGCTCATGAATAGGAACGTGTGGAAGGGAGTTCCATTTCTCACGCCTTGGGGGTTGTTAGAAGGCGATGATTCAGCCGCGCCGCGCAGCCACGATAAAGATCCGACTGGCCAAAAGTCTGTTTTGTGCTTCCAGGAGCACTGAACGCTATAGGTTCTTTGATCATAATCCGCTGGTATTGTGCCGATATGATAGTATCTTTTGAGTGTTCTCATTCCAGCACCTTTGGCGATGTAAGGGTAGTGAATGGTGTCAGAAAGTTGAATCAGCGTTGACATCAACGTTGAACATAAAACACCATTGAACACCAGCAGCATGTTGTTTTCCGCCCATAGAAAATATCCATCTGAGCCATGTTGGTTTCCTTGCCAATAGTGGGACTTTGTTAAATTTCCCACTCGAAACTCGTTTCCTAATCGGCCGCGTTGGTTCACCTAACAGTGACGGTTTTGTCATGGCTTAGAGACGCATCCTACACTGGCTTTTAAACACAAGCTCAACAAGATAGAAAAGAGTTGACTACATCTTTCTGGGGGCTGTTGGGTAGGTTTTCAATCAACAGCAAACCGTAGTTTCCTCAAGTATAGCGGAGTGAGGTATCGCAAACCGACCAAGGCAAACTACGTCGGTATCAGAAATCTGCTGTCGGTGTTCGTCCAATCTTGAGAAGTGTTACGCGCAATAATGACACATATTAAGGAGGATAATAATATAGTAGCAGGAAAGTAAATCCTGGGAACAAACGGGTGATTTCCGGGGATCCGTACTGAGAGATCAGACACTTCTGTAGAGGCCATCGGCCTTGAGCATAGGAATAGTGCTTCAATTTGAAACATACTTATCTAGTAAAAGCCTCCGTGGAATGCCACTAAGACACTCAATTAAATGGTATACGGCGCCGCTTAGTATCAGCTGGGTCATTCTTTGTAGAGGCAGCATTTCGTGAAGATCACCTAGCACATATAACCTTTACAGTACCCGGAGATAATGACCTGCTTCATCTTTCTGCCTCCCACTCTTTACTTTGCTCAACTGTTCCCTTGAGCGACACCTGCCTCACCTTTTCACACTCGATAACTCTATTCTTGCGGACACAAAATGTCTCCAAGAACTGCCACCGCCATGATACGAATGCGACTTGTCATTATTTACCTTACCATCACTTGGCTGGCCCTTGCTAGTCTCAGTTCGACCACTGTACACTTTGCGGTCGTCCTGCGAGACCGTGCAAAATCCGACCTCGTCACCCCGAGCGACTCTATATTGGACATCACATTCCAAAACCTCATGGACAACGTCGTCGATGGCATGGTGATTGTAGCCCTGGTCTCAGCCCTGTTTTCCATGTTCGGGTTGGTCCTTTTGATCTACCCGAAGTGGCTACAAGAGAACTGCGCCGCCCGATTTTACTATGGTTGTATTCAAATCGTCGTGAGCTTGATCGTTCTCTCCTTAGGGGGTTATGTTGCCAGCCACGTCCATGGTTTTCAGAAATCTTTCGAATTTTTTGACAGTACGGCCCACTTTTTATACTATAAGTTTATGTATTATGGAGCCGTTGGCCAGGCCGTTTTCGGAGTTCTAGTGGTCATCATGTCTCTCTTGCGTTTTGCCGTACGTGGCTTACGCGGTCACTAGCAGACCACGCGCACCGAGCTACAGAAAAGTCAAAGTGGCGGTTCCAACTACCTCCTAGATTAGGGCTGTGAAGGGTGAGTCAGCGAGGATTACGAATAAAAACAATCGCACAATTCCATGGTTATTTTCGACGAATGGGGGAGGGAGGTGGAGTCCAGAAACATTAGAGAGATGCGACGGATAGGTTCATGCAAAGGAATGGATTTTACTGCAGAGTTGCTGAGATGATTTAGATATTGAATTTGCTGATCGAAATCAATTTCATCTTATGTCGACAACACTCATCCAATTGACCATCGAGGGCTGTACGATACTGTGGAAGATTTCATTGCGAAAGAAAAAGACTTTGGCTGTAACATTAGGTCTTACATCAACAATGTTCACCCGATTGAGCATCGGGGACTGTATGATGCGGCCGAAAGGGTCATCGCGAGAACGATCCCGCTTT
This sequence comes from Penicillium samsonianum, assembly GCF_028829775.1. Taxonomy (NCBI): domain Eukaryota; kingdom Fungi; phylum Ascomycota; class Eurotiomycetes; order Eurotiales; family Aspergillaceae; genus Penicillium; species Penicillium samsonianum. The sequence goes on along the minus strand of NW_026643268.1, from coordinate 160,512 downwards.
GGGATCAGTCCTTGACCAGAAGGCCATGGGGCAAACAAATAATCCCGTATAAAGATATTAGTTACGGTGATCACATCGGACCAGAGCCTATGTACCCTCCAGGTGCCATGGATGACGATGACTTTGATGAAGATGAGTACCAGGAGCGGTGGCAGGCCTGGGACTTTTCCCGTCCGATAATACCCCCCGAGCCAGGCAATTTCGAGATTTTAAATCAAAGCATGTGCATCTCCTGATTTGACTAGCCGGCCGATCGTAGCCGATATTGGAGCTGTATTCAGAGAGGTGATGGTTGACGACCTGCTCTGTGTAAATATCCATCAATCTTGGTGGTTGTAAAGACTTCAAAAGCCGACCCCAAAAAAGTATGAGCTGTCCAGGAATCACATAGCCCCCGGAAATCGTACGTAGCTTCCGGGGTCTTGTACATCCACTCGAGGAACCAAAGTCATGTTTCTGTTGACAGCTTTATTAACTCCTAGAATCATAAGTGCGGTTCCTGGGGCTATGGCTAAGCCTTCTGGGAGTGGTCGAATGACTCATATTTGTGCTCAGGTCTGGTGAAGGTGTCTTGTGAGGGCTTTCCGCGACCTCAGAGGGCAGAATATTGACTCTAGGATCCAGAAGTAGGGTCCCAGGAGCGCAATAGCTCCCAGATCCAGCTAATGTGTTCCCAAAGCCAGTACCGTATTCAGTCAGGAACGTAGAGTGAAGATCCTAGGGGTAGACAGACTTCAGTTTCCTAGAAACAGGAAATGGCCCCATGAGCTAAAGAGTTCCAAGGGGATAGAATTTGTCAAGACTCTCCTGCCGACCCGCGATGTGTTTTCTGCTAACTGTTGTATTTCAGAGGAATAATTGCTTATTATTTCAGATGGATACATGAGCCTATATATACAACAATGAGCCAAGTTGATTGGAAATCAACTTGGTCGTCCATATAGACCCTCGGAGTTAATTCCGACGGTGCGGCTTGGTTCCTGATCTGCACCAGCTTCATATCACAACACTAACAAGAACCATCTTCGTGCTCCACAAGGCTCCATTCAGCTGGAATCGCTGTCGGCATTTACGTTGGTCGCCGCCGTTAGGTATGATGCTGCAAGCGCTTTTATCTACCGGCACTCGGTTTCGAGCTAATACATATTGTCGAATACTAAGATTGAATACATGGTGGAAACAAGGTATAATACCCAGAAAATCATGTGACAACTGGTACCAATCATACCATACAAAAGTGCATATTACAGTTAGTCATCTATGTCCGCCCAGATTGTTGAAAACGCGGGTTTTGTCATTTTAGAAAGAGATTCAAATATATATGTTTTTGACCATACGTTGTCGTACCGACAGAATTCTGTCACATATCTCAAATGAAGCAAACTATCAATAGCATTTTTAGGTGCATTGACATCTAGCACTTGCAAATATGAAACGGTCGCGTAGTGCTCTGTGGGGTTAACGATCCGGATTTCATTCATTTGGTTGCTAAGCTTGCTCCAAAACTCCATAAGTTAGTTATGACGGCTATGCTCTCTGTTGCTGATCCCAATGCCGAGTGTCTGGTCACGTGTAATCACGTATGATTGACAGTCGCTTGGCTAATTTCCCATTTCCGTCACACGTTCGCTGTAAATTGTCCATTGGGTACTTCAATGCCTTCTGCCTGCATTCCACATCAACAATTACCTAGATGACTTCATCGCCCTTAGTCTCCCTCAATGTCCGACCCTGACGGTCTTTTTGATGAGGTCAAAAACGGAGTCACCGACTACCTACGTTTGCCACGCAACACCAGAAAGGAGGATCAAGGGACCTGTAATACAGTTCTAGGTATCCAGATGGATTATATTGCAATGGAAGCTTGCCTGCCGCCAGAAAAGTTGTGCCGCGCCACATTGGACGCCGCAGCTGCGCTCAGCGCATCGAGTCTTTCCCTCAAACAATACAGTGTCTCACAGGCTTATTAGCCTTCTGCTCAAGAGTTGTCCGGCTAGGAAGAACAAGGCTACAGTCTCTTTACACCTTCCAAGCCGCTTTCCCACGTGGGAGAAGCGCGCGCCGCCATATACCTTACGAGGTACGTGATGATTTGGAATGGTGGAGGGATTCTTTGTTTCTCTTCAACGGCGTACTCCTACTTGACCCTTGCCGCCGCACAATCACACATCCCTACACATATGCCTCCAATACAGGCCAGGGGCTTTTCTTCTCATCCAAGTCTACAGCAGACTGCTGGCTGGCCCATTGTCATCAGCTTCATCCAAGCAATGATGCCTCACTGGCCCTTGCTCAAGACGCACATGCGCACATCAATACCACCGAAGTAGACGCCATCTTACAAGGCTTCCTACTCTTCAGCCACCATTGGCTTCATCATTCTCTCGTTATCCACACGGGACTAAGAAAAGGCTTCCTTCATGGACCACCTAACGCACCTCTGAAAAGCCTACTTATGCTAGCGGCGGCGAGAGACATCCAAATCGTGCCACACTGGCTTCCCTCCGGGAAAAACACATTAGCAGATGCGGCTCTCACGTAATAAATTTGCAGACGTTGCTAACATTTGTCCCCACTGGCAGGACCTCTCGTCGGTATTGAGCCGCCAGCGTGGTTCTCTTCCCGAGCTCCTCAGCTCATTGCAAGCCAACTAAAGCTGCTCTGGAATGGACTCGGTGCCAACACGCGTTCCGTCTACCTCTCCGTTCAACGCAACTACGAAAAGCACTGCGCACTACACAAATAGTGCAAATTGGTGGTATATAGATAGCCATGGTGGTTACCTGTAAATAGTTCATAGGTTGACAAATTGAAAATCTTGCATCTGGTGAAAATATTGCATCTGGTAGGGCGCACCAATACCCGGTAGGTGTAAAGAGAATTCAATACCCCAGAGGTTACCCATACATTGTCGTACAGGCAGATTTCTGTCAATATTCAATGAACACCTTAATTCTTTCACCGTGTTTAAACGGAAAAGGAACGAATTAATCAGTTTATTATTCTTTTCGACCGTTTTGTACTTGCATTTCTGAGGCAACTAAATGTTTGATCACCGGTTGCAAATCTTTTCTTGCCCGTTAACCTCCATGGTTCCACCACTATAGGTCTTATACCACTTGTATCGCTAGATGTCTATATTTGTTTATTCTGCCGATAGCGTAGAACGCATTATTGAAGATGCATGTTTGTCATTTCTCGAATACCCGTTACATTTTATCGCTCATCGATATCCTGCCTCTCTTCAAATAGTGTCTTTGCACCATATTTTTGCCCAGTTAATCAACTCTTCTTTCTCTTGCCCGCTCTTATTGTCCGTGTTCTAAAATTTGATCCCGCTTATTGAGACTCATATTCCTAGGATCATTTCTCCATTCATCCTGTATGCTTCATGTTCGCGTCTAATCTCTATTTCGGGGTCCATAAGTGCAAATGGCAGAGAAATAACATATGTCGAACCTATTTCGTGACCGCAAAGCCACGATGAATCTCCACGGAATTTTTGCTGAGGACACCGTTTCAAATGCGCGCTGTTTAGGGTCCATTCACGGACTGGAATAGCACCGCAGCTTTCTGATCAGCAGAACTTCTCTTTTGAGTGCGGTAAGCGTTGAAATGGTCGTGCTATCAGACTTACCAAACTTGCTACGTAATCCTAATGCACGTTGAGCTGAATAAGTTGCTTCAAACTTCGACCCCAAAAAAAGCGATTCTATTCAACAGTACAGCATTTTCCATCACCTCTGACCATGGCCAGGGATGCCAGAAAACCGTGGCCTGGTGCAAGTATTGAAGAAGCTGGTGCATGTTCGTGCACTTTCGTCCATTTTTAACCTATTTCTTTCTGTCTACAGGACAAAATTGAGACTACATAACAACTAGCTTCCTTAGCTTGTTTTCTCTCTTTGATTCTTTCAAATCGTTAAGCTGGCTGCTTAGAAATGGCCGTCACACCTCGTACCGACCACATCAATCTGTTCCCACCAGGAAAGCAAAGCGCCAGAAACAATGTCGTCGTAAATCAAATCTGATAAAAAAAAGCATGCGAATATGTTAGAGAGGGCGCCCCGTATCATAGACACGGGGCTAGATACGGTTAAACGGACATATGAGGTGCAGGACTATTCGGGTGCTCCAACACCGGGGTCAGTCCTTGCAACCTTGGAATCTGACAACGCATGCTTGATAACCAGACAACGACTATGAGAATTATTTGCGAATTAGTTACCTCTAAGTGTATGTTATGTTTAAGGCAATAAAACAGAAGAGAAATAGCACCAAAAAAGCCAGTTTGGACATAGCACTGCGTCCAGAGCCGTATTACGATAGAGAACAGCAATGACCCCGAAGGGTGAGAAGAGAACAATAGCACAGAGTACAATATCGACTGCCGTCTGCTTCATTTTACGACTTAACCAAGATTTAAGACCTAATATAATAATTCAAGGAGTCTCGGCAACATTGTAGACTAGCTTTTCTCCGCTGACCTTGTCTTCTTTCAGCAATTGAAGTCCCTCCAAAACACCCTTCAAGCCATTCTTGCCCACCTTGGAAGGGTGAGCCTTGATCTTTCCTTGTGCCAACAGCGACTCAGAAATCGCGATGAACTTCTCAGCATATGCTCTATCTTCCGGCTTAGGTGGGAAGGGGATGTTGCCGAAGCTGAATGCTTCGCCAAGGGCCGTATAAGCCAGCGTGAAGCCATTGTTGACGTTCACACGCTCGATCTTCACGCTCAAGAGGGCGGTGTATTCTCCTCCCTCGGTGGAAATGGCGTGATCACAGAACTTAGCACTGGCCTCGAGCGAGATGCAATCTAGAGCGAGCTTCAGGTTGTTGTTGGTTTGCTTGCGGATTTCGGCGGCAGACTGGGTATCCTTGTAGTCGAAGGTAGCATCAGCGCCCATACGACGAACGAGGTCGAAGTTGCGAGGGGAGCAAGTTGTAAAGACCTTGTAGCCGGACAGCTTCGCGAACTGAATGGCCAGGGTGCCGGTCGCGGTGGACCCGCCGTAGATGAGGATGGGCGTGGCATTCTTAATGGGCTCAGTGGGCAGTGCCATCTTTAGACTCTGATAAAGAGTCTGGCCGACAGTGATAATACCGCCACCCAGGGTAGCGGCGTCCTGGAAGCTCATATTGTCGGGAACCTTCATCTGCAGATCGCCCTTGGCGACGATGTATTCGGCAAAGCTACCATCTTCGGGCTGGACTGCGTTGGCGCCGTGTGTGAAACCACAGATGCGGTCGCCCTTTTTGAAAGGCTTCCTGACATTCTTGCCGACAGCTTCCACGACACCGGCATAGTCGCATCCCACTAGCACGCCAGGGGGCGAGAGGAATGCGACATGCTTCCAGTCAGTAGGGTTCACGCCCACACTGACTGTCTTGACAAGGATATAGTCATCCCGGAGGGTTGGAATGGGTCGGTCAGTAACCAGACCCTCCTTCTTTGGCTCAATAACGATGATGGCCTTTTGGGTCGACATGGCGGTTGGGGATGAGTGGGTAGAAGAGAATACAACGTCGATAGTTATATACCGAGAGATTGCAAATCTCTAAGTGGCACTTACAAATCCTCTCATCGCCCATGTGTTTGCGGGAAGTCGAAGTCAACGGAATGACTTTAGGCCGACGGGTGAATAGCTTTTTGTCAGCGCATGGAGTGATAACTAACTAGGCCTCGGCATGGTCCGACACTGGTACCAGAGTTGGAAACTGGAACCTGAATTGCATAATTTTGCCAAGATATTTATTTTTTTACTGTTGTTTATACCGTTCCAGTCACTACATGTGAGACTGAACGGGATTCGGGTTACACCATGGGGTCAAGGAACTCATTTGAACCCAAGTCGACTGTGAAATAAAGCCCAACTTCAAGCCGCGGTAGTGGGCTCATGCCTGGTTATTGATGATCCTGAACCGTTTAGGCGGGTCCCGATAAGTGGAGCCGAACGCTGATTTTCACTATTATCATCATATCCGATTCTTCGTGCCATGACGGTGACAATAATTAATCGTTAATTTACCCTTACCCGGTTCGCAGGGGGTTGGGTTTCCACAGCGTAATGCAATCCACAGAGTAATACAAAAAAATCAAAACCCACCAACTTCAACCCTCTTTCATACCCTACCAAAATGCCTAAGAAGCTAGATAAGAAGGAAATACGTCTATTGGATGCTATTTCTACTTACCATGCTCGCGAAAACCCTAAAATCCTACCTTTGGCCGAAGAAATTCAGGTTTCATACCATCAGCTCCGCGGTCGAATTCACGGTTGCACATCTAGCCAAAAATCGTATCTCGGCCACCAAAGCAGTAATTAGGCCCATGAAGAAGCATTGCTTTTATGGATCAACTTTCTAGATGATGCTGGTGCTCCACCTAATTCAAAACGTATACAAGGATGTACAAATGCAATTTTACTTCGGTGACCCGACGCGTTTAAAACCGCTAAACAAAAATTAGGTCTATACATTTCTTCGTCGAATTCCACCACGAACAAAGCTAAATTGGAGTACACAAAAACCAAAAGAGCGAAAAAGAATGGAAGCAGAAGATATTACCCTTCTAACAGCTTGGTACGAACGTTTGAGATGTTCGTTCGGTCGAATAAACTCGAACCGAGGCAAATCTACAATTTCGACGAAACCGGCTACCAAATCGGTCAAGGACGATCCGAAAAAGTTTTTTTTCGAAAAGTCTGACTACTTATTCACCCAATGGAGGCATTTCCGAAGGAATTACCGGAATCGAATGTATTGCAGCCGATGGTTGAGCGATGTCACCGTGGTTTTTGGTTAAGGAAAAATATCACATGGAAAGTTGGTATAAAACCACTGGCCTTCCAGACGATTATACTATTACCACAACACTTAACGGTTATACTACCGATGAAATTGGAATCCAATGGATTAAATATTTTCACAAAGCATCGAAACACCGGGTAAAAGACGAGGAAAAACGCCTTTTGTACAGAAGCATTTGAGCGGTGACATCGTCGTGGACATTGCCTCCGTCGTTTCAGTTGTCGAGAACCTCATGGATGGCACCTCAGAAGCGTTCTATGCCACCTTGTTCCGCGCCTTGGTTAATGTTCTTCGCACGCTCTCACCCGGCACCATGACTCCCCAAATACGGGCTCTTGCTGTAGAACAAAGAGGCGAGACAATATCAAAGTATACATAAAGATGGCCAGACACTGGTAGATGCGCTCCTTCGTCGACGCACTCGAGAAACGATGTTAGACGGGCTGCAGCCGCTGCGAGAAAGGCCGCTGATCATACAAAGGGGATGCATGCTAGTCTGGACCACGCTGGGTAGGTTGGGGGTAGTGGACACGAGGAAATGTCCAATCCGGAGCTTGGGGTTTGTCATGTTCCTTATAGGACTTGCAGCGCTACGAGGATAGCTGGCTTCCATTCAACTCTCGGTTCACCTAATTTATGCTTGATTTTAACAGTCGAAGTTTAAGTTTAGGGTGCTCGTATCACCAATAATGCCAAAGAACTCAAACCTAGGAATTTCTTTTTAGCAACATCTCCTCATATTGCGAACAATAGACCCTACCAGTCGTTTAGGTCCAACGTAATTGGCGCAGGCTCCCCTTGCGTCACGCCCCAACTATCCGGGCACGGGCCGTCCGGCATTTCCACATCGAGACCGGGAAGCCACGTAGTATATGGTCCCTGGTGAGCGCCAATTTGGATTCGTCCAGCTCTTGACCCGGAGTCTTGTTGAGGCCAATCCCCTACCTGTCCGTGCATGCCTGGTCTCACGTCGGAGGGCGCCATTTGGGATATGGTGTTATGGTCTTGTCTCGATCCGTCGTTCCGCTTCGTGATTGTGCTTGGTATGTGCGGCTGCGACCGTCTATATGATGCCAGTTCTCTGGGGCTGGCAGTCACAAGGTTATGGCGTATTCTTTCTCCCTGTTTCGAAGCATCTTTCTCTGTGGCCTGTTGCTTCAGCTGGAACAGGTTCTGGTGCATTTCACGTTTTTCCAACCCGGCAATCTGCACACCATCTTCGGGCGAATTGTTGCGAATAATCGACTCAAAGAGAATATATGCCATCTTGCCCGTCACCCACACATGGGACACCTCCTTCAGGGCCGACATGCAGCTGCGTAGCCTGTCTGTGACCCCATGGCGGATCGTTGAAACTGATGTGCTTATCTCATTGATGTGGATGATCAGCGCTGAGAATAAACTATGAACAATGGAGGACGGACTATATCGCAGCTGATCGGATGACGCCAGGATCTCGACAATACAGGTGATCATCGCCGCCGCCTGCGAAGAAGTATTCCTGGAATGAGCGGAATCTCCTAGGGTTGGGGGTACTCGATGTAGCAGACAAAGCGTCGTATAGTAGTGTGAGTGCAAGATCGCAGCCCAGAAGTGATGTCGTGGCGCCTCCCAGTAGACAATTTGGGGACAGTCACGGAGCCATTCCGTCAAGGCTGTATCGCTGCAGGTTGTCAACCCAGCAGTGGGGTTTCGTTGCTCTTTGGAGACAACAGGGTAGTTTTGGGCAAGCACAATGCCCATGATCCCACATAGCTTGACGTATTGAAGGAAGAATTGCACGTGTACCGGATTTGGTGAAAACACGTTGAGCCTATCCACGCCATCCGCGTCTTCCTCGACAAAATCGTCTTCCGTCAGCATCTCTACGTCGCAGTTCTGAAGGTCGATATTGGTAGGGCGTCCCAGGGCGACAGCTATAGACCGATCCAACGTGAATAAAGTCCACCATATTCTTTTCCAAAGTCTCTTGTACGACTTTCTAAGATGTGACTGCTCAACAGTGCGGTGCATCCCGCAGCCTTGGGCAATAACTGTAGCGACCCGGCTCCAGTAGAAGGCATTTTTAGTAACATCCTCGGGGGCTTCCCAATACCATCCCATCAACAACGCTGACTGTATAATGGTCACACGGTCATCCTCATAATTCGCATCGTAGAGAGCCTTGGCGCGATTATAGAAGATTTGTGCATCTGGGACAACCAATCCGTCGGCTCATGCTAAACCCTCATCATTGCAGAATCGCGAGCCAGCTAGCAAGATGGCATGAAGAAGCAGTACAGACGGCGGATTCTTAGGATCTCGGTACTGCTTCATGAAGCGGGTGCGGTTAATGGCCGGTACAGTAGGGTGCACCCACTTGAAATAGGCATCAATAATACGGTCGCAGAGGGACCGCGGTGGTAGAAGGAAGGCACCCCGTTGGTGCAGAATGTCCATCTCGAACTTGTCTAGCTTATTGAGTTTGGTGCCAGGCTTCCCTATATTCTCGGGATGCGGATAGTGTACGTTGGCGCCGCCCTGATAGCCCTGGATTAGGAACGTAACGTTGCCGGATTCGCCTTGGTATACAACTCGACCGGCATCGGTGATTGAGGCACGAGTGAATTTTGGCCTCATAACCAAGCGTAAAAGAGTCCCATTGTCGACTTGTTCTGTCAAAGCTTGGGCTTCCGTTTGTGAGGTTGAAGGGGTGCCGTTGGTGGTATGGTATAATGGACGTCCCCATGAAGGGCATGAAATGGGGTGATTGGAGGCCTGCTGCTGCGATTGATGGTCTACCCCATGGCAATCCCTATTAGCAGGAAGGGAGAATTAGCTTTGCCACTAGACTTAAGGTTCTGCTACCGAGGTTTGGACAGCAGCATTGGTGTTGAGAGCACCTATCTGAGTTCCCCTTGATCTGGCCGTTGGCATTCTGGGTTTTCCTGGGTTTTGGCGTTGGAATACAGCACCGGACCTGGAAGGCGAAGCAGTTGGTGCAGGGGACACCGTGGGTGGCAACATCACATCGGACCTGGACGGTGAGGGGGTTAACAGGTCGGTTGATGCAAATTCAGACGCAGAAGATATACAATACCTTTCGTGCATGACAAGTCTGGTGAAGCGCGAGTTAATGTCAGCACCAAGAATCTAACGTGAAAGGAAGGGCAGAGCGCCGGTAAATGCCTTGACTCCGCAGCTCCCGAGGGCCACAGTGAGGAAAGCGGCGAGTTGCTAGTGAATACATGCCTCACATGCTCGCGATGCTCGTTGTCTATATATAAAACACGGCTTGTCAATGTCTGAACTGTCATCCAAAGGGTTTATAGATGGTCATGCCTCCTGAAGCCCATTGCGTTGGCTGACTTGGTCGTTGCTGAAAGAGCAGCAATTCAGAATATTACTGCGGCTTTCGCGGCTCAACAGCTGATTGCAAATCGTGCAGTGCTAGCAGGTCGTCAACTACAGCGTTTGGGTGAGTTAAGTTGAAGGCGTGAGCAAATAAGGATGCAATGGCCAGACTGTTCCCCGCTGCAATGAATCAACGTCTTACAAACAAGCTGGCATTTTGCCACCTGCGCAAGCAGGGGGTGGGTGTGATGGTTGGCATCTGACACATCACAGTGTATTCCTCTTGTGCTGCCTCAAGCCGTCATCAAGCTTCCATAATGATCCCGCCGAGGGTGGCTGTAGCCAGATACCTGGTGAATTGCGGGGCAAGTCCCCGTGCCCAAGCGCTGTCTGGTTTTTAATACGTGACAGACGTTCCTTGGGCTGAATTGAGATAGAGTAACCCGAGGTTTGATGGGGCCTTGTGGAGCCGATGGAAGGGGTACCGAGGGAAGAGAGTTAATTTCCGCAGTCCGATATCCCATTAGCGGTGTTTGGGTTCAATGACCCGAGTATTAACTTGTTTTCCTCGGCCGACAAAATGACTCAGGGTCATCTACTATGATTCAACGTTGCAGGAGAAGCAGGACTAGGCCAGCTACTACGGTGACTAGAGTATTACCTCACATATAAGAACCGAGGCTCGCGAAGGGCCGTTGAGGGTTATGACTGGTTTAAATATGAGTACTGCGGCTAATGTTGAGCTCGAAGCGGGCCAAAAGGTGGGCCGAAGGTACCCCGCAAAGCATGGGAGGACGCGACCAATCGAAATGCTACAAGGTATCCTCCATCCCTCGGTAGTCAGTCATTGATACCCAGCCAGCTGCGTCGGTGATATCGATGAAATATCCGGATTGAGAATACATGCACGGAATACTAGGATGGAGTACGACCTGCCGTGAGAGAGGCACTAGATGTTACGGTGACTTAAAAGACGTTCGGTTGTGCTTGCCGTTTCTTTCCTGCTCCCACTCCCTGTCATTCCTCTTGTCTGGGTGCAGAGAGTCGTCTCTTCTCTTCATTTCTCTTGTCGACTTCCAGTCGGCATATCGCCAATCTTCAGTCTACTTCCCACGCCAACATGCAGTTGCGCCCCCACCTTTTGGCGGCGACATGCCTCCTCGTGGGTATTAACGCCTCACCACTAGCACCCGTAGCTAGCAACGCAGCCGACCCGACAGTCACCATTGACGCGGGCGTTGTGATAGGAGTCGCAACGGCCGTCACGTCGGCGGCCAAATCTTCTGCGACTGTGTACAATTATTTGGGTATTCCCTTCGCCGCACCGCCGACGGGGACTCGGCGCTTTGCGCCTCCGGCGGCGGCTACACCCTGGAGTAAGCCGTTGGAGGTCAAGTCTCTTCGTCCTGCGTGCATGCAGCAGTTTCCCTGTGAGTATTGTTTTCCCACTGAAACGAAATCTTGTATTGTGGAAAGTTACTGAATGTCATTGTCAGACCCCAAGGCGGCGTCCGAGTTAACAATGAAGTTGTTTAATAACCCCGGAGGGCCGCCGCCTCCAGAGAGCGAGGATTGCCTGCACTTGAATGTATATGCGCCGACAGATGCGTCGCCATTGAACAAAAAGGCCGTTCTCTTTTGGATCTATGGTGTAAGTGCCTCTCCGGCAGCCACAAAGGACACGAGACATGCTTCGCGGAAAACTAACACATAATCCTTAGGGCAATCTCCAATTCGGCTCGGCGTATCCGCTCTTCTACAATGGATCATCTTTTGCAGGGTTCCAGGACACGGTAGTTGTCACCTTCAACTATAGGTGAGAGCCTAGCTAAGCAACTAGGAGGTTTGAACTAACTCATGAGAAGAACCAACATCTTTGGGTTCCCAGGCTCACCTGAGATACCCCCCGACGAGCAGAACAGCGGCCTACTCGACCAGCGCTTCGCCCTCCAGTGGGTACAAAATAACATCGCCGGCTTCGGCGGCGATCCAGCCCGCGTAACCATCGTTGGCGAGTCAGCCGGCGGCGAGTCAGTCAAGCAGATCCTGGCGCAGCCGCCCTCGCCACTGCCCTTCCACGCGGCCATAATGGAGTCCGAGGGGACCGTAATCTCCGGGTCGGCTGCCGCCAGCTGGGCTCAGACGCTCAAGAAGTTTGGATGCACCGACATTGCCTGCCTCCGGGGTGTCCCTGCCAAGGATATCAAGAAGTACATCACCGAGCAGAGCGTAGGCTTCCCGCCCGTGGAGAACAGCGTCAGCTGGTCCACAGATGTACGGCCTAACATCCGGAGCAAGCAGTTCGCCCAGGTGCCGTTCTTCATGGGCACCAACGCCAACGAGGGCCACGTGTTCGCCGCAGTGGCGGGCATCGATAACACCACCAGCATCGAAGACTTCCTGGATAACACATTTCCTCAATTCCCCACTGCCGTTAAGGCCGTGGGCACCTTCTACTCGCTACTCGCCCACGACGTGTACCTGTTTGCGTCGGCGGTCATCACCGACTTCCTCTTTACCTGCACTACGTCTGCGCTGTCCCAGTATGCAAGGGCCCATGGCTATGACGTCTGGCGCTACCACTACAGCGCTGTGTTCCCGAACCTCAACACCTTTCCCGACGCCGGGGCCTACCATACGTCTGAGATCCCGCAGGTCTGGGGCACGTATATGATGTCCAACCAACTTGGCGATGCCACGCCAACACAAGAGGCTTTGAGCATGTACATGCAGACAGCATGGGCTGGCTTTGCCAAGGACCCGTCTGCTGGTCCAGGCTGGGGAAGCTCGGCTCCTCTCTATCGAAGACGCTTGCCGAGCTGGGAGGCAAGGATAATCCTACCGGCAAATCCATGGTTTCACCGGCTTGGGTGGATAGGGCTTGCCCTATTTACAATCCCGTCATTTCCATCACAGGGCTTTGAGGTCCATAACGATGGCGAAAGGGCGGCCATATTTGAAGTGGTTGAAAGGACGTTGAAGAGATGTTTTCGAGCCTTTGTGGCAGACAGAGTCAAGCCTCGAGTGTACTCGCAGAATTTTTCCTGTCGAACTCTTGCGTTGAGTGTGGTGAAACACTTTTATCAAGTGTTGAGAAGAGAGTAATACCGCAAAATTATGATTCCTAAATATCACTGAATCTGCAATTAAATCGCTCCACGCGCTTGCACTCTACATCAGCCCATTTTCGCCACGGTCACCGTCTCTTTAATGAGGGTTGAAATGCTTCAACGGATGCTAAAATGGTATTTGGAGACTTTGTGGTAGACAGTCACATTCGAGTGTACCCGTGGTTGGCCTCAAGAAGTGCCTGCCATTGATCCCACTACAATCAACTTTGTCTATTTCCTTGCCCCGCGCTGCTAGAATGGTACGTCTTTCTGCTGCTCGCAGCCAACTGATGTTGCCTCCACCAGAACTTCTGTTACCTGGCGCCACAGACACTATGAACATACTCCCAAATCCAGGGTGTTGGTTGTCTTTCTTTGACGGAGAATCAAAGAGTCTAGACCTTGTTGGAAAGCCGAGAATAGGAACCCGAGCCTAGTTTCCAGGACAACCAAGTGAGTCATTTCAGCTACCACAGTTCATGATCTGGTTCGTCGTCGATCGTCGCCCACCTCGCAGGATTGCAACGCTACTATCACTCTGATGAGACCCTGGACACATGAAGCACCGGTTGCACCAATCAAACACCGCGCATGAATGTGGACGGACGCTGGTACGGTCCTGCGATGAAAATCCCAGCGATGATCCACGGGACAGTAGATCAAGGAGGTTCTATTTGTGGCCCGGAGAAGAAATTGGAAGGACTTGTAAAGTTTCGGACGCGATCTATAGGCCGAGACTTGACGGGCCGTCAGCGTGCGGATCGACCAGGTCTTTGTTGCTTAGGAGGTCAGATGGGCAGGTGAGGTATTTGGAATATCACACAGACTTTTGGCAACAGAGGCAACAGAGATCTGATCCGTAGTCGTGTTCTCCCAGTTGCCCTCGCAAGAGAGTGATTGGTCCTCCGTCGAGTGGCAAACTGCTGCTTTCTTTATCTAGTCTATAGAACGTTCTAGAAGCTATGTATCGTCTGCAAGAACCTCCCCCTAATGAGTAAACTCTCTTCGAACTCGACACTTCCTCTCTTCATCTGCTCCAATTCGATCACCATTATAATGACTCTAGCAACAGCTTCTAAAAATTGACGCCAATTTTGGACGGAGCAGATGGTAGATCTAAACAAAGTCTCCGTTTAAGGTGGACAGGAGAAGGATAGGAAGCTCTACACTGTTTATGCATACATATATATATATAAATATATACCTCTCTCTTCGGGTAGGATTTTAGCCAGGAACGACTATATGCATGCACACCTCTATGTTAACTACTTATACGTATCATCTAATAGCATTAAGATCCTCAATGTCTCTCCCTTCATAGAGAACCGTCGTACTCCAAGCACGTCCCGTCCTGTATTGAATAGTCTCTCAACTGAGACTTCAGAGGCTGGGATTGCTAGGTAATCCCTGGCAGCAGCAGCCATCCGAGGGTATTCCTTTTTATACACCTTCCACCAATCACACGGCCAGTTTTGATCCTCCATATCACTTACTTCAGCCCGAGGGCTATCAAAATACCGATCAATATCAGAAAACCGAGGGCTATCTTGAGGTTGTAGTCTTTGTAACATCCGGCTACCCACTTTTTGCTTCTTCTGACTAGGCTCACATAGCTCTCTCATACCCAGTGGTTCAGTGGTCCCAGGATATTTGCGGTGAAGGTCATCACGGAGAGTTTGAAGAATGTGCCTCCCAGCGTTCTCTTCACTCAACTCATTTAGGAGGAGAGCTCCTTTCACACGAGGATCCAAGACCGGTGCAGTATAGTATAGATCAGAGGCATCCATAAAAGTATAGTACTTGATATATTTCTTGATACTCTCACCAACAGCACTTGCATATCCTCAGTAAGATCTGCAAAATCTTCCTTGCGCCCAGCCACATCATGTAGTAAATCGTGGAGCTCGTAGTATATTGGCAAAACGAGACTGATATGTGGTCTTTTCTCTGAGACAAACTTTGTAAACTCATTGAATCTCGAGAGAACATTGTGGATATGGGAAAGCCGCGTATCCAATCATCTGATGAGAAGGAAAGGAAGCTAGTCTCATAGTAGATGAACGTCTCAAGCTGTCGCTTTGACTATAGAGAGTATTAGTATTAAGCATATATATAGAATGAAGGATCTTGCCTTTAACGCATCCCCTAACATGCGAGAGGTTGAATTCCACCGTGTATCGAAATCATACTCGATGAACTTGTTAGATAAGTTCATCCGGTTGCAAGTATCGTTCCATGATTGCCTTCGTTGTGGACTCCGTTGAATCCAGCGAGCTAAGATCCGAAGCTTTGCAAGTGGTTCAATAGCCTGAAATTTAAATGACTGGTGTTCTCCTTCATCAAGGTTATTACAGATAGAAGCAGCTTCTTCTGTATTACCGGACCTCAGAGCCAGTAGAATATCCTTCACGATGAGGTTGATGATATGGGCCAAGCATCCCCACAGAATAAGGAATTGGTCCCAAACGACTTTTGCAGGTTATCGCATAGTTGTAACGCCATTCGCTCATTATTATTAGCATTATCGCCAGTAATTGAAAGCAGCTTACGCTCAAGATACAGTTCAACAAGTAGAGCTTGAATAGCTGCAGCCAAGTTCTCTCCACTATGGGGACCATGGAGCTCTTTGAATTCAAGGACTTTCTCTCGATAGTCAAATTCTTCTGTAAGCCAATGGCTAATGACACCCAAAATTGGGATATGGTTCTTGCTGGTCCATACATCAAGGGATAGAGCGATTGCTTGGCATGTAGTCGCAAGCTCTTCTTTCAACTTAGCATGTTGTAAGTTGAAGTCTTCCAGAAGACGCTGTCGAAGTGTATGTCGAGAGGTACATGGGGGCGAAACCCCTGGTATATCCTTGAATAATTGCCGAGATTCTGGGGACTCAATGACTGTAAATGGTTGTTTGCTGCTAATAACCCAACGAAGAAGATTATTCTCAAGAAGTTGTTGAGCTGTAATCTTTCCCTTCTTTCCCCAAAGACTGATAAGATTAGGCTTCGGAGCTGGATCAGGGATGGAGACATTAGGTGGTAGAACACCATGCTTCTCTTTCAAATGATGCCGAATGTTGGTGGTAGAGTCATGCCGTTTGGAGTCTGTTGTAGACCAGTTGCATTGTGTCCCATCTTCATTGGTGATAGCACAACAAATCTCTCGATCAGTGACCATCTTCCTTTGACTCCTCTTGTCGATCCATTCGTTCGGAAAATCTCTTATCAAGAGATGTCTCCACATCCAATCATTCTTTTGGCGTGGATTGAGCTTAGCGAACTCGTGGCTGGCTGCTGGGAGGCGGATTCTGAAGGTAAAACTTCGTCGAAAGATTCAAGAAGAGGATCGATTTTGGTACCGATTGCTGATTGACTATCGCCAAAGGGTGGGGATGATGGGACCGGCTCTTCCTGGCTAGACAACCAGTCTTCAGGTCCATCATTTAAAGCGAAGTAGTTTAGACGGTTCCCACGGGTTTGCATGGTTGAAGTATGAGGGGTAGAAGGGGGGAAGTTGGAACTCATTACCTATATTAATGATACTACTTAGAAAAGTCTGCCTACTAGTCCTAATTTGGTTAATTTCGGATAGCATGTGATAGTTTGTCGATAATTATCGTATCGACGAATATTCGCAACAGCCCTAGTTGCTCCTACAATTGCATGACAATCAGTAGCGGTGTTCGTGTTTTGGGGCACAAGACTTGGCACAAATAATCGGATCCGGCGCATCAGAAGGCGCGATAACTCACTCACCTTGCCATGAAGAAAGGACGTCTCACACTTCTGCGCGACGAATTTCACAATTGGATGTCTGCCCCCTGTTGTTTGCCCGCTGCCTTGATTCGCAATATTACACCTAGGGTATGCTAATTGGTTTTGTAGCGATGGGGCCAGGATTAGTGTGTAAGCCATAGGTTTGTGCGAAGTGCTGACGGGGGTGCGGTGTCATCGGTTCCCTGCTCCTCATTAGCTTGTAGATCGGAGAGATATTTCATGACTCACGCGTTCTGGTGATCAGGACCAAGGACGCAGAGAAGGAAAAGAACTCAGTGGTTTTTTCGCTGGTATATAGTGGTCGGGATGCACGGATCTGGTTGTTTCGCATCGTCTTTGACGTCAGTCCAGATTCAGACAGGATCGGGCTGAGGTTCACATACCTACATGAAAAGTCGCTCTTTTGAATCGGGGATACATCCAGGGGCGGGACAGTGAGCCGGCTGCTATGGTGGAGAGAGATGTTCGCATAGAAAATATGCTTTGACTTGCTAACTCAAATCTCGTCTCTTTGATCAATGACACTCAACAAATGGGAAAAGTACAGTGAAGTTTTCTCACCAATTTAAAGGACACTTACAGACTAAACAAAGCGATGTGCAAAGTTTTGCGCTCACCCCCAGCAACCTCGCAACGTCCGGGCCATTTCGATAGGGTTATTCTGCGGTAAATGGATATTTGAACACCGAAGAACGAAGCCTAAGAGGCAAGATCGTATATGGTCGCTACGCTGAGGTAATGAACTATGTTGAGCGTTGGTCAGTTGAGTAATTGAGCCCTGCATTCAATAATAGTATTGAACTCACTGAATTTCTGAAGACTACCGGTTTCCTTACACGATTCCAGCGGGAGGAAATGAGCAGTGAAAATAGAGAAGCTAATATAGAGGCAAGCTCCTGCAACAGCATCTACCTGTAGCAGACCAATAAAAGGTAAACATGTCACGCTTGTGGGTGCATATGTTGCGTTAGAGTAAGCTATGCAAGTTATTATACACTGGCAACAAGAGTAGTCCGTTTCGCAGAGAAAGATATGGCTTTATCGATCGACCGACGAGATTTGGAGCACGCAAAGGTAGGCGGTTCGGGCCATGAATAAAACTTCGGTGGCTGTTGTCCTAAAAAAAAGCTCAACGGACATTTCGACCACTTATTCGTTGGATTTGAGATTTTTTTGGCATCTCTCAAATGCTTTCTCTTGGGCGCTTCCTTTTGATCACTTTGTACCGAGGCCCACGTTGAGAAGCATTATTGCGAGGAGGCGAGGGACGTGAAGGGCTTTGGCTCATCTCCTGATTTGGTCCTATAGAGCTAGGCTGACCGCGACTAAAGGATTCATGATGGAAGTCGCCCCCGGTTTTATGAAATCCATAGTAATAAAGCCGCCGAACGAGAGATTGGTGACTTTTAGTAGACAACTTTGCAAGTATATGCGCAGGAAATTTGCTTTCCGGGGCAACGAAGACAGATTGTCCATTTTCTGACCAACGCATTACTTCCCCATTCTTCGGATCATCAAGGATTCTTTCATATATTAGTTCACAGGGTAACAGTATTGGTGTTCCAATGGATGCTTCACTTACTCGCTCAGATTCTGAATGAAGTCGGATGCGTGTAGCCTGGGTCCTGGGTTTGCATCGTTCTCAGGGCATGAGCCAGCTCGTTGCAAGTCATTCCTCGCAATGGCACCTTCTGGTAGAGCTGGATCATTCAGCTCTTCATTGACTGGCTGACCCGACCGGTCATTGCTAGCATGCTGGACAGTTGTATGGGTGGTTGATGAATCTTCGTAACCAGGGCTTTCATGTTCTGTCGAGGCAACAGGACCAAAAACACCTTGATTTGGAACAGTGTATTGATCACCATCTAAGGGTAGAGCTCCTCCTCGGTTGTTGACGTGGTGCTTATTTTCAGAAAGCCGAGAGACTAAATCCTGATGATTTCGGAGATGTTGCTCAACAAGTGAAATTTGTTCCAAGACTACATTGATCGGCTTTAACCTCCTATACAGCACAATGAGACAAGATTTTGAGGCACTCACCTTGGACTATTACTTTCCGAGCATCAACAAGCTCCTGCAATACCGTGTCGTTTGATTGAAGTTCCTTCTGACAATCATCTTTATCTGGCCAAGGGAAGAGAAACCGCCAAGGCCTACCAGAGAGTAAGAGTTTGAGGTCATTCTCTGACAGCTCGACGCTAGACTTTCCGACCTTAAGCTGTGCTGGGCCCTCAAACTGGGGACCTGCAAATAGAACAAGGCTCGTCCAGGTCAACGGTGGTCCTTCCCTCACGGACGGTGTTGTAATCGAGAAAAGGCTCTCTATGAGCTTGCTCAGGCTCTTGCTAGTCAAATCTTCTCCACGGCCAAAGGCAATACTGCCACCCTCGTTTAGTACCGACAAATGATTCGACAATTCGGTCGAAAATTCGGAAATGGAGATATTGGCAAGGCTAAGAGGGTTTAGACTCTTATTATGATGTTGAGAGATAAAGTTGCTAACTATTTTATCAATAGTTTGGCATGTTCCATCGCCGGACACTTCGTTGAAGGGCGTGGTCATCATTTCAGACCACAGGCTTGAGCATACCGTGGACTCAAGGAGACAGAACAGGAGAATATCAATGGCGCAAGGCGCTTGCCGAAGCGGGTTAAAGTTTCTCCGCTTACTACTTGCTGACCACAGCCACCCAACGCATGGCCCGCATATACTTTGAACATTTCGTTGTAACCCACCATTTTATTTCTTTAGTCGATTTATCTATTTTCCCTTTCGTTTCTTTTTCAACCTTATCTATCTGTCACATACCACATATCACATTTCGAGGTTTTTATTCGTAGGTAAAATCTGTATTCAGTGGTTAGCCATTGCAAAGATATATTCTAAAGCAAGATGGATTGGAGGAATACTACCAGCTTCCATAACACTGGATTATACTTCCTCGCAGTACCTTTTTTTACTGCTCACCATTTGACGGAGAATTTATATATGAAAAAAAGAAACTGCTACGTTAATTAGGTAGTGACGGTGGTGACAGCAAAAAATTGTAGAGGTGATTAATTACCTGCCTCATCATTTCGTAATTGTTGAATATCAATACACCCTGACCTTTCAAGAGGCAATACCCTGTACATATGTATCCTGACCTCGAGCGTCAACACTCCGATCCAGCCGTGTTGTTTCCACGCCATAAAAGGCGTTCCCCGTGTCTACCAAACAAACTGCCTATTACATTATGCCGATTTGCCCGCAAGATTCATACTGTCACCAAGTAGTTAATGAATTAAAATTGATATTCTTGTCTCACCTTTGATTGACAGCCGTGGAGGACTTGGAAAGGATAATAATGCGTGGGGGGCGAAGATTGGTCCTGTAGGGAATGCACGGCGAGTCACCCATTATCCGCCCACCGATCACCTCACATTTTACCATTTCAGCCCATTTTTTGACTTCTTGAGGTCTGCCCGGCCAGAAACTCTTCCTGAGGTTCTGATCTACTGTTGCTATCTCTTTCAAGGGGCATGGCCAGCTGCGCCGGGCGACCACCGCCATCGCGAACACGGAAGATCACAGGCCCCGCGGCGCCCGGCCCGGGAGATATCGATCAACCATAGTTCGAAAATAGGGGGCCTACGTACCCAGCCGAGCGAATACACAAACTGATCGGTACGTAATCACGAAGTGTTGCTAACCTCGCCCCGAGGGCGATTTATAATTTGTCTTCTGAGACGATCCAAACTTGCTGCCGAAGGCCTTGGTGAGCCAAATTCTGAAAAGGTGGAATACCATCGGAAGGTTGGTTGTGATGACCGCGACGAAAGTCTCCCGGGTGCCCCATTCATAAGCAAGTTGGGCACCATTAACGGGTTCCTAAAGGGGAAAGACAGAATCAGTTGAATTTCTTCAAGTAAATGCGCAATTTGAAATCAGGAAACTAACCACTAGCAAGAAAACGCTGTTGAGAGTGGCGCAGACAAGAATGAAGACACCGGCGCTGAGGACGACGGTCGTCGCAATCTTTTTGATAACTTTCAAACTTGATTTCCAAAGCATAGGGATTGGAATAAAAACAAGGTAGGGGTCGGTAAGGAGGTTTGCGGCGAATGTGACTGCGATAACTGGCTTAGCAATAGCTGGCTGGCACACATCTGAAAACAGAAATCGTTAGCAGGGATTGATAAACTGAGAGGTGAAAATACTGACTGCCGGGGTCTGGGTTGATTTGCCAATTTTTGTGGAATGGCCTGCATGCCGCAAAGATCGTGATGACACTAGCGAGAGAGCTTGCAATGACGAAAGCAAACCCAACGTAGATAGGTACTCGATAGCGGCGACCTAGGCCCTCCTGTTGTTTAATCATTAGGCATCCAACACGGTGTATCATGGCTTTAGAAAGTCATGCAAAAGCATACCATAAGGCGAACATAGAATGCCAGCATAGATAGCTTGAGTGAATTGATCAATGCGATATAGGTGGTCCAGCCTGCGATCTGGATCTTGGAACCGATCACTCTAAACAAATTGTTATTCGTGGGATACAATCGCTTTTGAATTCTCTTTTGGGGTGAAAAATACCTGGCGCGGTATTCTGGGTTGTGGGGGGACAACGTAGCCCGCTGTGCGGCCGTCATATTATTATTCGCGAGGCCACCAGCCACATTGCCAACACTATATGCGAGTGCCGTTTGTGCAGTATAGAATATCTGTAGAAATTGACAGTCAGTGAATGACGGGGTTTTGCAAGATCAATTGGCAGCACGCACAATTCCAGTCCATATCAAATAGTCATCAAGTCGCAAATTCCTCAAGCCCACAGCTCCCGCTCGAGCACATGTTCTAAGCATCGTCACAGCGACGCCAATTGAGTATAGCGTCCAAAGTTCAACCGTTGTATTATTTGAAAACTGGCCGCAGCATCCCGCGCCTCCAAGCCGAAGAACATGATGGTTATCATTTGTGGGCTGGCGGGGTCAGATCAGCGAGGAGGGATGGTGTTAGCGAGAGTGGGAAGTTCAAGATTTCTTGAATAACTCCCTGCTTGTCATATACTTTGCGGCGACTCTCACTTATTTAATCGTCGAACACGGTTTCACGGAATAGCCGTTACATCGTATGAATCTAAAGAAAAGATAAGTCTATAGGGCGAAAATTAATTGTACGATCTCACCAACCCACGGAATGAAATTTTGGGTGTTGATCCCTATCCTGAGCTTAAGCAGGTTTGCAGCCATATCAAGGATATGGGTAGCTTCCAAGACATCCATTTGCAGATGACCACGAAAATTCCCTCGGTTCAGTTGGTTTGGCTCCACCAAATCAACGTAGTGACCAAACATCTAATAGAGTTTCGGTTGGAATAGGGCAGGAGTGGGTTGAGAATCAACTTGAGATCATAGCCCATGTTATAGCCAGGCACGTTTCATCCATGGAACGCCCGAGTGGGGAGGTTAATAGTCCAGATCAGATCGGACTATCCGAGGCCGGACTGTTACCGGATGTAACGTAAATCTCGGCCTCGCCACACTTAATACGGACCTGCATTATTGCCAACACGAGGAATCGACGGGCCACATTTCCTTGCCTCTGCTGAATAGTTAGAATTTCAAGAAAGACCTAGTAGAATAGCGAGCATCACTGGAGATATTTCTATCAACCACATTGAATTGTATGTGCTTCTGGGCCGTGCAAAAGGGACTGTGCAAGTGGGTGGGGAGGCATGGAGATACCTAGTTTTGAGACTTTTCTTACCCCAACACACTCTATACTAGATTTACAAATACTGTACCTTACATGCGATGAACGTTGGTTCCTAAGAACCTGTGCCCCACGGGACTGAATTAGCAGGGATTCTCGCAGAGATCATCGACCTATTCACCTTCTCTTCTCACGCGAGACTGTAATCGTTTTGAATGTGTAATGGACGAAAGGGTCACCGTCCGCCCACCACTTTGCCGGAGGGTTCTAGATCCAGGTCAAACAATCGAAAATCGCCACTCATTCTGGGATGAACGACGCGGCATACTGCTGCGCGTGTCGACTTGCTTACACAGACTAAGACCAGTCAGCTTCGGCATAATCCAATTGGGTAAGCGAGGGAGCTCTCATGCCAGAGACTGCGGTCGTTCCGCCCAGGCGGCGTAAGCAGTGTGTCAGCTGTAGGTAGTACCGATCGTGGAAAGACATTGGATGGAGGAGCGTTGTCCGGGAGGTCGTTGCCTGTTTCCCCCTCGATGAGTGGCGCCACAAGTGTCCTCTCATCGAACTCGACATCACGGGAAAAGACTGTCTTTCCAGAGTGGAGTTCGTAAAGCTTGTATTGGTTGGGTACACAATACCCGAGCAGCCGGCACTCGGAGCTTCTTGATCCGAGTTTCTTCCGATGCTCCTTTCTTTGGGATCAACACCCATGCACGGGAGCCGATCCGTCGCAAGTGCAACAATGTAGGCGGCTTCCCGTAGATGACTTCGTACGATGTCTTCTTCTACAAGATTGATGCTGGAGGGCGCAGCTTCAGGTAGACCACCGTGCCGAGCAACTCGGTCCACCAGGAAAGAGGAAGTTTCGCTTCGGACAGGACCGTGTTGATCCGCTCCCGGATAGTGCGATTGGTGCGTTCTGCCAGTCCGTTCTGCCCTTTGCAATACGGTGGCGAGGTATCAAACTCAACTCCCTGGGGCTCGAGGTGCGTTCCTATCGGGAGGTATTCTCTCCCGTTATCAGTGAGGAATCTTTTGTTCTGGGCGCCGAACTGTCGGTACACCCATGCCTCGAATTGTCGGAACTTCTGCAGCGCTTCATGTTTCCATCTCATGGCATATGCCCACAAGCCGCGAGAATAATCGTCACGTTCCACGCCACCGTAACCGACTGCTCTGCCCCGGCGAAGTAATAGGAACCGAAACAAAAGGAGGAAGACCTTCTGACTTTGAGTGATGCGGCATCAGCATGACCATACGGGTCCGTCATCATCCGTGAACCAAAGTTATAACAGGACGCCGTGGTCCATATCTTTAGTAAGCCTACTTTTTTTAAGAAAGAGTTACTCTTCTATTTACTTGTCGAACATCCTGACATAATCCGCGATAACCAAGACTCAAACAAAAATGGCAACACTATCAATCGAGGTGATTATGTGGGTACAAAAATTCGAGGCGGAACCCGTGAAGGAGAGGTCAGTAAGAGGCACGATGTCATGACGAGCCCTTGATTTTTATCATACGCGCTTAGTGAACAGACGTGTGCTAATACCTCGTTACATGTTTAGGTGGACGAGATTATTACAGACCAGCAACGCGCGGCAGAAGCAGGTGTCAAAAACCCGCCAAAAGTGAGTTGAATGAGACGATCTCAATAACCACATGTTAGTCATCGTGTCAATGACAATGTTCTAGGTAGGTTTTATTCGAAAAAAAGAATATCAAAATGGTAGCACATAATCCAGGCACTTTCGAGATCAATAGCGAAAGGACTAAAGAGCGATATGCCTTTTGGAGGTTACACCCACTTCCAAATATAGCCCAAATCCTAGTGGATCTTCCAAATCTCGTATTGTACAGTATATTTGCGGTTGAAGCGACAAAATTTGCAATTATGGATTTATACATCAATAAAACAGGTCGCATTCATTATTTGATATGGCTATGGTTTTTCACGTGATAGCAACAACATTCCAAAATGAATGTATATATACAATGTTGAACAACGTGGGGAAAAATCTCGGCTTCGCCAAGAGCAACGAAATAAACCGGGGGTGAAAGAAGCACGACAATCAGATACGTGGAAAGCCCCCATAATCAATTTGAAAGCCACGGCCCAGCCTGCAGTAAAACATTTTCCCATCCATGCTCGTTTATCCACATGGCCATGCTCTCGACGTCGTCTCGTCCTAGGTTGAGCCCATTGTACAAATGCTTCCCCATTGGTCAGCTCGCATATTACCTGCAAGCGATAGAAATAAAATCTTGAATCCCAAGGTTGGATATGCTGACGGATACTTACTGGACACAGTTCCTCTTCAGGCAGAGCCTCGCTCAATGCACCGTCCGCTGTCTCCCAACGAATGTTTTGCACAACCTTATCGTGCGGGATCCGCAAAACATATACCATTGGCTCGCTTTCATAAATAGCTTTGAGGACATTTGGCACTTGCCGCGCTGTTAAGAGGTGGATGAATCCTGAAGTTTGATCGATATCGCTGACTGGAAGTCGATCGGGAAGTGGTTCTCGAACAGGACAAGTAGACGAGACAATTTTGTAGACGTAAAGGGGCGCAGAATTTCCCATTGTCTTCCTTCAAAACAATTCAAGCCATGGCTGGTTATTGAGAGGGTGTTAGTGTGGCTAAATCTGCTTAGGGTACTGAAAAACGCGGTGTGGCGGGAAGCTACGTCATGGAAGCCTGACATGATCGAAGAACTGTTGTGATATGTGGCTGATGCAGATCAGGAACCATGCCGAACCATCGGAATTAATCCCGAATTATGTATACGAAGAACCAAGTTGATTGGAAATCAACTCGACCTTCTCGTTGTATATATAGCCTCATGTTTCCCTCTGAATTCATGAGAATTAATCTTCTTTTGAACTACAACACCAAGTAGCCATTGCTCTCTCCTCGAACCCACAATACCACTCCCACACAAAACATATGGAAATCCAACGCAAGTGGCAGGGAGAGGTCCAAGACAACGGAACAGTGAAGCTCAAATATATCCCAACCACAGAACAAATTGCTGATGGGTTCACCAAACCCCTTGCTTGGGAAAGATTTGAGTGGTTTCGGAAAGGGCTTGGCATTGAGTGATTGCTACACCTTATTTGTATTGAACAAGACTAAGGCGCAGGGTACCCTTTCCTTCCTTTCTTCTCAATGAAGTTTTAGAAGGTTTTAATGGGGCCCGTCACAACCGCGATCACATAGTCACTGACACCATTGGTGATGGTTGCCATCGAGTGGGAGTGTTGAGTATCGCGGTGGTCAAAGCTTATGGCAGGACTAGCGATGGACATTTAAATAGACGGGGTTCCCACTTTTGATAGTAATGACAGAAATCTGTCGGTACGACAACGTATGGACAAAAACAGATATATTGGAATCTCTAACTAACTAAAATGACAAAACCCGCGTTTTCAACAATTTGTGCGGACATAGATGACTAACTGTAATATGCACTTTTGTATGGTATGGATGGTACCAGTTGTCACATGATTTTCTGGGTATTATACCTTGTTTCCACCATGTATTCAATCTTAGTATTCGACAAGTAACCTCAACAAGAACATTACAACTACCTATTTCAACAGCTTGGCTTGTCTGGCTGTGTCTCGATATCGACTTTGGCAACTTCCCTGCCATGGATCCGTAGTCGCCACGGCGTTATGTGAATCGGGCCGGTTCCACGGGTTCTTGTTACTACGCCACCGAGTTCGCATTGCAACGTTTAACGGCCTCCCGGGTCTTCCAGGAAGAAACCACGTGAGCATTGTCTGTGTCGGCTGTCTTGCAGTTTGAGCTGTGTAAAAACAGCTGCATCCTTTCTCTTTTTCGCTCCTTCGATATAGAATTGGTGGGCATGGGATCTTGATCGAACCCCATGGTCCCAGAAACATCTCCCAGCACGCCCGCCGCCCTCTAGGCCATGACATCATGGTGCCCGCGCCCTCGCAGCGACAGCTCGACGCTATCTCAGTCACGGAGCGCGTCTGCTCTGCCATCTCGCTGATGGGTACCTTTATTATCATAACTAGTTTCATCGGCTCGCGCTCATTTCGGAAACCGATCAACCGCCTCGTGTTCTATGCATCTTGGGGCAATATGATGGCTAATATAGCCACGATGATCTCGCAATCGGGGATCCACGCTGGGGCTAGGAGCCCTTTGTGCCAGGTTCAAGCTTTTTTGATTCAGTGGTGAGTTTTTTTTATTGGTTCAATGGGTGCTTATAGTCCAGTGCGTATCTAATGGCAGGTAGGTTCATGCCCGCTGACGCTTTGTGGACCTTTGCCATGGCGTGCAACGTCTACTTGACATTCTTCCACAAGTATAACTCAGAGCAACTGCGCCAGATCGAGTGGAAGTATGTGGTGTGTTGCTACGGCTTGCCCTTCATCCCATCCCTCATATATTTCTTTATCCACACCCAGACCCGAGGCTGGGTCTACGGCTCCGCAATTGTAAGACCACCTATAGAACCACGTACCCTTTCTTCAACTTCTATAAAGTCCTAATATTCATTGTATAGCTCTGGTGCTGGGTCGCATTGCCCTGGGACTACCTCCGCATCGCTGTCTTCTACGGCCCTGTGTGGTTCGTCATCTCCCTCACCTTTGCCATCTACCTGCGCGCCGGGTCCGTCATCTACCAGAAGCACCGCGAGCTGCGTAACCTCAGCGGTATCGAGTCCCTCGGCTCTGACACCCAGCCCGATGACCCGCTCGTCACACACGGCGGGATCCAGATTACCAGCGAAATCGCCTGCTTCGCGCCAGTGCACCGGTCCCTGTCGGCCAGTGATGTCCCCACCCGCAGCTTTACGGCCTCCTCGTTTACCCCGTTCTCCGTCACGGTCGAGGGTGGCCCGATCGATCCCTTCAGCATGCTGCAGAACTTAGAGGAAAGCTCCGCGCCTATCCAGGACCCGAGATGCCCCTGGCCGGACCCAAGTCTGCTCCGCTCAGAGGTATCTGCCAAAGCGGCGCGGCGCGAGTGCGGGGACTCATATACGCAGCGGCGGAGG
Organism: Penicillium samsonianum; assembly: GCF_028829775.1. Lineage (NCBI taxonomy): Eukaryota > Fungi > Ascomycota > Eurotiomycetes > Eurotiales > Aspergillaceae > Penicillium > Penicillium samsonianum. Next base: position 132,748 of record NW_026643268.1, on the reverse strand, counting down.
GCGACAGAGGCGAGCTGTGCGGCGTGGGCGTATACGAAATATGCGATGCTGTTCTTCATCGCACTGCTTGTGACGTGGGTAGGTGGTTACACTCAATTAACTCAATTCAATTCAGCACAGCGTCCACGTCTGATCTAGTACAGGTTCCCTCCACGGTCAACCGAGTATACGCGTTCGCTCGCCCCGACGACTACTCGTTCGGGCTCTTCTATGCGTCGAGTTTTGTGCTTCCTTTGCAGGGGTTCTGGAATAGTCTTATTTACGTGTCGGTTTCGTGGCCGGCGTTTAAAACGCTGTGGAGGGATCTGCGGAGCCGCTCAACGGGGTTGCGAAATATTTGAGAGCGAATTGATAGCATGGTGGGTGGTTAAACTAACTAAGATCTAATTCATGGGCACTAGACCCGTGAAGCAACGGCGCCTATACATAGAAAACGAGTCAGAAAAAGGGCGTTCCCAGCAAAAAAAAATTCTCGGCGACGGTTTAGGGGCTGACCTTCCGCTTGTAAGCATCCAGGTTATCGGTATCAGCTTGGCCAAATGAGCCCAGAGCCTTCACGATATCTTTGCTATCTTCTGGGGAAAAAGGAGAGAACCCATGAAGATGATCATTTTCAATCTTTAAAGCACTCCACAGCTCGTACACCGTCGTTCCAATGGGGACCGTGGCTACCATGCCCCCATTATAGTTATCAAGAGCGTTCCGATTGGCTTCAAGCCTTCCGGTCAGGGTAGACATATGGGCGAGGGTTGTGCTTGCTTGGGTTGTCGCCCGTACGGCAGAGATTGCCAAGGAAAGAACCAGCAACAGTCTTTGAGGAACGCTCTACAGTTCATAAAATCAATCGTTATAGGACCACGCAGCAAGAGCTTCTCCGCTTGTCAAATGTCAGCAGCGCCGCTCGGGTAGCAGACTCGAACACGTCGTCAACTTCCTCGCCCGTCAGGGATGAGCACTCCAGGTACTTGCGGGCCCCGATATGTGCCCCGGTTTCATTGCCCTCTTTGGTTGTGACAAATCTGAGAGACTTCTTGCGCATTTCCTCGATGGCCAGGGGATCTTCACGGAGATCTTTCTTCAGGCCGACCAGGATGATACGCACACCAGGGCACCGCTCATTCGCTTCTTCGATCCACTGTAATTCATTGTCAGACACCTTGGCTTGTAACCTCCCCAAAACACCGAGACGAGCCTTGTGCACGACGTTTTCCAGCGAATCTGGCGTGTCCACAGCGAACCCAATCAGGATGACATGTGCTTTGGAGTAAGCCAGTGGCCGCAACCGCTCATAGTCTTCTTGTCCTGCTGTATCCCAGAGAGCCAATTGCACGGAGCGGCCGTCGACTCGGCAATCTGCCACGTAGTTTTCGAAAACTGTGGGGTCATGTGGATGAGAAGTCAGATGTGTTTTTGTCGACGAGATGGGAGAGTAATGAACATAGTGCTGTAGTTAAAAGACAGATTAGCCATGAATCTTTTTGCAGAGTAATTCCAAATGCGAATTCACAGTTGGGAAGTAGCCGAGTGTGAAGACACTGAGTAAACTGGTCTTTCCACAGGCACCATCTCCGATGATCACGAGCTTCCTATATAGATGGCACCCAAATTAGCATCTGGCGAAAATGATCTATGACAAACCAGTGGTAGGTAGAGGACAAGAACCACCACCTTTGACCCCACGGGCGCCAACATCCTCTCGGCAATGGCATTGCTAACGACCGCGAACCTAGGGTCTGGTCAGCGCGCCAATACACAATATGATAAGTAAGAGTGTAAAAGTGTATCTCACCCCGGCGGGAATGATCCAATCCTTGTACCTCATGGGCCGATCTGGCGAGCTACGTTGAAGTCGCGTTGCAATAGCGTTAGACATTCTGTAAGTTTGAATCAGCAGACAGTTTACGAGACTCCACAAAATTCACATTTCACATACCTGAGGCCTTCTAGGACAACGAGGTCTAATATCGTTAGTTCACATATAATCGAAAGTCATCGCGTGGAAAAAAGTAAACCCACCAGATAGGGCATTCTTTCATATTCCACCAGAGACGCTGTTCCCTGAGGATCGAGCCGGTAAAACTCGTCTCGCAGCTTTTTTTTAACTACAATGCATGTAGCTTTCTAGGCGCAAGATAAGCCATCCAGCAAAAGGCAAAACAGAATTGTTGTAGTTCAGGGGGAGATTGATTGTTATTATTTCAAAGGGAATATGCAAGGCTATATATACGACGGGAAAATCAAGTTGATTTCCAATCAACTTGGTTCATCGTACAGACACCTCGGGAATTATTTCCGATGGTGCGGCTTTGTTCCTGATCTGCACCGGCCTCATATTAATTACAACAAGAGCAAACAATACACCACACCACCACTTGCTTTTGACGAGTTGCAAATCTAAAAAAAAGAATGAGTTTTTTTTGGATACAGATACTAGTCAAATGTAGTTACCCACTCCACCCCACTATAATGGCCCAACAACCAATTCACGTTGTTTTTTCCCCTCCTACACCTCCCACATTGCTCCGATTTCAATGAAAATAGGACCGAAAATTAGCAAAAAGGCGCAGCTTTCTACTATACAAAGGTCAGCTATTATATATGCTCATAGGAATGGTGCAACGCAGGTTCAATTAGCTAATGATTTTGGCTGTACGCCCAAGACAATCTTCAATACGCTTAAGCGCTATTCGGAAGGCGAAAAGCTTGAAAATCGCGAAAAAAGCGGCCGTCCCGCACTTATTAGTGAGCGCGCTTGCCATCATCTCTATTTACAGGCACGTCGGCATCCGTTTTGGACCTATAAACAGCTAAGTGCTGCTACAGCTCAGCATCCGTCACCCTCCACTATACGTCGAATTTTAAAGCGATTCGGACTCGGAAAACGGCGATCGAGACAGAAGATTCCAATTAAGCCTCCTCTTGCTAAGAAACGGCTAAGATTCGCAAGAAAATGGCGGCGGCAAAGCTTCCAATTGTGGATCTTTTCGGACGAGTGTTCGGTGCAACGAACCTCGAACTTTGGACCACAATGGTGCTTCCGTACGACCTCGGAGGGCCTTCGAAAAGATCTTGTGAATGCAAAGGTTCACGTTAAAGATATTTCACAAATGGTTTGGGCTGGAATCTGGCTTGGAGGTCGAACAGAATTAATAATTATGGAACGGGACGAAGACTCGCCTTCGGGGAGGGGTTATACTGCAAAATCGTATATCGAAACGCTCGAAAAAGGTCTGCTACCATTCTACACACCTGGGATAATATTTCAGCAAGATAACGCGAAGATTCATCTAGCGAAGGACACGAAAGAGTGGTTTGAAACTCACGGAGTATACGTCGAAGACTGGCCCGCGTACTCACCATTTAAACCCAATTGAACCGGTCTGGCGCTGGTTAAAACAAAAACTCTTTGAGCTATTTCCAGAGCTTATTAACCAGGGAAGATCGAAGGCAGACTGGCTTTATTTTAAAAAATGCCTGGTAGTTGCATGGAACGCATTACCTCAGTCGAAGATAGATGCGCTGATATTGAGTATGGGTAGACGTTTGAGGGCAGTACGGAAGGCTAGGGGTTATTATACAAAATATTAAGCGAAATTTTTATTGTGCTATTATTAAGCAAGCTTCAAATTTAATTATAATATTATAGACCATATAATGGTGGTGCTATATACTATGAAAGTGATATATATATTTTGCATGGGGACTCGAAAAAAGTGGAGTGGGTGACAACATATGGTAGGTGATGTATGCTGATATGCTGATATGCTGGTTTAAAATCTCACCAAATTAATAGAATTAAATGGCGAGGCCGAGAACCAGGACTCCTACAACAGCAATATTGCCTGAGAGCCGGCTTGCAGCACCCGTAAAGAGAGGAGCTGAAGGGGACGTTGAAGCAGGCTTAACCGATGACGTGGACCTGCTGCCTCTGTTCGCGTCGCAAGCAGCCTTATCAGAGGCGCAGGTCGACAGATTTGCACCAGGAGCACCACGGCAGGTATCGTACTTGGCCTGGCAGTCGCCCGCGGGCCCTGGGGTTGGCTTAGCAGCTTGCGTCATAGTAGAGGTGTTACTGCAGTTCGCGTCACACGCAGCCTTGTCAGAGGCGCAGGTCGACAGATTTGCACCAGGGGCACCACGGCAGGTATCGTACTTGGCCTGGCAGTCGCCCGCGGGCCCCGAGGTTGGCTTCGCAGCTCGCGTCGTAGTCGAGGTGCCACTGCGGTCCGCGTCACACGCGGCCTTGTCAGAGGCGCAGGTCGATAGGTTTGCACCAGGAGCACCACGGCAGGTGTCGTACTTGGCCTGGCAGCTCGATCCAGCAGCGTCACACGCGGCCTTGTCAGAGGCGCAGGTCGACAGGTTTGCACCGGGGGCACCACGGCAGGTATCGTACTTGGCCTGGCAGTCGCCCGCGGGCCCTGGGGTTGGCTTCGCAGCTCGCGTCGTAGTCGAGGTGCTGCTGCGGTCCGCGTCACACGCGGCCTTGTCAGAGGCGCAGGTCGACAGATTTGCACCAGGGGCACCACGGCAGGTATCGTACTTGGCCTGGCAGTCGCCCGCGGGCCCCGAGGTTGGCTTCGCAGCTCGCGTCGTAGTCGAGGTGCCACTGCGGTCCGCGTCACACGCGGCCTTGTCAGAGGCGCAGGTCGATAGGTTTGCACCAGGAGCACCACGGCAGGTGTCGTACTTGGCCTGGCAGCTCGATCCAGCAGCGTCACACGCGGCCTTCTCAGAGGCGCAGGTCGACAGATTTGCACCAGGGGCACCACGGCAGGTATCGTACTTGAGGTCACAAACGGAGGCCCCAGGCGCTGCCATGGTGGCACTAAAAGAAGTAATGGCCAAGGCCAAAAGTATGTTCACACGAACCATGAGGGCGGTGTACTTGGTCACGGTGAATATTCAGAGTTCGCATACAAATCAAATTGCAATTGAAAATAAGTATGGGTGCGATTGCCCTTGTTTATAGATGGTACAATTCTAACTTATTTTTATCCACTTACATAAACATCCTCCACAAGCTCGTGTCATGTCTGACTATGGATAGCAGGCTATGGAAAATGTCTTGCTCTGGTGTGAACCCAAGGAAATGCTGAGACATGTTTCTCCGGTATATCTAGCGAATTGCATGTGTCCCGCCCCAGCAGTGGAATTATCTAAGCTAGATCGCTAATTGACTAGATCAGGATTGCGAAGGCCTGACCCGCCGCCCTCCGCCAATCGAAATTTTCTAGCTCGGATAGAAATAGAAACGCAGGGTCTCGCAAGATTGCCCAGAGGGTGAACCCATCATAGTGGGTTGACCCACCGGGAAACAAGCGAGGCCCTTTGGCAGTCTATATCCGGCTGGTATCACCTGCAACATAGTATGAACTTGGTAGAGATGAACGTGAAGGTAAAAGGTGAAGGGCCATACGTGATAACTTTCCGGGTCATTCTTAGGAATCAAAAAATCGTACCTGGGAAGCGGGACGAGGCGAGGGTTTAAGTCACCCTAGGTGACGGGGACTGACACCCTGGGTGTGACTACTCACGCTTAATCCCGACACATTCACCCCCAATTATGTACCCACACCCACGCTAGTAGACTTTCCTCGCATTTTGAAGGGGAAGGGCAAGCTGACTGCATGATTATCGGCTTAAGTACAGTTGAGCGGACGGGAAGCCCTGTTCTCCACACCTAGACCTCGGCAAAACCCAACCCGGAATACCCCCCTTGAGCCCAAAACCCAGTTCCGGAACACCCTCATTAAGCCCAGAACCCAACCCAGAACATACCCAAGTTGTTTCGTTTTAGCATAATGTCGACAAAAGAGGGTCGCAACTTTACTAGTGCGCCCGAGGAATATTCAGCACCCCCCATCTGCCTGATGATCCTAAGGCGCTCAACGACCTTACTAAGCTCATCCCCTATTTATTCTGCACTTTCTATAGTATATAAAAATCACACTCTCAAGTACTCAATTGGCTATGCCCGTACTAGTCCGTACTGTAACGACCACGTTCCGATATTACTTACTTACTAGTCATCGATGTCCGCACATATTGTTGAAATGGCGGGTTTTGTCATTTTAGTTAGAGTCATACATATCATTGAGCCATACCATACATTTTCGTACCGCCAGATTTCTGTCAGCTAGGTCCAGATAAAAGGCGATGTATTGATTAGCTTCAACGATCAGCGTGTAATGGCTATCCGATCTAGCTAAAAGGCATGGAAGAAAGAGGGCTCGGCCAAGAGAAGGTATGAAATTTTCGTCGGACTCTGTGGATAAAACCAAAGTTATCAATAGTCGAACAGTGGGCGAACCATAATTGCAACGCCAGGTAACCAGATCGACCCAAGACCTTGCTAAAGTGCAGAACGTCATATCAGGTACAGTTTTTACTTCTGTACTAAATATAAAGCTAGGGCATACATAGTCATCTTCAGTTGGTCAGGTTTTCTATTATGATCCACCCAGGTGCCTATACTTGTGCTCACCTAAGATCTTGGACTTTGGTCGTTAGGTGGCGCTTGAGACAGTGGTACCATCGATATACCCACTCTCTTAAAAATCTTGCTCTGGCCCAGACAGATTCTCCTAGCCCAAGTAAACGCTTAACCTCAAGCCCTGTGTGGTGCCTAGCTTAGTACATATTCATACAAGAGCCACCCTTGATTTACCTTGGATTTCATGATATTTGATCTCCTCGCATGACTTACCTCTATAGTCGAATTCAGAAAGTCAATTGCTATGAGGCCCACAACACTTCTTTTCCTGATATTATGGAATATATTTCACCGAGTCCAGGCCACGGCCGTATTTGCACACTTCATGGTATTGTTTCAAATCTCCATCTCTCCATCCAGACTGCGCCCACTGACATACAGTATCCAGGTATACAACTCGGAGAATTTCACCCTTTACGACTGGGAGTTAAACATTGCCGAGGCTCAAAAGGCCCATCTGGACGCATTTGCGCTCAATCTCGCGTATAATTATCCAACAAACAACCGCTCCCTAGAAAACGCCTTCAAAGCCGCACGCACACTGGACTTCAAACTCTTCTTCTCCTTCGAATATGTAGGAAACGGTGCCTGGCCCGAGGGCGACGTGATAGCCGTCATCAACGAATACAGAGACAATCCAGCATACTACCAATACAGAGGCAAGCCCTTCGTCTCCACCTTCGAGGGTTCATCAAACGCCACCGATTGGTCTACAATCAAGAATTTCGCAGACTGTTTCTTCGTACCAAGTTGGTCGGCCCTAGGAGCCAAGGAAGCGTTAGCAGTTGCTCCAGGAGTCCCAGACGGGCTATTTTCCTGGGCAGCATGGCCGGAAGGCTCCGAATCAATAAATACATACGTCGACTCGACATACATGCAATGGCTCAAAGACGCCGGCGACCTGCCGTACATGATGCCCGTCTCACCATGGTTCTACACCAACCTACCAGCCTACGGCAAGAACTGGGTCTGGAACGGCGATAGCCTCTGGTACGACCGGTGGGAGCAAGTTCTGTCACTGAAGCCCGAGTTCGTGGAGATAATCTCATGGAACGACTACGGCGAGTCGCATTATATCGGACCGCTGCATGATGATGCATATGCAACCTTCGAGATCGGCAATGCGAGCTACAACTACGCCGCTAATTATCCGCACGATGGATGGCGGAGCTTCCTGCCCTTCGTCATTGGCCTGTATAAGACCGGCAAAACAAGCATACAAGACGAGGGTGTTACTGCTTGGTTCCGACAGATGCCTGGCAAGGCATGCAAGAATGGCGGCACCATGGGCAACTCGGTGACACAGGGGCAGAAGGTCGTTCCACCGACGGATATCCTGCGAGACGAAGTGTTCTACTCTGCACTGCTGCATTCCGCGATCGCAGTGGATGTAGCGGTCGACATTGGCGGCGTTGTGCAAGACGGGAAGTGGAAGAGTACACCGTCTGGTCAGATTGGACTTTACCACGGCAGTGTGCCATTCGATGGCAATACCGGGCAGGTGGTAGTGACGATATCGCGGCGAGGGAACAAGATTGCGGAAATGCGAGGTGCATCCATCTCGGAATCTTGTCCAGATGATATTCAGAACTGGAATGCTTGGGTTGGTTCTGATCTTGCGAACAGCAAGGAGAAGACTACGACTACCTCTGCGAAGCCCACGGCTACATCTTCGAATTCTGCTGCTCCGGCTATTCTTGCTTTGTCGAGAGTTACATTTACGCTGTTTTATGTGACATTGGTTGCAAGTATGGTGTCTGCGAGCCTAACGTAGACCCCGCAGATATCATTGCTTGATACACATACTGATTCTCGTTTTGGCGCGAGCGACATCACCACTTTGGGCTGTGGTTCATCCTGGATTATCGATTGACGACGCGCAAGATCTGACAGAGAGTAATGTTAAACTCTTGGATTTGGGTGCTATATCGATAGGTATATCAAAGCTGGCGGTTCGTTATTGTTAGGGATGTGGCGTTAGACCAGATCTATATAAGATAAACCAAAAAACAAAATTGGCTATGATCTGAGGTGAAGCTGCAGTGTGCGAATGCTTGTTCTATACCAGACTACTCATCTAAGGTCCAAATCTAAGCAAGACTCATCCCAAGCCTGACAAAAGAATCATTTCAGCTGATACCGGTCACTCAATTACACATCCATGCATCAGATAAACAGGCCGAAGACAAAAAGAAGACATATGAACTCCGGAAATTTGGAACTGAACCCCATATATATTGGAGATAAAGATAGAAAGAAAAATAGACACAAGAAAGTAAAAAGAAAGAAGTTGTTCCATACAATCCACAGGATGCGAGGCAATCGCGACATTGTGCAGGGTTACAAGTTTGTGTCGCGTTGATGCTAGACAAAGCCGCACGGCGCGTCGTAGCGCTCAAATATCGCAGTCACTGCGATATAATCCAATTAAAGGCAAATTGGTTTCGTCCGAATCAACCTTTCTTGGGAAACACCACGGTTATCCTCACTAATACGCTTCCACCCTCTTAGCTTGAAGCTTTTTGTATCGGCGGTGAACCACTCACCGCCATTGTCTGGTTGAGGTACAGGATGGATGGATGGATGCAGTGTGGGTGTCAAGTCGAGCTTGAAATTGAAATCCATTTCGTAATCTTTAGGGTCGTTGCCTTTCTCCTTCAGCCCTTTGATGTAAACATACTACCGCGGCGGCAGCTTATGTTGAGCGGAAAGGAGGCGATAGAGAGCACGTGGGTTGTTAGAGAGCGAGAATATAGCGTTCTGTTGTATTTCAGAGGAATAATTGATTATTCTTATTTCTGAGGGGATTCAGGAGCTTATATATACAATGTGAGGTCCAAGTTGATTGTAAATCAACTTGGTTCTTCGTATAGATTGTGAAGGAATTATTTCCGATGATTCGGCTTGGTTCCTGATCTGCACCAGCCATATATCACAACACGTTCGGGTGCCGGTTTTGTCCGCCTGGGGTGGAGTCTTCGACTGGGGTAGAGTTAGACCTCGCCAAAACCCGTCCATGGACATCCTCATGGTGTCTAAGTCCGCCCATGGACTGTCCAAAGTGTCCAAAGTGTCCAAAGCCGCCCACAAATGCATAAATCTCCCACATAACCTGATGATTCAGCAAAATAAAAAACGGTTATTTACACTAGTCATAGTCACTACAATCCTTTTGACGTAGCAGTTGTTCTTCGATCATCTAAATTTGTTGAAATTCTCATGTATTCTGATTCAATTTATACGGAACACTGATCTTCTCTCTTATTTGCGACTATTTGGTGTGTATACAGTTTCCTGTAACTTAAAGCTATTTTAGTGAGAGAAATATATATCTTGTGGGTGCACCTCATATTCAGTTCATTCCTAGTTCCTACCAATATTTAGTGATTGCTGGTTGCAGTTAAATACCTAAGGAAAACTGACTACACATCTAGTCCATTAATCAAACTAGTTATATCTACCATTAATATGAACCAGAGGTTGATAATATCGTTTATTCATGGAGAATAAAGACTAGAAAACATGGAATAGCAGTACCACGTGACTTGATGAGACGCCCAAACTGTCCTTTATAAAATAATAATGTAGAAGGGGGGCATGTCCTTCAAGCAAATTTTCAGGGTATTTGGGCGGACTCTGGACAGTCCAAAGTCCGCCCACACTAAATATGCATGTCTCCACCACCATATCCAATCGCAATTCATAGAAGTTGGAGGCCATAGCGTTCATGCGCGATCTATCAGATCTTATCATTTCAGGTAGACAAACGGTCATAAGAGGCGAATAACCCTAATCCATGAGTTTCAGGGAGACTTTCCTCTTTTATTTTCCCTAAAGATCCCATACTCTTGGATCATGTCTCAAGATACTGACCTCTCCTCGTCGTCTTTCCACGGTAGCTACGGTCAAGACCTCTTTATCTCCGACCTACAGTCCAGTCAGCAAACCATTGAATCAACCCCAGCCTCCGAACTAGTACACCCTATGATCTCTTCCTCCCTTGAGCGATTCGGAAACGACTGGATTGTTTACTCCGAAATGAGCAAGGAGGATTTTTATCTTCTGGTGGCTTCAGACTATCCACGGAAACGAGCTTCGTGAAAGGAATAAGAGCTTCTGGGATCGATCTCGAAGTCATTCAGAGGCGTGGAATAGCTTTAAACAGGTAGCTCATACTGTGACTGGGGACCCAAAGATAGTATGCCAAAAATGCGGTCAGCTCCTTGATCATCCAAGCCGCAGGTTGAATGGAACTACCCCAATGACAAGACATCTCAGAAGAGAGAAGTGCCAGAGACTCAACAATCGGATTGCCGGAAATAGCTCTCTTCAAGAACTTTTTGCCCGCCAGGTCAGGAATACACTCGAAGATAAAAGGTAGATTGCCTCGATATTAATGTCTATCGTTTATGAACAGGCGAGTGATTATCCAGCCCGCGAGAAACGCGAGTCTTTTACAAAAGAACTATGGCAGCAAGATATCCTCGCGGCTATTACTGGTCTACGACTCCCTTGCCTGATCATCGAAAACCCATTATTCCAGAGTTACTCCAGCGAGCACAGTCGTCCCCTTTGCCTCTTGAGTTTCCTTCGGCAAAAACAATCCAGCGCCGGCTTCGAGATACTGTTCAGGAAAGACACCAAAGTGTACTTAAGAAGCTACCCGCCGAGGCCAAGATGTCTATTGTACTAGACTGCTGGACCTCTCCGTTTCAACAAGCATTTATGGCTATCAATGGCTACTTTATTGATGATAAATGGAAATACCGTGAGCTTCTCCTCGGGTTTGAACCACTTCATGGATCCCACACTGGCGTTAATCTTGGTACCGTTCTTTTTGAGGTTCTTCAGCGATATGAATTGGTTGAACGGGTGTTGGCTGTGACAACACATAACGTTTGAAATAATCAAACATTGTAGGAAGAGTGCATGAGCAATTGGAGACGCTTAATCTCAGCAATATAACACCGATCATCTGAGTTCCATGTATTGCCCATGTTATTCAACTGAGTCTCAAGAGCCTTCTCGGTTATATGAGGCTCGAACCAGTCAATGAGGCTACACAGAGAGAATGGTCTGAAAACCAGTCCCAATCACTTCGTGCTAGTCAAAGGAAGGGTATAATTTGTACCCTTAGCAAGGTTAGAAGCGAAATGTCTCACAAGTTTTAACACTATTAAATTTATTAGGTTCGTGGCCTAGCGGTTTTTATCAACGCTAGCCCTCAGCGTCGTGATACATTTCGAAGTCTCCAGATTGAAGGCTCAAAGCTTTTACCAATTCAGGATGTCAAAACCCGCTGGAATTCCACTTTTCTTATGCTTCGACGTGCAAAGAGATTACAGCTAGTGTTCAACAGATACTGCTCTGAAAATCAGAATACGCAGTTCACGTTAGATCGGGAAGAATGGCGACAAATTGACTACCTGCTATGTTTGACCCAACCTTTTTTCCAATTTACCACTATTCTCTGCCAAACCAAGGAAGTGACTGTTCATATCGTTTTCGAGATTTACCACACTCTTTTTGAACATCTTGAAAAATCGATACAACTTCAACAAAGGAGGGTCCATTGGAAGCAATCAATGCTTTGTGCAATTCAGGCAGGAAAGGAAAAACTTGCAGCTTATTATGGTAGCACTACTAAAGCCCATGGTGATCTTTACGCGATCGATACAATACTTGCACCACAGCATAAACTGCAATTATTTTCGCGTTGCGAATGGGCAGAGAATAATTTCGCATCGCGTGAGAGATATCGACAAAGTCTTAAAGTCTATGTTCGACCCTATCAAGAGCGGCTATCCAATAGCCAAGCATTCTCAATTAACCAGACACCATTGGACCAGGGCTCAAAGCTTGCAGCACTCATCGCGCAGGTCGGTCCGAACCGAAAACCAGTACCTCGCCACAGTAATGAGGTTGAAAAGTATCTTGAGAGTGGTATGTCTTAACTCGGTTTGTTTCTATAGTGAATATGGCTAAACTAGATCATCTAGGCACTACTCCAATTGACCCATGTTCCTTCCGGAAAGGCCATCAGCATGAATTTCCGATGCTCGCAAGTGTTGCACGAGATGTTCTTTCTATCCCAGCAACAGGTGCGGGCGTTGAGTCGACTGTTTAACTCTGCTCGGGATATCTGTCATTATCGTCGAGGGTCACTGAAGCCTACCACGATACAGGACCTGGTGATGTATATGTGTGCAACTAAGTTTGACCTCGGGGAGGAGGAGCAAGAAACCTTTAGGCAATCCTTCTCGAGGGAGGAGAGAGAGACCGCGGACGAAGAGAAAGATGCCCAGAATCCCCAAGAAAACCTTGATCCTATCAGTGATGATGAGGCGGATTCACAGATTGATTCTAGGGAGGCTGAAATCAATGCCGATGTGGCAATTTAGCTTACCTCTGGCCGGGAGCATATGGATCCCTTACAGGGTTCTTCTAGCGATGGAGAAGAGGTTTTAGAAACCACCAGAGAATCGGGTGATGATGATGATGGTGAGCACCCCTTACCAAGGGATCACTCCCTAAAGCGCTCAACAGGGAGGGTCTGTAGACCTTCTAAACGTCTAAGGGGGTATGATGTATATTATGAGACATTTCCATAATCTAGAATAGGCAAAGGAATATGCACACAAATACAATGGCTGCTACAAGAATTTATCTACAGGCGTAACCTAGATACGATTGAATACAGCAAATTCTACATAACTCTATGCATATTACAGTGTCCCCACTTTTGACCCATTGGACTGTCCAGGGCGTCCAGGTGGGCGGACTGGGTGCCCCTCGACCCGCCCACTGGACACCAGAGGAGTGTCCAAACCGGTCCATGGGCGGGTTTGGACATGTCCATCGATGGGTCATATGGGCTTTGGCGAGGTCTACTCCTAACCAATATATTTGAATCTTTAGTTTGGTCATTAAGCGGGTCAATTTCTGACTATGGCTGGAACGGAAAGTTACAAAACTGGACTGCTTCAGTGAGATGCTTCCACACTCAACTTATGGTTGGATCTCCTAGGCTCTATAACTTTCTTGCGGATAAGTGTGGTTGTTTTGAGCGGATGGAGGATATAGGTGTTGGGCACTAGCCTATCCTTTCGCTACGGGGCGGAATCAGACGCATGCAATCAACAAGAAAAAACCTACTCAGATCGCACTTTGGAGACATGACACAGAAAGCCTATCGATTGAGGTGCGTATTATCTCCAGCGTATGGGGACAAGGCCAAATATGGTTGGTAGAAATACTAAAACCACGAGACTTTTCGGTTAAAAGCGATGACATTGCTTCGCATGCATCAATATAGAGACAGCTTACTAGCTGGAAAATTGGAGATACGCACAGCTTCAGTACTAAGTAAAAATCAAGTCTCCTCGGCCATACCACTCATATGTGGCCTTTCCTGCTCCCAGGACCGCCATAGGACCAAATATGGTACAACAGAACTATCATTCTGGAGGATAACGCGTTTGGCAATTTTACTTATCGGTATTTTCTGGCCAATCTGAGGATGTCAGCTCATTCATTAGAAACGATATCCCCATGCAACATACAAGATCAGAAGAGTCATTGTCATGCATGTGGTGGCAGTGCTGGCTGTAGTTGAGAGACCCAGATGATCTGTTCGAATAGGGTGATTGATCTCCATCCGACACTACGAATTCGCGGTCTTCACTTGTTTCCGAGATATCATCCTCTGATGGCTCAGAGGTTGAAACTTGCGTTTCAGATTCATTGGGCTCACTGTACAAGGATATGATTTCGAAAAGCTCATTTTCCTCTTTCGCGGCCATCTTAGGTAGGAAATGTTGGTGCCAAATGAATCGACAAGAGAAGATGGACAGAATTTGTATTTTCCTCTTCAATTCTGGTACGACGCCCACTTATGTAGCTCAAGGGTCTATTTGATTATGCCTTGACCATGTCTAACCAATGTTTGAACGTCCTTAATAAGCATGTAGATGTCTCAGGAAGCAGACTTCCTTCAGTAAGCCAGTGGGTGCTGTAAAATTCGAGTAAGCTAGTAATGTAAAACCCATAATTCGATATTCAGTTCTAGACCCTCGCACTTTTGATACTGGTATGAGTCCCCAGTGATGCTTTACGTGGAGACGTGAGCTCGTTTTGTCTAAATGGCGATCACTTCAAATGAAGGATCGTGGCGAGAAATGCTCTCTCTTATATAGGTAGCGAAGGTTGGCTTGAAACTGGACCTACGGCCGTGTCTGACGCCAATGCACAACGCGCTGACGACATTCAAGTGTACCAGTAAATTTCAAACCTATGAAAATACTCTAGGAACTTGCGCTGGATCTTAATATCACTAGAACGGTTTCAACGTCAATCAACAGTAACTAAGATAAAAACGGTCAACCACGTCATCGACGTCATCGAGTTTCGGCTGAAATAGCGGTTCCCACTCCAAATATCGGTTTGTGGGTACCATGGTTGATTAAGCCCCGCACAATGGTAGGGATATTACATCTGGGGAAGGCCCACAATATCTTTCTTTTGCACTCGGCCTCTTGTCAGCCCCACTCCTCCGCATGCCAGAATGTCCCTTCCCGAGCAACAAGAAATTCAAGCTGCCCACAGTGAGAGCAGACCGTCATCTGTAAATGGCACGGACGGTGAATCTAGCGCGCCTGTCGACATTTCCAACGAGCTCGCAGGAAAGCAAAGCGAGCGCTCGGATGGAAAGCGCGAGCTGAAGGAAGCAGATTGCTACGAGGTCCTGGGCTACTCGTGGCCGCGATGGAAAAAATGGTCCTATCTTGCCGCTGTCGCGTTTGTGCAGGTTTCTATGAACTTCAACACCTCGGTCTACCCTGCTGCCGTCAAGCCTCTCTCCAAGGCGTTCAACATTAGCGAGCAACACGCTCGGACAGGCCAAATGGCCTATCTAGTTACCTATTCCATCGGTTGCGAGCTGTGGGCTCCTTGGTCTGAAGAATTCGGTCGCTGGCCTATCCTCCAGCTCTCCATGTTCCTTATCAACATTTGGCAACTTCCAGCAGCCCTTGCCCCCAACTGGGGTTCTCTTGTAGTCGCCCGTGCATTGGTTGGTCTTCCCCACAGCAAGCTAGCGTTTGACAACTTGCTAAACTAATGTAACGTAGGGTGGTATCTCTACTGCTGGTGGCAGTGTCACTCTCGGTCTTATCGCCGATATCTACGAGTCCGAGACACAGCAGTTCCCTCTTGCATTTATTGTCTTATCCTCTTGTATTGGTACTAGTATTGGTGGTGTGATTGGTGGACCAATTGCGCGCTGTAAGGAAACACGCTTTTCTTTCTACAGCTGTATGCTGTCATTTGCTTACAAATGTGTTTGATACTTAGTCCTTGAATGGAAATGGTTCTTTTGGATTCAACTCATCTTCGGAGGAGTAACCCAGGCCATCATCTTTTTCATGCCCGAAAGTCGTTCGACCATCATCATGGACATGGAAGCTAAGCGCCGCCGCAAGTCGGGAGAAGACACGAATATCTACGGACCCAATGAGCTTAAGGTTCCTCGTGTCTCCCTCAAAGAAGCCGGCAAGATCTGGATGCGACCATTCTACATGCTTCTGCGCGAGCCTATTGTCCTTTGCTTGTCCCTTCTGTCTGGTTTTTCCGATGCTCTGATCTTCACCTTTCTCGAAAGCTTTGCCATTGTTTACGAGCAGGGATGGGGATTCGGTACTCTCGCACAGGCGTGGGCGATCATACCAATCAACGCTGCCTACTTTATTGCCTACTTCAGCTACTTCCCCTGGTTCTTCCGTGACCAAAAGCTTCGTCTCAGATATGGTGACGCGGCTATTCCACCCGAGCGCCGTCTCAAGTGGCTGCTGTTTCTTGCACCACTTGAACCCATCGGTTTGTTCGGTTTTGCTTGGACATCCTTCGGCGACTCGCGCAATGTCCATTGGATCGGATCTATGATCTTCTCCGGGTGTGTAGGTGTCGCCAACTACGCGATTTACCTCTCCTCGGTTGATTACATGATCGCTTCCTATGGTGTCTACTCCGCCTCCGCGACTGGTGGTAACGCTTTCGCTCGTGATCTTCTCGCTGGTATCTCAGCCATGTACGCGACGCCCATGTATACAAATATTGGCAACAAGTGGCATGTGCAGTATGCAAGCACCATCCTGGCTTGTCTTTCCTGCCTTGTCGTGGCTCCCATTTATATCTTCTATTGGAAGGGACCGAAAATTCGTGCGAAAAGCAAGTTCGCTGCGACGCTTGCTGAAGACAGAGAGCAGAACAATGGCCGACGTGTCAGTAGGATCAGTGTTGAACCCTGATCTTGGAATATGCAGATGTAATGATATAGAAAGGATATGTGAAATCGCGCGCGTGTGGTTGCAATGCTCTGTCTGACATTAAGTAAAATTATCCAACACATAATTTGTCTGAAAAATGGCCGTTAAAGGGCCCCACTCTCTGCTTTGACATGACCTCGGCGGGTTCGCAATCAAATACAGAGTGGTGTAACAGTAAGTACGTCACTAGGCAAGTCTCTAGGTGAATAGATAGTTGGAGACCTATCTTGAAACTTAGAGGCTACGGGTTCGAATCCTGTCACTGGCACAATTTCCACTTATGAGACACCTACGGAAGAAAACCTATGCCTTGGCTGATTTGGCTAGGACCTGGGTGGAAGATCCTGAGTAGGGGTAGCTTGCTGTGGACGCAATAAAAGGCGGGAGGGGAAACCTGCCCTCGGTTTATAGCCTTAGCACACCTCTAAGCACTAGTCGCACAACTCGGGCTACTAAGTATGGAGTTAGTTCTCTGTGTGGTTGGACTTTGATGCGGTGCACCAGGAAGCATCGTGTCGGAAATGGTTTCCTGCTGCCATAACCGACAAGAATGCGCCGTTTTTCTGCACTCACGTCGTAGAGGAGCTCTTGTATTTGTCCATTTCTTCGATCTTCAATGCATCCCCGACGCTGCGGATGACTGAGATTATATACATGCGTCAAATCTGACGCCTGCTTGGAGTTTTGCCACATAGCACCAAACTCAGACCCCACTCGGGAGGCCTATTGGTCACTTGGGAAGACAATAAGGCAGGATCGTTTCAAAAGCTTGGTAGGGGTGGGGCAGAGTACCGAGGCGTTCTCCATGCAGAGGAGTATTTCATCGCCAGGTCGGAGCTTCTCCACTCGGACGAAGGTAAGTTCGCCATTTTATCACCCATGCGCGTGAAAGAAATCGAAAGCTGAAGTGCCAGATAGTACCGAGATCCATGGTATCCGCGTCGTGTGGGTGCCGTCAGCAATTTGTTGTCCAGGCGCGCCGGTGGTGTGTCTTTGCCGCTTTGGATCATTCCACAAGGTAATATGCAATGATCTCTCTCAATGAACGGCTGACGATCTAGGGCCTTCCATCTGAGCTGGTGTCACCTCGTGACACAAGCATGGGTGGGCCCGACCACATAGCATGCAATCTGGACCGATCTCCTTTCGTTGATCGCCAACACGAACGCAAGACTTCGGAGTTGCAGACCAACCTAAACCCACTTCAAGTGAATCCAGCTCCATATCATGGAACAAACAAACGGCGAAGAGTCTCGCAGTTTCAAAGGGATGAATGAATTGGTGAGCAAAGCTAGTCCAGCTCCAGTCTCCGCATGAGAATTGTTTGTCTGACGAGGGGTAACTGTAGGAGTGTGAGAACTATGCATGGGAGACCACAGATCCATATGCAGCTTGCTCATAATGGGTGTTAATAGCCGATGGACTTTCTGGAGTGAAATATTGGCTATACTCAGCTCTCGAAATCAGAATTATTATAGTGAGGATTCAGCTTGGTAATTCAGTGTATGATTAGAAAAATGGTTGTTTGAAATTCTATTCAAGCAATGTTTTGAGTCTTACGTGAATATATATTTTGTCAAGGCCCTACTGTATCGCTCCTGCGCATCGATTGGCAGTTCGGGCACGCCGGAGGGTAACGCTATTGTCATCCATTTGCCTGCTAATCCCTTCGACTACTGAAAATGAAGCATGACTGCAGCACCCCAAATTGGGTTAACTTGACCTCCAAGGAAATTCAGGCCTGCCAAAGTGAAATCTCACCTAACGTATTTCACATGCGAGTGGTCCACCCTATCCAACCCATTGAATTTAAATGTATTCATCTCAACCAAAACGCCATTAAATTAATTCAACTAAAATCGTCAGCTATCTCGACATCTATAGAATTTATGCCCTATTTCTCCACACCCACTACGTTTGGGTAAGGAATGTTAATCGCTTACTTCTTTCTCGGGGAAGGCGTTTTAGCTCCCAATCACTACCCTAGCTCGGCGGAGAGGTAGGGGTAGTGATCCGGATGTAGAGCTTTAAATTCATTCGGTCAGATGAAGACGGTACTAAACCAGCTGCTCCGAAACTATTTTTGATATTATCGACCGGTGGTGCCGCAGCGGTTCTGTTGTGACAGGATCCACACTAACGCTTTTAGGACTCCGACCACCAACTGCAGAGACAGTTCAATGGCGAAAAATCATATAAGGGCTGTGAGAACCAAAAATCTTGTTAATTTTGACTGTGTGAGACTTGGAGTGCGATTTAAGATATATATTCCATGCGAGTAAGCCCTTTCTAAATCCATCTGGTCCATGGCACGACGTGCATCAACACTCACCGTTCATGCCGAAACGCAGTTAGTTCTGCCGATAATGGCCGCTGCACCAGACCCAATGTCGATGTCCACCAACCGCATCTGCCTGCGCCGATTAATTCCAGATGATTTTCAGCTTCTCTGTTGCCTAAACAACGACGAAGGTGTAATGGCATATCTAGACCATGAACCACCCTCAGTGGAGGAAGTCAATTTCGAAGTTCAGGACATCATTGACTACTACACCAGATGGCCTAAGTTTGGCCGGTGGATTGCCGAGAGCCCTAAAGGAGAATTTCTCGGCTGGTTCTCTCTTGCAGGCCCTGAGCAGGAAATGCCTGCTACGCTTGAATTAGGCTACCGACTCCGTCGCCAATATTGGGGCATGGGTCTTGCAACCGAGGGTACTCGTCTCCTTCTTGAGTATGCATTTTCGGATAATCCAATGGTGGAGCGGGTTATTGGAACCACGATGTTTATTAATGAGCGGTGTCGGCATGTGATGGAGAAATGTGGAATGAGACATGTAAAGACGTTTCATCTTAGCTTTGAGGACCCGCTGCCTGGTACTGAGCATGGCGAAGTGTTGTATGAGATTACCAAGGAAGAGTGGAAGAAGCAGCATACCTAATACTGTCTGCCACCCTGAGCTAGCGCCTGCTACGCTAGAAAAATATAACCGTACAGTTAACAATTGGGCACTGTAAGTTTCACTCGGATTTCACCGATTTTGGTTCCTAATTATCAGCAGATGGAGGATTTCCCGTAACGAGTCCACAGACCCGAATATTCCTAACCTGCCTGTTCCGACTCCTGAACTTTTGAAACTTTTCGCAGAGTTTTACATCAAATCGTGTAAAAGAATTCGGTCTCATTATTCAGCTTGTAATCACTTCACCAGCTTTACGTCGAAGTGGGAGCGAGAAACTTCTCGATCCCTTCCCAAGGAGGTCAAGGACGATGTTCTGTTGTGATATGGGGCTGGTGCAGATCAGGAACCAAGCCGCACCATCGGAATAAATCCCGAGGTGTCTATACAAAGAACCAAGTTGATTTCCAATCAACTTGGACTTTGTGGTGTATATATAGCCTCATGTTTCCCGCTGGATAAATCAATAATATTATACCTCTGAACTACAACAGTTGGTGTCTGGGGCACAGGTTTGGCACTAATCATCGGACCCGGCGCAGCAGGAGGCGCGATATTCCACTCACCTTATCATGGACAGCGAACGTCTCGAGCTTATGCGTCCTGCTGTTGGCCCGCAGCATTGATTTGCAATATCTCACATAGGACAGGTTGCATGGGTTGAAGCGGCAGGACCAGAAATGGTGTGTAAGCCATGGCTTTGCGCGGAGCACTAGCGGGGTCGCTGGTTCGGACTCACTCTAGTGCGCTGTCAACGGTTTTCTGTCCATCATTAGCTTATAGATCAGAGAGGTATTTTATAACTCACATGTCCTAAAGGTCAAGAGAAGAAGACACGGGAAAGGGCTCCGTGGTTGTTGCGCTGGTGTATATTGGACGGAATGCACGGATCAGGTTGTTTCGCATCATCTTTGAAGTCAGTTGAATTTGGACAGTACCTTGCTTAGATTTACATACCTGCATAAAAACTGCTCTTTTACATCAGGGATACGTATATGCAGGGGCCGGACAGTGAATCTGCTGCTATGGTGGAGAGAGATGTTCGCATAGATACTTTGACCAGCTACAGTAACCCTAATCTTGTTTTTTGATCGGCTGGTATGGGTGGCATAGTGGACCTGGTGGGAATCTCTCACAAGAACTTTCTAGCTTGCTGGTCCACGATGTATCCATAGATGTCAGTACAGTGGAAATTCCAGTAGGGTCAAAGGGAAGAACTTATCAGGTACCTCAAACGCAAGGCCTGCTCGACTTTGTGTAGCCGAGTGATGGAATTGTAGAACCAATTGCTGGGGGTAGAGGACGTATTTATAGGCTTCTCGGCTCCTGTCGCGTATGTGCTCTGCTAGGTAGCAAACGTTGATAGACACGATGCCTATCCTAAGTGAGGCCTGTTGCAACCCATGCCTTCGTTCTACCGCAACTATTTGCAGCGAAATTCTTGGTGGCATTTTAGATGCCCACCGAGAGAAACATGCTAGAGTCATATTGAGAATGAGTGAAATTGAGTCGGATAAGAAACGTTGGCTCACTGTCAAATCTACGGTTTTCTATATTGAGGCACTGGAAGCTATTCAATCTTTGATTCTACCAAAGCGCGCTCACATTTTCATCACTAACTGACACTAAGGATCATGGATCTTTTTCCTGGCCGCGCTTGAGTGTTGGTTGTCATGGCACTCCGAACTGGAGAAAGTAGTACTTTTGGGCGCGAACGGTACCCCAGGCATGACGTGTATCTTCATTTTTGTTCAATCAGGTCGGTTTCTGGTCTATATTGGGATTTTCTACGGAATATTGCACGGGAAAGATTGCGAATATTCGTATTCGCAACGGCACTAGTGCTGGCTTGGCTTGTCTGGCTGTGTCTCGATAGCGATTTGGCAACTTCCATGCCATGAATCCGTAGTCGCCACGGCATTATGTGAATCGGGCCGGTTCCACGGGTTCTTGTTACTAGCGCGCACTGCGCCACCGAGCTCGCATTGCAACGTTAACGGCCTCCCGGGTCTTCCAGGAAGACAGGAAGAAACCACGCGAGCATTGTCTGTCGACTGTCTTGGACCTTGAGCTGTGTAAAAACAGCTGCATCCTTTCTCTTTTTTGCTCCTTCTATATAGAATTGCTGGGCATGGGATCTTGATCGAACCCCATGGTCCCAGAAACATCTCCCAGCATGCCCGCCGCCCTCTAGGCCATGACATCATGGTGCCCGCGCCCTCGCAGCGACAGCTCGCCGCTATCTCAGTCACGGAGCGCGTCTGCTCTACCATCTCGCTGATTGGTACCTTTATTATCATAACTAGTTTCATCTGCTCGCGCTCATTTCGGAAACCGATCAACAGCCTCGTCTTCTATGCATCTTGGGGCAATATGATGGCTAATATAGCCACGATGATCTCGCAATCGGGCATCCACGCTGAGGCTAGGAGCCCTTTGTGCCAGGTTCAGGCTTTTTTGATTCAGTGGTAAGTTTTTTATTATTGGTTCAATGGGTGCTTATAGTCTAGTGCGTATCTAATGGCGGGTAGGTTCATGCCCGCCGACGCTTTGTGGACCTTTGCCATGGCGTGCAACGTTTACTTGACATTCTTCCACAAGTATAACTCAGAGCAACTGCGCCAGATCGAGTGGAAGTATATGATGTGTTGCTACGGCTTGCCCTTCATCCCATCCTTCATATATTTTTTTATTCACACCCAGACCCGAGGTTGGGTCTACGGTTCCGCAATTGTAAGACCACCTATAGAACCACGTACCCTTTCTTCAACTTCTAAAAAGTCCTAATATTCATTGTATAGCTCTGGTGCTGGGTCGCATTGCCCTGGGACTACCTCCGCATCACTGTATTCTACGGCCCTGTGTGGTTCGTCATCTCCCTCACCTTTACCATCTACCTGCGCGCCGGGTCCGTCATCTACCAGAAACACCGCGAGCTGCGTAACCTCAGCGGTATCGAGTCCCTCGGCTCTGACACCCAGCCCGATGCCCCGCTCGTCACACACGCCGGGATCCAGATTGCCAGTGAAATCGCCTGCTTCGCGCCAGTGCACCGGTCCCTGTCGGTCAGTGATGTCCCCGCCCGCAGCTTTACGGCCTCCTCGTTTACCCCGTTCTCCGTCACGGTCGAGGGTGGCCCGATCGATCCCTTCAGCATGCTGCAGAACTTAGAGGAAAGCTCCGAGCCTATCCAGGACCCGAGTCACCCATGGCCGGACCCAAGTCTGCTCCGCTCAGAGGTATCTGCCAAAGCGGCGCGGCGCGAGTGCGGGGAATCATATACGCAGCGGCGGAGGGCGACAGAGGCGAGCTGTGCGGCGTGGGCGTATACGAAATATGCGATGCTGTTCTTCATCGCACTGCTTGTGACGTGGGTAGGTGGTTACACTCAATTAACTCAATTCAATTCAACACAGCGTCCACGTCTAATCTAGTACAGGTTCCCTCCACGGTAAACCTAGTATACGCGTTCGCTCGCCCCGACGACTACTCGTTCGGGCTCTTCTATGCGTCGAGTTTTGTGCTTCCTTTGCAGGGATTCTGGAATAGTATTATTTATGTGTCCGTTTCGTGGCCGGCATTTAAAACGCTATGGAGGAATCTGCGGAGCCGCTCAACAAGGTTGCGAAATATTTGAGAGCGAATTGATGGCATGGTGGGTGAGGTCTGGTTGGTTTCGCGTTGGCCGCCGCCTGACTCTCGCAGGTGATGGGGGCTGACATCGAGATGGGGAGCTGATATTGAACTTTGATAGTACCAAGGCCACATATCATGTTGTCTTTGAATGGGTCAGTTGACATGATGAGAGGAATGCTTTTTCTCGGATTCACTACGTGCAAGAATCAAGAGAGAACGTGGAGTCCCATTTATTTTGTACGCACGGTGTTAAGGATTGGACTCTCGTCAATGATGGGAGATGGCAGCTTCGACTGACTGTCGTAAGATGAGGCCAATGAGCCACAGCGCTTACATACAAACCGTTAACGGCACGTGTAGCCTTTTACAACTGACAATGAGCTGTGCAGCCATCGTGAACATGAGTATCGAGCTAATTAAAAATTCCATACGAATCGACGCATGACCTCACTGCTCAGCATATTGGCCCCCTAACTCAACTTCCTCGAGGTCTTGCTACCTATAACAGCGCTACGGAATGCTGTCCACGGACAAATTCTAGGTTTCCTATGACTGACAACGCGCCAAAGATGAAAATATGGAAACCATCAAACGAGCCAGAGTCTGCGGCAGCTTCTTTGTAATGACGGCCTCGTTTACGGTGTTTCGCCCATGACATGTCCATGTCAACGAGCGTATAGGATCAATCATGAGATGGTTATTACAGTAATTGGTAGGCTCATGAAATGGCAAACTTGCCAGTAATTCTTGCGCTGCGCAGATGGAGTTCCACTTATATGCGCCCAGCGTCTAGTTGACGCTGGAACGATCATATTCGCCAGGGACTTGGTTATGGCTAGGTATGCCTGTGACTTGGAACCTGGCCTTTCAGCACGGCAAGTCGCCCTCATGCGATTCTCCAACGAATAGTGGCACGGCTGATTTGGGTCTCGGCGATCTAGTTTTTCCTGTTGTACCAATAATAGAGTCTACTAGTCTACAAGCAATGCCCTAATGATTCACCTGAACTAATATGCTGACATTTTGACCCAGAATGACTGCCAAACGGCCGAGTTGTAAGGACCAGCAGTCATGAGCCGGTTAACAGAACGGCACAAATGTTTCAATTCTTGTAGATGGTAGAACACAGAAAACGCTATGAGGGAATTGGTTTAATAATCTAAAAGTGGCTGGTTTCGATATTCGAGCCAATTCGCCGAGTCTTGGTTATATAACACTATATTTGCTCGTTAATCTTTAAGGACCAGTTATGATATCTAGATAGAGCCAGCAAGGTGATAAGAACGAGGAGCGTCTCAGTCATACAGCCGCTCCTCGTCCGCAGCAGCACACCTCTGGCACTTCTCTTCTGGCTGTGTTGGTGGGGAATCAAAATCTGACACAGCGTCTGTGTCTATATCTTTCCTCGCGATGATCTCTTCGTACCTGCTCTGTAGCAATTGGGTGGCGAGATGCATAGTGGCCCACTCCCTGGGGGAAATGGTGTCGGAGATCAAGATGTGGTCGGATAGCGTTTGTAGGTATTGAACTGTATCGTTGATCATTTTCCTACTAATTTTTATAAGGCTTGGGGGTCTCTTTCGATTCATCAGTTGTGAGCGGCCCGGTATTTGAGAGGTGGAGTATGAATGTCGGCGTCGCCTTCGTGGGAGGGTTGAGGATTCGGCTGCTCTCTTTTTCGCGTTCAGAGGGGGCAGGTCTTGGCTTTCAGCCTTTATGACGCTTGGAGGCAACGTAGAGGCCCCTGAGCTAGCAAGAGAGGTACCAAGGGAAGTAACTACCTCTGTAGCTACAGAGCCAGTGGACTGGTCAACAGGCGGTTGTAAAACCTGGCTTGTGTGGCCGGGATTCCCCTGGCCAACGACCCGACGGAAGTTTTCCGACGATTCATTGCCTTCATGAAATAGATTTGTTAGCCGATGGATTCCTCGAGAAGGGGATCTAAAATAACGATACCAGTTTGCCATGCACGTCCATTGTGACCTTCTGTGTCTGGGGTATTGGAGCACTTTGATACCTGTGACAGGTTGTGATCCATGGTTGATTGCCTTCGCTAGTGATGGTGCTGTACTGGCAAGTTATTGGAGAAAAGGAAGGACACGAGAGCATCGACCGTGAGGACAATCATGACCTTTTAAATGTTTGGGGCTGAAGCGGTCATGCCCACCATATCCACAGTCAATATTTTGCGGGTTACCAATATCAGCACCGGCTCCTAGGAGGACTATGGATGTCAATATGTGGCCACAATTGTGGTGCGTACACCAACGATCGAATCAATGATGTTTTAATCCAGTCGTCATATCCACATGGTGCTGGAGCCACCAATCGATTTGAAGTATATTCCCAGGAGCAACATGGCTGCCAAATCATTGTTGCTCATGAATAGGAACGTGTGGAAGGGAGTTCCATTTCTCACGCCTTGGGGGTTGTTAGAAGGCGATGATTCAGCCGCGCCGCGCAGCCACGATAAAGATCCGACTGGCCAAAAGTCTGTTTTGTGCTTCCAGGAGCACTGAACGCTATAGATTCTTTGATCATAATCCGCTGGTATTGTGCCGATATGATAGTATCTTTTGAGTGTTCTCATTCCAGCACCTTTGGCGATGTAAGGGTAGTGAATGGTGTCAGAAAGTTGAATCAGCGTTGACATCAACGTTGAACATAAAACACCATTGAACACCAGCAGCATGTTGTTTTCCGCCCATAGAAAATATCCATCTGAGCCATGTTGGTTTCCTTGCCAATAGTGGGACTTTCTTAAATTTCCCACTCGAAACTCGTTTCCTAATCGGCCGCGTTGGTTCACCTAACAGTGACGGTTTTGTCATGGCTTAGAGACGCATCCTACACTGGCTTTTAAACACAAGCTCAACAAGATAGAAAAGAGTTGACTACATCTTTCTGGGGGCTGTTGGGTAGGTTTTCAATCAACAGCAAACCGTAGTTTCCTCAAGTATAGCGGAGTGAGGTATCGCAAACAGACCAAGGCAAACTACGTCGGTATCAGAAATCTTCCGTCGGTGTTCGTCCAAACTTGAGAAGTGTTACGCGCAATAATGACACATATTAAGGAGGATAATAATATAGTAGCAGGAAAGTAAATCCTGGGAACAAACGGGTGATTTCCGGGGATCCGTACTGAGAGATCAGACACTTCTGTAGAGGCCATCGGCTTTCTATGAACTTGCATCAGTGGGATCGGATTGGTTGCTACCTATACCATATTAGTGCATCTTATGGAAGCACATTGGACCTGCAGAGATCAATCAAAGTCTCCCATAGTGGCGTGATAGATGAGGGACTCTCGAAAGAACACCTTGGGCTGCATATTCATGAAATGGACCGACTAGTGAGTTGCCTCGAGAGAATCACGACACTCTTGTCCAGCGCCTTCCTCTGGAAACTTTCTAGGCGTAAAGTTTCCTTTTTATGATGGTAGTTATTTGAGGGAATATAGCTTGTCGAGGTTCTGAAAGAGCCAAGGTTCAAGGCCGCAAAAAACCAGCGCCTTCGGCCTATCATCAAACTGAGGTTCGTAGATTAGATAGTACTGATGGAGCAGGGTAATAAATATGACTACACTTCTAGCGATCGATATGCTTCATGGTGGGTTCTACAGGCATCCTACACCCCAACACTCCACCATGTATACCCGGCCCTCAATTTTAAGCCACGATGACACGGAATAAGGCTAACACAGGTCATTAGCTTTCGGCATAGTTGTGAGGTGGGTCTGGTGAGATGTTGAAAGGAAGTACCTCACAATTCGGGAGCTTATCATTTCGGAATTGATTGCACACATATTCTGAGCCCAGATACGGCAAGACATATTCGTCAGATACCATGTCTAAGTTGGTATCAATTGGGTTGGTGCATTTTGGGCTGCGTTTTTGTCCTCAATAAATGACCATGCTTGCAAATTAATGGTCTCATCGGCGATGCACCTCAACTTTGATCAGACGACTGACACTCATACTTCGACATTTGCCTCCCCCACGAGCAATCCGAAGTCTCCAGGAGATCTCAATAAAACTCTATAAAGGCCACTGCTTCCGCCATCTTTTTGCTTGACTTCACGCAAGCGAGATACCGCCAGATACGTGAACCAAGAGCAAAAAGCGCACACGACGGAGCAAAAATTATCTTCAAACTTCCCAAGTTCGCCGGACAATAAAGAAAATGCGTTTCTCTCTCATTGTGATGCTCGCGAGTGCGTATGCACGGGCATCCCTCGGTGGCACTCTTGAGATCATTGATATTGATAATCAATGCGCGATATGGTCCTATGACAATCATGGCTGCACGGGGTCTTCAGCATTCTTTAGCCAACTTGATGGAGATGACTGTTCAAGTGAGTAAATGCCTGGCATGCAAATCAAGAAAAATATACTAATGAATTTGTAGGGTTGGACAAGGTCGCCAACAGCACTCATTCAGGTTACCCTTTGCGTGGCGCGGAGGCTTGCGGCACGGAAAACAATTCGGCAGCTGCATGGGTTAAGGTCGAAAAAAACGGGGTGATCACCTTCTACAATTTTCAGGGAGACAAGTCGGCATGTACATTGGACAATGGGCTCAAGCATGGCAGCCGGTGCACTGCCTCAGACCTGAAATCCTCCACCGAGCCATCCTCCACCGAGCCATCCTCCACCGAGCCATCCTCCACCAAGTCGTCCTCCACCAAGTCGTCCTCCACCAAGTCGTCCTCCACCAAGTCGTCTTCCACTAAGTCTTCCTCCGCTTTGACGACGCCGAACTCTTCGTCATCGGTTTCGAAGTCATCCTCGACTACCTTCCAGACCGCATCTACTTCCGATTGTTCTGCAGCCTGATAAAGTCTGTAAACAGTTAAAAAAGTAGCATCGCTCTTGGGATGTACAGACCATGTCCTTCACTGCATTGCAGGCTCACAATGTCTGACTATTTCATTTTTGAATTTTCTGTGTATTGAGTGCAAACTAGAGTGGGGGGTTGCAGCAACGTCAAGAAGGAAACTTATCAACGTTGTAGTAGACTGATGCTGGTTCATATTTTAGAAATCGATTCGATATTACGTTATATTGTTTCACTTGGGAGTTGTCATGGTCTATATAATAGCTAAGCTTTCCCTATCTATTTGCGCTTTTTTGAAAGCTTCTATCGAAAGGATTGTATTCGAGACCCTGTCCAAACCAGACGAAAAGCAAGTAAATGAACTCTCATCTTTGGAATATTGGGCCTGGTAATTGAATAAGCCCCTGCAAAGCTGGTCATAGAAACTCGTTCAATATCAGGAGCCTCATCCCGTTCCCACAAGATGTTCGTGCAAAAGATCACCTGGTAGCTAATCGATCCCATATGTCCGACAGATACTCCGCAAATTTCCTTTCCTCAAGGGGAGTATCCGTGAACTCTGTCTCTTCGCTGCTCCTCCTCCCTTTCTCTCACTTTTCCATTATTCTGCCTCTCTATCTTGCACTCATCGCCGCCCCCTTTCTTTTACTCTGGCCCCACCGACTACTGCGCGTTTGCTTTCAGCCCGACGCGCTGCCCCTTTCATTTTTAACGGAGATGCCGCTCGATCCGACATCCAGCTTGCAATGCCTATCACCCAGAAGCGTAACCACTTTGAAATCAACATTTGAACAGTCAGGATATCCTATCCTTCTACCCAAGTAGCTCCCCTCGCCAGCAAATTCCGACATGTCGAGGTAACAGATATATGAGTTGACAGACAATTCATTCCGGTAAAAGCAAGGCATTTAGTGTGCCTGAGCTTGACCTATTAGCTTCGAGTTAGGCAAAAGCCCTAGCTATCCGTCCACCGTCACGCTGAGTCTCTTGTTGATTGCATATCACCGACAGGGATTGAAACAAGATGGGAAGAGCTGTTGTGTTGGCAGTAAGGCTGACTGAAGGCTCCGCAACTGATTGGTGACTAGAATGTCCGTCCGTAACATGTTGGAAGATAGGAACCGCGGTAGATTAATACCACAACCTTATAGGTGTCAGATTCAATGGTAAAATGAGCGTGTCTTATAAAGAGCAGCAAGTTGCTTAGCTCTTTAAACTATAGGGCATATAAAGTAGCGCTAAGCCCTAAGCAAGTCATACCTTAGGTGGCTACTATATGAAGAAAGTAAATTCAAACGACGGGACGGGACAGGTGTAATTCCCGCTGACAACTGTCAACTCAACAAGGTCACACTTTAGCATTTTGCTCCAAATGCCTTCCCATGGAAGTAGGCGTTTTGTATATGAGAACGGAGGTACCTAATTCAACATATATGAAATTTTACATGGACAGCATATCTTCGGTGTAGGGGAATTTTCTCACGTGATGCTCTTGGGCACCATATGCGGTTAAATTAGGAATCACATGGTTCTGTATAAAATTGTTAGTTGGTGGTTCACAGTCAATCCTAACAATGGAGGATGGCGACTGACCTCATCCAGCACGAAACCATGTTCGTAGTGATGGCCAAAGAATTGGGCCTTCGCTGTTCCCCCATTTTGTCCGGCAAGATCCACGCGAACTCCCTGCGCGCTCTTACGGCTGGCGTCACGGTCATGAAAGTTGAATGGCACAAGCATGACAGAACTAGAGCTTGTGTGCTGTAGAGTGTTGGGAATGTCTCCCGAGTGTGGTACGTGGTGATTTCCCAGATTAAACCATATCACACTGAAAGAGAGCGTAAGTTATGGAAGACTAATATGAACGGTGACAGGGATAAAGCAAGGTGTATAGGCCAGGGATTTAATGCTTTCAACAATAGGAAGAGCGTTTGAGGCATGAACTCAAGGAGACGTTACTCACAGATCTTCTTGTTCGATCTCCTCATCATCTAGATACTGACTAAAATCAACCATAGGCTGATCCGTGTTGAAGGCATTGCGTGGGCTGGCACTTCGCACTTCGTCATCCTTCTGTTTCGTCACCCAAAGGTCTTTCGTGGCCCACATCGCCGCTCTGCCCAGACTGCGAGAGCCTTCGAACGCCAGATGCGCGGGTGTACCCATCCCCGAGCCAGGCATAATACGGTAACCACGAGTCTCTCCCCACTTATTTTGCGAATGATTGTTCGTCACAATATACATAGATTGTGAATTAGAGGGCCAGTTGAAACCACATTCCTTTGAAATGGGAATGCTGCTGAGCCCCATGGTATGCAATCCCTCCCCTTCGGACCAAGGGTAGGATTTAGTTTTTGGCTCAATATCCACTTTGATGAGGGTATTCTGAGAACCAATGATGTCAAAGTCGGCCTTGAAGTTGATGACATGATCGTGCATGCTAGTTGAAAATTGGTCATGCACGCGAAACCCGTATTCCTGGGTTTCACCAGGCACTAAATACGCACCTTGAATGTACCCACTGGCCCGTACTTTGATCTCAATGCTTCCATCCAGATAGAATACATAGTCAACAGTATAGTCATAGTTTCCAACTACAGCCGTGGTTCGCAGCACGAGGTAATTATTTCGAGAAATGGATACATAGAATGATGTCGAGTGTCGCTGCAGGGGATAATCCGCCGTATACTCGAACAAGCATATAGTCTTTTGCCGTCGCTGGGTGCGCTCAGCATCGTATATAATTGTGTCCATGAAATCTGCATAAGCGGGGCAGTCGTAGCCTAATTCATGTTAGATCAATATTTCATGTCTTTGGATGCAAAAAGTGATGAAAAAGGCCACTGACCGGGAACCAATTCGAACATTGCACGACCCATGCCAAAGAAGCTGTCCAGATATGCCACAGCTCCCTGAAGTGGGTCACTACCGGCATACTGCGCCATGGCCTCCTGAAGGCCCAGTTCGTACAGAATGCGGTCTCCTTGAAAGCGTACGTCGAACAAGGTGATCCCCGTTGCCTGCGCAAATGACCAGTAAAAGGTAAAGCCCATCCATGACACATACTGGGCATGGCGGTCTAGTTGATACCGTGGCCCTCCTGCGTGAATCATGATAGGCGCTGGCTTTTCTCGCTCATATACATGAGATGAGAACTCCTCGATAGTGGTCCAGGGCCCATCATGGTTCGGTGGCAATTTGTCAAATCCGGGTGATTGCCATGCAGCGCGAAAATCTTCCGTAGAGTGATACAAATGTCCATTGTAATACCATCGGAGCACTTTCCATTTGTTTGGATCTCGTCCAGTGGTGTCTAGCTTGACGTAAAGACCTTGTGGAAGAAGGGTTCCTGCTTCGGCGCGACTTCCAGCCCGCTGGAAACTACACCAGCGCAGGATGCGACCATCTTTAACCCAGGGGTCGCGGAAGCTCATCTCCAGACCATCTGGATCGAGTTTTCCGTCTGCATTAATTGTGCTTCCAAGGAGATCCTGCGTGATATCGGCCACAGATTGAGCGATTGAGTAGGGCCAGTGCTTGAAAGAAATTGCATCAGGTACAAGATTTCGCGCATGTTCGAGCTCTGTCCGATGACGATACTCAACGGGGTTTATTTTTGTGTCTTCCGACACGGGCAACGGACCCACAATATACTCATCCCAGTATACTTCGGAGGATGTGCCATGGTGGACGGCGATTCGCGCATATCTTGGGGTAGGTTTCTCAGATACACCGGTAATAAACCTCAGGGCATCCTTCTTAGTGGGCCGAGACAGTTCAATTCCGTGAACAAAGTTGTCCCACAATGTAGCATTCACGGCGGCTGTGAGGTTGAGATCAGAGGCAACAGAATGGACGTGCTTTAGAACGTCCACAACTTCCCGATCGGACAAATCTGCCCATATGTTCTGTCGCGGAACAAAATTAGAAGAGGTGTCGAAGTCCGAGGGACGCGATGACGCTGTGTGATTTATTTCACGCGGCACAAAGAACGGTGCAGCTTGACTGAAGAAAAAGAAAACAGTGAGGCTGATGACCAACACTCCAGTCATTGTTGCCACAATGAGTCGTGGAGTGAAGTGCGATGGCATGGCGGGAAAATCAGATATTCTGAGTTGGGGAGAAGGGTAGGAGGATGGGGAGGGAGTCCCGTATTTATAACCTGATCAATGCTATTACTTGACTATCCCACTGCAGGAGCTATTTAAGAGCTAGACCAATCTGCGGTCCCACAATGGCTATCTGCACCAGTATTATTGGCATAAAGCTGTACTCATTGTCCTTCAAGTAAATTACTTCGGCATACTTGCTTCTGCTCGGATTTTGATAATGTCTCTTCCACTGGTAAAAATCACCTCCACTCCTTCCTTTATCACCAAAGCCGAGACAATTCCCGTACAGACCATATCGACTATTCTAGAACTAGGATAGAGATATCCCGTGACTATAGAAACAAGTGATAGAGCGTCCGAAAAAGAAGCGAGTCGATGGTGCGCGGTTGACCGAGCCACAGGACGTGGGGCTGGGTGTTATGGCTTCTTTTTCAATAAGGAC
Source organism: Penicillium samsonianum (assembly GCF_028829775.1). Lineage (NCBI taxonomy): Eukaryota > Fungi > Ascomycota > Eurotiomycetes > Eurotiales > Aspergillaceae > Penicillium > Penicillium samsonianum. The sequence goes on along the minus strand of NW_026643268.1, from coordinate 99,947 downwards.
CCCCCCAATAAGAACTATGAGCCCGATGGTGACAGCACCGATGTTCTCTGTCTTTATTCGAGTACCACCAATTTCCAATGAAGAATTGGTTGAGTCTAGAAACAGAACGCCCATTGCAGTGAGGTCGGTGATCGAATCGGCCAACGAACGCAGATCATCAGCTTTGAGTGTTTGACTATGCAGTAGCCATCCGCCGGTGATTTTCGCGGTTGCCATCCCAATATTGGCAAAGAGTCCCATATAGGTGAAATTGAGGTGCTGTCGTTGGATGCTTGGGGCCATAGTGACTCGAAGAGGGCAAAGACTGAAGCTTTTTCCGAAAGGCCAAATTTAAGTAGAGGGGCGACGAGTAGGGGGCCGTGGGATTTATATAGATATAAGTGTGCTTGCTGGTACTAAAGCAGCAGGAATTTGATCTCGCAACTATGAGGGTTTAGAGACACTCAAATACTGTTGTAACCATGTATATTTCAACAAACCCCTTATCGAACTGGAGCTCTATTGGATGGCACGCTTCTTCTCTGTCCATAATCCTCATCCGTATACCACATCGATCCTAGCCAGACACTGAATTCAAGGTCGAAGAATGTTACTGAAAGGCACTCAGTTAGTCATCTATGTATCTGCCTTCATGACCCGTATCGAATGACGAACCTATTCAACTCTGTTCCGTTGAGAACATTACTCGCTATTCTCTTCAACGTCACCCTCTTCGTACTCGCGCTTGGAAGGAGAAGGAGGGGCTGTTGCAAATCTGGTTAAGAATCTCTTTTTGGCCAGCCGGTCAATTCACGTACGAGGGCTTGTGCCACGCAAACGAAGCTTCATTTCAGAGATATCGATGACCTCAGGCTGGGCAGCTGGGGCAGCGTTTGCGAAGGCCACGGCGTTGGCAGCGCCAAGGAAGGAGGTAACAGCGCAAAGAACGAAAGAGAGCTTCATTTTTGATTGCGGGTGATGATTTGGTGATACTGGGTTTGTAAATATTGATATGTACGATTATTCTGTGGCAATGGATAGAGACTCCACGACCGCGATATTTATGCTTTTCCAGCTCAAAGTATTATGACCTCCTCGCCTCACGGAGTCACGCAAGATCCTCGTGGTATGAGTGAGAATAGGGGATTGAGTTACACCGACAACCACAAAAGTCCCTGTCTCAACGACTCGGGAGGGGGGGGGGGGGCGTTTGTGTCCGCTGTGTGCTCCGTCTGTTGGTTGAGGGGCTCAGTGCTACCCTATTATATTTCTGTAGTAAATCATATCCAATCAACGGGTCGATATAGATTGATCAAGGCTCGATACCGATTCAAACAGGAAATTGATCGCCTGGAATGCATGCACGAGCTTGCCACGCTGTATCTTATGCATGAGAACAATCCTTTTCTGTTGATTGCTAGGAGCCTGGGCTATGCGCTAGCATGAGTGAGCGGAAAAACAGCCATCTACCCATGTCGTGGTTAGGAGTGCCCTTTTGGGCAAGCTTTGCGAAGCCATCTTGCATTTCGCTAACGCCTAGCTTGCCTGGTATTTTGTACCGTCCTTGTAATGTCACAGCCAGTAACAGATATGTGAAATTCAGAATATACTAATAAATTGATTTGGGAGTTCTACCTTTACTTTCCAGACATCTTCGGACTGCAGAACCTCTTGCTTTTTGCTTCAGCATCTGTGAAGAGATGGTATGTAGCATTTTGCTTTCTCCTATGAGTGGAATTAGTATGAGCTTGACTATTAACGTGGAACTTTAGGGTATCTTAAACCGGGCCCTGTTGATTGCCGCAGTGCCACTATTGGCCGCAATTGGCACACAAATAGCCTTCTACCAAGACGATGCCACCAATTTCACCAGATGCGCAGACCAAAGATATAACACAGAGATTCTCTCCGTTGATCCTCTCGTTATTCATATCGACAATTTCGTCAGTGAACAAGAGATAGACTACGTCATTCAATTAGGGTAAGTAATTCACCCCAGAGTCCGACGATTTTGCAGCTAACATGGGTTCACAACCATAAAGGAAGCCTCTTTTCCAAGATTCCCAGCTATTTGACGATGCGCAGGTGCGCTCCGTCGACAAACCGTACCGATCATCGTCGACTGCATTTTTGCCATACGAAGACCCAGTTTGTCATTGTGTTGGGCAGCGAGCGCTGAAATTTCTGGGTTTTATCGAACACGAGGCATATGAGAGGCTACAGCTTGTGCGCTATTATCCAGGCCAGGAATACAATTTGCACAGTGATTGGTTACATCGGCCGAAAGTCAGTCGTTCTCCACAGGATCAAGGGCGGGAATATAATCGCCTAGGAAGTTTCTTCACTTATCTTGGGGGCAATGCGACCGGTGGCGAGACTTACTTCCCCTTCGTTAACGGGGCAAGCATCAATGCGGATGGCCGAAAATATGCTATCCCGGCCAGTGGTCAAGGGCTGGTGGTGAGACCGACCAAGGGAAGTGCACTATTCTGGATGAACCTCCATGCCAGTAATGGAACGGGCGATGAACGGACATTCCATGCCGGCTTACCTGTTCATTCGGGAGTCAAATACGGGATGAATGTCTGGACCAAGCATTACAAGTCATTTCCCATCATAGGACCATACATATCACAGGAAGATCGGCCGCAGGATACTTAGTTCCAGAATGTTGTCTTAGAGTGACGGATGCTTTAGGGTCTAGTCGGGATGTTGAGACACGAAACAATAATATATCGAATCAAACAACCAATGATATTATAACCGCATTTTTGTCTTTGAGGTACTATATTTCCACATCAGGAAGAATAAGAATATTAATGTGTTGGATGCCTGATCTGAGTGCCTGAGGCATCATATGGGACAGAGCCTATATAGTCAGATTAGCTCTCTCTTCCTCCCTTTCCTCACTTCTTCTCTACGTCCGCTTTCTTTTTAAGAATCTCAGTATATTGTTTCTCCATCTCTTGAACCTCCATTATATCGTGATCACATGATAATGGATAACCAAAGTCTAGTCTAGATATTTAATCTGGAGAAATACACCATACCGGATCAAATCCCGCATTTAGTGCGGATCACCCGCACACAAAATACGACGCAAATAATTTCAATTAATACAGCAAATTCAATGATTAAATATAAATGAAAACTCTGCACCCCTATCTATGTACGGGATGCCTACTCCGTTGTTCTCGGCCGGGCTGTCTTAACAGGGTAGTTGGCACCGACCTCAAAAATGCGAGGCTAGATCCAGCTCGCAGCGATGGAGACTGCGACTCCACTCATGTGATAACGCATCCTTCATGCTAACCCGGTGGCTGGCATTGGATTGCAACATACCCCTCATCAATGGGCGGGCGCGCATTGGAATATGATTCAGAATCATCTCCACAGTGGCTTGGAGGTGGATCATATCCGGGGGCGACGGCCCCTGCGGCACGGACGGAGAGAACATCGCAAATTGATCGGCGTGGCTCGCCATATTCCAGGGGGCCGTGGGGGCCACAAGTTGACAATAGACCATCCCCACAGCCCACACGTCAGCGGCAAAGGGATCGTAACTACTGGCCTGATAAGCTTCCAGCGGCACGTTCGGCGGAGTACCGAATTTTCCTACTTTGGCACATTAATTTACTTATCACGAGTCTGGCTTCGGGATCGAAGTTGCATGTGCATGAAACAAGTGGGTATGGGATTGAGACATGCAACCAACCTTGAACCGACGCTTTTTGAGCATTGTCAAAAAAATGGGAATGACCGAAATCGATGAGTTTAACACCCGTATCATTTTCGAGTAGGATGTTGCTGAGCTTGATATCCAAGTGGGCCACCCCCTGGTCATGGATGTGAGACACCCCATCCATGATCTGGCGGAAGACACAGTCCCCTTCATCGCGAGTAAGGACGCTGCCATTACCCATGACTCTGTCAAATAACGTTGTTGGTATATATGGCATGACTGTATACCAAGTTCCATTTTCAGCAAAGCAGTCCAGGATCGTCAATAGTCGGGGGTGGTGAAGGCGAGCGGCAATAGCAACTTCGTTGTAGACACTGGCTATGTAGGCCTCTTCCGAAACCCCCTTCCGTTTGCTCCGAAACTGTTTCACTGCGTATGATCTTCCATTCGGTAATTGATAGTGATATACTGTGGCTGTCGCCCCGGACGCCTGTACGTTTCGGATTGAGCCATATCGTGCTAGCTTTGACGAAGGTAATCCCTTGCGCTCGCTAAAGGCCAAAATTAAGATGATGAGGGCAACGGTGTATAGGATACATTTTGTTAATATTTTGAAGGAAATCATAGTAGCAATATTCCAAATTTTGTTATCGGTGTGTTGGAAGTGGGATGTGGGAAAAGGAGGAAAATATGTAAAGAAGTTGTACAGAGGAGCGAAAGATATAGTAATAGTCTAACTGTCTTGTTGAAGATGATTTGCTGCCGTTGTCAGGCTTCACTCTATTCCCTACCGTAGAACTAGTAGTTGATCAACCGGACAAACATTCACAATAGTTGTATTTGATACTTGATTATATATCAAGCAGATAGAAAAATGGTCCACGATGTGTTATTTGGCTTGCACTTTTCCCTAGTCAAAACATCTCTTCATTAATATGTTCATACCATATTTTGTTCCAGATTTGATTGGAAGCGCTGAGTGTTGCACACGGGGATCCCCAGTATTGTTCGAATGCAAGTTCATCCAAAAAATCGCATTTCCAGTAATAGGCTTGGTAGCGAATCCAAGACCATTGTCGCTGTTGATGTTACTGAATTTGGCTGGATCTGCATCCTGAGGAGCAGGATACAAATGATGGAAACAAGTTTCTCCTCCCTGGGGATCATCTCCCATATAGGCGAAAAAGCTTGCCGCCCGGTTACATGTCAGGCCAGATGCCAGCTTGGGTGGAGAGGCGAACCAGTCATGGTGAGGATCATGTCTTTCGTTCTCGCGGTACTTAACCACTTGAAGTTGCTCAAACCCGTCATGGGTAACAAACCCAACGAAATCAGTCGACCGTTGAATAATGCACTCAACCACTGGGTCATCCATAGGAAGGCGACATGAACTAGCTATGCGGCGAGACGTGTGATCCTTTTGGTCGGGGTGTTTATCTTCGTGATACATAAACGTCTCTTGGCTGTCCCTAACCCCATTGCCAAGATATCAGTATTGTTTCGCTTTTCGAGGTGAGTTTTTACTCACGCTAGCTCACGCAGATGGGTAATCTCCCAGTTCGACATGAATCCATTGATATAAATTGCCAAAGGATCGAGGGAAACTATCTCAGTAGTATAGTTTGAAGCACCACATGGCATGTTGGTCATGTTCACCTGGTGCGAACCAGTCCATTCTTCCCACATCGATCGGAAGGGGCTTGTAAATACAGCCAAAGGAACCAAGGCATATTGCATCCATTTGCTCTGTTATAATTTTTCATTAATAAAAGGACGCCGATAGTTGATTTAGTGAGGGGGGTGTTCTTGAATACCATCTTTGCAACGTGATACCAGACACTCAATGGTAATGACGACCTGGAGTGACAACAGTTGTGGAAGGCTACGACATTCTCCATGATATCAGTCCGGGTTTATGGCTCTTGGATCGGATGTTGCGACTGCCCAAAGCCGCTAGTAATTTCGTACTAACGCACGAAGCGAAACTGAGACAGAAACACCGTGCACTGCATTTGGCCCCTGCATTGATAGCCTTGTATTAGCTGCAGACGCTGGTTTATCTCCGTTGTATGCTTCCAAGATTACCTCCAAATATTGTGCTTTTAGGGGCTGTAATTATAGAACCGCCTGTTTGAACGAGCTTGAATCAATACCGTTTTGGAGTATCATTTTTGTCATAATACATCATCAAAACATTTAGATACATGTATGTACTGTATCTTTCGAGTGCTCTTTGTCTGACCCCACCCACCAGTGGGCACTCCACCTTCCCTTCCCCCAAATCGATCATTGTGCCGTCTCTATTAAAAATAATCTTGCTGGCAGGTCTCTTTCTAGCTCTTATCATTTCCCTCGACTACATTTATCTCTCCCTGTCAGTACCAAAAATTAAAAAACTGGAATCTTTTCAAGCCTAGGCCACTTTGACCTTTTCGAAAATGGCAACACTTCCCGATCTACCTACTTTCAATCTCAGCCCGTCCACACTGCTGGATATTGCGACAGACTTGGTGAACCAAGTGCGACAAGCTGCGAATGACCTAGTCAACCATGTTTCGCCGCAAAACGCAACATTTGAGAATACTCTTCGCCCGCTGGCAGATATTGACAACGAGCTCAAAGGAAAGGTTCAATACCTAGCCTTTTTCCAAGCGGTTTCCCCTTCGTCTGAAATGCGTAACGCATCGTCAGCGGCTGTGAATATGGTAGATAAAGCATACCTGGGTATTTTCCAAACACCGACTCTTTTTGCCTTGGTCAACGCTGTTTACAAAAACTACGTCGATACGAAAAGCGAAGACCAAAAACTTCTCAACATGATTTACTCCATGTTTATGGAAAATGGGCTTGAGCTTGAAGGGGATAAGCGGGACCGATTCCTTTGGATCTCAAATCGTCTCATTGAGCTACGAGTTGCATTTATGGAGAATCTTAGCTCTGACCCTGGCTATGTGTGGAAAGACCAGTACGAGCTAAAGGGGGTAGCCACAGAAAGCCTGCAAGCATTACCTATGCATTCCTCGACTAGCCAAAGGGGTATCAAGCTCAAGAAGCCAGATATCACTATGGTATTGACTCGGTGTCATATCGCTGAGACACGAAAAGAGGTATTTCTTCGGAGCCAAAATATCTTCCCAGACAATCTTGAAATATTTAACGAGGCAGTTATCCTTCGGGATGAATCGGCCCGTTTGCTTGGATTTTCATCATTTGCAGCGCAGAAATCGAGACATAAGATGATTAAATCGCCCCACGATGTTGACCAGTTACTGGATGAACTTTACAATCACTTGCAGCCCCTTGCGCAGAAGGAGTTAGGAACGTTACAGCGCCTTAAAAAGCGAGATGGAGAAGATGGGGATCACTCTTCCTGTTCCCTTTATCTCTGGGATTTCGACTACTACCAGGATCGTTTACTACGAGAAAAGTACGATACCAATCATGAGCTGATTGCGGAGTACTTTCCCACAGAGATCACAATTCGAGGAATGCTGAAGGCCTTTGAAACAATTTTTAGCCTGTCAATCGCACCCATTGAAGTCACTAAGGAGCAGATTTGGCATTCCGACGTTCGAGTCTTTAGTATGAGAGATGAACAATCGGCTTTTCTGGGATTTCTTTACCTTGATATCTACCCTCGAGAGGGCAAGTACAACCATGCAGCCAATTTTAACATCTATCCTGTTCGTGCCTAGGTGAAACCATATCAGGGAAAAGTCATTAACACATTACTTCAAGTCTTACTCCTCCGTGGGAAAACAGAAGCAGCCGGTTGCCACCGCATTGGTATGCAATGTCTCACAACCATCGTCAGAGAAGCCGGCTCTTCTACAGCATCGAGAATTAATTACGATTTTCCATGAGTTAGGTCACGGTAAGCGAAATTAATATTAGAAATGTGGAATTTATATATACTAATGTTGGAAAAGGCATACATGATCTCCTCGGAAGATCCAATTATGCGATGTTCCACGGACATCGAACAGTTGCAGATTTCGTTGAGGCTCCCAGCCAATTGCTAGAATATTGGTGTTGGGTCCCTGAATGTCTCCAGATGCTTAGTTGCCACTATTCCTACGTCTCCGACAAACAATGGCCTTCTACTCTTGTGCAGCCTCCTAAGGAGATCCCGGAAAATCTGGTCCGCAGCCTCATTGCAGCTAAAAAGGTCAATCAAGGGATTCTCACTCTCAGGCAACTTGCATTCAGCAAATTCGACATGCAAATCCACTGCCCTAGTTCCCACCATCTCATTCAGTCAATCCGTACTGGCGAAATTTATAACTCGCTCCTGCAGAAAATGACACTTCTACAGGGCCCTGAGAATAGGATAAACTGGGGGAATGGACATGTTACTACTTCACACTATATGTGGGGCCAAGAAGCAAACTATTATTCCTATCTCTAGTATGTTTTACCGCCATTTATATAGAGAGGTATGCTGGTTATTAAATCATCTTCTAGCACCCGTATATTGGCGGCTGACCTTTGGTTTTCCAATTTTCACTCAAATCCAATGAGCCGTGATGCTGGTCTCCGGTACCGAAAAATGATACTAGCACCCGGAGGAAGTCATAATGAGATGATGGCCCTCGAGACATTCTTGGGGAGGTCGCCCACACTTGACGCATATCTTCGAGATATCGGTGCTCGTGAATGAAGGATCATGTTGAGAAACATAGAGCCGAGTACTGCATTGAGCCGCTGTTGAGGGAAACTTCTTGCCTTGAGCAGATAGGACCTCTGCTCCTCTCCAAAATTGACACCTCTTTCTCTCTCTCTCTCAGTTCAATCCATGAACCAAACCCGCCGTAAGGTACCTGTGCCTCGAATGATTTCTGTCATATAAAATCCCTCTGCTTTTATAGTTTCAATATCAGATATCTCACATTATATCCCATTCCTGGTCGTAATACAAAATTCGCGCCTTTGAATCATAATTGCGAATATCAAGCGGTTCAATTCTAAACAAATCGAATAATTCCCCTAGGTATATCAAAGCCCAATGGAAATACTATACTATTTTGGGAAATTTTCATAACTCGATTGTCAAACGCCATCTAGGCCAGTGTATAATTGTACTCCCCATATATCGCTCGGATTGTTGAATCGAGTCTTCCGATCATATGCATTGATTGCTTGGAAATCATCATCAGCCAATCGAACATGCTGAGCCTGTAGATTCTCCAAAGCTCTGTCTTCGTGTTCACTTTTAGGGATGACGACTATTCCCCGGTGCATTCCCCATGAAAGTGCTAGCTGCGCCACTGTTATCCCGTTTTTTCGAGCCAATGAGATCAAGAAAGGGTCTTGTAAGAGGGGCGTATCGGACGAATTATAGATTGGATTCATATTCCCAAGAGGCGAATAAGCGATAACACGGAGTCCTCGAGCTAGGTTCCAGTTCACGAAAGCGGTTTGTTGAAGATAGGGATGAGTTTCGAACTCGTGTACGCTGGGCCGAACCCGGGCATGTCGCAGGATCTGCTCTACCTGAGCTTGGTTGAAATTTGAGACGCCAATCTGCCGCACAAGTCCTTCTTTCACGAGCTCTTCCATTGCCCACCAAGTCTCAAGAATGTTGACGTTGTCAATAACATCCTTGTGACCGGTATCTGGCTTAAAGGCGACTGGCCAGTGCATCAGATATAGGTCAAGGTACTCTAACCCAAGGTCTTCAAGCGTTTTGACAACCGCTGGACGCACAGAAGATGGTTCATGTGCGTCATTCCAAATTTTTCCTGTAACCCATAGGGAGGATCGTGGAATCCCTGATTGGACTATGCCCTCGCCAACTTCTTTCTCGTTGCCTGGAGGATATGGTTAGCTATCAAGTTTTGAAGAATTTTGATATGGCTAGAAGTTAGCAATTTCCTACCATATATTAGTGCAGCATCAATATGTCGATATCCTTTTTCGATAGCAAATTTGACAACAGCTGAAGCCTGTGTTGGAGTGTTAGAATCGTAGGCCCTTTCGTCTGGAGAATTTTCGAAGTCGAAGTCAGAGAAATAGAGAGACAGAAAAAGAAAAATACCTTTGACTTTGGAATCTGCCATGTTCCCAGCCCAAGAGGTGGAATATAGAGCAATGGGGTTGTCTTGTACTCAGCTTCGTAGTTCTTGCCTGAGGTCGCCAAGAACGGCTGGTATTGCTGGAATAAATTGACCATCACAACAAAAACCACAAGCGCACCGAATGAAAAAATTGACCAACGAAGGATCATTGATCGGGAGTTAGCCATGGTTGTTGGAAGCTTGTTCTGGGGTGAGGGGTAACGAAGATGGATGGAACGAGGTGGGCGTCGCGGGTTGTTATGAGTGCCTTAGGCTAACTGACAATGTACTAGGTATATCATTTGCTAATTGGATCGGAGTTACGAGCTAGTTACCTGACATTACTTATCATACATCTTTCAGGATAACGCGGTTCATACATATTCAATCAAGTACACTGCAGCTGGCAATTTCGGGCATTCAAATAAAGTATATCCATGAAATGAGACTGATTGCCAAAAGACTCTTAAAAATACTGAGGTGGCCAAAAGTTCATCGCTACTTTGCTGCCCTCAGCAACAGGAAGAGCAGCATGTAGAGTACGTTCATCCCCAGTCCCATCAGAACCCAGATTAACCCAGAAGATAGCATTGCCGCGCCGTGGAGGGAACAACAGCCCCAACCCATTTTCACCTGTCCAAAACCGGCCCTTTTGCCCAGCTCTCTGACATTCCGTGCACGAATCGTTCATACCATTGATGAGCGGGAAGTAGGTTTCCCCTCGAGTGCAATTGTCATCCAGATAGGCCAGAATAGTAGTCCGCCGATTATATAAACGACCGGACCGATTTTGAGGCACCATCCACCAGTCGAAATGGAGATCATTCTTCTGCCCCGGCTCATATTTCACTAGCTGTGGGTTTCCATAGTCACCTAGGACTCGCTGTGTTCCGCCGTGGAAATCAAGCGCCCGTTGGCCGATACATGCGACTACAGGGTCGGATTTAGAGAGATAGGCAGAACTGGATGTTTTTCTTTCGTCGGGTATGGCATCGTCGGTGAGGGAGTTGCCTTGGTATGTCAACATTCGTTTATAGCGTGACTGCCTGTATTCGTTGCTTGTGTCAGCATCGTTGGGTAAAAGAGCGATGTGAGTCACAAACCCTTCTTCTAAGAGCCACGACACCTCCTTTTGCGAGAGGAAGTTATTGATGTATATAACCAAAGGGCTCTGTGAAACAATCTCCACTGTATACTGATGATTCGGGCAGATGGTGGCGATGGGGATGGCCGCGCTGCGGTGCCAGCGATAGAATAGTAGAAGTAACACCAAAGGGACGGCTGCAAGCAATTGGAGGCTTCGAGCTAAGCTCAAGTGCTTCAACTTCATTATTATTTCAGTTGCTTCAGCAGAATTATTGTCAGGGAGTGTGCGTATAAGAGTGAATTAACGTACATACGTAGTTATATGTAACGAATTGGCCGATTTCAGATATGTGAAATGGTAATTCACGGTAAATACTAGTACGTATCTAAGTAAACCAATACGGGTACGGCGCAGTCTCAAGCTAACATCGCACTTCACGAACAGGGTATAATTCGTGAGTTAATGCAATGTTCGATAGACAAAAATAGGGTATGCAATGGAACCACATGACCCTTCTTGATGTATATTCCGGGAATATTCCCGGTGTGGTCCGTAAACTCCTATTTGTGGCTAAAGTCCGTCGTTAATCCCGTCCTAAACGGGTTATACCGATATTCTCCCCACTTTACGTACTATATTGGTTCCGGACAAGAAGATGAGACATGCAATGAAAACTCACAACCCTTGTTGATGCATATTTTGGGCATATTCCCGGTGTGATGTGCGGACTCCGACTACTCCGTAGTGAATCCATGTTCACTCCAGCTGCAGGCCAGCAATCCCTTCCCAAATGGGCTGTGCCGGGAGTCCCCCAATTTATATATTAAATTAATTACTGATAAGAAGCAGAAATTGCGTGGTTTTGGTTTGACCTAGCCTTTGTGACGGCGAAGCTAGAGGTTGGCTAGCGCGAGCATCTTGAGCGTCGCAGCAATCGAAGATGGCTATGATTAGCACCAAACAGCGGGGTTTGGATATTAGATGCCCAAATCCTATTGATATTCCAAGGTTGTTGTGAGCCTTCACTGAAGCAAAGATTGAACCGTCCATTCCGAAAAGTATCATTGTTACCCTGATTCCCACCTATGATTCTTACATCGCCCGGAAGCATATTCAGACTACCGACGACCTAATGCCACTCAAAACATTATTTTCCATGCTATGGGACGAATCATCCTATCTAGTCTACACTCATATCGAGTCTGAAGTGATTGATCAAGAGGGTTTCGATTGCGAGCATAAATCCACCGAGCAGTCAAGAGTCCAGAGAGTCCGAACGCATAAGATTCTGACATGGGCTATGCCCATCTTCTTTACATCTTGTGTGGCCGCCTTGTCGGTAGCGTCTTTCTATATCGGGCGACGTAGTGTTATATATGAAGCCCAAACCTATCGCACAAAATCGGATTTCATCTTCGGCGATGGTTGTATCTCCTTTTTATCGAGACTTTATGTAGTCTTATTAATATTCATTTGCAGGGAGGCTGACTCTACAAATAGTGCCCATCAAGAAAGTTCGATGGATCAATGACCACCGATTCATGGAGACAGACCCAATGGCCGGTCGTTTTTGGTCCAACAAGGAGGGTAAATGGACTGTTTGGGATCAGGTTCATCGAGGTGAGAAGCAATAGGGGCCTTAATTCATTACTTCCTCACTAACTTCAGCGTTGCCAGGATCCTGGATTCAAATCGCCCCATCCGAAAAGCATGAAATCTTCGGAGGTCTTCCCTTGAATCTATACTCAGCCAATGGGTCCTGGCCAAATGGCAAAGAAGGATACGTTCCAACAGTCCTTCACCAACTTCATTGTGTGGTACGTATCCCCCATCATCAGTTGCCGCCATGGCCATTCACGGAGTAATTAGGCTGACACATAGTACCAGGGTATGTTGAACCACTTCAAGCTAGAGTTACTCCATGGCAATATGCTAGACGCGAATAAGTTAGAGCACATGGGTCATTGTATCGAGTATCTTCGCCAGGTAAGCTCGCTGATTGTCTTTAAAATTACATACTCTGCAGCGCCTAACCAAGAAGCACAGTCGGTGATGTGCTATGGAGACACGGCACTCGAGAAACCTGCCGACCATTCCAACTTTGTCCATGTGACAACTGAAGAGACAGAACACATATGTCGGGACTGGTCTTATTTGTCACAGCACTTCTGGGATTCTTCGATCGATTTTATCTGGGGCACTGAGCGACCGATGACGGTGTTTGAGAACTTGGATGCGGCCATGGGAGACCCAGCCCGTAAAATTCTGGACACCCAGAAAAAAGAATGATGTCAGACTGCGATATGGCACTTCTAGGCGCTAAGCAAGAACCGAGGTCTTTGTTATTGTCTGGTGGTAAAACATGTTGTCTTATTTCCCACAGATGACTTCATATTTCTGCTGCCGGCAGGATCTGTTTACCTGAGCACACTAGATGCAGTAGGCAGCTTGGGAATCGTTAGCAAGTGTTGAAGATATTACTCGCTAGTAGATGAGATCATGAAGCTGAAGTACAGTATTTATATACTGTAGGCTGTAGAGCATATAAAGGAGTGGAAAGGATCAGACTAAGAGTGATCATTAATCTAGGAGATGTGACGAGAGATCCAAACACAACTAATTCCGTATTTATCAGAGAAATGATGTCCTTGCCCGTTTCTTGATATCAAATTGTTGGATGGCCTATATACCCTTGTTTGTTGGTCCTTCTCCCATTGATTAGATAGATTTTAGTCAATAAGGTCGCGCTTTGATCAGTTCAGCTCTAATTTCAATTGGTATAATACTCTGCCAATGGCCCTCACATCATTTTTAGAGAGGCAACGCTAGACGCATATTGGCATTAGACCAGAGAATACTTCAAGCAGTCTTTCACCAGGGAACTTCGTGGAAAGTAAGAAGACGTACCTGCGCTGTCTGGAACAGTCCCTGTGGGCGTGACAAATTGAAAAAAATTAGTTCGTCTACGCTCCCTTCCAATAGAAATGCTCGCATACAAGGACGTGTGATTAAAGGCCCTCACTAATACAATGCCCCAGGTCGAGAAAGAAGCGCTAATTCCCTCCCTCAAATCCTTAATAATAGAGACCTATCCTACTCCTATCCCCGGGAATGTGCAACTATCATTTTTATTCTTACCCACCATCATATACACCGTTCACAGTTGAGAAATGCCCTGAAGCAGCCCTTTCTTCACCTATATACTTGAAGCTCGCTTGCCCATTGAAGGAGCCTCCACTCCGTGTCAACATGGGCACCCGAGATCTATTCTCTTTTGATCATATGAGCCCAAGCTCATATACTTCAACGCAATATTCTTCAGAATATCCTATGAGACTGGGCGACAGATGTCTTGTGACTGGCTCCGAAAACAACAGCTTCGTCTACTAACAACTTCCTCCAGCACGACTTGCGCTCTCTTCATCTCCCATATCCACGCCCCCCAAATATCGCGCGATCCAACCTTTTGGCTGCATTTCTGTTAGGAACCGTGAGAATGCTGGTAATGCCGAGCTCAAAAAATTGGACAACGACTCTGTTGCAGATGCGGGTTTGTGGCGAATTCGATTAGCCGGGCATTTTCTTGTCTTGTTCTCGAACTGGTATGGTGGCGTTTTATTGTGGAAACGGCGATGAAGATCTTCAATTGTGAGTGTGAGTTTGGTTGGAGAGACGGGTTCGTGGGTTTTGGGTGTCGATTGCGGTGGAGATGTAGTCGGGTGCTGAAATACAGAGGCATAGGTTGGTTGTGGACTATTTGGTGGGGAAGTTATGGTCTGTGTCGGTTGGAGGGGTTGGGGAGGTTGGGGAGAGTAGGTTGGGGAGAGTAGGTTGGGGAGAGTAGGTTGGGGAGAGTAGGTTGGGGAGAGTAGGTTGGGGAGAGTAGGTTGGGGAGAGTAGGTTGGGGAGAGTAGGTTGGGGAGAGTAGGTTGGGGAGAGTAGGTTGGGGAGAGTAGGTTGGTCGAGGTAGTTGATTTTGGGTCGAGTATGGCGGACGACGGTTTAGCACGGGAATCGTGGTTGGTGTTGGAACGATCCTCCACTATAGTAGATACTGTATACTGGAGTCGGCGGCACTCGTTTCGAGTTGTTTCCTGTCCGAGGAAAAATGGCGGCTAGGAGTTGACTCTCTAGGCGAAGGGGATGCAGTGATTGGGTGGGGGAATGCGTCGGGGGTTTCTAAGTGTTGTTTCAAGTCCAGGTACAAGACCTGCCATATACAGTCTGCTATGTGTAGTTGCTGCACCTCTTCGATAGGGGTGCTCTTGAAGATGGCTAGGCGCTTGGCCGATTGGCAAGCAAAACAGCATGCCAGGTCTCCTACCCGAGGCTCGTAGTAGAAGCCATTCTGGGCCAGTTGAAGCGGCGGGACGCCAGTGAGCACTTGTCCTTGGAATGAAAGAGCTCTGGCGGCGATAGTGGAGTAGGTGGTCGAAATAAGGAACTCCTCCTGGACGTTGTGATGTCGGGTAACTCGTTCGGGTGGAGTTGCGGGGTGCGTAGCTTTCGAGATAGGAGATGGGCGACGGGGGGTTGGGGGTGGCTTCTTGGCCGCCCTGTGGCCTGGAAGCTGAGATTTCATCCTTCACTCTTCCGCATGGTCGACGTCGTACAGACGATGGATGGACAGATGGATTTCATGCCCTGAAACGAAGGAACGGAGTGGAAGGGGTTACCAACCCCACGGCTGCCCGACGCCGACGTTGACCCTGCCAAAAACACAGCGAGAAACACACACCCTCCTCCCCCGCCAAGCCTCTCTCTCATTGGTGCTTGGTTGGATCCCAGGTCACGTTCCTTCCTCCTCGTGTTTGTTTGTCTTTGTTCGTCTATTTGCTCGCTTGTCCTACTACCTGCATGTATGCTTTGCAAGGTTCATCCTCGTATATTGTGCCGGGTACCCTTCCTGTCAGCTATTGCAATAATCTGCCTATGCCAGTGCTGCATCCTCATCATGCTGTCTGCCTGCTGCAGTCTTCCTTCTTGCGACTCGCCTGTCATGCTGGCTCGCCTACTTACCCGTCCTTTGCACCAATCCTTTCGCGTGCCTCTATCTTTTTGTTTTACATCCTCTGCTTTTAAAAATTTTGCCTGCTCTTTGCCAACGAGATTGCTAAGTAAGACAAACTTATGATTCGTTGTGCTTGAGTAGTGGAAGCTCTTTGCTATGTAACTTCGAATTATTCGTTGTCTGGACTACAGGCCTAGAAGATCGACTAGCCTACGAGCGTTGGTCAACTCAGGCCGCATTTAATCCTACTTGGATCCCTTTACAGAGGCTACTATAACTGAATTTCATCCAAATTCGTGATATCTGGTAAATATTGTGAAATTTGGCAAAACATGCATCATGATTCAGCAGAAGAGGTGGCAGATATGTGTTTTCTATACCTGAGCGGTCTGTACTGTCCCAAGTAGCTCCTTGGCATATCCTGCAGTAGTTGCTGCCGCATAGCACTGCCATGCCTTATTTCTGTGCGAATCTGAGTAGTTCCAAATTCCTCGAATCACAAGGCAAGGGAACAAATTGATCAATCCCATGGTTTCCATCTCAATGCAGTAAATGACCATTTGGTGGGAAATAGCATCGCGGGCAAGACCACTATTGATGACTGAACTAGTCCATCCAATAGGACCATAAAAAACAGCAGGTCTGCCTCTATGCTTCGGCCGTGGTATCACTTGAGAAGGGTCACATTCAAGACAATTTAGTATGCCTTTATTAAGATGCTCGTAATATGCTGGGAAGAGCAAGTCGCCTTCAGGGTCCGGAAAGGAGAACGGAAGACGCATAGCCGGATTCGCCTCTAGCATCTCTTCAATATGACGTTGAATTTCACTCTCCCTTCTTATATGTCGAGCTTGCAGTGTCGCAAGTGCGTTTCCGAGTTCTCTTGGTGGCGTCTGGAGTGCACCAGTCTCAGCAATGCTCTCCCCACTCCCTTTCAAGAGCCTAACACCTCCTGAAGAAGACACGGGGGAGCCAACCACAACATCGCCGAGGCGTATATCAATTTGATGGTTTGGAACTCCTCCAGCAATTCCAACCAGCAGCCGAATCCTTATATTTGGAAAACTGCGGAGCATCCCCGATACAGCAGTGCTTGCAACCCCAGTCTCCATGGCTCCTGCAGGTATACAGAGAAGGACAACATTGTGTCTCTGCATTCCCCCTAGTGTGTACGTGTTTGTATCATTTTCGACCTGTGGAAGAGCCGGATGTTGTTCGTCCAACATCCCTTCAGCCACTGCATATTCTATAGGACGAGTACAGACCCATCCTACATTATAGTCTTTATGTGTAGATCTTGCAGAAGTTCCCCATGAGGCTGTGACTTGAGTTTCACGTGAGGAAAGTGCCTCTGACGCCAAGCGCTTTGCCTTCCGTGAGATAGAGCGAGTGTCTTCCCAGACCCCAGCAGCCGTCATGCCCGAATCTGGATCGAGATCTTGCTCGATCTGCTTCTCCAGGATTTGCATTTCAAGGGCAGTTAATTGGTCTTCCTGGCCCTCCGAAGCTATGCGAGAACCTGCAAGGTCGGTCGAACTTTGAGGATCAAGGCCAGCCTCTGTTGGTGGAACTACTTCGGTGTCGCTAGGGTTGCTTGAGTTTTCTGACAAACCTTGAAAAGAGATAAGTGCGGACTGGCTAGTTAGACCGAGATAGTCGTCGTACGACTGCTCACTTGTCCCTGTAATGTGGAAGATCCTGCCTCCAGGGCTGCTGCACAGTGATGCGTTAATCGCAGCCACTGAGTTTTCGAGGGACATTCGCATAATACTAAAATCATTAACGTCTTAACAAGTCGCAAGGTTTCATGTACTCACTATATAATCGGGGGTGTTCTGTCCTTCGTGGTTTGCAAGTTGGCCAAGTCAAGTGCTGTATTAAGAATCCTGTGTTGATTCCTGAGTGCGTCTAAATAGAACAGCAACTTTTTCTTACCACAAAATACCCATTTAACTCGGAAACCGAACTGCTTGAGCTTCTTGGGGCTTTGTTTGAACCGGGTAAAGAAGGAATCCAGTGTGTTCTGTAGGCGATGGAAAGGCTGGAGAATCTTATCACAAATGTCGACAACATCCTTTATTAAGCTTCGCGAATCGAATGGAATATCGGGTGTCGCTAATATCTGCGCTCTTATATGATTTAGCAGTTGGGAAAATTGATTGATTTCTACTGCATATAGCCGGACCTCCTCTCCTGCAGAACCGATGCCGTCCGCAATTTGATATAATCCCCTTACAACTTGGAAACCCAGGGTGACAATTCCAACAATGCTAGCCGCAATGCTGAGCGGATCAGCCATGATAAAAACAAAATGCGTAAGATAACTTTCGAACCACTTGAATGGATGGAGAAGGCCAGATGTGTTGTACCCGTTTTCGAAACAGCTACCCCACTTTATCACGTGACAAAATGATATGGATTCTGTATAGGTTTGTTTCTGAGGTAACTGAAAGTTGTCAAAGTTGTAATTGTCTACATAGTAACAAGGTCCTGTCCTTACTTACATGAGTAGGTAAAGCCGGGGAGGGGCTGAAAGCCCCCGGTTCTCGGAGTATTTTACTTCCTCACTTTCTTCGACAAAATCCAACTTAGGCAACGCTTACCAATGAACTATTTCTTGCCCTCTACTTCCTGTCTCTCCTTTACAACGTTTCAGGGCCAGAGCGTGCGCAGCGCGCGTCACCAGTATATCGCTTTGCGAGTTGGATCCCAGGTCACGTGATGTATATAGATCTATAGGAGTGGCTGCCTGTTAGGCAGACACTCCGCTAGGCAGCAGGGAGAGGAGCTGCTGCAACTACAAATAGCTGGATCTCTCCATATAGATAAAAATCACACTTGTACCTCAATCCAGAGTTCAACTTTGCGAGAGGTCGGGGTAAATGGAATCTACTACTACTACTGTACCGGATTAAGGTCGGGCCGCCTACCCAGCCCTTCCAGGATTGTGTAATTCACAATCCCCTCGCAATGCTCCGGCTTGACCCTAGCCAACCAGATCATCTGCTGTTCTTTCTTCCGATAGATCAACACGTTTGCAGAGAACTTGTGACCCCCAACGTGGGAGACGATGTAAATTCCCACACCGCCAGGTCGTTCATCATCCATATCTCGGTAAAGATCATGTCCGCGCAGATGTCGCTCCATCTCTTTTTTGATCAACGGTGCGGTAATTCCACAGCGCGCATCACGCCGCTTATGCGAGCACAGCAGGACTACATAGTCATGTGGACATGGTCGGGAGGTCAATCGTGGACTGCTGATGGATTGGGTTGAATTACCCGGTGGCACGTCAATGAACGTTTCGACCACGCTCTGGGCATCCGAGTAAGAAACATTATCCACAAAGGTAAACGATGGCAGTAGGAGGACTGTTGTCTTAGAGGTATCAGGCACCTCTCCACCCGGTGGAGTGAGGTTGGACACGGAGATCATGAGACGCTTTTTCGCACGCAATTAGCATATTTCCAAGGCACTGCTCCCGGGTCAAATAAACAAACACCATGCTTGGACTTTGCGTCCGATTTGAATGCCTCCATTAAACTTCCATCCTCTTGGTCGACCTTCCGGATCATTCTGTTTTCCCCGTTGCAACGAGTATGTGCGCGTGGAACTCTTTGATAAATCCGTACATCGGAAGTGTGGTGTCAATCTTGACGTTTTTGGGACATTTCACGGTGCAGTCATTGCAGTCGGTGCGGCAGTCGTCTCCGTCGACCTTCGGATCGACTTCAGGAAAGATGTATTTCGGGCGCCTGCCAGTGATCGCCAGTAGTGAGCGAAACATGGTAAGGGTAATCAAGCCTTTCTGATAAAGCTGGGAGAGTCGATGAGTTGAAAATCATCAAAGTGGGTCAATGAAGCAAGCTATTATCTTGGGGATATGGCAGAGTTCAAAGAGAAATATAGCTGCATTCCTTTTGAAGAGAGGGGAGGGGAGTAAGGAAAAAGAGAATGAGGATGAGAGAGAAGGGAGATGATCCCAGCTACCTATCGCAAGGCTCCTTCCATCTCTCAGCTCAAGACATCTATAGTTGTCTGAGGTTTCCAAGGTTTCCACATATTATTTTGAGATGTCTCAATCAGGGACGGGGTCGGAGTTAAGATTCGAATTATTCGGATTTAAACCCCAATTGGTAAATATACCGAAATTCCCGAGGCCCTTTATTTTCTCCGATGCTATCTCCGAGGCTGAGCCTTTGCAAGATGATGTGACAGTGAATATCTGGACTTGATTGGGGTTTCAGGATTGGGCTCCGCACATGTCAATGTGTAAAAAAAAGTACGTCGTAAGATTTCAGGGCTGAAAACCCCACCGGGTAGCGTGTCTTCATTCGGGATTTTGTTTAAATGACAAATGTTAAATAGAGCTAAAATTGGAATTGGATATATATAATTGACCTCAGTTATATCCGTTTTAAATTAGCACTCTGGGAGGGTATGAAATCTGTACCATGCCCTATAAGGAAGATCCCCAAAGTCAAAACCTTTCGTTAGAGTGCGATACATGACGTTCGCGAGCCACAGTATGACCAATTTTGTGTTGTTGCCCAGTTCGTTCAACTACTTGGTGTTGTGGCGTCCCAGCCGAGCCGACTCTAGGTCTTTGAACTGGATCACATATCGATCTTCACGATACCGTCGCCGGCGTGCTTCTATATTCTTGCCTCATATCATTTCGGTCTAAGGGTCGGGCTAACAAGCGGTTTCATCTATCACGCTACATGCAAGTGTGAAAGATATGTTTCCTAACGTGATATGATGGCCCTAGGCAAAAAGGACTCTTTTCAAATTGTCAAAGTTATGCCTTTTGAAAACAGAGGTTAGGGCGCATAATAATGCAATTCAGGAAGTAAACCACGTCGCACATGGCAGATCATGTTTCTGACCGCGGCGAATCATGTGGCGATCAGGAAAAGAGATGTAACTTGCTGGGACTCGTGCAGGCTGCTATAATTAGTGTAATATTTCATGACTCATCAATGGCAAATTGGTGGATGTAGGCGAAAATATATCCCAATTTGGCATAGTGGGCTTTAGGTGGGGCACTCGAAACAGTAGGTGTTGAATATCACGGTGGCTGAAGCTTATGACAGGGATAAAGAACGGATATATATATATATATGGACTACCCCTCTTCCGTAAATAATCCTTCAAGCAATCTGACAATCACTTGTTTCAACAAATACAATCACTTTATCTCAACAGCAACAGAGATTGAACAATAGAGTTCACTCAATATTTCCTAGCCTCGGTTGGGTGCGGAGTCAAGATAGAGTTTGGGGTCATACCTTCGGCGTGCTCCGCAGCCTCCGCGTCGTCCGCGTATTCCGCGAGCTCCGCGAAGTGGAGCAGTGGATTTGGTTTATTATACTATCAAAATACGTCACCGAAGGCAGCTGAATTCATAGTGCCATAAAGCCAAGTAGAATTTCATAATGTAGCCAACCACCTCATCATGCTCTTCCAGAGGCCTCTTTCATCATTCTTTGCCACCGGCATTGGGCTGGTTGCAGGTTCCGCAGCTCTCACCGTTAACGAGAAAGACTTCTCTCACATTAATGAGCTTCGCAACCTAGTCCATCGGGTTGGAAGTGTCGGTTTGCGACTGCCAGGAAGCAAAGTGCACAATGAGCTGGTCGACTGGATCAGTGAAAGTCTGCATGAGATTCCCGGACTTGAAGTCCAAGGGTCCAAGTATGATCTTGACGTTTGGGAGCCCAAGGAAGGAAAGAATCTGAGTGAAGCCGGAGATCTGTGCATCAACTCCAAAGAAAAGTGCCACAATACCCCAATTGTTGGCGCTATTCCATTCACTCTTCCGACGAATGGCTCTGCATTCACCGGCCCTCTGATATACATCCCCTCCAACCAGAGCATCTCATCTGTAGATGTTCGGGGTAAAATTATCCTCAGAGACTTTCTCCCTTTACCAGTTCCATATGCCTATTTATTGAAGGATACGCATGTCAGTTCCCTTTTGCCCTTTGTCTTTTTGCGATTTGCGATTTGCGATACCCAAGAACTATATACTAATTTAATAGCAGTATGTCACGCCAGATCTTGCTGCCCAGAAAAATGGTACCTACGAAAGACCATACCTCTCCACACCAGCTGATGACCTTATCGCCGCTGGAGAACGTGGAGCAAATGGGTTCATTTCTGCGTTCGACATCCCTCGCAAGACCCTGAAAGATTACTACGACCCTCATTTCGGACAGCATTACCTAGTCCCAGGCGTATACCTTGGCTCTGAACAGTACTACATGCTCCGAAACGCATCTCAATCCGGTCATACAGCCTCCATTAAAGTTTCTGCAAACACAGGCCGGAAATACACCCGCGAGCTGTTTGCCACTCTTCCCGGCCGGTCTAACGAAACAATCATAATTGGGTCTCACACGGACGGCGCAACATGGGTCCAGGAGAACGGAGTTGCAGGACTGCTTGCGCTAGCGAAGTATTTCGCGTCTCAGCCGATAATATCTCCCGCGCGAGCAAAGACGCTCAAGTTCGCGTTCACGTCGGGACATCTAACGTACAGCAGAGATGGATCGATCCCGTATGCAAAAAAACTCGACCAAAAATACGACGGCGGAAACCTTGCACTTGTAATTATCCTCGAGCATATGGGAACACGGGAGTTGCTACCCTACCCTGCGCCGAAAGGTCAATACGGTCGTGTCTTGAACTTTACTGGGAACAGCGAAGCGGCTCTCTGGAGTGTTGGGCCTACCCAGGTAGTCGTTGACGCTGTTAAAGCTGCCGTCAAAGGGCGTATGCTAGACGGCATAGGGGTGACGCCGGGTAATCCCCCGAAGAACACTTCGCAGATTCCTTACTACACCTCCCAGGGTGGTATCGGGACCACGTACCATAACTACCTTATCCCAACGACCTCCATCATCTCCGGCCCGTGGAGTCTGTGGGCACCTTCTTTTGGCGAGGCGGCGATTGACTTCGCCCGGTTACGTGATCAGTTGCTGGCTGTTGCTGATGTGGTGCTTGGTCTAGCGCCGGCTTCGAAGGAAGAGATTGCTGGGGGATACACCAAATACCGGCAGATGCGTGCTAATGGTTTCCCGTGGAAGGAGCCTATGTGGAACTCGCAATACCTGCCTGGGCCTCGGGGATGATTTACATATGTAAAGAAAGCCTCATTAGATCTGGCCATCTACAAGAGCTGCGACAAATGGAAGAAGAGCGCAAAAAGCGATGTTGCTAGATCGCAAGGCCTTTTGTTCTGTTTAGCTTGTTTGCAAGGACTGTCGAGTTACTCGACTCGAGTATAGGGATATCAAAATGTAACTACAAATTTAGAAATTACTGAAATTTTGCTTCATGAAAATCCTTCAGACTTACTTACCTACGCTGGCGCCAACTGTTTCATTTGCGCAACCTCCAGCTCAATCAATGAATGATATTTGATTCATTAGTCATGTTTAGTCCTCTCCTAACCACTAGATAATTACTGTAATAAATCATTCAGGTGTGTTCACTAACTAATCAAAAGTCCTAAGCTATTAATGATACCAGTATACCCCGTGGTGTTTGTTGATGAGTTGGTTGAAAATCAACTTGGTTTTTCATATAGAGGGTGCCAGGAATCATGACTTGGTGCAACGCAATCTGGAGTATAAATGGAGGATGGTAGAATAACGTTCTTTTTATTGGTGACTCCACGTAGCCAGGAGGGACAGCATGTGCATGGTTTGGTCACAACGGGTCACCTGTCGCTTCGGTCTTAAGCGTTAACACGTTAAACCGTAGCGTCAGAGAAGGCCCGCCCGCACTCCCTCATGGGGAGGCAATGTGTTTCGTATATTATAGCAGGCTCTATATACATGAGGGGGTTTTGAAAATCAACTCTTAACTACGTGAGAGATGATGAGATGGCCGCAGCCGCAAGCAATTGTCTCACTGGAGGCAGTTGTAGGAATGAGGAACCCCTTAGTAAGCCTCGTGTTGTCATCACGTGAAGCAACCCCAATATTTCTGCCGGCCCACTTACCGACCAATCGTATGTTCATTGACCGCCCCGCGCGCGAGCCGCAATATCTCGCTGTTCGCCTCACCGCCTTTGGCCTCAGCGAAGCCCGCGGAGCGCGGAATTCTCTCGACCACTCACACTTTCCCAATATCAACGAAATGGAACAGAGTCTTGACCGGTCTCCCGATGTTCCTACACGGAAGAGAAAGCGTACAGCATGCCGGACGTGCAGGGATCGCCGCGTCAAATGCGACAATGGTCGACCTACATGCCAGTAGGGTTCCGAAAGGAATAAAGGAATGCGAATATACGCTTTATTCATATTCGCATTCATATTATTCATATTGTGAGATTTATCCGCATCAATACTTTGTCCGGTACAGCGGTTATTGTATTACCGTAATGCGCTTAGTGGTCGATTTCACAATGCCATCACTTCATCAGCAACGCTGGGCTATGAATCTCCGTTGCGAATATATGCTGGAAGGTACAACCTGCTTATGTAGGGTTGATCAGCTTGATGTGCCGTAGTGGATCTTTTTGAGACACAGTCATTGTGGAAGTCACTGCAGCTGCAGGCTAGTCAAGTTGACTACGTGTACCCTTTGTTTATTGATATCGTCTTCTAACATATCACGCCCAAGCAGCTGTTGCCAGGAAATCGCCGGATTCTCTACGTCCCCTACCTCGACTATTCTTTGAGAATCAATTATATATTCGTCAAATTCACCGCGCTGAGGAGGACACGTGGGCATGTCACTGTTCGAACAGGCTGCCACTGTAAAGGTTACTTTGGTGTCCGAAATAACATTGAATCAGTATGGTTGTGGGATCTCTCGGACTACCTCGTACATCCTATACTGGATCTACCCCGTTAATGAACCCTCATGTGTCGATTTGAAGATAGGCATTCTGGAGGATGCCGAGTTGGTCTATAAAGTCCGTGAAGACATGGCTTGCCCTGATTGGTATTATCAGTATCGAAATATTGTTCAGTCTAGTTCTTGAGATATTGTCCTTCAATGTACATAGTTTTTATGAATCTTGAATGTCATAGACCTGGTAGTTGTACTCATGTTCATGTTCCACGTAGAGACCTTCTTCAGGAATTAGCACCTTGATTAGTATCTCAAAATGACGCCGCAACCGATTTTGAACAATGAAGTTCACTCAATATTTTCAAACCTCGGGTAGGTGCTGAGTCAAGAAGATGGGCAGTGCAATTTGTATAGAGTTTAGCTCGTATCTTTGGCGTGCTCCACGAACTCCACGTAGTCCGCGAGCTCCGCGAAGTGGAGCATCATCTTCATCGTAGTCATCATCGTCGTCATTTATTGCTCACCGTTGGTTTGACTTTCTCTTGCTATTTCTTCTAGACACTACTTGTGGTGCGGGAGACCTCGGTATGGGCAAGTAAAATCTGGAGCCGTCACCAAGTCCTGATTAATCCGTCGGTGGCAAGTGGTACTCATTGCATCTTGCGCCCTAATACTAGCTAAATCCATATAACCTGGACTGTTCACAATTTTATCGCATTTGAGCTGGATTTATGCGGCCTTGGTAGAAGGGATTCAGCGGAAGGCAGACATCTCTTTCGTGATGGTGGAGACTAGAACCCTGATTATCCGGAGGAAGCTAAGATCTGCCCAAACACTAGCACTAATTTAAGCAAACCTCTTTCCAATGACGTTTTCACATATATGATACATTGTAACTTATCGCATGGGTGGTAATGATGGCACAAACCACCTGGTGAGCGGTTCCTAGGGGTTTTTATGAGGCTGCATGGGTAGAGCTTAGTAGCCACTTCATTGGGCAAAAGTCTACCAGATAAATGTATACTCCCAGTGCCGGTTCTGGCAATAGAACAGTTGAGATGCATATTTCCGTAAGACGAGACTACTTTGGTACATAATGATTAAACTTTTAGCTTTCGACGGCTGTCTTTGAGCTCACGATATTTAACCAGTGGGGACTATTACCGTTGGATAACAGGACGTTAAGCACGATCATACTTGAAGGAAACAATAGCAACCGAACTCTCTCAGCCGCCCAGCCGGTTATATTGAATGCGTTTAGACCGGAGGGTAGTCGAGTTTGAGGGTGTCGAAAACGCGAGGTTCTTGAAAGAAGGTGTTGAAGTCGGGGGTATTGAGGAGAGCGTTGGATTGAGGAGGGCGTTGAATAGGAGAAGAATGTGCAAACGAAGGGAACGAATGAAACGCGGAGAGATATGAGCTGAGGAGGACGTTTTAAACAAGGAGAGCGTTGAAAACACGAGGGTTCAAAAAAGAAGACCGTTGATTTTGAGAGCATTTAGTATTGGTAGGACGTTAAAGAGATGAGGACGTTTTAAAACAAGTTTTAAAAATGAAGAGAGCGTCGGTGACGAGCGCGTTTAAAACGAGCATAGCGTGTAGCATGGGGGGGGGGGGAGGCTTTGAAAATGAGGGAAGCGTAGAATGGGGAGGGTGTTTAAAACCGGGGATGTTCATGACGAGAGCGTTTAGTATACAAAATTTCAACGCATTCGTTAAGAGCTAGTCTGGGCACTATTTCTATACATATAGTGCCAATCAGGTCGAGCCATATCTTGACGGACCTTATACACGGACTCGGCATCATCCAAGATTCCCATATCCAAATCCATGATCTTCATTACCTCTTCACAAGTGTCGGTCCTCCCGATACAGCCCAAGAAAGGGACCGTGACCTGCGACAACCCTGCAAAGTCCTCTTCCGCTGGACCACCTGCATTGCAAAAGATGACTGCACAGGTGTTCTCGCATGCCCGGCTGATAAGTGCCGCGTCGAGAAAGACCTTCTCTGCATACCGGTTGTGCACAATTCCTTGCGGCGCGCAGTCGGTGAGCTTCCAAAATGATGGCACGACAATGAGTTTCGCGCCTTGGCTTATCAGTTCGCGGAATGCTTCCGGGAACGCCACGTCCCAGCAGATCAGCATCCCGACCTTTCCTAATGGCGTGTCAAAGGCAACGTGCGGGTCATGCTGTGAGCCCTTCACATTGGGTCGCTCTGGGTGCCACAGGTTCTTCTTTTCATATCGGCCGGCCACGGCACCGGTGTTGTCGATGAAGTAGACCACGTTGAAGATGGTCTCCGCTCCAGTCTTCTCGTCGCGATACAGCTCTGCTGCGGAGCCGGGCACAACACAGATGTTGCATTCTTTTGCAAGGTCACAGTATACATCCAAGTATTGCTTCCAATTGACGCATTGGTCGCGGAATTTCGGGTCGTCGGGGAAGAAGTCGCCTAGATGGTACTCCGGGAGCACTGCAAGGTTTGCACCGGCACGAGCTGCTTCTCGAATGAAGGCAATTCCACGGGCCTGGTTTGACTCTGTTTGGTGAGGCTAGAGTGAAAGGTGAGCTAGAAATAGATGGCGAGCGACAAATTGACCCTAGACATACTTGGGGATGTAGTTGAATGATGGCAATTTTGATAGTAGACATGATGGCGATTGGATGTGCTGCAAAATATCGGAGAGTTGAGGGTATGAGTATAGGCTAGAGAAGAGTGATTGCCAAAGTCCTCAGTAGTCATGTCTTATCTTCCATCGGTGAAATCTCGGGCTCATATAGCAACTAGATTGATCTCTGGGGAAAGCCACCTCGAAGCCCGTGGGGCCGTATCTCCCCACTTAAGATCAAAAGGGCAAGTCCTGGCGAGTAAGCTGTCCTCTTGCATACATGTGGGCTGGGCATGGACCCTTTTGGTTCGCCAAGCAGCCGTACCTACTCGGCTGTAGTATATCCATGGAGACGTTTCATTCGTAAAGAGTACCGAGACATCGATAAAGGATCAAAGGGATCGAGGATATTGGCTCAATCGCCGAAACTGTCTTCTCGAGTTGTCCCACTCTAAAGTCTGCACAGACCTGCTGGAGCACAGCGCTCTTTGTCCAAGTGCAACGACTCGGTTAACTTGACGTAAACATCCCTTATCATAGACAATTGATAGAATGTACTGTCATGGATAGCCTTCCTGTCTTTATGCCTTCCCCGCATCTATACGGAGCTCTAATTCAAATAAAAGGGGCTCTAAAGCATCGGGGCCTGTCTTGAGCGGCCAACGGGTGTGTTTTGTACTGAAAGTATTCTTTTACCAAAAGAGCCTGTCACACAAGCAGGCATTCAAACTTCAATCATGGCAGAGATTACCGATGTTGAAACGGCTGGAGAACAACAATGGATCAAGGACATCACGTTTGATGCTCCAGGAACCGCATATCTAGAAGGACCTGGTAAGTTGGGCCAATGCGTTCGTTGTGAGCTGCGGTGGGTCAATCTTACCAGATATACCTTTCGACAGCTGGAACAGACTCTTCACGCGGTGTGGTCATTCTGCAACCAAAGCCTACCTCGGACCCAAACGACCCGTTGGTGAGGCACCTAGATAGGAAAGTCGTGGAGAATGCCTAAGTTGACCCTCGATATACAGAATTGGTCGTTCCATCGAAAATCATTGAACTTTGCTATCGCATCATTTTTCACCATGTTGGTTTTTGCTCTGTGAGTTTAGCTCTTGGTCTCTGCGCATGCGCGTTCTGTTCTGATCTATTCAGGATTGACATCGGCCCGGTGGTTTGGCAAGACTTTGAGGATCTTCTTCATATTTCATATCCTCAGCTTAACAACCAATATGCTATGAATTGTGTCTCTCTCGGTCTAGGTTCAATCATACTTGTGCCCTTGGCCTTGACATTCGGGCGTCGGCCTATTTATCTCTTGACTGCCATGGTGGTTTTGATTACCGCGATCTGGCAGGCAGTACTCCGGGACCTCGCAAATATGATGGCTGCACAAGTATTTAACGGGATAGCTTGCGCTGTTGGCTGGACCTTGGTTCCTATCACGGTGAGAATTCCGAACGCCACGTGTTTTGGTTCATGGGTTCCTGACAGAGATACAAAGATCACAGATTTATTCTTCGTCCACCAGCGAGGACGAGCAAACTCGGTCTATCAGTTGATGAGCAGTACTGGTGTAAATTAAATACACTATTTAAGGCTGGAATATATACTGATGCAATTGTCTTACAGGTCTTTCTCGCTCCCGTCGCCGCTGGATATGTAGCTGGTAGTCAAGGCTGGCCCTGGATCTATTGGTGGTCAGCTATCTTTGTGGCTGTGAACTTGCTTCTCTTTATTTTCGTCTTCGAGGAGACAAAGTTCTCGATCCACACCATTTCCGGATCGGAGATCAGGGCCCCAGCAACAGCTCAAGGCACTGGGACTGTCAACACGGGAGACTTTTCCAAGAGGACAGACCCAATAGACCCTTGCAGCCAGCCGACAGCTAACACGGAGGCGTCGATTGGGCCACATGAGACGGATTCCCGATAGACCATTCTATTCCTCTGAAAACCCAGCGCCAACGCTTGGCGCTATTCACGACAACCGCTGGACCCCCTGGCCAATTTATGCAGCACATATACCGGCCAGTTCAAGTCCTCGTGACCATACCAGCCGTTGCCTATGTGATGGTACAGTATAGCTCCGCTTTGGTGTGGTTCACGGTAGTGGCCACGACGCAATCAGAATATCTCGCCTTGCCCCCCTATAACTTTGGAACGACAGGCATCGGACTGTTAAATTTGCCGCCGTTCATTGGATCTGTCCTTGGGTGTGTATGGGGCGGCCCTGTGAGTGATTGGTCGATCAAATTCCTCGCCCGACGTAATGAAGGTGTCTACGAGCCCGAAATGCGGCTTTACATTTCCCTTGTTCCCGGAATAGTGGGCCCCGCGGGTCTGTTCCTGTATGGATACAGTGTATCGGAGGTACCTATTCTAATCGAATCTACATGAGTCGAGGCCGTGATTGATATTGACTACATGCGTACAGGG
Source organism: Penicillium samsonianum (assembly GCF_028829775.1). NCBI lineage: Eukaryota > Fungi > Ascomycota > Eurotiomycetes > Eurotiales > Aspergillaceae > Penicillium > Penicillium samsonianum. Next base: position 70,274 of record NW_026643268.1, on the reverse strand, counting down.
CTTGCCGTGGGTCTTTCCCTGTCTCGGATCCGGCCTATATGGGTTCAGCATGGCTGCACTCATTCCAATCGCCCTTACCTACCTCACTGACTCATATAACAAAGTGAGTAGCTCTATCCAGGAGAAATGGGCCACAAAACTATCCATGCGGCTACTGATTTGTGAAGATTCTCGGAACCGCTCTGATCGGGGTGAGCTTCGCCCAATATATGTTTGCGACCATCATCATCTTTGCGCTTGATTCATGGATTAGTAGCATGGGTTTGTATAGCACCTTTACGGTAATTGGATGTCTAGCAGTCGGATGCAATTTGCTAACTATCCCGATGATTTTTTTTGGCAAGAAGTGGCGAATCTCTTGCAAAGCGCAATACGAGAAGATGGCAGCCACTCAATCTGATGAACGAGGGGTTTGATCCTGCGTACATGCACCTGCTGCAACTTGAGGTAGCATGATAAATATAGTTTCTGAAATTTGGAGGCGGTTTAGCATGTGTTATGAAATCTTTTGCGACAAATGTTTTATGTTGGCTGCGACCGTGTTGACCAGTCAGACTTCTAAGCTCCATCTCCAACAAGTAATCAATCCTCCCCTCGTTTACTAAAACGAGCTTGGAAACGCTTGGGGCGGTAGTTGGATGATAGCAGCTTTGATAATAGACAACATGAAATTTTGGGCGAGATAAGAAGAATTAGGAAAAGAAAGTTTGCATGCAAGATAGAGCAAAGGAAGTTTTAGAGTACCTTATAAACATCTTATCCCATTAGCGCAACTTCGGGGTCATGTAGCAAATTGACATCCGGGAAACCTATAGCAGCGCTTGCGAAATGCATATTACCTCGCCTGTGATGCAAAAGGCAAGTAATGGCGGCTGACTTGTTTTAGGCTGGGTATGGGTTCTTGCTGCTCGCCATGCAACCATATCTCCTCAACGAGAGTCTTGATGGAGCGATTTCGGAAAATGTTTCAAGCCAGTTGGCACAAGGAAATAGGGACGGAGCAGGAGCCAACGACCACGGAGCGCATGAACATAAGAGAGAACAACCAGACGACCAGCGTCTGTGGATTGTCGGAAAAAAGATTTCTAATCCAGTTGAAACCTAGGAAAGAAAAAGAGCAACGAAGCAAGAGCGAGGGAAGGGAGAGAAGAGAAGAGGAAGTTAGGAAGATTGCAGGGAGGTTTTATGCCTTGACAGTCATTGTCAGGGGAGCCGCCCGCGTTGTTGCACTTGCGACAGATCGGCTCCCACGCATGGGTGTTGATCCCAAAAGAGACTAACGGAAGCTCGGACCGAGATTCTCCGAGCGCCGATTGCTCGGCTACTGCGAGCACTCACCCGTGTTCTCTAGGCCTTTCGGACAGTGGCCACATCCACGCTCGAGGTTGAGGCACATATAATGCCAACCCATCTTCGTCTCCGTTAACGCGTATAGAAAAACTATAGTTAAACTCCATACGCTACCACAGAAGCACCCTATTTGGAGTGCTCTGCTCCGAGCCCAAAGACGACGAATCGATCTTAGGTAGTTCGCCCGGTTCTCATTAAGGGAGGCCTTGAAGACATGAGCCTGGAGAGGCTGCGTGCGGGCGGTCTGGCGGTGTGATACTTCACCGCAGCCTCGCTGTTGATTCGCTATTCTATCAGGTAGTGGATATAGCTCAGCGGATCCTCGTTGTAGGCATTGCTCCCCCATGCAGATAACTAAACTAGTGGAACAGTATGTTTCCACTGTCGGCTTGCGGAATCAGGCCTATCTTCGCGCACGATAAACGAACAGGGACTGCAGATGAATGGCGTAGAATACGGGCTGCCGATGTATCCGGCGATTGGTGCATATTGTAAGCTCTTTTCCTATGGTTCGAGGACTTAGGATCAAGAGATGTAGTTAATGTGATACAGACTGCCGCTCATATCTCGCGCAATCCAAGCCCTGAGAGGTTACCGAAAAGACCCAGAAAGCCTCGTGTGTGAATGGAAATTCAGCTTCCGCAGAGCGCCTGCTCCATCACTGCGCGAAGTCCTGATTGGCTGAGAATATGAGTCATCAAACGTGGGGTCTTGAAGTGTGTTTATAAAAGGCTCACTGGTCTCAAACCAAAAAAAGTTTTTTGCGGTCATTTCCCGGATGTGACTAAACCACAAACCATTCAAAATGCCGGAAAGCCAGGTTTCTTACCGTTATGCCCATATGGGGGACAATGAGGCCATTGCCAACTTAGGGGCGCGTGTTTTTACATCGGCCTTCGCACCACTGCTGCCTATCAATGACCTGACAACCTATCTCTCCGAAGCATATTCGCCAAAAAGTATTGCTACCGACTTAAGAGACCCTTCTGTTACTTTTGTGGTAGCTATGAAGGACGAATCTCTTGTCGGGTTCCTCCAGCTCAGACGCGGTACGTCCGAGAGATGCATCGACAAGATGGAAAACAAGATTCAGTTGCAGCGGTTGTATGTCAGTGAAAGTTGCCAAGGGCTAGGGATCGGAAAGCGTCTGTTGGCGCGAGCAGAGAAGGAAGCGAGGGGTATGGGAGGCAAGAATATTTGGCTCGCATCATGGAAGCCAAATCTCAAAGCTGAACGCCTATATGAGAGCACTGGATACTTAAAGGCTGGGGAGATGGCATTCACGTTGGGAAATTCTAGGCTGGAAGATTGGGTCATGATCAAATCGATTTAAAGTATAGAAGCGACAATGCCTCAGGAATTGCTGAATATCTGTCATTCTAGAAGCAAGTATATCACTTGATAACTCATGCCTTAGATTGAACCTAGCAAGAATAATGGACACAAACAGAACAGAATTCACCCTTGGATCAATACCAGCTCCTCGTTACTAGCACTAGTTGGCTGCGAATCGTGCATGCACGCACTTGCGCTCAACCCTTCACAACTCGCATGATTAGCGCATCCTTTCAGCCAGAGTGTTTGGTTTGTACGAAACTCAAAGCGCAGACGGAATACTCCATCCCCTTAGCAGCGATCAGTTTGATCCTTGTAATGATCCAGGAATAGGCTCCGGAAAATAGCGGACATAAGTATAATCCCCGAGACCCGAAAGAAATCTTTGACCTGAATTTGTCAAACGTTTGCAGCACGAGTAAGAGACTTTTTGCGTGAGAGATTTCCTGGCTGCAACGATTAAAGAAAGAGCGGACAGGTTAGTTATCCCTACGAAATGCATCGCTCGTGCTTTGTGGACTTTTCCATCTAAAAGTGTTGTGTCTGGTCTAGATATTCCGGACGGCAGCCACCATGTTTAAGATCACTCAGTAAGGGGACTTGCTGTTATAATTCGGAGGGATAAGATCCTTTCGCATCTTCCCCATCGTATCCAAATGATTCGGAGGAATGGCAAATCTGATCAGGGCACGCATATGTCTTCCTTTCCTTGAAACATCGGAAGCACCACGACACCTCGAGCGGTCGACCGTGGTCCGTCGGGCGCCACATTTCCTGAAAATCGGCCATATATGCAGATGTCAAACACGCTGATTGCACGACCAATCACCCGTCTGGTCTTTTGCCTATCTTTGTACTTACCCTCGAGCCTGTTGGGCCCGTCGCGCTTGTATCCCTTGTAGCGACAGCGGTCGCTTGGGTTAGGCGAGCAAATCATCTGACGTATTGGACTTGGTATAGTCATCGAAGTCGGTGAATAGATTTCGCATCTGCACCGAGAATTCAGCGAGACTCGGAGTTTGGCTTGCTTCGATCGCTGATTTTTTGACAAAACGCAGGGACGAGGATCCGATGCCGTGGATATCCATTGCCATTGAAGGGTACGTATAGCTGACGGGCAATGGGTGAAAACAACGTGGAGGGAAAGCGAAGAAAGACTCGCGCAGAGAGAGGACTGCCCAGTTGAGTTCGCTAGGTATAAGTCGCTCAGCAGACAAGGTTCGTTTCGCGGGGAGGATGCTGGACGCTCGCTCGGGGTGAGCCGCTTGTCGTAAGGCAAGATGTCACATGGTGTCGATGCTAACTGCCTGCTCACCATGGCCAATCGATTGAAACATCAAGTGATGTCTCCGAGGACGTCCAGGTCGGGATTGGCGGCAAGTCATCCTGAGAGAGAGAACTCGTCTCCAACGGAACACAACCCACAAGGATGCTGTGTATCAGCTGAAAAGCGAATGAGGGATGCCGGATATCGAGCTTGGCGTGCTCACTCAACCCTGGTTGGCAGGATCTTCGACCTCCAATGCGGCTGGCCCAGGCAAGAGATCGATCGCGTCGCGCGGCAAAGGCGGCGAGGGTGTGCAAGACGCGTGCTGTACATGTCCGAGGGTGTGCACGATGTCCAGCAGACTTTGCCGATCTTACATCACTTGACAAGCGGCTCCTCAAAATACGTCAGTATGCTTCGGGAGATATGAGGCTATACTCACGATTCTTCATCTTCGCTTATGTTGACACCTTGCCCACGCACCTCACGGTGGCCAGCAGACTGCTGAGACAACACATAGATATCGCCCTTGGCTTGAATCGGCCAGCGAACCTCGATTACGATCGACCAACGAATGCTCTTCATTGCGACAGTATGCAAGGCCGTTCTAGATTTGTCCACCCTGCACGACAATATCGTGGCCGACGATCGGAGGCAAAGGTCCTGGACTAATGGCACTTGGCGGACGTACCTGATTGCCCACGAATGACCCTCATACGTGATAGCTGCAGCGGTGGCATGGAGATTCAGTTGACAAGCTGTGGTGGAGTTCACCTGTAGTCTTGTTGTTGGCACGCTGCCAGAGTTTCCGACTCATGAGAGACATCGGCGACGTGTGCGTAGATTTGAAAATGGAGGTATCCAGGAAATGGTTTTTGTAACTCGTATCGGGGGCATTCATCATAATCGGCCGCTCAGGGTTTCGCTCTGAGGCACGTTTTGCCAGATATTAGCTACTAGATCCGAGAACGGGTAGCCGGCTCACATGATATGGTGGCTAATAAACGATCTCGGCTAGCAATTGATGTTGGCCTGGTAGGCGATTGTGAATTGCTCGTTGCGCTCATCTGCAGCGGTTTAATGTATACAGACCGGGCTGATCGCGGCATCTGTCATCAGCATAGTATCAGGCCGGGTCAGGCGAAGAACAGACATACCTGCCACACAAACAGTCTCTTGCACTCCAAAAATCAAGAGAGTCAATCTAGTGGGGTGTTGACATTGAATCAGCTCAGTTGGGCAATTGAGTAGAGGCGCGTTTTCGCACAGAAGACATGCTGAAGTCACTTAGGCCAGGCAAGAGATTTGCCTTCTTGATTAGCTGGCACGGGGTGACAGAAAAGCAACGCGTCAATCGCCTAATAGGAACTGGCTGACTTGGATGTTCATGGTATGTTCTATTCTCGTCAGTACCGAGAAGAGCACGGAAAAATCAAAGATGGAAGAACTTATCATGGGTCCGCTGGCAGGATATCATCTGATAGCTCGTTAGATTGAGAGGTTTTTCCTCGGTGTGACAAAGTTAGGCAGTGATTTAGTATGACAGGGGACTCGGGTGGCAGGCGGTATTTATAGACATCTCGGCCTGTCTTGTCACCCACCTGCTTCGTTTTGTACTAGTTTGGCCACGTCTGTTCGTGGCAATTGTTGAAAGGCACTGACTGGTGAGGATGCCTGCCCAAAGTGAGGCATGTTGGAACCTCTGCCTCAATAATCTCATGTTGCGCGACAATTCACTGCAGGTTCAGCTTACTCAGTTCTGGTTACTCAACGAGAAATACCTTTTACAGTCATACTAGGATAGTGATATCCAGCCTATGGAAACATCGTCGTTGAAGGAACGTTGATTGTCAGAGAAAATGTGTGCGAATTCATCAAACCTCAGTAAAAAAATACTGTCAACAAAGGCACCTACTGTAAAATTCCAAAGCTTCACCCCTCGCGATGATGCAGAATTTTTCCTTCTATTCTCGCTGAGTCGTCACCGACCGATCAATCAGAATGCAGCATTCTAGCTCTTCCACCGGCCCTTCCAATACGCCTTCTACTCGGCCTTCTATTATTGCCCTCGATACGAAGCTAACCCTACCTAAGCGGCCGAATAAGGGCATATCGGTGGCTCAGCGCAAATATTTACGGGACTTTCCATCCTAAAGCCCTCCACCTACCCATCGTGCATGTGTTGAATGGTTTCGTGATAAACTTGGCCGTATTATAGATCGGACTACTGTTTCGCGAGTCCTTTCATCTCGATATGACTATCTAGATCATGGTACTGCAAGTAATGTGACTCAGCAATCTTCTGCCCGTTGGCCAATATTAGATGAAGCCTTATTCGAATGACAAAACCGTCTTGTAGAACAAGGCCAATCAATCACCTGGCCTCTTATTCGGATGAAGGCTATACAGCTTTGGAAGCAAATCGATGCGTATAAGCACCTTCCACAGCCTATCTTTTCTGATGGCTGGCTTACTGGCTTTAAGAAGCGGTATTCAATATCATGGCATACCTTCCATGGCGAAGCGGCTTCTGTTCCTGAATCAATTCATTCACAGATGAAAGCTATCCAGACTATATGCGACCATTACGAGCCTGATAATATCTATAATATGGATGAAACAGGGCTTTTCTAGCGCCTTACGCCGAATGGTGGCCTTACAACTAAAGGTCAGGCTGGCCAGAAGAAGGATAAGGATAAAACACGTATTACCGTGGTGGCTGCATGCAATGCGACTGGCACAGACCATCTACCCTTATGGGTAATAGGCAGTGCTCAGACACCGCGCGCATTGCGTGGAGTCAATATGGCCTCAATTGGCTGTGCTTGGAAGTAGAATGATACAGCATGGATGAGATCTGATATCATGGTACAATGGCTTCGTACATTTTACCTACGAATTGGTAGGCAAAGACGTACATTGTTGCTATTAGACAACTTCCCGGTTCATGTTGCAGCCGTACGAATAGCTCCACCCTCGCCCAATATCGAGGTGGTATTTTCTCTGCAAACGCCACGTCTATCTATCAGCCCTTGGATCAAGGTATCATCAATAATCTGAAGCATCATTACCGCAAGAAGTGGATGGTGTGGATGATAAATATGCTGGATAGGGGCATTGACCCACGTGCGCGGATGAATCTAAACCATGCCCTTCGCTGGCTTTGTACGGGCGTGGAAGGCTAGTGTATCAGATGATACTATTCGGAACTGCTTCCGCAAGAGTACGGTGCTTCATGATGGACAAACCCGGTACGATGAAACCCCACCGGCCACGCCGGTATATACGGAAGATTCTGAATTGAGGCCACTTTATAATGAGGTTTCTATAAAGCTGGTGAATCAAGCAGATGCGCAAGTAATCCTTCCGGATGAAGCATTCATCAACCCGCCGGGCGAGAATATAGATACTGGACCACTTGATTTATCTGATAACATTGTCAATGTTGGTGATGATAGCAATCCGTTGGCAGAGGAGGACGATATATATGGGCCACCACTACTTGATATTCCGACCAATACGCTTGTCAAGGGGCATCTAGATGATTTGTCTACATGGGCTTCAAACAGGGAAGGGGTATCAGAAGAGGATATGTCTTATATTGAGGCTTTGATGAAGCTACACGCAAGGCTACAGATAAATGGGAGGAAACAGAAGACACTGGAGGAGATGGGATTCAAACCTAAATAGGAAATCAGGGCTAGGACTAACTAGAAGTGTGAATATTATATAATCAATGCCCCACACATGAGAAGCTGCACACATTGGGGGTATGGATGGCCGGGGGGGGGGGGTTGCTCACGAGAGTCGACTGTATATCGTGTGAGCTCGCAATAGTTACCAAAAATTGGTTAGTGACAACCAAGCCAGCTGCAGAGCCACAATACCCGAATAGGAAATTGGTCCTCTGGCTTTTGGACCAAACTCCTTTCTCCACCTAGGATGCATCGTCGACTTGCTCTTATCTCTCGTGATCGTCGATGCTCATGCACTAGAATCGCTAGTCATGGGCCTTTCTTTTGTAGTTCCTCAAGCGTTGTTGCTTAACGTTTTCTTTGGTATTGAAGCTTGGACAAACTTTCAAATAATATTGCTTGGCATGAACATGTGCATGAACGACTTTCTTGGCAATAATGCAACGAGAGATAATGATGGAAAAAAATCAACGTAAAATCAAATCTGGGTATAATTCGTCTACCTTTAGCAAAAGTAAGCAGGCACCATCAATTACCAGAGCAATTGAACAACACTTACAGTACCTCCTCCTTCGGCGAGGGGTTAGGGTAAATGGAATCATACATACAATACATACATGCATATATACATGCATATATACATACACACAAACTCTCCCCCATAATTCCCGCCGCAGGTCTCTCCGATTGAAACAATCCCACAGAGCTTGGGTCACAGTTTTTCGGTCACCGCAGATGCACCGTTCATTGTCTTGAAAGCAGTAGGCCTTCGCATATGTGGATAGCCAGCAATGCCCCGTGCGTAACTGCGTTGCTTTTACATACCACGTGCTCTATAATAACTATTTCGGACCAGCTACTATGCTTGTATAGCCTTCATAACAACATTGATGCTTCGAAGCAGCCGCGAGTTAACTCCTGGCGCTGTAACGGAATCACTGACTGGGGAGTGAGCGCTTCTCCATAAAGTTCGCACAGCTCAACTCCACATGATATCCCGCAATCGTTGCTTCTCCTCCTCACCACCAAATATGGCATCAATTCCCTGTCGTGCGAGGTTGCAAAGCTGCGTTCGGTTGACGTTGAAGTAACGTGCAACAAGGCGGTACTCTTCTGAAAGCGGGCTGCCAAAGACGCCAACATCATCGGTCTGCGCATATGCTCCGTTAGTCTTCTCTACTTTGTCGATTTGCCCTCTGGCTGGAATAAAGAATCTGAAGTTGGTGGTAACTCACGGCTAGCGATATCTTTGGCCCATGGACTCCTATCCAGTGCTTAAAGTGATGCCCTTCGAAGCCGCCACTTACCATACCTGCCTGGACATTGCAGCTGAGACACAGCTCGAGACACAAACCCCTCTGAGCAATCTCCATCTTCGACTCGTCATCCTCCCAGATGACGTGCCCCAATCTACCTGGGTTCCATCCAAGTAAGGTCTTCAGCTCTTCGCGCGAGCTACTTGCCTTTGCCTCGGCAAAATGCACCGTTACACCGAGTCCTTCGCTCGATGCCTTCTCAAATACGGGCGTGAAAAGGGCGACTTCTCCTCCCGGGCGGGCCGAAGGGTCGCCGCAGAGATCCAAACCGACCACACCGTGACCTTCGATACGTAGACGCGTCGCCAGCTCGAGGGTAGCCTCGGCGGATTCCAGAGTCTGCCGTCGGTCAATAGAAAGTACCAGACGTGTGTGCATACTCTCCGCGTGTCCCACCTCAAAGGCGGCGATTGTGTCAAGCAGTAACCTGACATAGGCCTCGGCTGAAAGATGGGCCGTTGCTCGAGGTGTGGTCCGCAGTTCGAGGTAAACGACGCCGTCTGCGAGGAAATGCTCTAACACGGATGCTGTAGCGTAGCGAATGGAGCATTCATCCGTGAGAAGGTTATATATATAGCTGCTGAAGAGCGGGAAAAAGCTATATATGCAATATTACCACTGCCCAGTTGTTGAAGCCACAAATGGATGTCAAAGACTGGAAAGAGGGTGTTTAGAGCTCACCTCTCTACACTAAAATCGTACTTGTCCTGCGGCATAACTGTCAGAGGGTCGTCCAGCAATGTCTCTCCGATTTCCTTTTTCCGATGCCATATCTCATGCAAGACACGGCGAGAGATGCTGCCAGTGAGATGAGCGTGTAGCTGCAATTTCAGTCAGTGCTCGATTACAAAGACAAGTTCCGACAACTGGCTCATGGATATAAATCACAAAGGGGCCATAACTCACCTCAATTTTGGGGAGAGCAACGAAATCCATCATAACATCCTTATCTGTCATATCCTGACGTGTCAAGAATGTACCACGGAGTGAATTGTGAGTGGAACTGTACTGACGGTCTTACCCCGCATTGCTTCTCGTGACACTGTACTTTATCCCTAACCTGAATCTTATTACGTGATTTGATCTTCCAACCACGTGTAATTCGCATATTACTATCTTTAGTCAGCCTGTAAATTCAAGCAAACCTTACCTTGATCGAAGTCAGGGAAAGAATCTGCCACTGGCTGTCTTCGACGCGGTCGCCTGTTTCGGGCGACAATTGCCAAGACCGAGGTTGCGTTTCACTTAATTGTACCGGCAAACGCGGCTGTATTGCAGTACCATAAAAAACGAGAATTCGAATTTCTGATTCTCGAAGAGCACCGATCATCGTTTGTACAGCACAGCAGGAATTTTATAGAATGTGCGAAGATTTCTCTGCTCCCCCAGGTAGTCGTATCCTTGCCACTGGAAGCATTGCCACGAACTTTGTGGATACCCCTTTGCAACTTGGATACAATGTTCGCGGAACAGTTCGAACGCCGAAAGATTATCTGGAGAGGCTTTCTAAGGAGAGGTACGGAAAGGAGAGGTTCGAGACTGCTCTAGTACCGGCCATCGAGGATCAACGCATATTCGACCATGTTGTGATATGAGGCTGGTGCAGATCAGGAACCAAGCCGCACCGTCGGAATTAGCTCCGAAGTGTCTATACAGACGACCAAGTTGATTGGAAATCAACTTGGCTAATTGTTGTATATATAGGCTCATGTATCCCTCTGAAATAAAAAGTCAATTCACACCTCTGAACTACAACAGACCAGATCCTCGAGAACGTGTCCGGCATCATCCGCATTGTAGGAAATGAGACCCTTCGGAGCTGACCGTGTGACTGACAGGCATCGGACACGACGATGCGGACTGACCTCAACAGTGTGGTTCCCAAAGTAGTTGCAAGCACCCTGAACCAGCATCAAGCGGGCCGTCTTGACGTTGTCTTCTACGGTCCCGCTGATCCCCACCCCGAACGAAAAACGCCGGATCGACGCTGGTCAGCCTACCTCCCTTTCTCCTTCCACAAGTCTTCATTGAATGTTCATGCGGATATACTGAAATGACCACACTCTGGCTCGAATCAGACACCTGGAATAATTGTGTGCATCCGGATAAAATGCCATTCACTGTATACGCCGCTCTCAAAACGGAAGGTGGAAGGTCTGCGTGGAGGTGGTTTCAGGACAACCAACCCACCGAGGATGGACATTGCACCCAGTGTCGTCGCAAGCTTCGAAACCATTGACCAGCCTCTAGTACCAGCTGAAGAGCGGACACGCAGTGATAGGAACGCATTACCAGACCTGCGCACAAATATGAATCATTCAACGACTCCTGGAAAGGCAAGCTATAGCCCCAGGAACCGCTCCTGAGGTTCCAGGAATTGAAAAGACTGTCAACAGGAACATGACTTTGGTTCCCCGAGGTGGAGGTACAAGAACCCAGAAGCTATTTTGGGCTTCCTGGGGGCTATTTGGCTCCTGGAAGCGACTTCTTTGCCCCCAGAAACCGCACTGAAGCCCCTGGGAGCTACCTTGCTCCCAGGGCCAAGCCGTCATTTCCAGGGCTGATAGAGCTTGATCCTGGAAACCTCAAAAGCATTTATAGGAGCTGTGTATCCCAGGAAACTAATCTACTCCTGGGATCTTCACTCTACGTTCCTGAATGAACACGAAATTGGTTTGGGGAACGCATTGCCTGGACCCGGGAGCCGTTGCACTCCCAGGGCCGTATTTCTGAATCCTAGAATCAATCTTCTGCCTCCCAGAGTACGGTACTAACTTATCTCCAGACCTACGCACAAATCTGAGTCACTTTATTATTCCCAGATGCCTAGCCTGTGGTTTTAGGAACCGGACTCACGGCTCCAGGATTAATAAGCTATCAACAGGAATATGACGTTGATTCCCCGAGGTACAGGTAAAAGCCCCAGAAACTACGTCGGGCTTCCCGGAGCCTACGTGGCTCCTAGAAGCCGCTTGTATGCCCCCATAAACCGACTCGGAGCCCCCGGGAGCAACAGAGCTCCTAGGGCAAAGAGGTGTGTTCCTAATGCTGTTAGAGCTGTCAACAGGGACGTGAATGCTTTGATTCCAATCAGGAAAATCAATTGGTAAATTATCTTAGCAACTCTACATCAAAGTCCATTATTTTGCATGACCCTATCTGTCGCACCTCTCTCATCTTTTTGGACTCCACCTCCCTCCCTCATTCTTCGAAAATAATCATCGGATTTTGCGATTGTCTTTATTCGTAAAAAAGGAAATTGTCATTATAGTCAGTGTGCTTCCACGTGTACTCATACGTGCTAAGAGCTGTTCCTTCGTTTTGCAGCGATTCTAACAAATCTGACAATCCGAATAAGCATTCTGCTTCAAGACCTCATCAATATACCACCTCATTTGAAACGAACCTACAAAGCGTTGGATTATGGTGAGGAATCTCAACGGTGATCTTCAAAGAGACTACTTTTTGGCACTACGGCTTTGGTTGCACCGGTTAATAGGATCCAGGTTGAAGCTAAAGCAAATGATTCCAGAGAGATAGACAAAGCCAATGTGTTGACTACGAGGAGTGGCGTTGCATGCCTTACATGTTCGAGTGGTCAAGGAATATTCTCGTCCCAACTATCGACCTTCGCCAAGTACATGGACGTGGGCTCAATGTAGGTCGTGCTCGTTAACAGCGGCCGAATTCATACGGGTCTGGGTGTGTGACCGGCAGCATATCCCATATCGGTACAGTACAGCATCAGACATGCTTGGGCTGGCACCTCACATACCTGCGACATGAATAATCCCGCTTTTCATCTCGCGTAACAACCTGGGGGCAGGATGCGTTTGTACAGGAAGAAAGATAACTTACCTAGCATATGTACAGTACATAGGACAGACAAACGTCTCGACTTCATCTTTTATCGGCTGACACGGCGTGGCACAACACGGGTAGCCAGATTAAGCACGTCAAGGTTACCACCTGACTCGTTATCCACGACGTATTCTATCTTTGTTAGTACTGTGAAGATGCCCGCGGTTAACTAAATCTGGGATGAACTTAGCCTGATGTCTTGGACGTAGGAGCTGCTCGGGTTGGAACAGCCATGCAGTTGTCTTGTTGGGCAACAGCCCATCGGTAGAAGATATATTTATAGACTTTTCGGCTTATCTTGTCACTTGCATGCTTCTGGTTGGTGTCAAATGTTAAAGCATAGTTGTGAGGGTGGCTACTAAAAATGAGGCCTGTTGATATGTCTGGATTCTATTTCTACTCGCTTAAGCGACACATTCAAACCACATTCTGGTGGGTGACCGAGAAGAGATGTTATTGTGAAGAAATGTTGACCGACTGGAGGGCCCAACGTTGACTCAACGACCCCAAAGCACCAAAAATTGGCCTGCGGTCAAGTTGGGCGAAACCCAAGAGGCAGTTTCTTCGTAGACGAGGTCGCTAGATAGCGTGAAGAGGCAGTTTAAAAACACGCATGGTCGGAAAACATATACAGTATATTTCTTCAACAGCCGTGCAATCTCGGGGTTTATTATTGTTCAACAGTTGCAAAATGAGGACGCTGGTACTGACCTCGACAATTCTTTATTGTCATCACGGCCATCATAGAATCAACGTAGCAGTTTTTCCTTCGGGCTTCTTTTTTCTTGGTCCCCCAGATTTCACGTCGAACGGTGAGTAAAAGGTACTACAAATAATACACATATTATCCAAAGACATTAATTGATGGTTACAAATTGACATGTTGAAAGTAGATGTTCAACAATGTCTTTAAGATGTGTCGGGTCATCAGATTGCTTTGAACGATTTATGCCACCTTTGTAACAGCGTTGAACTAAATGTTTGACTCTGGACAGGCTATAAGAGAGACCAGTGCAGGTGGAAAGTATACTTTTGGACGCTGAATCTTTGCAAGTGGAAACGATGGATGCCCCGGAACAACTTCCCGACCAAGATAAGGGAGACCGCCAGCTGAGTGAAATGCCTATGCAGGGTGATGAGGCCTATACACAGGCTGTTTCCGATTCCGAACCCCCAGTGGTAAGCTAGGTGCAACGACACGTTCTATACTGTGGCTGATCACTACATTCTCTCGTAACAGCAGGAAGCAAGCCCAAAGAAACCCCTGGCGATCGAGCAGTTTCAACTCATATTGGAGACACTGGCAGATCTCGATCGCGATGATCCAAAACTCACCTTTCAAGCGGCTCGAACCGTGGGACTCTATCGACGTCTATGGACCTCGTATGTGCCGAAACACCTCGAAGGCGAGATACCAGACGAAAATGACAAAACTTCGAAGGAAGCTACCACCAAGTTGAGCAACGAGCGAGACGGGCTCCAGCTTCGTCCCGATGAGCAGCTATCTCGTCTGTATTACTTTGAACAGGCTTTGGAACAGACCCAAGAACGATTGATCGGCGTTCTCAAAGACTGGAATCAATGCTCGAGAAGTGATCTGGTCCTGTTGATGGATATCAAAAGACGCGCGTGAGGGGTTGCCAGCGGAAGAGTGCCATGTCGTACGTGACAGCCAAGGAATATATCGACGAAAGCCAGAAATCTTGGAAATCAAAAAACTCTTACTCAAACGTACTTTCAACTTTTTGACCGAGCATCTCTTGGATTATTGTGTAGAGTAGACTTCGAATATGTGTTGCTATTGAAAAGCCTCAGAGATATCACCAAGCACTTCGAAGACAGTGACGCTGCATTCACCCGGCCGGGAACAAGCGCTTCAAAAGCATCAGTGGGCAAATGCAGTGAGCGATTTCTCGCCGAACTTGTATGGTTGTTTGAAGGTGGAAATGGACAAGGGGCGAAGGAAGGTTCTTGACTGCTAGAATGGAGGTCGGAATTCGTATTTTGGCTGAAGAGTGTGGAACTGAATTTTATGGTCATTGAGTCAGAATTTGGGTATGTGGAATATCAAACGGATTGGTAATTTGAACCTCATTCTCCCGGGTCTAGCTGAAGAGACCACGTTGTCATCCGCCTCTAGCTGGGCGGACTTTGACTCGCCGCTTCTCGCTTGTGGCAGCCGTTGGTTCTACCGGTGCATTTCACTTATTCGACGTTTCCGAGGCTTATATTGCAGTGTGTCCTCGCATTTTCGGCGTCGGGGCCGTATTCATTGAGTCGAGGTCGGATCGTGGATAGTTGGGGGGCGAGGGTGTGGGAGAGGGAAAGGGCGCGAGTGCTGCTGCCAAAAGGGGTGCTAGAGGATGTTGTTCGTAAACGAAGTCGTAGTTTTGAGAGCAAGCCTCAAGTAACCTGTCGTCCACTACCGAAGGTTATCTGGAATTGTATTGTGGTGAGATATATGAACTTGGGTAACTCATCTGACCAAATGCGATCTGAACTTGGGTGCCCATCTTGATCCAGAGTGGAGGCTTTCCAATGGTCCCGTCAGCTTCCCCAAGTATATGGGGAAAAGACCACGTCAGGTTCTTCCTTAACAATGAACGGTATATTTGATGGTGGGTAAAAATGGAATGATGGTTGCACTTTTCCGGGGAGTAGGATTGGCATTTATTATCGAGGATTGGGGGGAAGGGTTTGGCGTTTCTTTCTCGCTCTCAAGGCATTGTACTTGGCGAGGGCCTCTAACTACTTTTTTTTATGTTCCCATACTCTCATTTCTATTGGGAGATAGCCAAGGCCAACCAAACTTTGATACTGCGTGAGCTGCTTGGTCCGAGGTAGGTGCAAGTGGCGTCACTGTCTGTGTCTGAAACATAACCGCTAACATGAAACAGGTCTTAATGGTTGAGCACTATTCCCAGGGCCCCGCGGCAACCTGATAGATCTGCATTTGTTTCCACGGCCAGCCGTATGATATATGTGCCAAAACTGGATACCCACGGGGCAATATTACCAACGTCTAGAGCACACGAAGTGCCAAGCCATACAGTACGTGGACATTACTAGGGGTAATCTAACAATTAGGGCCATGGTCGATCCATTCCCCCTCACATTCTGACTTCTCTTCACTATCTCATTCCAGGGCATCTATCGTCTTTCCGCTATTTTGTCTTCCGAGAAAATACTTAACTTCCAGCATGACCATCAGATGGCTGAAGCACGGCTGTCAAGGTGCAGTATCCCAACAAAACCCCGATTCAGGTGATGCCTCGACATTGGTGAATGGCTCTACCCAAGCACATCTGGAGAACAAAGAATTGGTATCATATTCTCGTACTAGGCCTTCTCGCCCAGACATTACTGTTTCTGACAAATCTACAAGCCCCAGCCCCAAAGCCATCAGGTTGATTCCAGAAAGCCAATGTCGAGATCCATGAAGCGTAATCGGGATCAGGTAAGTTTGGATCTAAATCTCGCCCGAGAGTGCATTCTCTCTCACAGCACCTTTTACTGAGCCTTCTTCTTTCCCACTTGGCGAGCAACCATCCCAGCATGAAGGAACCTTATCCAGTCATCGTCTTTCCGATTCCGCTGAACAGAGACACTCAGGTATCTATGATGCGTCATTTGAGTACGTGACTTGGGTATTGACTTGCATCAGCCACCATCTTCCCTCGAGGGACACCAAAGGATATCGAAGAAAAAAATCAAAGGACGTATACCTTCAAAGACTGCACCTTTGATGGCACAAGCATGGGGATTATCGGAGGTGCAGGTTCTATGAATAATACGGTGGTCTTCCGTGATTCCAACAGTGGTCGAGCATTTTTTGTCAACGGTGGGATGGATAAAGGAACGTTCTTGAGAGAAGTTTGTGGGAAGATGTAGTAGACTTGATCAAATACCAAGATTCACGCAGCTGTTTCTGTGTTGCCTTAATATACTTTAAAGCAGATTCGCAAAACACCAGATATGTACCAAAAGTTGGGAGCCGCCTCCCAGGATCCCCCGGTCAGCGTCTAAACCATTAACGTATTCTTGTGGTATCCCCAGTGGCGTGGTTCCGCTGTCATTGCCTTGAGTACCAGCACAGCATAGGTTCTCCAGAAAGTTGTTGAAACGAAACTTCTCATGGTTTCTGCATGATATGTGATATAGAACACCCTTCATATCATCAATAATCAGCCCAGATCAGAGTTGGTCATGGAAGGACAACCCGGCGGAATAGGGCGTTTGAAGAGGCAACCGGTGTTAGGGTCTTTCTTCGATTTCTCCGTCGTATCATCGAGAAACGACTGCCAAATGACAAGCAAGTACGTAAAGCGAGTAGGTGATGCGGATTGAGTAAGAGGACAGAGGAATGGGCTTGGTGGTGTCTGAATACCCTATATATACTCCGGCGATTAAGATACACTCACCTTGTTTGAGCTTGTTGCGGAAACTAAGCCCCCCAAACAATCTTGGACTGTTTGTAATTTTTGCCTAACAAGAAGACGGATTAGTCTTAGAGCCTAGGCAAATTCCCACGCTTCTATCGTTTATTGTTCCCCTTTGTGAAGTCGTTACAAGCCCTCATTTGCTGCGAGGACCTCTCATAAGCCACCATACACACCTGGTTGAAGATTTGACTGGTGTAGCATTCGGCTAAGGGTACTTAGGGACTGTCTTTTGATCAGAAGAGATAGAGTCAGAGTCAAGTATGCGACAGCTTGGTCAGACGGGTCTCACCTTGAAGCAACAACGCGCGAGAGCTGTGCTCTCGCGCGGTCGCTGCGCTTCTGACCGGGTCAGACTAGCCCTAAAAGAGCACACGCCAGATTCTCCGCACCGGTGGCGGAGAAGTAAAGAACAGTATGTTGATATCGTGTACTGGAACTGGCTTTATACAGTATTTCGGACGAACAAACTCGAGCAATCATGCACGGCGATCGTGTGACGAAAAGACGGATGGGAGAGGCCAGGAGTTTGGTCGGTCTGAGGATTGCCATTGTTGGAACTAGGATAATGCAATATCAGCTTGAGTTTTAAATCAGCCTAGGAAATATTTGGTAGCAAAATGTCTCGGTGGCTAGTGTTCAAGCTTGAGTCTGAAGAGCTTTTCTCGGTACAGTTTTGTGGATTCAGCGAGCCCGAACTTACTGAAAAGGCAACCGAAAAAAGTAAAACTGCAGCGAGAGCATGGACTGTGTCTGGTTGTAAGGGAGTTGGTGGTGGCAAGAGAAAAGGAGGGCCAGAATACTCAGGTGCTCGCGTCAGGGTAAGGAGGAGAGCAGAGGACCCAAGTCTGCCTTAGGTAAAACAGACAGTCAGTGATGCATTTCTCCTTTCCCCGAGCTTCCTTCCTCGCATTCCCAGGATTATTCAACAACATATACCAACTCAAACGAATCAAGGCCTTTAATTTCTTTGAAGTGCCCACTTGCATAATAGAAAACACCATTTGACTTTTTCCGAGCAACGGACGCCTACGAAGCACATCCTACGCAAGTGAGGAACTTTTGAAATCCTTTCAGGCTACTACAATTTTCCTGCACAGCCAGTAAATGAAAGACTGGTAGACGGCTTGCTGTGGAGGAAGTCAAGAGTGTTCTCTCTTAATTGACGATGTGTTCATACTCTCAAGGGACGTCCACTTTCTATTCTTCACCGAGTCTTACTTCCCCTTTCCATTTTCCCAGATCCGTGCAGTTGCTGCAGACTCACTTACATATCTCTAAAGCTAGCTGGCCTCCTTCTCTGTATACGACGAGTTATCTTCTTACCCAATTGCCAAACGAGCACGAGGCGGCCCTTTCAACGAGCGCCAGATGAGATGGCACGCTGTGCAAGGGAGACCTAACGCAATCAAGTCTGTTGAGCCTCACAGTGCATACCTAAAGTGAAAACCACGAGCCAATGATCTTGACATTCCAGCAGGGTGTTTACATGAACAAGTCGGTTCGACCTAGTTTACCCTCTACCGTGCGAATGAGAAGGTGCGAACTATGAAACCGAGCAACAAGTATACTCTTGTTACCATATCGGCAAGGCAGTGTTGGGATGCGGAGGCGTTCAACCTTATTGAGCCCGTCACGACGGAGCCTGTATATACGGGAAGCATACTACTGGGCCTAGAGTTACAGCAAATGGGGGAAACCGCCGGAACTGCGGCTTAGAACTTGTTTTAGGAAATGGACAGCATCAGTAATGTCTCCAATACGGACAGAACGGCATTAAACATCTTGAGTATGTGGCATATACAATGAACACTTCGAAGAGAGTTGCTCAATTTTGAAGACAAACTAGGCAGAAAATGGCATGTATAGAGCAAAAGACTATTCGCGACCTCCCGGGAGAACAACATCATTCGCCTTCTCGTCATATTTGCCTGGGTTGAGTCTTTCTATATATCTACCAATGTCAAAATAAACCCGTGGATTCTGAAATAGGTGGTACTCCTCCGTATAGGTCTGTATATATTTCAACAACTCCCGTGCCTGGTTCCTGATAATAAAGCCTCGCATGGGTCCTGAAGCAGTAATGCATTCCATGAGGATAAAGTTGAGGCTTTCGAAAGGAACAAATACCTGGGCCGCGGTGCTTGATGGAACAGGGATCAGTGTTGTGTCAACTTCTTTGATCTCTGTCACCCAAACATCAATCATCTCAAGTTCCAAGTTGAATGCACGGAACTGCCTGGCGATCTCACGCAAAACCCTGAGTGACTGTAGTATCTGAATTTTCAAGGCTCTCTGAAGAGCCTCTACTGGAGGCTGAAAAGTATCCTCCAGATAATTTGAAGGGTAATCAGGCGACCAAGAGCGTGGGGCATGTGTAGCTGAATTGTGTCTCGGAGCTGGTGGTGGTTTCGCTGTGCTGTAAGAGTCGACTTAGCCACTGCGCAAGATACCAGTTTGAGAGTACAGCCATACATACCTAATTTCTTTATCTCTCACTGGCTTCTCGGTCATATCAGAAACCTCAGAAACCGTTCGACGTGCGTTTTTGGCTGTCCTCTGAATCACCTATCCTTGGTCTAACTGTCTGTGGCGCTTGGAGTGTTTCCCTCGCCCTAAACCCCGGTGCTGGTTGTGCTGTTTCTCTTTGTTAAGCTCCATCGGGGGGAATGTGGGCGCTAATCCATGTGGCGGTCGAGGTCTTATTTCTCGATATCTCGGAGTTGACCGGGGAGACAGAGTGGCAGTTGGCGACGCAGGTGCTGTCATCCAGTTTTGCGCTTGTTGAAAGTTCCAATAAACATTACTCGCTGGGTTGATCATAGGAGCCGAGTCCATCGACGGAGCGTATGTTGGGCCATACGGGTAGTCTGTTGGGACTCCTACGAATGGGTAGTTTGTGATGCCATGGAATGGGTTTTCGTCATGGTACATACTGCCACAATAATTAGTTAGGTTAGAGTCTTGATTGCCCAAGTAGGCCAAGGATCAAGTTACCTGTAAGCAGTTTCACGCAGCAGACCTGACGAGTAGGAAGTAGTTTATATCCTGCCTTCAGATCAAAACGAATTCGAAGGCGTTATCTGTATTCTTGCCCATGGGATTGATTCTCTCTTCTGGCTTAAAAGACGGTATTAAATGCGCCCATCGTAAGAGAAATATCCCAGGAGACGACCTTGTAAGGGGCCAGTGGATACTCCGATAGGAGGAGCTCTTGCCTAAACCAGATGTTCCGATGTTCCCCGGATCGGCCTCGAATCTTTGGTCCGAACGTTCGCTCCGCCTACATGTCTTTTTCAACACAACTAGGCTAGTCCATGACCCAAGGTTCAATTTTACAAGGGAACACGCCAACCCCTGCCTGCATCCAATTACGGGTCAAATGCAGTCCCACTTAGCGCCATTACAAGGTCATTCAAAATTGACTTTGTAAATTGCTACCCCCGGTGCTTTGGGAAAGTATGGCCGAGGAAGCGTGCTAGTGTTAGCATGGTGATAATGTTCGCCGAAGTCTACGTGTTTTAAAAGGGCAACATTTATTAAACGCAGAAACATGCATTTGCTTCACATAAATAATGCCCCAAGCCTTAGTACCATCTTCTGCCGCTGCATTTGCGCCACGCACACCCCCTAGCGTGGTGCGCGACGCCAATGTCCCTCAGTGGTTGAAAGTGACTCTTAAGCGAGTGAGTCGAGCTAGGCATCCTTTGAACAATCCCAAACAGCAAACGAATTACTTTAATTTACATTCTCTCCCCACAGAGGGCAACCTGGACATTGTGCTGGGTGATGTTAGAAGGACTGCTTGGAATGATCCACTTGGAGGCATATGTCGTGCATGTCGACATGGTCTCGCGAGAGGAAGTGGGTTTCAAATTAACCAAAGAGCCCATCAGCACCCTGGAGGGCTGCTTTGATATACTTCAACATCGTAACTTGTATGCGCATTGATCACGACGTTAGCCAAGGTTAAGCTCCGGGTAGCGATATCCGATGCAGGACCAAGAAAGTGCATTCCAGGTCTGGTGTTCATGTATTGCGGATACCTTTGTAAATTCTTCCCTAGATTGATGAGGTAGCCAAATTCTCCCAGAGCTTCTACAAGAACAGATGGAATCCCAAAGTCAACTGCATGCAGAGAAATCAGCCATCGTTGACCATGAGCATGCCACCAACGTCGACTTTAGATGAATGATTCCGCATTAGCCGTAGCCCTGAAATGATCAATGACGCGATGACTATGTTTCGAAAAGGTGCGGCAATACAAGCTACCTTATGATGCGAATGGTGTCAATACAAGTCACTTAAATTTAAGAGATCTTACAATAGTAATAGTGGGGCCCAAAATCCTCAACGACATGAATGTCTTTTGACAATCTTACAATAATACTACGTGGGCTGCTTTCTCCCTTCGTTGGCTTTAGTAACTGACCGTTGAGCCCTCTAATATCTATCATGTTTTTCTCGCCAGTGTATCAACAGTCTACACTAGGAATCAAATAACGCTATCAACTCCAAGTGGAATCCTATATTCCTTAAGCGCGACTACATCCACTTGTCAATTTAATACAACCTCTCAGTTAGCACAAATTTTCGGTTATCACATAAGCTTGCAAGTCACTTAATAACACCCGTTGCGGGGCGGGCAAAGCGCATTGGTCCTGGATCTTGACATGCTGGGGGCAAAATACCTATCCAAGAATCTTGAGGTTCCCTTCTACTCTGATATCCGAGAAAAATAAACAAGGAATTATGGTTCTTGTGAAAAATCAAAAGGTGAGCTTGTAACTCGCAAGGGGTTGAGGAATTCTGGCTTGGGGGACATTCCCTATCAGGTATGGTTCAGATTTCATACCATCCTCAATGTGCTAATGAGAACCTGATATGAGATCAACTATTTGGAATACTGGCTCAATACGGCGGGCGCTCTGGCTAACTTTGGGGCGTGGACTTTGCCTTGCCTAACTCCTCGCCCCTCTCCGGTCTCGCCATACATTGTCAAAACGCCACATCATGCCCGTGTGGTCATCGATAGTATTTTTTTGATACAGACCACTCTTATACATAAAGTGACACTAGCGGTAAGTTAAATGGTAGATAGATGGATGGAGCTTTCTTTGCCCCTGGGTCTGCCGACACCAATATATTCCCCACCTCCAGGAAATCACCAAGTCACTGCTGACATTGTCCAAAATGATGCAAAGCCCAACAAGAAACGCTCCCCCCGTTGATATGAGGTCATTCCCGTTTGCCTTTCGGCCTAGTGTGGAGATTCCTCAGTTTTCTGTGGGATATCGATGGTGGGAAGATGAGGCAATCAATATGCTATGGGCTTATGATTTCAAAGATATCAGTCAAGCGATCAGATTGGGGTTATTCCACGACGAAGATTCTCCGCGAAGCTCACTGCGGAGTCGTAATACGCAGTTCATCAGTTCGTTCCTCGTTGCGGCGTCAGAGCCGCACCAGCATTGCCGCCTATCTGAGCTGTCACATCCACAGAAAGTGGAAGAGATCCTGCTTCGATCGAGTATCCAGCAACTTCCACTGATTACATGGAGCTGGTTTCCTACAATACCAGGACGTTCATCGGACCCTGGAGCAATCGCTCTAGAAATTGAGGGAGAGAGCCATCGTCATTTCCAGCAGATCGCCTTTGAGGATATCGTACGCTCCGCTCTTGGACACAAAGCCGTGTCCGTAGAGTGGTTCTTTCAGCAACACACATCATTATACGGTCTTCTTGTGGATTATCTACACATGTACCCGGAGGAACTTCTGCTTTATTTAGAAGTAGAGGAGGTTGGTGATCCACGAAGCTCAAAACGGATGATCTGCATACTCCGCCATAGGACAATCGACTAATTGTTTTACATAGCATCTTCGGGATCGAAGTCCCTTTGCCCATCAAGCCCTTTCCCGGTGCATCATGGTCATCCAGCCAGACGGCAAGCACAATATGCCTTCACATAATACTCCAGGACTTTTATTCATCGCGGCCCCAATCCAGCAACTTTTCAAAAACCATTCCTCCAGCCTATCAACTATATTCAAGGTTCTTAGTGTCCTTAGTGTACGCTTCCAGAAAGCATACAGACACTCCGACCAGATGAATTGGTTCGCACCCTTCGAAACTTCTCTTCCTTTGTTGGAAGACTGCCTTTCTTCATCAGCGACCGATTTGGCAAAAGCCTTGACACAGGCCGATAAATGTTTATTTGAGAGACTGTCGCGAGAGACACTTATATTGGAAGATGCTATGGTTTCGGAAACCCTCATCCATTGGCAAAGGCTAAGCAATTCTGTGTTGGAATGCTGCTCTGGACTGTCGGACCTAGTCCCGTACCTTCAGACCTGCACATTGGTGAGGACTCCAACTATCGAACATACCAAGAAACTGAAGATTAATTTGTTTTCTCACAGGAGCTTTATGAAGCACGGAACTATTATTCTCTAATGGCTATACTAGACGGCCTTCGCAAATATATTGCGGTCGGATCTAATACATTCCGTGATTTCGCCGCCAGTCGTACCGTTATTCCTGCCTCTTTGATACCACCCGAAATCCTGCCTCTCATAGACCCGAGCCACGATTTCGTTTCATACCGCCAGCACT
This sequence comes from Penicillium samsonianum, assembly GCF_028829775.1. Lineage (NCBI taxonomy): Eukaryota > Fungi > Ascomycota > Eurotiomycetes > Eurotiales > Aspergillaceae > Penicillium > Penicillium samsonianum. Next base: position 46,395 of record NW_026643268.1, on the reverse strand, counting down.
TCGATCAGCATCCTGGGATTCCGTTCCTCCAGCCCCATATTCGCGAGTTCAAACAGCGCGGCGAGTCGGTGCAACAGCCGCTACTTCGGCTGTTCCAAACTATAACCAGCTCTCAGCGTGAGGACAATGACCAGGTGTTCACATAATTCCTTATGCCTGGTACTGTACCTCGCACTGCGGCCATTGAGCGCTTCCTTGAGAAGTGGAATAACGCGGCACATCTTCGTGGCGCCAATAAATTGTGTCACAGATAATCTACACTGTGGATCAATCAGTTGATTGTGAAGTCAATTTTGCTGGAATATTGTGTTGCTGGACGAGAGAGTGTGTGAAGCGTGTACGTCATGGTCGGTCCTAGCGTCAGGAACATGAGCTGGGTGAGGATGCAAAGTCAGCTCAGCATAGGGAGATGTTGTGGCAAACTGAAACTTTGCCTTGTTGTGATGTTTTCCGCTCACCATAAGAATACAATGTTCTGCCTTCGGGCTTTTGCAAACCGAAGAAATATCCTAGTTTCCAGTATATGGCAGATAGTTGCATCGTCTAGCCGCACAGTCGGGTAGAACTCACTTTATGGCCAATATTATACCTCACCCAGGATAGCTATCAGCCTAACCCGGACTGACAGTTACGAAGTGCCTAACTCAAATTGCCGTCAGCAAGGGCGCATAAAGCAAATAGTGATATGGAGAAGAGAGATATGAAAACCTTGTTGTTCGGGACCTATGCGGGATTCAAGCCGTCAAGTCAGAGAAATGCCTCGGGATGCACATTTGGCCTGAAGAAGTTGACAATATCGACATGAGAAAATGTGCTTCCTGGCTTATCAGCAACATGTTGGATATCTGTGACTCTATCCAAAGATCGATTTAACCATGGGATAAACGCTTCATCCTCCCCCGTCAATGCTTTTGTTACCACCACGCTATAGCGCCTCCAGAATCAGCGTGATATGAAGTATATGTTACCACCTTCGTGCAGTGTGTGATAGAGTACTTCTCCCATAGTTCCATAGTAAGCTCAGTCCCGAGGCGGTGGACCTTGGAAGATCAACCTCTGGAATAACGTGTTTCGAGAGGTTGGCGATATAGCCCTTCGCCCCTCCCCTTTAATTTGTCAGTCGTATCATCGCGGAGTGGCATCGCGGAGTGGCTCTACTACACAGCGGAGTAGGAGGACAGAGGAACGGGCTTTGTGAGGTATGGATATTCTGTGGGCAAGAATCATAGACCGTGGTTGAAGATTGGACAGGCGTAGATTCCAGCTGAGGGTATTCGGCGACATCCTTTTGATCAGAAGAGATAGAGTCAGAGTATGGTACAATACGTGACAGATTAAACAGATGGGACTTACCTCAACTTATCTTGAATCAACAACGCGCGAGCTATCTCCCACTGCAGCCGCAGGGCTTCTGGCCGGGGGTGTGACTAGCGCCTTTAGGACACACCAAACCATCCCACCGGTCGTTGAGAGGAACCCTTTGTTCGAAGCATATGACATGGGGGTGGTGTGCTGACCCTTGTCCTATATGGCATCTTGGTCGAGCAAAGACAAGAGATCGTGTGACGAAGAGACGGATGGGAGAGGTCAGTAGTTCGATGGGCCTGATAATTATCATTTGGACCAGCAAATTGCAATCAAACGATAACTTCCAAGCCAGTCCAGCCAAAGTTCGGAGTAAAATGTCATATCTTGATGGCTAAGACTTTTCAGGCTCAGGCGCGAAGAGCTTTAGTTGGGGTTGAGTTGGATGATTCAGTAATTTTGAGCATAGCAGAAGAGAAACCGAGTGGAAGTGGCATTGCAACTAGGGGATGCATTGTATCTGATGGTAGGAGGACTGATGGTGGCATGAGACAAGCAGGACTACCGTGATTGGATTCTTTAGGAAAGGTGGAAAGTAGGTGACCCAGGTGAGCCTGACTTCCCTAAAACTGACAGTCAGCGGCTCATCTCTTCTCTCAAGCTCACGCCTCGCACCCAGGACTCAACAACGGGTGTACAACTACAGGAAATTGAACTATTTTGTCTATCCGGACAGACAAATATATAACCCACAGCTCTTTTTGACATTTCCCATCAACGGCCTTGCACAAATCATATCGCAGGAAAGTGGGCAATGCAACTTCTGAGATACCCTCACGCTACTGCACCTTCACTGTACAGCAAGCGAATGAAATACTGCCAAAGGCTTGCTGTAGGTTAATAGGTTAAGCATCCCGTCTAGATCGAAGATGTGCCCAAGAAATGTCGGCTTCCTATCCACCGCGCCTTCCCCCTCCAGCATCAAATGATGGCTTGGCCCTGGGAGCTACCTTGCTCCCAGGGGCTTCAGTGCGGTTTCTGGGGGCAAAGAAGCCGCTTCCAGGAGCCAAGTAGCCCCCAGGAAGCCCAAAGTAGCTTCTGGGGTCTTGTACCTCCACCTCGGGGAACCAAAGTCATGTTCCTGTTGACAGTCTTATCAACTCCTGGAACCTCAGGTGCGGTTCCTGGGGCTATAGCGTGCCTTTCCAGGAGTAGCGAATTACGCAGATTTGTGCGCAGGTCTGGTGAAGGTATCTTGTGAGGTCTTTCCGCAACCCCAGAAGGCATAATATTGACTCTCGGATGCCTTATTAGGGTCCTAGAAGCGAAACAGCTTCCAGATCTAGCCAATCTGTTCCCAGAGCAAAGTCATATTCTGCCAGGATCGTAGAGTGTGGATCCCAGGGGTGGACCTCAGTTTCCTAGAAACAAAATGGCCCTAGGAGCTAAAGGAGGAGGTCCCAGAAGATGAAAAGCTCCTAGAGTTGCTTTTGATGTTTCTGGGGATAGTATTTTCATTCCCAGATTCAGTTTCACAGTATCTGTTCTCAAAATCGGTAATAAGGGCTCTTCATTTCCACGTAGATTCGCAGTCATTCCTCTCCCACCCCCAAATCTCTCCCTCCCCTTCCCTCTCTTCAGCAAAATTGCTACTGCAGATATTGAAAGGCGCAGCAATATTCAGATTCCGTGCACATCGAAAGATCCATGTGTGGTTGGTTTCAAACCTCCGAGTGCTTCATCGTGTTAAAGCCGGGGCTCGCAATTTTTATGGCTCATGGACTTGGAGGTACTATAACAGTCTGAGGAACCTTGCCCTAAGCTAAAAGAAGGTCCCTCTCAATCGATTCCACTCACAAGCCCCATCCCAAGGTAGCTGTCAGATGTATTCAATACCCTCATATCAAATGGTCTCTGGGACTTGCGTGAGATACTATGGTAATGGTACCCTTTCATATATTGTCAAGGGCTTTAGCACTCCTTGTACCCGCCTTTTTAGTTTGGCAAAGCATACCTGTGAATTCTTGTGCTAAGCTAACTGTCCCAAATTCTGTCAAGCATTCTCGGTATGTCTCTTGTTCTTTAGACCTCAGAATACTATGCTGATTAGGTAAACCATATGATGTAGATCATAACTCAAGCTCAGACATGAAGGTACTTGGGCTTCTTTGCTTGATTGTTCCCTATGATATTTCTCAAATCTAGGCTATTGGCAATTGAAACGGAACTTGCAATGTTGAATCCTACGACGTCTTACACACTAGATGCCCAGTGGCGCCACCCATGGCCTGGCCTAGCCTAGTCTGATAGCTCTTTTTCTCCTTTGCTCAAGCGCCTTACAATAATCTTGGCAGCTGACTCCAACTGACGAGTGCATAGATTTGGACCCACAGTACATGGAATTTATTTAGATTTCGTTCCTAGGAGTATAGTCTATCTCTATGGAATCATCCGATAGCTATGACTAATACCTGTGTTACCTTTAGTTATTTAAGCCGCCAACCCAGTTTTTGCAGTCTACATAACCCATTCATCCTTTTCGTCTTGGTAAAAATTATCAGTTTGGAAACCTTGTTCAACCACCTCAATGGCACAAACACGCCAACAGGCCCGCCAAAAGGCATCTTCTCGCAATCAAAAAAATGTCACACTCAATTCTCACATAAAGAAGCCGTCTCAAAGATTCAAAGGCCCAAAAGGCACGATTTCCAAGTCTACCGTTCCCGCGAAGCCAAAAATCGAGTTTCTCCCAGCCTTGTTGTTGAGCTTGTGCTACCCAGATGAAGATACAACTCTTATACGACTTGCAGACTACGTTCTTGATGAAGAAGAAGCGGAAGAAAGCACTGAACAGATTTATAATCTGATCAAATCGGTTCGCAAGCTCGAAGTGCCAGATCATACCACCCGCCAGAACGCTCTAGAGGATGAGATGGATGCCGAACGCGCGAAGGAACCTACAGAGACAGAAGGGGAACATGAAAAGCGGATGGGTCGTGTGAGCCATTGGGTTAGATCCTTGCCTATTCGTGAAGCAAAATGGATATGGAGAGCTCGGGTGGTGATTGAGGCAATGGGTCTCTTTCTTGGATTGTCTGATACCCAACATTCTGAACTTAAATCGGGAGCGCTACGTCGATTCCACCCGAAGGCATTCTACATGTATTCATGGATTTGTCTTACAGGGGGGAGAGGGGTTAGGACTTGGGGGGGACGTGGAGGTCCAATACCTCCACCACCTTTATTATCAAAAGGTCTTTCTATCCAGGAGCAAACAAAGTGGTTCTACACTGCGGCTCTTGCCCTTCAGGAAGTCGTTTTGAACAAATGGAGCAAAGGACAAAAATTGAGAGAGGTGCTTCTGATCAATGTTCCGAGATAAGTCGGGTGTCCAGATGTCTAGAGATCATATTTCTTCTCAATCTAATTTCGAATCATCGAATGAACTATTTTCCGCCATTCTTGACATTCCTGATTTTATTGAATAGCTGATCCCTCACTCCTCGCTTACGTTATCCAAGGGCCCTGCCAGATCAACTCTGAAAGGGTGATTCCAGTCATCGAGTACGCTAATCAGCCTCTGCCAGGATAATTTCAAGGCCTGTTCAAAAGAGCGCAGCCGGGATAGCTATTTGTCGTGGCGAAGCTGAAGACCGTCCCTATTCTTTCTCAGGTGCGTACCAGCCTCCTTCAAGACAAGGTTGCCCTGCTGTAGCTTCTGACCATCCATGTGCTTGGACACGCATGGCTCCCATAGTCGTCAACAGAGTCCAGCAAGTGAGCTGCGGGAAAGGCAAACTTGGCATCGTCGCCCTCGAGGTCTGCTAGCGCCTTTAGAATAGGTTGAAAGGCTCGGTCGCCAGGGTGTGTCTTGTATCTGCTTCCTGCTGCAAAGGAGAGGGCTGCAATGGTCAGCAAAAGCGTTTGAAGCCGAATCGTTCCACTTACCAATGGGACATGGTCGGAACTTTCCTGTGATTTGTCTTTCTCTCTAAGGGTTGGCAATTCACTGGGCGGCTGATCTCCTCCAATTTCCTGGTCTTTCGAGCTGATTTGTGAATCCATCTTGTCAGCAGGGGAAAGTCAGGGCTCTGGACAATACCATTTCCATCGATCCTTGGTGTCTCTTATAGAATATGCAGACGCCGGTGTTTATGGGCTGGGTTTTACAATCACCACAACGGTCAACCGAAGCAGTCAAATTTTGACTGGAGTTGTTTTACTTTTCAAAAACAACTTTTCAGCGGGCTGTTGGCAGTCAACTTGATCATAGGATAGTGATCAACGAGTCGGTCGAGGAAATCTGATCAAGCCTCACGATGTTGAGGTCAGATATGAGCGCTCATCGAGGTGATATATATTTCAATCGGACACCTCTTTCCACTTTCGTTGAAGGTCTCAGAAAGTCGACAAACGGAACATTGTAGAACTTACAGTAACCTAAAAAAGAAGGTCAAAAAAGAAAGCGAAAAAAAACTTAATGTATCTTCATGGTCACAAGTTCGAAAATTGAGTGTTGACAACGTTGGGCCAAGCTTCAACGGGTTGACGGGTCGAGCCCCCGCACATCCTACTGTGACCTCGCTTTCCGCAGTCTAGACGGACAGACCCACAGCTCAACACACAACCAACACAACACTAAAGCGAGGCTAGGGAAAAAAGTCCATGATTTCTAGGGATAAAATTGAAGGCGATTTTCGGTGAATCAACTTTGAGTCCCTCACAGATGAGATGATCACAACACAAATATGAGCCTGTCATTGCGGATAGAATAGCACCCAGTGCCTCAATTTTAGAGAGCCGTGAATGGTTCAACAGTTAGCTAACGTTTCTTGACTGACTCAGCATCCTTTTTCTCAACACGACTCTTGCTCGTCTCTCTCGCTGAGCATCTAAAGGCATCAAACTGTGCAAATAGACGCTGTAAAGAGAAGCCACGGGTTTCAACAGGTCTCAAACAAGAGAGGTGTCCTCAACGCGTTCTACCAAGCAGAGCACTTGCGCAACAGAAGGAGCCGAGAAGCCTATAAATACGTCCTCTACCCCCGGCAATTTGCTCTACATTTTATTCACTTGACTCTGCAAAATCGAGCAGGCTTGTGTCTGAGTCACCTGATAAGTTCTCTCCTTTGACCCAGAACCGAATTTCCACTGTACTGACATTTATAGAATACATCGTGGATTAGCAAGCCAGACAGTGCCTGTGAGAGATACAGGTATGATTCCCACCAGATGCACTGCCATTCACACCAGCCGATTAAAATGTCTATGCGAAGATGCCTCCGCCACAGCAGTCGACTGAGCTGATCTACTGTACAACCTCTGTGTGTATTCCCAAGAGAAAGCGCGGATATCCGCGTCGCAGGTATGGGAATCTTAGCCTGAATTGTCTGAATTCTACTGATCCTGAAGACAATGCGATTCCAATCGAACCGATATTCGACGTAATGCACGAGCGCAAGGACCGCAACTCTTTGCCGTCTCTTCGTCCCTAGTCTTGGCCACCAGAACATGTGAGTCATGGATTAGCTCGTCGATCTATAAGCTAATGAACGACAGTGAACATTGACATCGCACCAGAGGTCCCGAGGATACAGCATCTCATTAGTGCCCAATACAAAGCCATGGCCTACACATTATTCTTGTCCCCGCCGCTTCAACCACGCAACAAACCCTAGGTGAAGAAGGAACGGGCTAATAACAGGTGCGGACATCCGATTGCGAGCTTCGCTGCATGGAAGCTTGAGACGTCTATTCTTCCTGATAATGTGAGTGATTTATCGCGCCTTCCGCTGCGCTATATCAGTTTGTTGCGGATTTTTGTGCTCCAAATCACGAACACCATTACTGATTTTTATGCCACTGTACATAGGAGCAGCCATCGCCACTGTGAAACATACCTGTTGGGAGTTCTATCGCGGGATCGGAGATAAGACCAAGGCGTCACTACGACGCGTGCTCCATCGCGTCTTCCGCCTCAACCTCACCGCCCTCACACCATGAACGGCGGAGTGTATGAACCTCTCGCTGTCCGCGTCGCGAGGTCCTATCGCTTTACGACTGTACAATTTATTTCCACAGGTGAATTCGTCACGCGACTTTGGCTGTAAAAAGGTGCCCGGTGTACCCAGCGCAGCTTCTTCGAAGCGGCAGCCGGAGGTTGCGACGAACTGGATACAACATCATGTTAACATGGCATGATCGTTGACTGCATTGATCAAGACAATTGTAAGTGATCTCGTCGGTAAGATACGACCTTAAAGCTAATTTATCGTCTCGTCTGAGGCGAACGTTCTAAAAACTCTATGAGCAGGTAAGTCATAACAACTCGTCCAAGTGGTAAGCCTTGTTGACCCGGACCGTACAACAGGAGGTCCCCTCATATTCCCGTCACTCGAGTGAATTACGAATCGAGCATGCCTGCTCGAGCTCCCCTATACCGATGCGATCGCATGCTGTCTATCATTTCCACATAACTACTGGTGGCATCGATGATGAGCCAATGTAAGGTCCAGATCGTCTACCTCGGCCCTTCTCTAAGTCGAATTTGTACATCAGGTCATGTGCTGATGTGTCTACCCGGTACAGAGTCCAAGCCACAATGGGCTTATACCACCGTGCGTCTCGGTATCCGAAAGAATAGCTTCTTGTGGATTAAAATCCTGGCGTCCATTGGGTGATCCTCATTGTCCTCGGTTGGCTTCTCGCATCTTTCCAAACCTGGAACTCCGAAAGACCCGAGGATGCTGGAGGTTTTGTCTGGCTTTATGGCAGGTGAGTCTTACCTCCGCAGACGGCCAGATTGTTAAGTCTGTGTGCAAGGAAAAGGTGAGGCGGGACCCCATTATTTCGAGCCTACAGATGAACATTGGCCATATCAGGTACGAACCGATAAAAGGAGACGGTAGGGTGTCGAGTCATAGCCGAGTCAACTAGAGAGCCACGAGCAAAGAGATGCCGTCCGATAGTTTCACCTGATCCTACTCCGCGTTGCTGAGCCGGTTGATGTATTCCAGCGGGGGAAGCTAACAAGCGGAAACGAACAAGTGAAAATGAATCAACCAGACATGCACGACGCTGCATCAAGAGCACCGTCGGAACTGTTGTGGTGTCTTTGGATATACGCTGGCTGGATCTGATGCCTAAGCACGCTTTTTTCTATCCAAGCCGGAGTAACGTGTGCAAAGACCATTTCCTCTGGATGTCCCTGCATCTGCAGGTTAGTCAACCCGAGCGCGTGTATCTATCACCGAAATCGTCTTCTGACATATCGCGTGCAAGCGGTTTTCTCAGGGAATGGCCGAGCTCTCTACGTCCCCTACGTCCCCTGTCCTTGGGCATCAAATATATTTTGCCAAACCTCACCGCGCCCTGGACAACATTTGGCATATCACTGTTCAAGCAGATCCTTTGTGGAGGTGGGTTGGATGTCTGCACAACTTTACTCAGAGCCATCCTCTGTGCGACCTCTCTGACTATCTGTGGCAGCCTATGCTAAAATTTCTACCCCTAATCAGCATTCATATGATTGCTTTCGGCGGGATTGGTTACGCGCATGTCTGCTGCGGCTCCAATCCAAGTAGATCGCATCACCAAAGTCCGTAGTAAATGCTGGCGGAATCGTCTTTACCAGATCTGGTCAAGATGGCGCTTGCTAGACCCGATCGGGCTGCAACTATGTTCTCTACAAAGTGGAGTATGCTCGATCGCTTTGGGTGCAGTAGTGGATGTTGATAATGGGAGAGGACAGGCGATATAAATCGTAGTTGCTTACGGGATTATGCACGGGGTTGCGACGGCTCCCATGTAGAAGCAGCCAATCGGAAATTTTCGAGCCAAGCCCCTCAATTTCTTCGTTGTCTTTATTGGGAATCCACTTTGACTCGCGGCCGTTGTGGATTCTACATGTACAGCAGAGTAGGAGTGAGTGACTTGCAAGCCGCCTGAAGCGGCAAATTTGACTACGCGAGGAACAGTCTATCGCATCACCATAATTATCTGAGCAACAAAATGTATTTCGAGCGCTCCTCATTCAATGCTTCATCTACACCTGGTAGGTCTGATCGTGGGTGTTTTGCCTAATTATAGCTTCACCGCGGGATATTGGTGTTTGCATTGGACCAGCTCAATCGAATTGGAGGCTGTGTGCGAACTTTACTGGGTAAACACCAGGGGACCACCGTAGCAAGTGATGCCAAATGGTGCAGAATGAAACAATGAAACTGTTATCTCTGTCATATGTAGACTTCCGGACCGGCCCAAAAGCCCAACCCGACCCCAACCCGCAGATGGGCTATGGGCCGAAAACAATACAGACATGCCAATTCTTGGCATTTGCATTAAAAAATGCAGATTTTCCCAGTATCAATTATCTGTGGAAACAGACACTCATTGTGAGAAATTAACTAGCTTTCGGCATGGAATTGAATCCTATGAGCCTACAAATGACGAGTTCCACTGATGAAAGTGTCACACTTGAACAGGAAGATACACCTACTTCTGTCTATATGAAATATATATATCTATGTGCTGACGCTCACTAATCCTTTAAGTGCCAGAATAGTACAAAATCCTGGTCAAATTCGACTTTTTCTTGGTAATTCCTATGCAATCGGGTCTATAGTGTAGCCATTGTTTTCCATGACTTTTATTACCGGGTCGTTGCCGTTGAATCTTGATACCCTGCTTCTTGGAGTAGTTGAACCCCCGGATTGGGTCGGGGAAAACGTCGGGCCGAGATCTGAGCTTATAGACTAGAACATGCATAAAAAACATACATTAATCAGCAGGGTTATGAATGCCAATACCGTAGTTGTGTGCATAGAAATGGGCTTGGTTGGGCTTTGCTGAAGTCTAGTGACCATCACTCAAGTTCACCGCCTGGCCATATACCACAATACACACATCAACACCCTCGTCCATACTATCGTCAACGCTCATCAACGTTTATCAACGACCATCAACGTTCATCAACAACCATCAACGTTCATCAACGACCATCAACGTTCATCAACGTTCATCAACAACCATCAACGTTCACCAACGACCATCAACGCTCATCAACGCCCGGTCAACACATCCACGACGCACCAAAATACTCACCATTTTGTTCGCTCCACGCCCTGATGGCAGATGAATTCTATTGCGGCGGGAAGACTAGACAGGAGGGTTGGGAATACGGCATTCGATAACGAAGGTTGAATCTTGAATTTACGACTCTGATATTGATTTGCTTCTATCTAGGGCTCATTTTATTTCTCTAATGATGATTTTGAACTACAAAATACATCATCAAGATGGTGTGCAGATCTTGGCTTCTTCGAGTACTCTTGAATACTCGAATACTGGTCCCTAGCACCACGGAGAGGTGCCTGCACATCGCTAGAGGCCTTGTTCACGCAGCAATCCCCTGCGAAGCATATTTGTTGACGCAGAGCTCGTCCTGCGAAGCACCTTTTTACACTCGCGGGGTTCGGGGCAGCGAGGGACCACATTTTTACACTCGCGGGGCTCGGGGCAACGAGGGACCACATTTTTACACTCGCGGGGCTCGGGGCAACGAGGGACCACATTTTTACACTCGCGGGGCTCGGGGCAGCGAGGGAGCACATGTCTTACATCGCTGGGCTCGGAGCAGCGACAGCCGTGGTCACGGAAGCTCTGAAGTCCTTGGTTTCGCAGCACCCCCCTGCGAGGATTATTGTTGACGCAGACCTATCCTGCGAGACACAGTTGTTGACGCAGAGCCTATCCTGCGAGACACAGTTGTTGACGCAGAGCCTATCCTGCGAGACACAGTTGTTGACGCAGAGCCTATCCTGCGAGACACAGTTGGTAACGCAGAGCCTATCCTGCGAGACACAGTTGTTGACGCAGAGCCTATCCTGCGAGACACAGTTGTTGACGCAGAGCCTATCCTGCGAGACACAGTTGTTGACGCAGAGCCTATCCTGCAAGACACAGTTGTTGACGCAGAGCCTATCCTGCGAGACACAGTTGATGACGCAGAGCCTATCCTGCGAGACACAGTTGTTGACGCAGAGCCTATCCTGCAAGGATTGTTGTTGACGCAGACCTATCCTGCGAAGCACCTTCTTACACTCGCGGGGCTCGTGGCAGCGAGGGAGCACAGTCTTACATCGCTGGGCTCGTGGCAGCAACAGCCGTGGTCATGGAAGCTCTCAAGCCCGTAGGCATGAGAGGGCACCATGACACATCGGAGTGTGAGGACGGAAGTCCTGATTCTTTTGGGCTGGGAATCCGGCTCCTTTTATATTTTTTCGGCTACGTCTCGACCAAGGAACCAGTTGCGCAGATGTTAGCGAGAATTACTGTCTCGTTATTGGCGTTGAAGACATTTGAACAATGTTGAAATGGTGTTTGGAGACTTTGTGGCCTACAGACTCAAGTTTCGACCTGGATTCATTGCTTTCAAAAACCTGCGTTGAGTATGGTGAACCACTTCATCAACTGTTGAAAAGACAGTGATAGCGCAAGAATATGATTCTCACATATCATTGAATTTGCAATTAAATCGCTCAACGCGGTGGCAGACTACTCTGCCCGTTTTGACCATGGCCACTAGCCACGGTCACCGTCTCTTTCATGAGGGTTGAAGCGCTTCAACAGATGCCGCTATAATGGGTTGGAGACTTTGTGGCAGACAGTCACATTCGATTGTGTACCCGTGGTTGGCCATAAGACGTGCCTCCCATTGATCCCTCTACAATCCTCTTTGCCTAGCCTCGCGCTAACGGTACTTTCTGTGTTGCTCGCAACCAACTGATGTTGCCTCTACTAATACTTATCCTACCTGTCGGTACAGATACTATGAACATACTCCCAAATTCAGGGTATTGGTTGTATTCTTTGACGGAAAATCAAAAAGTCTAGACCTTGTTGGAAAGCCCAGAATAGGAACCCGAGCCCAGTTTCCAGGACAACTAAGTGAGTCATTTCAGCTACCATGGCTCATGAGATGGTTCCTCGTCGATCGTCGCCCACCTCGCGATATGCAACGCTACTATCACACTCTGATGAGAATCTGGACACAAGAAACACCAGTAGCACCAATCAAACACCGCCTACGAATGTGGACGGACGCTGGTACGGTCCTGTGATGAAAATTTCAGCGATGACCCACGGGACAGTAGATCATGGAGGTTCTAATTGCGGCCCGGAGAAATTCGAAGGATTTGCAAGGGTCCAGACACGATCCACAAACCTAGTCTTGACGGGCCGTCAGAGTACGGATGGAACAGGTCTTTGTTGCTTGGGAGTCTGGTTGGGGCAGATGAGGTATTTGGAATATCACATAAAATTTTTGCAACGAGATCCGATCCGTGGTTTAGTTGCCCTCGCAAGAGAGTGACTGGTCCTCCGTCGTCGAGTGGGAAGGTGCTGCTACCTCTATCTGGTCTATAGAACGTTCTAGAAGCTATGTCTTCTGTCCTGCATAAACCTTCCTCGTAGAAAGTATACTCTCTTTGAGCCCGACCCATCCTCTCCCTATCTGCTCCAGCTCGATGGCCAGTCTGCCAATTCTAGCAGATAGTTTTTGAAATCAATGTCAATTGTGTAAGAACAAGATCGTAGATTTAAACAAAGTCTCCGGTTTGTGCACTAGAGACCGAGAAACCGATTGGTCCGGGCCGACCCACAAAGTTTATTTCAAACACCCAGTGCATCTTGACCATTACTCTGGCGACCGAGAATATTTACGAATAATGTTGTTTCCTTCTGCAATATACTATACTTCGCCTGTGTGAGATCTTGGAGAGAGTACCCGATTTTCCCTCTGGATTCTCGGACTCTGGGACAGATTTAATCACGGGAATCCAACACACCAGTGGAGCAGATGCCTATAAATAAGCTTTCGATTAAGTTCAAGCTTGAATCCTTCTGACAACCGATTTCTCTCACCGAGCGAGCGTTTCCATGGTTTTCAAAACTCTGTTGTCGAATTGATTCGGGATTCGACTACTGATCGACGGTCCCGCTCATGATTCCACGGTCTGTGTGAAACAATTTTTCCTCATGACTTGAATCTGCCAGTCTTGGGCTGACTCGGAAAACCTTTGCTTCTCGTCAAACATGACTAAGGAGTGGCTCGAAGATAAGTCGTATGCCTCAGATTCTACTCTACGAATCACTCTGCTTTCGACCCCGACCTAACCGAATCCATTTGAAAATGGAACCAAAGATATTACCTCGAGCTGACAAGAATTAAGTGAATTTTGTAATTTCCGGAGAGCCCCTTTGCTACCATGACCTGATCTCGTTCCGAGGACACTCATAGGTCTGTGAGTCTTTATACACTGCCCGCAGTATTTTCTAGACCGCATGGGACTCCGATGACATTCTCCTGGATTAGAGACAAGAAGAAAGAACGTGCATGTATAGCTGATTCATAACAGCACTGTAGACGGGCCTGTTTCGAAGGCACACGACACAGTGCTCCATTTTATAACCTCTGACATCTGGGACACCCTCGATGTTGTTGTGATTCCAAGGAAGGGTGATTTCTCTTGTTTTTATAATTACATGAGGTGATATGTACAGCCACGACGAAATTCCTCATGCTGCGGCTTGCGGAGCTATCACAGCCGTTTGTTATAGTAACGTGCACCAGGACTGGTTATCGAGATAGTTGGCCACTGTTGCTTCGATATCACGACGTAAACCGCATGCCAATACACCGCTGCTAGCATGGGCGTTCTATTCACTGCTATTCAAGCTTCCTGGCTGCACAAACACGATGCACATAGTCCCACATCGAAGATGACGATCGAGTTTCTTTAGGCCAACACGGGATTGATACTCGCGTCGCACGACCTGTGAGAGACGATCAGCTTGTAATGAGTAAATGATAATTGGTGATAACAGGAAATGTATTTCGTACCTAGTCTGGAGCTTTCTGTTTGACTTGATCCATTGCTGTCGGTTTGGCTCGCCTCGGCCGTGAGGATTGTTTCAAACCATTTGTCAATGTTACTTTTGGCAGAAATTCTGTTTGGGAGGGCCGCCAATGAAGCCCTACGGCCGGTTGATTGACGAGCGCCTTTTGATTGTTTTTGATTGCCTCTATGATCAGAAGACCTGGCGCCAGTGCGACGGCACTTTCGCAGAATATGATACTTCTTCCCCCGTAGAGACTCAGCGCTTCGGGCCACCCGGTGTTGTTCATAATATGCGTCGGAGCGGGCTTTTCACGACAGCTCTCGATGGGCATCCAGCCAAGAGAGAAGATTTCTCTCCTCCCATTCCGGCCAGTTCACTGCGCTACGTGGGGACATGGTGATGCTCGGGAAGGTGGCAGAAGTGGTAAGAACGGATGAAGAAAACAGTACAAAGTGAACTAGAAGACGTTGGTTTGTTGAGTTTAAAGATCTTTTCAGTACTCATTCAACTACGAAAGACCCTACCGTTGCATTAAAAAAGACCACTGTTTGATTATGAGCCATGGCTCAGTCTGGTGAGCTGGTCTCAGACCCTCACCATTCGCCAGTCCAAACATGCCCTCATATTATTGTTGCACCCTTGGAAAAGAGGTGGCTGTTGAGAAACAGCGACGTTGAAACGCAAACGATGATGGAAGCCTTTCTTTCTTGGCCACACAGCATGGTTTTACCGCTTTGTTAGAACATGTTCATCTAGGAGGGCTTTCTTTTTCGTGCAAAATTCGTTGGCCTTCCTGTCTATCGTCCAGATGATTTATCTGTCAACGTTGGCTTGACAGACAAGGTGGAAGTCATAGGCAAAATATGAGGGCCTCAACAATGGAAAGACTAAGATCAATTACTGAGTGATGGTCTGAAATTCATTACAAATAAAGCTCCGGGTGTGGAAAGTATGGGTGCGCATTGGTTGACCTTGCGCCCCCATTGCAAGCAAGCAAAGCACTCAATTCCGGTTCCACGATACAAATATCTATTAAAGCCAGTGCGCCCTCTCCTTATACTGTACTCCCAACCAGAATCGGGAACACTCGCCATCTCCTTGTGGCTAAAACGCAAGTATGGGTGGAATTCGAAAAGTGTCGCACACTCATCGACGACAAGACTTTCGGAGCAGATTGCAACGTGCATTATCCTTATCGTCCTCCGAGTCTGAGAAAACCAGCAGTTTGTCGGCGTCTGAGGGAGGCGATACAACAGAGGATGAGGCTTTGCAGCACGGAAATGACTGCTCTGACGACCAGGAAAACAGCAACTCAGCCGACGAGAGTGACGAGGCTCCACGGGAGCGGAGGAAGAAGTGTAGATATGGAAGGGACTTGGAAAAATCCGAAGAGACTCAGCTCCCTAGAGACGGCAATGCGGTAGCTCTTGAATGTGTGGCAGAGTAAGTATCGACCTCATCACAGAATATGATTTCGGATTGCCTGCTGACAACATCCAGTCTAAATACCCGAATGAAGTCAGTTGTGGATCAACCTTCGGGTGAAAACATAAAGCGCTAATCTTCTATACAGGTCCATTGAGAGCTCATCGTATGTCCAAAGCACCTGCAATGAAACCGTTCGCAACGACTTGGCTGATATCTTTGCTCGATTGGCGATCGTGGAGACTGAGATGAAGAAAGTGGCAAAACGGGGCAACAACAAAGCCACCGAGGACCAGAGCATCCGGCGATCTCTTCGTCGGGGCAACAGTGATTAAAGTTTGATTTCCGGCCATTTGGATCAGAGCAAGGTATCAGCCCGTGCTTGCCCTGAGGTGACTCAACTGCCAAAGACTAAATGGAGAAGAATGCGAGGAAGCGAATAGACGCCCGTACATTAGTTGGCCGCTAAATATGTCTCGATGGGCTCGATTCCAAACTGACAGCGTGTCCACTCCTGTACCATCTTGTCATTGTGCATTTAGACCTCTTGTTTCGCCAATCCTCCACCAAGCTACGCAACACCTTAGGAATATGAATGGAAATGTAAGTTAGTGTACCGAAAGGATTTCCCGAGGCCACTATAGTCGTGAGGTAATTTAAGCGAGTCATTTAAGTTTTCTTCAGTTCAAGCCTTGTTGTTCATTTGTACTCTTTTTGTCGCACCATTTCCATACCCAGGTCTGCATCTCGAAAGCCTTGCCAGGAACACAAAAGTTCAGGGTGGTATTGAAATATCATTCGTGTTTGCAAACTATTTGACATTGGTTGAGACTATTGTAAAGACGAGACCCTTGACGTTTGATAATAGTGGTACTGTGTCTGAAAATCATTGATTCGAAAAAAAACTGCCCCCCACGTGTTTGAGCTAGATGCGAATTTGATTTACGGTAAGTATGTGCCAAAGATCAGGAATGAACGATGAGAGTGCGCACAAGATGTGCTGACTTTCCGTTGAAACTCGCAGAGCCACAGACGCAATTTTCTCTCATCCTCCTTTCCAGACTTTGCCAAAAGTAAAAGGCTAACCTCCGGTAAAGGACTAAAATCGGGTTGCATTACACTTAATCGGTTACTTCTAACTGGTCATGGTATGGTGCAGATCCTGCCAAATGCTTTGTCATAAGCTACTTGTGTACTGGCTATATGCTAATAGCCAGCTCTACTACATGAATAACTAGGTCCAAAAGAAACATATTCATCTCTCTAGAGATCCATGTTGGTTGGTTGCAGAGGGCCCCTGCTGATCAAGAAGCGGGACGTTCGGTTCGGACAAGCTGAGGGGGAAATCGTGGCCCTGAGTAGCCACGCCTCCCTGCTCGGGCCAGTCTGCGTGAATGACCCCAGAGCCCGGCAAATAAGATGCCAGTCGTTTGTTCTGGAGGGCATCGACCGTGTTCCAAAATCGAGTGGTCGTTGAGACCAGGTCTCCGTGTGCCTGATCCAAAACCAGCTGAATATCATTCCACGGGACCTGATCCTGCAGAGCGGCATTTGTGGACTCCAGCTGCTGCTGCAACTCGCAAACCTCTTGCACAAACCGCTGACTCTCGGCTAATGCTGCATCTCGTGCTGTGAGAGCCAGCTGCAATTTCGAATTTTCTTCGACTTTCTCGGCTTCAAGTTGTTCCAGCAACTGACAATGCTTGCGTCTCTCCTCGTCCCTTTCTTCTTGTGCTTTTTGAACTTCTTCCTCAATGTTGCTCATCATCTGGAGGCATTTTCTATGGGTCGCTTTATCATGTTTCGGCCTAGGCATTTTCGTGATGGAGGATGCCTAGCATAGTCAGTAGAGTACATCAAGTTACGCCGCTAGCACAGTGTTGGTCACGAAAGAGTCAGAGCATATGGGAAGAAGGGAGAGATTGGTACCGTATGCTTGTGCGACCTAGTCACCGGTTTGAGAGGGTTCCGGTCATCTTTGAATCTGGAGGCAGTAGACCGAACGGAATAACACGACGGTGCAGCATGCAGCTGTACTTCGTCAGACCTGTGGCCTGCCCGCTCCCCAGAAGGCTTTTTAATTTTGGGCATGCTCGGTCTGTTCGATTATAGAATGAGCAACTATCCAATGGGATGTAGAAGGGCTGAAAGAGCTCTCCGCAGTCACGATCGAGAAGATGATATTATATACAAATAAGTGGAGGCCCAGGCGCAAGACTTGAAAATGAATGAAAGCGGTCTCACTCCTGTCCAACAGCTGTGCGAAATCGGGATCATAAATCAAATATTGAGTACTGTGCGTAAGCGCGACGCACAAAATACCTGCCGCTTTATCCTGGAGTATGCGATCAACAAGTCCGCATAAAGATGTACGTTGTTGCAGACAACGCTATCTCATGATAAAATTTCAATCGGCCCGAGATACCACCCAGATGCTCTAGGGCTTAGTATTATCTATCAAAAATTATTATTTTGTGAGTGTCGCCAGCTTCCACGACGCTCCGTAGGTTGACCTAAGAAACTGCGGCGTTCTCACGGTTCTAAAACTCACGTCCGCAAATATATATGGATTTTCAACAAGCCGTTACTTGTATTTACATATGAGTTTCGATTGACAAGTATCATCGACCATTGCTTCCTCGATACTAGCGCAACTATGAAGGCGTTCCTTGCTAGTAAGGTATTCGTGAAGTGTCCCACCATGACAGACACGACTAAGGGGCAAGAATACCCAATGCTACCACCAAACGATAGGTTTAGCAGAAACCTGAAATCAACTTGATACTGCGATGGGAACTGACGACGTGTCACGAGACAGGGAAATCATTAGGCCACTTTCCATGTTTGATGGACGGCCAGGCGTGTGCCTACGAGCTGACGCAGCTAATAGAATGTGAGTATGTCTGGACCGAGTTAGCAGAGTATCGAACGATGATCGGTAATCTTTCACTCAGCTTTTCTAGGAGAAAGCGCCGTGTCGCAACTAGAAATTGACAGGTCCTGTATGTCGTTGATTGGACGAAGTTGACTATCATTTCTGCCCTCAATGGACCTAACATCTCATTGACCGAAAATTCCAGATACAATATAGCAATCATAAGTGAGTTCCACGGAAACCAACCATGCATGTTACAATCATCCTCATAAGCTACACATACGACATTGGCCTCAGCATATATCATTCGCAAATCGTGTCTGCCAAGCACCCGGCTCGAGACTGCTATTACTCATTCGCTGGAGGTTGTCATTCAAAAACTACTGATACATTTTCTTTGCTAAAACATCGGCGACGGCTTGAATCTAGATGAGCCTTGTTGTCAAAATGTAGCGCGTATCACCGGAGGTATGCACGCTATGCAATGCACGACAAATAAAATATTCGGTGGGCTCTCAGCGCATATCGGTGATCCGTCGCGTCTGTCCACTGAATCTCAGACCTCGCTCGCTACCGAGTGCATACTAATTTGCCATGAGTGTCAAGTATAATCTCAATTCCTTCTGTTTGCAACGAACTCAATGTCTGTATTGCTCCAGCGATACCCACTCTCTTTTGCACTAGCTCATCATGCAGGTTCTTGTTTTGCGACTCAAGAATTTGAAGATTGTGGCGAAGTTCATTGGTCTCAGCCCGGAGCGTGTGACTTTCGCGAAGACAGTCATCCAGTCGAGAACGAGTGCGTCCTAATTTCTCTTCTATGCGGCTGTTGGTAGCCTTAAGCTTGGAAATCTCCGCCGTGAAAGAACCATCCATTCCTTCACCGAAACTCTCCGCCTCCAGGCTCTGTCAGCAATGCAATATCAATAAGGATGTCTAGCAATGCTCACCTCCTTCGGAATACCGTCCGTATTTGACTGCGAGGTTCCCAAGGTTTGTGGGGAAATAGCCTCGAATGAATGACCGATCTCATTGCAAATTGACCGGTAAAGACGTATATTGCCACTACTCAAGCTAGATTTGAGCAAAGCAGCATTTGCACTCGTGACGGACCAAGCGTATCCATCTTCAGGTCGCGGTTGAAGACGGACTTTTTCAGGAGCGACTACGATGCGAAGTCGGTCATCTAGGAGTATTAGCTGAGGATATTGTCAGAAGAGGACCATAAATACATATATTGGCCGCTAGGGCTTCTCGACATTGTTGATTCAGTTTGAAGCGCTTCTCGTTGCTACGTTTAGGCATCGTAGGGTACCTTTAGCACCCAAAAAATATCAAGGGAAAGGTTACGCGGGTATTAAAATACGATTAAAAACTGACCCTTGCGCCAAAGACCGGCTCAATGTAGGATCGATGATTCGTTCTTTCTCAGGTCGAAAGTGGTATCCGTGGGTGGGGGCCCCCACCTTTGAAGTATCCATTAATATTGGATGAAATAAAGTTTCAGATGAACCTTGGATTAGTTGAGATTTGGTTGCTGGACTCGTGAACGACATGCGAAAAATTAGACCTCATTTTCTGCTCAAATACGCCATCAATTATCAAAACTTGGTAGGAAAACGCCGGAATCAATTTGGTTAGGGGTCCTCTTCACGCTGCCAACGATTTCTGCCTTCCAAAGTGCCGGCGGAACCCATAATGACTTAATGGAGGCGAAAACTGATGCCACTGGGGAGACTGTCGGGCTCGCTAACAACGTTCCCAAAGATCCAGCAAGGCATTTGGAATATATATAATGGGCAGGGTCGGGTTGACACCGTGTTTTTCGTGCCACCTGTCTGTTAAAGTGGCAATGACTCCAACAGCTCGCCAGCTCCGCCGCCAAAGACTAGCCAGCGACTGCGACCTGACGCCATTACTGAGTGACTCCTCAAAGCTTCCACCGCCAAATATGGCCACTCGCCATGATACAAATGCCGGTCGCACCATTCGCGCTGACTCGCTGAGTCCACCTTCTTCGCGGCGAGCCAACAAAACCCTTCAAGTGAGGATTCATCATCGAACCCATGGCTCGCGTTTTACGCTCCTAGCAGGACAGCCTGGCAGATCTCAAAGGAAGGGTGCCAAAAAAGGCCCGCGCCAGAAGCGAGCGGTTTTCGAGCGAGAGGCAACTCGACTGGGTTGGATGCGACGACTTCGTCCCATGCCCCATAGACGTTGTTAGGTCAGACAAGTACAGGGCGCACGTGAAGACCCAGAGTGTGGCATGTCGCAATCTCTAGTCACGTCCATGTATCGTTAAATATGTGAAAATCTCTTGCAAGAAAATGATTATGAAAATAGGTCTACCGTGCACGATAGGTTAGCCCGTCAAGATGGACTCTCTTTTTAGGAGCTTACCCTGTCAGGCATTCTCTCGATTGGTATACAGGGCGGATCGAAATCAGATTCACTATCTCGTTCTCTTTGGTTGTTTCTTGAACACTATTTTAGGGACGCCAGTCCTGATGCAAGTACTATTTGACTAAGAAAGGATCACACTATATACAATCAAGTGACTTCAAGCAGTAAGCACTCTATGGTATATCTCCCGAGTTCATGGACAATCAGATTGTAATTTGCTCTAGCTAATGAGAAGGCTGGATTTCAGATTATCCTCCAGTCTCCTTGGCGAATTTCTTTGCATTTAGGCGGGAAACCATATAATTCTGGTTTAAAAGCCTTGCCTGAGTCACCCTGCCCATGGCGTCGACATGGCGTAATTCATTTGGAGGTACCCAAAGGTACATCTTCGTGGCTCACTTGGTTAACTGCAAAGAAGATGCCAAGGCAAGGATCAGTTCGATCTGCTGAGTGTCAGTGTTGTTGGTAATATGGGAATGATTGCGATTACCTCCAGTGCAAATATCCATGTTTTACCTAACATGCCTATGATGGCAACCACAAGCAAAAGAAGTGCTACTACAGAGAGGTAACACGAGATAAACCGCAGCTGAGCTCGGCCTAGAGTTGACTGTCGAAACAACCACCAATACCATGCAGCTATACCGAGGTAGTCCACAGAGAGAATAAAGAGGCCGCCCAGATGAACAGAGCTCAGGACAAAAGTTCCAACGAGGGAGAACGCCACTTTAGCCAGGGTGGAAAGTGCAGCAAAAGAAGGATACATGGTGCGCAGTAATCGAGGCGTGTTTGGGTATTTCCGCTGCTGGAAGATTATAGGGAGGTACTATGGCGTGGTTAGCCTAAAAGAGACCCACCATAATCTAGTTCCATGTACTGTCGACCTACTGCATGTAGTGTTGGGAAGATCGAAGTAACCCAGAAGAGCACTTCACCCCATGCTGGAAACCTGTTGCTCCAGAACAATCCAGTGAGAAGAGCGAAGAAAATACAAGGCAAGGCACACAAAGCTAAATCGATTTTGTGCCATGGCCAATTCAAGGGAAACCGATACGAAATAAGTAGTCTTCCAAGGCTGAGAACAAGAAGAATGGTCACTAAAACGGACTTGACGATGTTTTCTGAAATCATGCCCATGACTGATTGCAGCCGATATGCTTTTTGAATGAGAACTCGAGACTTATATACTCAAATAGAGGCATATTGCCCATTTAATATTGTATAATCCCCAGGAGCTCTTCATCTTGTTCTAGGACCTCCTTGACGGACAGCATACTCAATTTCCTGCTTATAAGAAACATCTTTCCGCAACCTTGAGGTACTAAAGACAAAGTGAGGACCCTCAGTTGAGGCTCCGCGGCAACATTCTTGCTCTTTCTTTGTGCGGACACAAGAATAGGCTCCGTGTTGAAAGCCTGGAGTATAATTTCTGATCCAATATGTATCGTGCTTAATCAAGCGGACAAAAGCAAGTGACCATCTGCATTTGGCTTTGTCAGGGATAGGGTGCAGCCAGACAACGTTTCAGAGTGGCCAATCACTGTTGCAGCATCGTCCTGTCCAGCAGATATCGAAGCAATGCAGCAAGTTGGTGGATATCTGAATACCTAACTCTACCGCTGGAGATCACTGTGATTCTCCCAGGTCTCAGCCCCCGAATCCTCAAAAAAACAGTGTGTGTTGGCTACAATATGCCTGGAAGCCTCCCGAGGTTCTGATGAAATAGCCTCTTATCCTTGAAGATGGCTGATTAATGATATACAGTACACGGAGTCTGTGAACATGACCCAAATAATGAATTCATATAACCTCGATTCTCCTTATCAGTTCCAGCAGCCAACGGTTGTCTATCCTGGGCGAACTCTCATTGCCGTATAATCATTGTTTCTTTTGGCCGAAAACGTTACTTCCACCTTTGCTGTCATCGCTAATTTAGGCTCCAGAGGATATCGCTTGTACTGGGACAACGGAGATGCTTTTGCTCATGATCCATGTTTAGATTGGCGTTCCATCATTGGCATAAGTCAATACGCGTCTCGTTTTCAAAGGGCCTGGGATCGGAAAATGCAGAGGCAGGGGTTACAAACTCCACTCACCGTCATGATAGTGTGCTTTGGGACCCGTCGCAACACCATGGAATGCGGCAAAATGGATAGCTACATCACTAAAGCCTCAAAAGAAAGTGAAATACGCTCTGCTCATTATCTTAACAATTCCTTGTTCTTACTGACGGACCAGAGAGCCTCTATGTTGTGTAAGCCGATGAATATTTGTTCCAATAGCGCGAAATAACCAAACCCTGTAATAGTTTTAAGACTGTTTTCCCTCATCTCTCTTACATCTCAATAGTTTTCAGGCAACTGGCTATAGGGTATTGTTAATTATATTCCCTGATCTACAGTCTGCGATATGCAAAAAAGCGTCGATGGACATGGCGGAAATGACTCTGCTATCTCAGGTCTGGTTTCAACCTGCTCCAAAAGTAGATTTTCTTAGATTGTTCACGGTTTTGCCTGCTTCTAGAATGCATGCAAAACCGCCAAACTAAGAAACAAAGGTAAATGACATAAGGAATAAGCAAAAGACAAATTGACAACAGTATCATCAACATGGAGCAAACATCCCATGTGGTGGTTAAGTCACGCAGGTGAAGGTCAATGATTGATCCAGACAAAACACAGGCAATAACCCCTACATCAGACAACAGAAAATAGGGTATTACAAGTGTTGGCCTTTCAGTTCCGCTTTTGCTCATGACTACTCGCTGCTCGCCATCAAGACATGTAAGGAATTGCTACCTGCATGACCGCTTTGGAATACTCCACGAGACTGTATGTCAAGACCAAGTACATGCCGTGGAGACTAGGCTGCCAAGTCTGGACCATTCCAATTCTCTCAAGAGGGCGCAAAGTGTAGAGAGAACAGCCGAATAGGTTGATGAGCACCAGTCGGCCGAATGCAGCGGCCAGTGGAGAGGGAGCGTGGAGCGGCTCGGCCAATGCGTGAATGGTTGGTACCAAGGCCAACAGGCCCACAGAAGCAAATTGGACGGACAATCGACTGGAAAATGCTCCCGTGTCCATATCTTGGAGATAACCATCCGAGAGGCTTCCAACAGCGATCATGGTAAAAGCCGACGCGTATCCAAGCTGTAGCAATGGTTGGGCTGGAAAGAGGAAAGCGATCGTCGGAAGTGCTGCGGTCCATACCAGGAACAGACCTACAAACCACATGGAATCTTGCTTTTTGGTCGACTCTTCCTTGTGGAATGCACGGAAGCCATTCTGAAGGACAACACACAGATACCACACGGCAATTCCTCCACCAAACGCGACCACTGTGAGAGCGTATGGGATTGACTCTTGAGATGCAGGAAAATGAAAAACCAGGAACACCAATAGATAAATGACAAAGTAGGAAAACCCGAGCATGCCTATGATGGCACCGATGGCGTAGTTGCGCAGGTTTCGGTAATCGAGAGTGTCCATTTTGTAAAGTCAAAGTATATTTACTGGCCGTCTTGGGCAGCATTATTCGGAAGAGCGTGTGGTTTTATAGACAAATGTGGAGCTCAGACTGTACTCATTGGCCGGGCAACTAGGTGTTTCCTATGGCACATGAAGAGTTGAGTTAACGCTTTGTGCGGTGTTGATCACCAGAACGGTGAAGTGAGAACCATCACATTTGTAATGACCACCTCAAAGGTTAGAGTAGAGCCTTAGAAAAGAGCAGGTTTACGTTGAATTATCAATGGGTGTTTTTGGTCTCAACGGCATCCAAACTGTCCTCCTTCTATTTGTGTAATCGATGTTCCTCATTATGCAAAGGCAGGGCCTGAGAGTCAAATATGATTCTTCTTTCTCCCGTGGATGATAGCGCCTCAAGCAAATGAACACAATGGAAGACATTGTACAGATTGTACGTCAGATCGGTCAACAGCAAGCACAGAATGCTTATTACCGTGATTGTTATGCCCTCTTCAAGCTACTCCAAGACCTCACAGAACATACTTTAAACGAACTACAAAAGCTTTACAAATCCGGCACCGAGCGCTCGACCAATTCTGTCCATCAACTTCTCCGGAATTTCCAGAACACAATCTGCAACCTGGTTGAAAGAGCTTGCGAAGCCCAAGCGGAATGCGAGGAGTTTTGTTCAGTGAATGCATCATTCTCAGCGCGTGATGTCTTCGATCCCATCAGAAGGATGTACACCGACCCACATGTCTCATCGCAGGGCAGAAATTGACTGTGGAACATCTGCAGCTAGCATTGTAGCCTGGGCCGATGGAGGGAAACTTCCTCTACTTGAGTAATTATTACATACAAAGGCGAAATTTCCGTGATTCTGTATATTCGCATGAAGACAACAATAATGTATCCTATGTACCACAGCAGTTTGCACCAAAAGGCCATACATACACCATGTAGGAGCTCACCAACACATTTTCTCATGACTCAGACACAGCGATCAAGGAGTTCCGATTACCACATAATGTGCAACATAAAAGTAAACAATGTCGCAGGTCACCAACAGCTATGGACCACATAGACAATTTGCCAATTCTCCTCAGCCTGATGACGGTTTACGGGCTTGAAAATCAGATGCAACAGCAGAAAAGATGGACCAGCCATATGGTTGAACAGCCAGTAGAAAAGAACGCTGCCAGCCATGCTGTGGTAAACATCTTGGCTCCAAGGATGGCTTCGACACCGTAAGACTGCAAGGTGTTTTTTATCTTAGAAGTAAAAACCCCGTACATCACCGTGACCACGAATGTGGCAGTCGTGATCAGCATCGACGAAAGCTTGGTTTGTTAGCACCCTTCTTCAATATTTTTTCGACCATCACATACCGTGCAAAATATAGCCAGTAGCCTGCTGCCTTTTGAAAAGAAAACCTTGCGGCCAGCCAAAACTAGCGTTAATGTGGTTGTCACAAACCCGGAAATATACAAGCAGATCACACTCTGGAAAAATCGACGGTAGCCGGAAAACAAACTTTGGTCTAAATCTGGAAGTATGTCGCTGACCTTTATGGGCGTGGAGTCAAGCACGGCAGATAGATCAAAAGAGAATGAGGTGCTAGGGTCGGAGCAAACCATCCCCGAGCCATTCTGGGCTTTGCAGTAGCTCCAGAGACCAACAAAATAGTACCCAGAAAGATGGGACTTCAAACCGTGTATCTGAGCTTGAATGGTACCGCTGGCAGCTGATGTTGCTGCATTGATTGTTTCATTTGGGCTGGTATCAATGCTAGAGACCACTCCTTTGACGGCATTTCTCCCCCCGCTGCTGATAGGTGCAGTATCAATATTGAATGAATCCCGAATTCGCAAATTACGGAGCTTTGGGAAATCTTCCAGGTCTACCTGCCGAATGCTTAGCCAAGTGGATAACTTGAGATATTTTCATGAGTGTCTTACTTTCAAAAAATGTAGACCGCTTGGAGAGGAAGGCGACGTACATCCGACAAAGACAAAAGATAGACAGACCAGAACCGCGACGGAAAATGACAATGCCGTGGTTGAAACTAGCTGATCCAATCTGCTCCTAGTGGAGAACTTCATGATACCGGTAGCGAGAAGCTGAAGGAGTCTTTGTTAACCGCGTACCAGTATTCGACAATCAGGGAAAACAGGATCTTATGTACAATACTAGGATATGACCAGCTCATGCTTTTTCAACACCCTTCGGCAAACCAATACCTGAGGCCGATGCAACTTTCGTGTCATTCCATGGGCAGTAGATAAGTGCGGTGGATAAACTACCAGCAAAAATGAGCTTCACATACTAATCAGCTGCAGTTGGGCACGCAGATAATTGACTACTTTGACCGCTGGAAAAGAAGGATATACAATGTCAAAGGATAAGGTCGATGGAATCAGACTCTAAGGCTCACAATTCAAATAAGCGTCAGTACTCAAGCTGCTATAAAAGCTATCGTATGTGGTTTCTTCAATATCTGGACTTGTCTCTCTCTTCATTCTATACACCTACTTACCTGTACACTGCAAATAACCTGTTCGCGCTCATCATGTCATCTTCCAGACAGTCAGAAGTTGAACATTGGGAGCGCAAGTTATACGACTATCGAGAACGCCATTTCGAATTATCTGCCAGAGTGCATCTCTCACACCTCGTCTTTGAGACCGGGTTCAGAAGACGGATGGACGGCCGGCAAAATATCCATCGATTGAAGCAAATGATGAAGATTCAAGGTTGTCAGCGTTTGATTAGGGAAAACCATGTGCCAGTGATAGTTCCCAGAACTCATTGGCAAGATTGTGTACGCCCGCGATCTGGCAGTGGAGTTATTCCTAGCTTGGACATGGAGTTGGACTATCGTTTGTGCGCATACGACCACGAGAACCTTATCACGGCTGCAAGAAGCGTCCTTGATCATGACAACCAGTGGTGGATTGTAGATGTGTATCTGACAGATAATGAAGAAGGTGAGTTTGTTCAGCCCTAGCTCTCGGAGATCCTCGTTGACAATTTCCTAGCTTCGCCAGATGGCCACAGGAATGAGCCGGAGGCTCTTCGTCACAAGTTCGTCCAATCGCTGAGGGAGCGATACCCAAACGACAACCGCCCACCCGATGGACTGATTTACGAGCGTATCAACTTCTACGAGGGCTATCTCAACTCGCCTAGGGATGCACTCGCTGCCAATAACTGGTGGGCTATACTGGAGGCAGTGGTAGGAAGCAAGAAAGGAAAATATCTGAAGCAGTTCTTCAAACATCAGACCTTGCACCAAAAGCTAAACTCATTGCTCGTTATTCCGGGTCTCTGGGAGGGCATGCGGATTGGGCTACTTCATAAAGTGACAGCCATGCATTGCGACGAGGTGAGTCTAATCGGAAGTCCAAAGCCAATCGCATTCATCCCAGCTAACTTTATTGGAAATACAGCCAATCGCATGCTACTGGGGATTGATTTTCAGCACTTTTTCGAGATTGGTTGGAGGAAGAGACGAGCTTTTATCACTGATAGATGGGGTCACGGTTGATCTGCTTCAATCTCGCGTCCCTAAGGTCTCCAGCGAAGACTTGAGATTCTTGGAGGATAATATGAAGAAGGGCAGGCTTTTTCCAAACTTCTCAGAAGCAGCTCGACGGGAAATATGGGCGCGCTTGACTACGATTGATTATCCAATTCCAACTTTGAAAACTTTCTTCAAAGATCGGCTCTATCTTGAGGTCGCTCAATGTGTCATGAAGCGACTGTTCGTCCAACCGCAGAGGGAAAAGATTACCATTGACCAAGGTGTGTACGGGAAGTACGACACTCCGGTTCCCGTCTCGATGGCGCTGAGACAGCAATCGCTAGGAAACGACTTACTTGAGTTTTGGCGCTTCAGTTTCCAGTACGGATTTGAGATGACCAATTACCAACGCCTAAAGTGGTCCAAGGACGGTGAACCCGAAGATCTGTTTGATCAGCAGAGCTCCGATTCGTCTTTTCTCCCCAGACAAGATATCTGGCGCCATTTCTTTGCACTCGTGAGGGCAAGGGCATTTCAAGCACCGGTCACAAACGACACTTCACTCGCAACAGTGGAGCTACCTTCCCCCAGGCCGTGTGAATACCCAGAGGACATATCCGAAGAGATAGATGTGGCGAAAAGGTGCGGAAAGCCATACTCGAATACTGTCGAGGCCGATCGATTCGCCCTGTCCGCAGAGTCACTGCAGCAAAGCCAGATCCCAGCTCGCGTGACAGCTGGCTTTCTCCGACAGTCTGTTTTCAAGGCGTTCTTTGGCTATCTGTGGAATAGCAATGGTCAAACATACGGTGGTGATCCTCCCGAAAACAACATCGACATTCAGAATGACGGCGAACAGCTGAATCGAGGAGCTGTTGGTGGGGACATGATAGCGACACAAGACATGGATGTGGATTCTGAGAGTGTCACAGAGAGCCCTCTCGCCCCCTCAACAGCCCTGACTCATAATGCGGTAGTTGTTGCTCCGGCAGCGGATCAGCCACCGTCGTTCTGTGTCATGAAAATCACCGTAGGAGGAACTACACAAAGCCTGGGCCTACCAATCCATGAGGCCTTTTTTAGTAAATTTTCATCCGGTCTTTTTAATAACAACTTCAATGTCCGGCTGATGGATGGGCGTTCCATAACCCCGGACCAATGCTACGGGTATTACCTGGAGTTTCCCTCGTCGCAGCTCCATGCCGTGTTCAGAAAAGACCAGTGGCCTGCGTACCTTAGTACATCCACGCAAATGAGCACTGGGAGGGAGAGAGGGAGGACTAAAGAACGTCAGCAGATGACAAGAGCGAAAATATGGTTACGGGAGCAAGTTGGCAAGCTTCCGGATCTGCGTAATATTGATGAAGGAGAAAGTTGACGGGAAAGGAGGTATGAATTTGGATTATCACTACCAAGGCCCCCGAAGTTTCTGAGAGACATCACGACATAGACGATAGTAGTTTATAGATGGTGTGAGTGAGACGTGTAAACCATTATGTTATCCAATCTGTTTCTGTTATTGATAAATAAGCCTATCAAAGAACTTAACCTGGGAAAAACAAGTTGAAGTATGCTAATCTATAGTATATACTCTTTAGATCTATTCAGAGATAAGTAGTTGTGCGCTTCTTAGTTGATGAGACGCAATGTGGTTCGCTGCTGGGAGAATATTTATTGGAAAGAAGCTAGGTAGAAGTTCGGCATTGATGTTCATTAGCTTACACATTCCTGCGTTAAACATTAGACAGTAAGTCTCATAGCCATCGCGAACTTTATAACTTGAACTATTCTCCGATTTCTATATTCTTCTTGAATTCAATACATAGCGCGACAATTCAAGTTCGCACTCCTGGGACTATCGAGGGTTCTATATCACATGATGAAAGAGAGTCAAATCACTAGGCTAGTAATTTGACAAGAAGGTATTTTCTCCTGAAATTCAGTGAAGCTGAGTAAATTCCTCTGACGTATATATCCGTGGTGATCTAGAGACGCAATGACAAAGACGGCCTGCGCGATAATCTACCTTCGAATAAGGTAACAAAAAATGCCTTGCACAGCACATAAAAAAGGAACCTACTTGATGAGGCAAGTGTTCAGGCCGAGGACCCCCGAATCCTTTGGCAGGGGGGTTGTGGTGGTGCTAGGTGTCTCGCTAGGTGCGCTTGTGGATTATGGCATGCTCGCAGACGTTGATGTATTCTTGTCCGGGAGCTCGCAGCTAGAGGTTGCAATATGGGTAACAGAACCAGTACTCTCCGTACTGATTCTTTTCTGTGCCTGAGTGCTTTTGGGGCTCGTAGTCTTCTTATTCTATGAAGGCGATTGACAGAAACAATTGTATGGCAATCAATTGTAGCATGGAAGTGATCTTTCAGAATTTTGTATGTAGACATCTATTCGACTTGCGAAAGTTGTACTTTGCAATATGGTAATCTTATAGAACTCAAAATGGGTTAGCTGGTTTTCTTGAAGCCTGTGCGTGTGTGATGCCCATATTATATAGTGCTAAAGGCTGTCGTCTGCCAAGAAACATTCTTCAAAATATTTGAAGTAGCATACGCCGCGCTGCCGTATGAAATCGTTAAAAAGCAGTATCAGCCCTAATTTAATCATTGTTCGGTCGATTCCTATGGAAGAGGTATAGTCTACTACATGACCCACAAAGCGACATATCGACAGCACTTCCACCCAAAATAGCCAAGGAAACACAAAACGGATCATATAAGGCGCGTAGGCAATAGAATTGGTCAATCAACAGAGCGGTCAAATCGGGCATATTCACTATATTTCCATCAACTGGCCCCTCATTATATTTCCTGAGAAAATGCTGGATCAAAAGAAATCCAAGTAGATACATCCGGCCCGGGGGAAGGTGAGTTTCAGGCAGCTCCTGCTTGCACACAGTTGTCTTCATTGAGCCGTTTCGAGAAGATGTCCGTTCTTCGAGCTCAGATTGTAATAATGATAGGTGTGCACGAAGAAGCGAAATCCGTCGCGAATTGCGATGAACAGCTTGACTCAATCTCTTCAGCTTGGGCCAGCCTCGTTTCTTTAAAATTTGACTTGTATTCACTAAATTCACTAATGGTAGCCGGGCCTTCTTGATAGGGAACGTTATCTTGTAGTTTCCCTTCTTTCCCTTCTTTCCCCTGCGGAACTTGTGTACGCTGTGCTTGGGCCAACAGATCCGATACCAAAGTCATTGGGGCAAATGCTAGATCCAAAGGTGGAAGATGAACTTTGGGCGTTGACGCCGTCGATGTACCTGCTGGCTGCTCTGTTTCATTCTCGACGGCAGTGATACGATACACTGGGGAGGTACCCGAAAAGAGTAAAAATAACAGGATCATGCAACTGATGTAGTTTTCATCGGAGATTTGACTTCACCCATTTGACGGCTTCTTTGCTTGTAAAGCTGTGCCGAGACTTTGCTCAACCAATCAATTTTCAGAAGCCATGACCTGGCTGTCACAGATACCGCGGGCTTTCACTTGCACCGTAAGTGTGGGACCTATTGTGCATAGACTGACCTTACTGCACGGGACTAACAACCTTAAATAGTGATTGAATACGAGATAATAACTGAGACGAGTTTGAATTTGGCAGTACATTATAATGCCACCCCGGTCAGCATTGTCGATTTCTGAAGCTACTTGTATAGTTGCGGGCCCTTTAGAATCAACGGGATGAGGATCGTTCTGACAGGCAGCAGAATTAGACGCTGTGTAGCCTCGCTATGGGATACCAGCCCAACGCCAACATCTAGAAAACGTAGCATACATGCTCAAAGCACGACCGAGCTTACATTGTGTTGACCATGATGATCTTCACCATATTTACTCCTTCCATTGTCGTTCAGCTAGGGAGCGTCCATGTTCTAACTCCATGTTCGGACTCGCATGGACCACTGGAAAGCAGCCGGGACTTGAAATAAGAGTTTTCTCGATATCAACTGAGTACCAAGCTTGGATTGCGTATCCCAAAGTCGGGTTGGAAGAGCAAGCCGCCCTGAGAAGAACTGTTGGCTTAAACTATCAACATCCAGATCTAGAGAGCTATTACAAATTGTGTACGCAAGAAACTTCACCGAATGCCAGTCACTATGAGATATGGATTCAAGTGTCAATTGAAAAGTGCGAAAATTCAGCTGTCCTAGGTAATGTTCTCTCTTTTTTATCGGGGAAATCCTCAGCTGGTTGCGAGCGAACGATAACCGACCCCCCAGCATGCCTGTGGAAATGAAGTAGGATAAAGCGATGTATAGCTAAAATTCCGATCAAAGCAAGTATGCCCCCGAGAACAGTACCAAGTACCAGTACCACGCCCTGTTTTGAAAGCCCCACCGATATGTTACTGCCTGAGATTGCCGTGTCTTGCCATTTAGGGTTTGAGGTTTTTGTGGCTGATGTGGGTCCTATCATCTGCGAACTAGTATGAGAACTGGTCGTTTCTGCCAACATTCTTGACAAAGTTTGGAAATCATGAGTAGGGACCTCAGGTAAAGAATGTCTCGTCGTCTCATTGATACGACCAGCAACAACAGACCGCTCCGTACCAGAATGTCTATAGCTTGTCGTCTCTTTCTGTGAGAAGTTCCCCTTGCCAATTTCCGTGCCCATGACATCTTTGGTATGCTCCTGGCTCGTAGAAGGGTCTAGAGGCGCCACGTAGGATTCCGACGAATAGTCAAGGTGCAATTTATCCGAGCTCACAAAGCTTTGCTGAAGGATACGATCGAACGCAACCGGCATAAGCGTAATTTTGCTAATGACTTTTCGAAGCAAGGTTGTAGCGTCGCTCTTTGAATCTGCTTTCGGTAGGATGCTTTGGTCATCAAAGCCAGTGTTGATGTGTTGTCCCCTTGTGGTACCAGTTGATAGATCTACCTCGGTCACTCTTCCATTGTGGTCGACTTCCGTCGCAGATACAATGGCAAGGGTGTTGACTGGAGAGCTGGAGTTTGATCGCAAATGACCACAGTATAATGGTCGGTGCAAGTTCGGCGGGGAAACTGTTTTGAGACTGGTGTTTCGTGAAGTCTTGAACTGTCCTCAGGTGGTACCTGGCTTATCCGAGAGTCAGTGCCTTGGTTGAACGTGGGCTTTTGCGAAGCCAATGCCGGCTGCATGTCCGTACTTGTCAGCTATATGTCCAGAAAAGCAACAACTAATCTCAAGATGCCGTAGAAAACATGGGGAAGTCGGGATAGAGGCATGTACGATACGTACGTTTGCTGGGCGGTAGTTGTTTCTTTCCATTGCAAGTTGCTTTACAGGCTTAATGTGAAATCAATCAAGCATGGGAAGACCAAAACGTCTCTCCGCTTAGTCTCATACTGATATAAGCTGACTAGTTCAATATATTGGGTCTTTTCTAAATCGCTGATATGATCCCATGTATCAAATATTAGGATTTGCGGCAAGATCAAAGGCGCATAGACTCACATTGTTGCTTTATGTCTCATGCTGGGGATAGAAAATGTCAATCTTGCATGTCAACGTCGAGCCGCATTTCTTGAATTCCTTAACCCGCAATTAATCTAGCCCGCAGTTAAAATCGTAACAGGTGAGAATCGTTGTGAATATCCGTGAATGCGGTGAGCATCGTTGAAGAAGTAGGCTTCGATGCTCAGGCCATGGCATTGCGACATAAATAAATGCTGCATGCAGCCGTGGCAAACTGCTGTTTGATTGCAGTAAATTAATCGACAGATGGCGCCTGCTTTAAGCCGTATCGAGCGAGAGGAACTCCGCAAGCGCCGTGTCAAGCGAGAGCAACTCCGCAAGCGCCGCAACAATCTATTACGGCGCCACAATGAATTTTGGCTTCTATATGGGATGAAAAGCTGGCTCATCATGGAATCGCCTGATGGTCAGATTTTCACATATCACTCTCACCCAGATACCCCTCCACCCTCCAGGGAAGACATGGTAAGACGATGTTGACATGAGCAATGGTGATTTGCCGCTGATTGGTGAAAGAAAATACGCCCCAAGTCTACTGTTGTTCGAACGCCTCGCTATTATAGCTCCATGGCCTCTGCTCAGCCAGTCGACAAAGACCTCCCCGTCCTCTGCGCTCCGGTTCGTCAATACAACAGATGGGAAGCTCTAGCGCAGCTTTTGGAGAATAGTCGTCGCATGTTCTCGTGATAATCGAACCCTTTTGCGCCTACTTAGTTCACTTTGGTGCACAGTGGGATTCGAGAATTAGCAGATCTCAGCGCAGTCACTGAAGCAATATATCAGTTCTGTATGACATTCACTATCTTTGGGTTGCTAGCAAATCTTGCTATGTTTTCTGTGTACCCCATACATGCTCTGTGGACTGTGGTATAGTATAAGAGGGACAGTAATCTGATCCGAGGGATGCAGTAGGCACTAGTACTAGAGCAGGTCAATGAGGCCATTGCATGGTACATACCTGAGATGCGTATTTCTGATTGATACTAAAATAAGGTGTCGACAAATGAGGGGCGCAACTTGACTAGTGGGCCCGGGTAAGATTCAACGTCCCAAACCCCTTTTTATTTTGCACCTACTATAGTATAGGAAACACTCTCTCGATTGGCTATGCCCGTACTAGTCTATACTGTACAGACCGAGTTCCGACATAAAGTCTTCCATATGCTGATTCGGCGGTTAATGCCTTGGGAATCAGGAAGCTGTCAGGTGGAAAACTTGCGTGACCGCTCGGCCAAAAAGGTGCACACCTTCTTACAGTGAGACCTCCAAAGTATTAACACCCCTCTAGACCCACTATGTTACCGCCTACCATTTATAGCAACACCGCCTAGCTATAGGTCGCGTATATTCGCTTTTTTATCTGCCTAAACCTCTGTTCCTAGTACTTATGTCGCTTCAGGAAGCCTTTTTCAACTCTTTTTCAATGCCTTCATAAGTTAGTAAACATTATACTGGATAGTATTGAAATCGTCGAGTTTTTGTACGGCAGAATATTATGTAATGATAGGGGTGTGGGTCTAGGGGGTGTTAATACTTTGGAGGTCTCACTGTAGCTAATTACATACGGTGTATTTATGCGTATTCTTAGCTTGACAGAAGCAGTGGTGGGTGCATCAAACAGCAAGGCTCCTAGACCCGGCCACGGGCCACTTGCTGATAAGAATTTGATTCTCATGAGATTTTCGGAATTTCACAATATTTTAGCCACGTAAACATTTTGTACTACGTATTTAGGCCACATGAGTAGAAAAATATATAATGAATGGATTCTGTTAAGATAAAACTTAATAAGATAGTGAAATGTCGAGTTTGGATGGAAAAAAATGAAATTGTTATTCATGATACGCGGAAGCAGTGATATGCCCACACTGAGTGAATATATACATAACAACAAAGCATTTGAGCCTACTAATTCACTCGCAATATACTCTACACTGGTTGTCTTGACAGAATTACTATGAGTGCTACATATTAAATAATAGGATACATCTTTATTATATTATTAGTAGTTATTGGAGGTAGGTGACAGTGACCGACGTAGATACATAACTGAATATGGTGAAGGGTTCCAAAAGTTGAACCCCCTATTTAAGAAACTTACATAATCTGATGGGCCCCTTCCTCTTGCCCAAGGTCAAAACGCTACATATTAGGAAAATCTATGGGTTCCGAGAGGTGCAGTATGCACCAGTACTAGAATTAAGCAATGAGACCATTGCCCAATACTTGAGATGTGTATTCCTATATAGATCTGATAGTAAAATCAGGGGACTCCCATATGCTGATTCAGCAGTTGATGCCTTGGGAATCAGGAAGCAGTGGGTGTTGAACGAATCAAATTGCGCTAGTAAGATTCCTCTCCACTTTTACTGACATATATCGGAATAACCTTATCCCGCATCCGTCTCTGACGCTACCTTACCAGTAACGTGCCGCCGGCGATGCCGGTGGAGTCGACCGTGTTGTGCGCTTGAATCGAGAACAACTGGAACATGCCATAAGTAAATATACCGTTTCTACGAGGGTTACAACACTCACTAATGGGGTCACTAGGCAGGTCGTGGTTTCGTCTCACGCTGTGGGCGCGTAGTGGGACAGGTCTCTGCGTTGCAAAAGAAATATCAGCGCAAGTCCTCGCGATACCGTACTGTATGAACAGCATCGCTTACTTCCGGCTCTGATGTGAACATGATTGCCTTTAAGGGCCTGGAAGCCTAGTGAAATTTTAGCATATCTCGAACTCGGACGGCCAAAGCAAGGGCCATACCACTGGAATCGCAACCAGCAGGACGCTCAGAATGAAGATCCCCAGCGCAATCATCTTGTTTGTCCAGAAAAGCTGAAAGCACCGCAAAGCAAAGAAGAGGAACAATCCGCCGTTATATATCCGGCGCCTCCATGGTAATCCAAAGAAACAAATAAAGTGATGTTTGCAGTATGAGAGAGCTACCGACCGCTGTGAAGTCACAAATTTAAATTGATGAGCCCGCAGCAATAAGATGTTATCGCCAACTCAAAAACATGAGGATTTCATGCGACCCACTGACACAGTCACCTCAATTTTATGAGTGGCTTATTCGACAAGTTCCTTACATGCATACAACGGTGTA
The DNA here is from genome assembly GCF_028829775.1 of Penicillium samsonianum. Lineage (NCBI taxonomy): Eukaryota > Fungi > Ascomycota > Eurotiomycetes > Eurotiales > Aspergillaceae > Penicillium > Penicillium samsonianum. The sequence goes on along the minus strand of NW_026643268.1, from coordinate 9,919 downwards.
TATTAGGGAGTACTTGCCAGCTCGCCGGCTCCATGTCGTTTCATTGACTTGCAACTTTTTTGACGAAACCAAAGGGCTGAAATTCGCAGCTCCAATCATCTCCATGGCCCATAATGATTTGCTAAATGAGGGTATGTCGGACACCTAGGTATTGACAACTGCAGTGGATATGTATTAGCTAACCATCTCGAATAGGAGAGATGGAAATCATAAGCTCATTACCCGGATTTTCGGTTGGTTACTTTCCGTTTCGCGCTCAGCACCAGATCCTGCAGGTCATACAACGACAACTTGAAAATCATGCCTTCCGCTTCCTTCAGCAATGGCTTCTGTCGGAGTCTCTCGCGGCCGGATGGACGTGCCCAGAGGCTTTAGAGTTACACAAGTTCTTTCGATTTTTGAAATTTTATCAAGAAAAAGTCAAGGACGAATGTTTTCAGTTGACTCTGACAGCGTTGACAGCATGGTGTCGCGTGATTACTAGCATTCGCCACGCAGCTGTGCACCGCATTCCACACGATCGGAAAACAATCCTTAAGATGCTTCGCGTGGCCATTAAATTTTCAAAACGCATCGCTGGCTTTAGAGACACCAAAAGTCTTTGTCGCATTCAAAATTTGGTGAAGACAGCGCTGTCAGAGTTCGACCAGCTGACAGCCCAGCTAAAGCAAAAGGCCCTCCTACAGATTTCTTTGTGTGAAGCCCGCCCCCAACATTTGGATCGGCGGTTGATCTTGCTTCCGGAAGCGGTCAAGAGAGTGCTTCAGAGCAGTGAAGATGACTTCGTCTCTAAAGTGGAACAGTTCTTACGCGCGGAGTTCAAAAATTCCTAGGGGGTCGTCGGTTCATCCCTACAACGTCAAGTGCACGGTGAACTGCACCGTCTCTGCTGTGGCTAATATGAGAAATACATAGCATCAATTCTGATATGCTCTTATGATTTCAATTGTTGTGGGAAAAGCCCAAGTCACAGATTTAACTTGGTCTAGGTCTCAAGTCCTCCGTCCGCTTTCATCCCCAATTCAGCTTGACCGTCTGTCCTGAATTGTCTGTTTGACAGGTGTCAAAGGCACACACAACTCTCAAAGTGTCAAAGCCATCGAAGTGAAGACTGCCTAACAGAAGAGACCTTCCACTGCTGCTTCCACTCCTACTCTACACTAGTTTCCTCTACTCGGGATTTATCAAGAGCGACTCGTAATGAAACGATAGCTCGAATCAGCGCGGATCACCAGAAGGGCTGTTTGCGGGGTTGAAATGATACTGCAGAGCCAGGCTTTGGGTTGCGTCCATTGTGGTGCTGACAAGTTGGTGGAAGGTCTCAAAACACTGGGAATAAAAATCGTTCTCAAGCCCCTGTTGACTATGCTGCTGCATTCTTTCGGCCTTTAACTCGAAAATCGACATTTGGGGTTGTGTTTTGGATTTTCTCAGTCGCGGCCGGGTGGTTTCCAAGGCCATGGTAGATCCGCGAGCCATAGAGATTTGGTGGTCCAGTAAATTTATCCCAGGAAGAGATGGCTTGATCTGTAGGGTAGTTGGTATGGTAGTCATAGGGATAGCATCTTTGGCCGTGTCGGTGGATCGACTGTAGATGCTTGAAGTGTTGTCGCGAGAGTGACCGGGAATTTGATGTTGAAAAGGGTTCATATCGGTCGCAGACTGACGACGTCTCGGCTATCTGAAACGGAGGTCGGGCTTGAGGGTTGCAGGCACTTTAAGAACGGAAGATCTGTTTTATGGGCGAACGCAGTCGATTGGTGCTCTTGGATATTTTCTGAACGGCTTTCCTCACATTCTCACCACCGTTGGCGGACCAGCACCGGCAAAGCGCCAAGCCAGCCTGTTGATAATCTCAACAATGTTCCTAGGTGCCAATTGCACCGCCATTCTAAAGGTGGTATATTGGAGACGGCGCATGATTCTTTGCCATCGAGTGACCTTCATGACGATCTTTTTTGTGACGCCCCTACACGCAATATCTAGATTTTCACAAACAAGGGCGACCATCACGTGTGTGCATAGGGTACAAGTACAGAGACGACATGTTGGAGCTTAAATTCAGACTGCCTAATTACAATATTGATCTGTTTTGATTGTTCCCAACTAGTTATTATTGCCAGGGTAAACATGAAAGGAATGGGCACACGAGACGGGGCACGGGCGCCGTCTTATTGAGTGCCAGTACTTTCCTGGATTTCCCGTCAAAGTCTAAACCGAATATTGCTTCTAACTGTTATCTTCCTAGAACACCGAATGACAAATCCACACAGCTCACAGCCGCCGTCTTTTCTGCCCAAAAGCAGGCTCCAAGAAGTGGACTAGTCGCTTTGACCCACGATAGCAGTAACAAGATCTCCGTGGCGGCCAATCTAGGTTTTGATGATCTGCACGTCCAAACTGAGCGTAAGCCTTCTGCTCATCGAGAAATTCTAGCGCCGATTTGGGGAAGCCGCCAATCTTTTCGCGAAAGGTATCATTGGCAATCTCAATTGAGATCCTTTCCTCAAGGCTGGCGACCCGAAAATCAACGCGCTTTCTGAAATATCCACAAAATTGGCAAATGTCGACTGGATCTATGCTTCCCAAATCGTGGTCCTGACCAGACTGAAACCTGGCGCCGGGGAACTCCACAAGCACTCGCTGCAAGATCTCGGCAGGATTCGGTCGTGAACAAAGCACAGATCCCCGACAATGAAAGGAAGCATTGCCCTGGACGGGAGACTCATCTAACTCAAAGAAAAACATGGCCGACGCAAGAATGGTCCTCACAAGCTCAGCTGGCACTGCAAAGTCCATATTTGACATTTTTTCCAGCGAGCACGTATCGTCTAATGCAGGCAGTGTACCATCGATGGCCTGGTCCAGTCGGAAAATATCGGGTGTCGACGAATGGGGAAGGTAATTGAGAGCTTCCAAAAACCCTTGCTTTCCATCCATAGACGGAGAGGACATCATGGCTCGATACAGTCGAGGAAGAGCACCCTCCAGAATTCGACCAAGGAATCCCGTTGGATCGCTGGGGGTAGACGTGGAGAACCCTGTTCCGACAGATAGGAGAAGGTCGTGTCGTTTCGCCATGGGCCAGATGATGCCCGACTCTCGCAAAGCAATGGCTAGCGGATTGTTCGCACGGACCCCACCATCTTGCAGGAGACCAAGGCCTGGCAACCTTTTTGGTTGGAAGTAGCTAGAAAATGTCAGCGTGTTAGAATGTCTCATGGTGCTTGGACTCACATGGGTGCTGCAACACTGCATATCGATCTGTCAAAAGCTAACTGTTAGCAAAATCGACTACCACTGTCCAAATTGGGTGGATGCGGAGGGTCGACTTACGCGTCACATAAGGCAGGATTTTCCTCCGCCGTTGCGTGGAGCTAGAAACTGATAGGCGGTGTTGGTGGTACGCGAGCTTGTTCCTCGGTAATTGGCCAATACACAGGCTTTACCATCGGAGGTGCGACTTGCCACAATAGCGATTCGGCAACCCGCAGGGCTAGCCGTGGCAACATCGAACATGCGGCGAGATGGGCCAACGGCTGCTTTGAAGATTTGTGACAGCCCATCGGAATCATAAAGACCATCTGTGGTCAAGTTGAATGCGGAGGCAAGCCACTGGACACAGCGAGGAACTGGGCTATTTGATGAACGACGAAAAATATTTCGTGCAAGGTCGGGAAATGCATTGAAACATTGCGTGACCGAAGATTGATTGAGAATAATGTCAATAGCCGACAATGCGCCTGAACAACCGGTTTTGTTAGTCTATCAACAATAATCACTCGGCCAATAGTCGTACATACCTACACTAGTTCCAGTGCACAGATCCGGCAGAGACGCGATCGGAACACCAATGCGCCTTTCTAAAGCCTGTAGAAGGCCTAGTTGAATCAGACCGCGCACTCCACCGCCATCCAAACTGAGAATCACCGGATGCTTAGTCGGAGGTAGTTGGCGGACAGTGACGTTGGACCTCTCCTCGCAGATGGGACATTGAGCGACCTCGAAATGATACTCCCCAAGCGAACTTGGATTTCCGAAGATCACGACGCAGGTGTCACATATTGCATGTTTGCAGGGGAGCATATGCTCCGGGGGTCGACACAGACAGACCAAGCAAGTAGTGGTGGAGCGAAGACCACCCCACCGGCAATACAAGCGATGCAGCGTCTCTTTTCGAATGGCTGCTGAAGTCCTCACAGAGCTCAACTGCACGAAATGTTGCACGAAGCGGGATGGAACGCCAGCAATATGGCTCTGGAACTTTTCGTCCCAGATGCCGAGACATAGCTTCTCATAAAGTGCGGCGAACATCGCGGTAGGCGAGAATCCTGGACAAATTAGCTTTTAAATCAAGACACGGAAGTGTGAGTAAAACAAAATTGAACTTACCATGCATTCCAGGGGGTAGGCATCCATCAAGAAAGCCGTAGCTACAAAGTCATCAAAATCCTCCTTTGGGCAGTCAACGGATGTTTTGTATTGACTGACCTCTCGAAGACATTCGCCCACCGTGTCATTTCTCGTATAGTCCCTTCGGGCCCTTGCCAAAAGATCAAATGGCTGTGCATCCAGGAGTCGTTGGTGGGTTTGTATATGAGTGTTCCAGAAAGCACAGAGGTGAATTGCTGAGAATCTTCGACAAGCTGACATTTGCTCGGCCTGGACTATACCGAGCTGCTTGAGGATCAAGGTTTGCAGTGGCGCAAAAGCGACGCTGTCGGAAAGCCCGCTACGTGGACGCAGATCGAGAATCGTGACTGTCGCGGTCTTGATCATCTTTTGGAGCTGTGCGCATTCTTGTGCGAAGGCTTTTGTTGCATGCTTGCCGTTGGTCAAGACAATGATTATCTGCGTGGGAGCGGGAATACCTTCGTTGCCACAATAGTCAACTGTCGACGTGGTTGTTGGAGTAAGCTTCTTGCGGCCTGGATGTCAGGGGCAGAATCGAGGAATAAACACAGGATCTGGGTCCATGGTAAAACAAGTTGCCTCTTCACTTCTTGTTGTAGCCTTGCAGGGGCAACAGCCCTTCTGCGCCCGCTATAGAGAAGCTTCGATGCTTTGTCATTGAATGCTTGAGCCATTTAGAGTCCCCCACTCTGTGCTCTAGGCCTAAACTGCTTTCAGCAAACAATATGGGACTCTGTGTATGGGCGGTCTTGGTGCTGAGATGAAGACGGATCAAGCCTGCGGGGCCTTTGCGTGTGATGTTGTTGTATGGAAACAGAGCCCGCAAAGCTTTCATGCGGTTTAAATTACCGGTAAAGTAAAGCAAGTAAGGATATTGACATTTTGGATAGGGCAATTCCTGCACGAGTTCTCCCAGGCGATTGGTATCCACTAAGTTCCATGCTTCATTCTCGCTGACGAGATCAAGCCAAGCAGCCATTTGATAAAGTGGCAGATCTAAAGAAAAAGGGGATCTGCTGGAGGCTTTATAATTGGGCACTCGTTTGGAAAAGAGATGCAGCGGTTCAAAGTGTTGTTGGGTCCTCAGATTGGAACTGGCGTGGTCTTTTCTCGTCTCAGAATCTGATCTCAGGCGAAAATATTTGGGCGCCAGATTTCTTTTTCGTGTGCATCTGCAAACTGCGGGGTAGAATCAAGTTTGCAACAAGTGTCGCTTTCTATCAGGGGCCTTCTTTTGGGAAAATAGGTCAGTTGCAAGGCTCACCGCGAGTCAAAGCTGCGGCTTCCTCTATATTAGAAAGGTAGCAAACTTGCACTACGGACTATATAACGAATTTTTAAAGCTCTTTCTTGGCTTATGTCCTCATCGTGATAGACCCTAACATTCCTTGGCCATTACCTCTGTGGGCAATCATCCTAGTATGATAGGTAAAATGGGATCAAAAAAGATTGTCCTTCCTACAATGAAACCTGCGCTTGTTCCGTTCCGCTCAGCTGACAATGTGACACCTGCGCTGTCTAGAGCCAGCCAGATCGACCACCCGATTGAGACTACCTATGTCAGAATGCTTCGGGAAGAGGCAGAAATGGACATCAGCTTCAATATCACGGTCGGTGTGGCTAATTGGGCACTGCTGGCCGGCTATCTCGTCATCCCCGGCACGTTCACTTCGCTGCAAACTTTGAATCAGGTCGAAAGGGTTTTGCAAGCCAACGAGGCCGGCCGTACCGTTTTGCATACCATCCAGAACCCTCCATTACTCGGGATTGCGTGTCTTCTTCTTCGTTAGTGGAATTGGAGCTCGCATGTGGCTGCTGCACTTCCCAAAAATCAGGGGCAACTACATATGGCTGATCAATAGACTATTTACGGAAGTGAGCCAAGCCGTTCGAGAGATTTGGAGAGCGCAGGCTCAGGACTAAAACTGAACTAGCCTCTTTTCTTTGAATGCTGCCGCCGGGCTGCTGACCACTGTCATCAACGTGTGTACGTCTTAAGCTGGAGACTGGTCGGTACTGGCAATTGTAACAACTACTGTAACTGGAGCAACTCTTTCTGCCTGTTCAGCACTTCTGGCGATTTACAAATTCTACAAATTGGAGAAGATTATAAGAGAAGATGAGTATATCAGGCGTTCTCGAGCTGCGATCACAAAGTGATGTCAAGGTTTCAGACTGGAGAAGGCCATGGTCACATGTACCATTGATCGTTTGACAATGGTGTTGGTTTTCATACCGACATGTCATTCTGTGTTTTTTGTTTAGTTAGAGAGTTCGATATTACCGTTCTGGTTCCCATACAATATTGGTCACGCACCTCCGTCATGTAAATGGTATTAGCCCGAGCCCAAATGGTAGAAAACTGCGTGACTAAGTGTCATTGAAGGTTTTATATAGTCATTCTGAATAACCAAAAGACTGAGGATCGATTGAAGGCCACTCTATGACGCCATCCTTGCCCAGGAAACCCTAGAAGTGGAACAAATTGTCAGGTATGATGTTGATCTCCTGGAGCAGATGTACAGCATACAAGAAAAATTTGCAGCTTGAAAAACTGTCTTATTGGCTCCATCAACTTTCTCAAATCGAGACCGGCCCAATCAATGAGTTCTTGAGGTCAACGCATCTGGATGCTTTCGCCAAAAGCCTAGCGAAAGTCGCCGCAATTAACTCTCCATTAGAAATTATGGTGCTTTAGTGCTCAAATTTTGGTCTCTTACCCTTCCTCGTGAATCAGCAGACTGGACTCGTTGTTTGGCTGACGGGACGGAATGCCTCCAAAAGTAAAAAATCAACGAACTATTTCCCCAGACACAAAAGTGATCATACTCAAAGCCTAGGTTCAGAACTCGTCAGCAACATACGAAGCTCGTATTCCCTTGTCTCTTTATTCTGAGACAGATTTCAACGAGCTAGAGTGTAGCTAAGTTGATGCTCACTTGCTCTTTTTGAAAGTTAAGCACAATCAAACAAACCTGAGGCGCACGCATTTCCTTGAAACTCACACTCAAATATCCCGGTCTTGCGTCTTCCACCAAGGCATCGCCCAATGTCTCGAAATGCATAAATACTTCCGCCATCGACCGCGTGAATGTCTTGCTTTTCGCAGAGAACATCGCGGCTGGTCATTCAATATGGCATCAAATAGAGGAGTTACTAAAAGCTCTACCAGCAATGAATTCCAAGCAACAAAACTCACCCTCCTCTCTCCTGAAATGGTGGAACGAGACCTTAAGTAGGCCTGCTGCCCCCTGGGATTTATGGATTGTAGCTGCACAGGCGAAGGTTTCGGAAGGCGTCACCCAACAGACAACTCGTCACACGCACGATGGCGGTCAGCTTGACGGCAGTGGTCCGATTGACCAAGATAATTCCTTCGCCGCCATCGAACAGCTCAGTGGTGAAGTCTATCGGAGAGATGACACCCTGATGGATGATGCTGGCTCGGTAGACCAGACTGAGCCGGGTCAAGCTCGAGTGGTCATGGAACGTCCTCCAGCCGGCCATTCACAGAATCAATATGATTTTTCTCCCCAGTGCCTGAGTTACCACCGAGCCTGAAGAGCCAGATCTCCTAGCCACCCTTGATTTCTCCAATGATGCGGAGGAAACGACGCGCTTGTAGATGGATGGGGAACCCTGCGGACATCAACTTTTGTCATTCTCCAGTACGGGCCTCGCCATGGAGCCAGATACAAATTCAAATACATTCATGGATATACTCAATGTCTCCATGAACCTTATTTCCGAATCATCTTTGCGTGATCTCCCAGATCAAAGTTAGTCCAGGGAAGCAAAACCTGGCGGTATACCAAACACAATGTTGTCGGGATCTACGGGATTGCTCGGAAGAAAGGAAGAATCCGAATAAAAAATATAAGTCTGATCCGTGTACTTGGCTGAAGATTAAATGGAAGCACTGAGGTCAGAGGATACCGACAAAATGCAACATTCTTGTTCTTGGATTCCCAGATCCGATTTCATTCGCTTCGCAATGCAAGCGCGCGGCAGATGCAAAGATCAAAGAGGTCTGGGACAAAAACAAGAAGAACGCTATCAGCGTGTGCTCCGAGTGACACTGGAAGAAGCAATGAGGATCGGTCTCCCACCCTTGCCCACTGGCTTAGCAGCAAGGCAGTCACCCGAGCGGACAAGCCAGTTCGCGCCTCAGTACGCCTGCAAGACAAATCTCATCTCCGGGACAACATGAAAGCCCACCATCGGCCAATAGGCCAATGCACTGGGAGGCGACTCGCTGTCCAACCTTACCAACCTCGACCAGAATGAGAATCCGCGCACTCCGACTTTCTCTGGCGCTACCGCAAAGTCGAATGTCAATGCCATGCAGGCCGGACCCCAACCCTCGGCTGGCGGAAGTGCCATACTCAACGAAGAGCAATTTATGGCAGAAAAGGCGGAAGAAGAGTGCTGGGATGATATGGACGACCACACAAAGGACAAACACAGGAGGCGATAGCCAAAGCGATGTATCACGTGTACCTGGATGCAATTGCGAAGGCTAGAAGAGCTCAAGATCCAGTTGTAGGTTCAATTGTTCCAGGCTTAGGAGAACAGCAGTTGCCGCCCATTGAACGGTGTTTTTATTTTCTTCTTCGGAGTTGTTCACGCCAAATTGATTTTGAATTTATAGATCGATAGAATGATACATATATTGATGGTTAATATATCGATAGATAGCATTCTTTTTTTTTCAAATTGACACTTCTTCATTTTTGCTAAATAAAATTCAGCCTTCCTGTCTTGGATTTTTGAATAATTAGAATTCAAATAATTTTTGTAGATGGGAAATATCTAATATTATTTATTTTTTGAAAAACCTTCCCTTTTGACTTTGCTGATATGTTCATTGGTGCATTTACACTTCTATCTGACTGGTGGATTCGTTTATATGCTAGCTTCAAACATAGTGGTAATGTGAATAACTACTTTGATGAATGGAACTTTGAATAATCAGGATTGATATCGTCAGTCAGTTTCAAAAAAGGTAATCAATTCCCCAGATCATTCTGCTTTAATGCATCAAAATAGCAAAAAGATTAGACATTATGGCAGCCCCAGGGGATCAGTCACGCATATGATATGGTGAGAGTGTTGAGAGTGGTAAGGTGCGAAAGCAGACCTAGTGTCTAAATATGAGCTTAACAAATCCTACAACCCTAAGAAGTTCTGATTTAAATTCTGGACCGAAATGACAACACTGGTTTAATGTTGGTGCAGCAAACGATTTGTTGATGATTGATATTTATACGTTTTTCGGAGTACCGTTGAAGCTACGCATCAGCTAATGTTGATATTTTCGAGTAGTTTGGTGATCCTTAGTGTCTCCCCAAGATTTAGTTAAGAGTTTGTTCAAGACAAAATACGAGGATAGGAATTAGGATTTCGGCCAATGGGAGGCAATACCTTTGCGGAAGACATCAATCTGCTATTCTCATATGGATGGATTTACGTGATTGTAATTTCAATTGCCATCTAGATTCTCCAG